>NW_028231993.1:1275000-1875000 GCF_054491065.1 Syngnathus leptorhynchus | reverse complement strand
CATAGCTCCATACCTCCAGAGCTCCATACCTCCAGAGCTCCATACCTCCAGAGCTCCATAGCACCAGATCTCCATGGCTTCAGAGCTCCATAGCACCATAGCTCCATACCTCCAGAGCTCCAGGGCTCCATAGCTCCATACCTCCAGAGCTCCATACCTCCAGAGCTCCATACCTCCAGAGCTCCATAGCACCAGAGCTCCATGGCTTCAGAGCTCCATAGCACCATAGCTCCATACCTCCAGAGCTCCAGGGCTCCATAGCTCCATACCTCCAGAGCTCCATACCTCCAGAGCTCCATACCTCCAGAGCTCCAGAGCTCCATAGCACCAGAGCTCCATGGCTTCAGAGCTCCATAGCACCATAGCTCCATACCTCCAGAGCTCCAGGGCTCCATAGCTCCATACCTCCAGAGCTCCATACCTCCAGAGCTCCAGAGCTCCATAGCACCAGAGCTCCATGGCTTCAGAGCTCCATAGCACCATAGCTCCATACCTCCAGAGCTCCAGGGCTCCATAGCTCCATACCTCCAGAGCTCCATACCTCCAGAGCTCCAGAGCTCCATAGCACCAGAGCTCCATGGCTTCAGAGCTCCATAGCACCATAGCTCCATACCTCCAGAGCTCCAGGGCTCCAAAGCTCCATACCTCCAGAGCTCCATACCTCCAGAGCTCCATACCTCCAGAGCTCCATAGCTCCATAGCACCAGAGCTCCATAGCTCCATAGCACCAGAGCTCCATAGCACCAGAGCTCCATAGCTCCATAGCACCAGAGCTCCATAGCTCCATAGCACCAGAGCTCCATAGCTCCATAGCACCAGAGCTCCATACTTCCAGAGCTCCATAGCTCCATAGCTCCATAGCACCAGAGCTCCATAGCTCCATAGCACCAGAGCTCCATAGCTCCATAGCACCAGAGCTCCATACTTCCATAGCTCCATAGCTCCATACCTCCAGAGCTCCATAGCTCCATAGCTCCATACCTCCAGAGCTCCATAGCTCCAGAGCTCCATAGCTCCATAGCACCAGAGCTCCATAGCTCCATAGCACCAGAGCTCCATACTTCCATAGCTCCAGGGCTCCATAGCTCCAGGGCTCCATAGCTCCATACCTCCAGAGCTCCATAGCTCCATACTTCCAGAGCTCCATAGCTCCATAGCACCAGAGCTCCATAGCTCCATAGCACCAGAGCTCCATAGCTCCATAGCACCAGAGCTCCATAGCTCCATAGCTCCAGGGCTCCATAGCTCCATAGCTCCAGGGCTCCATAGCTCCATAGCTCCAGGGCTCCATAGCTCCATAGCTCCATACCTCCAGAGCTCCATACCTCCAGAGCTCCATACCTCCATAGCACCAGAGCTCCATAGCTCCAGGGCTCCAGGGCTCCATAGCTCCATACCTCCAGAGCTCCATAGCTCCATACTTCCAGAGCTCCATAGCTCCATAGCTCCATACTTCCATAGCTCCATAGCTCCATACTTCCATAGCACCTGAGCTCCATACCTCCAGAGCTCCATAGCTCCAGCCTGGGTGGCTGGTGGCTCCATAGCTCCATACTTCCATAGCTCTAAGTCAGAGAGTTGGCGAAAATTGCACTAAGTGCGAAAGCCCATTCATTTACAACGGCGTGTCCGCCAGGCGGCGACATTTCCCCGTTACCGGTGGCTGCGCGGCGGGTGAGTGACAGAGCTTATCCGAGCGGCTGGAACTCTGCGCCGGCGTGGTCGAGCGTGAGGCCTCGGCCCTTTGGCTGCCTGGTACCTAAAACACTTCCATTGATCCAGCCACGGAGGGTGCTGGCTGGTGGCTCCATACCTCCATAGCTCCATAGCACCAGAGCTCCATAGCTCCATAGCACCAGAGCTCCATGGCTTCAGAGCTCCATAGCACCATAGCTCCATACCTCCAGAGCTCCAGGGCTCCATAGCTCCATACCTCCAGAGCTCCATACCTCCAGAGCTCCATACCTCCAGAGCTCCATAGCACCAGAGCTCCATGGCTTCAGAGCTCCATAGCACCATAGCTCCATACCTCCAGAGCTCCAGGGCTCCATAGCTCCATACCTCCAGAGCTCCATACCTCCAGAGCTCCATACCTCCAGAGCTCCATAGCACCAGAGCTCCATGGCTTCAGAGCTCCATAGCACCATAGCTCCATACCTCCAGAGCTCCAGGGCTCCATAGCTCCATACCTCCAGAGCTCCATACCTCCAGAGCTCCATACCTCCAGAGCTCCAGAGCTCCATAGCACCAGAGCTCCATGGCTTCAGAGCTCCATAGCACCATAGCTCCATACCTCCAGAGCTCCAGGGCTCCATAGCTCCATACCTCCAGAGCTCCATACCTCCAGAGCTCCAGAGCTCCATAGCACCAGAGCTCCATGGCTTCAGAGCTCCATAGCACCATAGCTCCATACCTCCAGAGCTCCAGGGCTCCATAGCTCCATACCTCCAGAGCTCCATACCTCCAGAGCTCCATACCTCCAGAGCTCCATAGCTCCATAGCACCAGAGCTCCATAGCTCCATAGCACCAGAGCTCCATAGCACCAGAGCTCCATAGCACCAGAGCTCCATAGCTCCATAGCACCAGAGCTCCATAGCTCCATAGCACCAGAGCTCCATAGCTCCATAGCACCAGAGCTCCATACTTCCAGAGCTCCATAGCTCCATAGCTCCATAGCACCAGAGCTCCATAGCTCCATAGCACCAGAGCTCCATGGCTTCAGAGCTCCATAGCACCATAGCTCCATACCTCCAGAGCTCCAGGGCTCCATAGCTCCATACCTCCAGAGCTCCATACCTCCAGAGCTCCATACCTCCAGAGCTCCATAGCACCAGAGCTCCATAGCTCCATAGCACCAGAGCTCCATAGCACCAGAGCTCCATAGCACCAGAGCTCCATAGCTCCATAGCACCATAGCTCCATAGCTCCATAGCACCAGAGCTCCATAGCTCCATAGCACCAGAGCTCCATAGCTCCATAGCACCAGAGCTCCATACTTCCATAGCTCCATAGCTCCATACCTCCAGAGCTCCATAGCTCCATAGCTCCATACCTCCAGAGCTCCATAGCTCCAGAGCTCCATAGCTCCATAGCTCCATAGCACCAGAGCTCCATAGCTCCATAGCACCAGAGCTCCATACTTCCATAGCTCCAGGGCTCCATAGCTCCAGGGCTCCATACCTCCAGAGCTCCATAGCTCCATACTTCCAGAGCTCCATAGCTCCATACTTCCATAGCTCCATACTTCCATACCTCCATAGCTCCATACTTCCATAGCACCAGAGCTCCATACTTCCATAGCACCAGAGCTCCATACCTCCAGAGCTCCAGAGCTCCAGCCTGGGTGGCTGGTGGCTCCATAGCTCCATACTTCCATAGCTCTAAGTCAGAGAGTTGGCGAAAATTGCACTAAGTGCGAAAGCCCATTCATTTACAACGGCGTGTCCGCCAGGCGGCGACATTTCCCCGTTACCGGTGGCTGCGCGGCGGGTGAGTGACAGAGCTTATCCGAGCGGCTGGAACTCTGCGCCGGCGTGGTCGAGCGTGAGGCCTCGGCCCTTTGGCTGCCTGGTACCTAAAACACTTCCATTGATCCAGCCACGGAGGGTGCTGGCTGGTGGCTCCATACCTCCATAGCTCCATAGCACCAGAGCTCCATAGCTCCATAGCACCAGAGCTCCATGGCTTCAGAGCTCCATAGCACCATAGCTCCATACCTCCAGAGCTCCAGGGCTCCATAGCTCCATACCTCCAGAGCTCCATACCTCCAGAGCTCCATAGCACCAGAGCTCCATGGCTTCAGAGCTCCATAGCACCATAGCTCCATACCTCCAGAGCTCCAGGGCTCCATAGCTCCATACCTCCAGAGCTCCATACCTCCAGAGCTCCATACCTCCAGAGCTCCATAGCACCAGAGCTCCATGGCTTCAGAGCTCCATAGCACCATAGCTCCATACCTCCAGAGCTCCAGGGCTCCATAGCTCCATACCTCCAGAGCTCCATACCTCCAGAGCTCCATACCTCCAGAGCTCCAGAGCTCCATAGCACCAGAGCTCCATGGCTTCAGAGCTCCATAGCTCCATACCTCCAGAGCTCCAGGGCTCCATAGCTCCATACCTCCAGAGCTCCATACCTCCAGAGCTCCAGAGCTCCATAGCACCAGAGCTCCATGGCTTCAGAGCTCCATAGCACCATAGCTCCATACCTCCAGAGCTCCAGGGCTCCATAGCTCCATACCTCCAGAGCTCCATACCTCCAGAGCTCCATACCTCCAGAGCTCCATAGCTCCATAGCACCAGAGCTCCATAGCTCCATAGCACCAGAGCTCCATAGCACCAGAGCTCCATAGCACCAGAGCTCCATAGCTCCATAGCACCAGAGCTCCATAGCTCCATAGCACCAGAGCTCCATACTTCCAGAGCTCCATAGCTCCATAGCTCCATAGCACCAGAGCTCCATAGCTCCATAGCACCAGAGCTCCATAGCTCCATAGCACCAGAGCTCCATACTTCCATAGCTCCATAGCTCCATACCTCCAGAGCTCCATAGCTCCATAGCTCCATACCTCCAGAGCTCCATAGCTCCAGAGCTCCATAGCTCCATAGCTCCATAGCACCAGAGCTCCATAGCTCCATAGCACCAGAGCTCCATACTTCCATAGCTCCAGGGCTCCATAGCTCCAGGGCTCCATACCTCCAGAGCTCCATAGCTCCATACTTCCAGAGCTCCATAGCTCCATACTTCCATAGCTCCATACTTCCATACCTCCATAGCTCCATACTTCCATAGCACCAGAGCTCCATACTTCCATAGCACCAGAGCTCCATACCTCCAGAGCTCCAGAGCTCCAGCCTGGGTGGCTGGTGGCTCCATAGCTCCATACTTCCATAGCTCTAAGTCAGAGAGTTGGCGAAAATTGCACTAAGTGCGAAAGCCCATTCATTTACAACGGCGTGTCCACAAGGCGGCGACATTTCCCCGTTACCGGTGGCTGCGCGGCGGGTGAGTGACAGAGCTTATCCGAGCGGCTGGAACTCTGCGCCGGCGTGGTCGAGCGTGAGGCCTCGGCCCTTTGGCTGCCTGGTACCTAAAACACTTCCATTGATCCAGCCACGGAGGGTGCTGGCTGGTGGCTCCATACCTCCATAGCTCCATAGCACCAGAGCTCCATAGCTCCATAGCACCAGAGCTCC
Source organism: Syngnathus leptorhynchus (assembly GCF_054491065.1). Taxonomy (NCBI): domain Eukaryota; kingdom Metazoa; phylum Chordata; class Actinopteri; order Syngnathiformes; family Syngnathidae; genus Syngnathus; species Syngnathus leptorhynchus. The sequence goes on along the minus strand of NW_028231993.1, from coordinate 1,869,807 downwards.
ATGGCTTCAGAGCTCCATAGCACCATAGCTCCATACCTCCAGAGCTCCAGGGCTCCATAGCTCCATACCTCCAGAGCTCCATACCTCCAGAGCTCCATACCTCCAGAGCTCCATAGCACCAGAGCTCCATGGCTTCAGAGCTCCATAGCACCATAGCTCCATACCTCCAGAGCTCCAGGGCTCCATAGCTCCATACCTCCAGAGCTCCATACCTCCAGAGCTCCATACCTCCAGAGCTCCATAGCACCAGAGCTCCATGGCTTCAGAGCTCCATAGCACCATAGCTCCATACCTCCAGAGCTCCAGGGCTCCATAGCTCCATACCTCCAGAGCTCCATACCTCCAGAGCTCCATACCTCCAGAGCTCCATAGCACCAGAGCTCCATGGCTTCAGAGCTCCATAGCACCATAGCTCCATACCTCCAGAGCTCCAGGGCTCCATAGCTCCATACCTCCATAGCTCCATACCTCCAGAGCTCCATACCTCCAGAGCTCCAGAGCTCCATAGCACCAGAGCTCCATGGCTTCAGAGCTCCATAGCACCATAGCTCCATACCTCCAGAGCTCCAGGGCTCCATAGCTCCATACCTCCAGAGCTCCATACCTCCAGAGCTCCAGAGCTCCATAGCACCAGAGCTCCATGGCTTCAGAGCTCCATAGCACCATAGCTCCATACCTCCAGAGCTCCAGGGCTCCATAGCTCCATACCTCCAGAGCTCCATACCTCCAGAGCTCCAGAGCTCCATAGCACCAGAGCTCCATGGCTTCAGAGCTCCATAGCACCATAGCTCCATACCTCCAGAGCTCCAGGGCTACAAAGCTCCATACCTCCAGAGCTCCATACCTCCAGAGCTCCATACCTCCAGAGCTCCATAGCTCCATAGCACCAGAGCTCCATAGCTCCATAGCACCAGAGCTCCATAGCACCAGAGCTCCATAGCACCAGAGCTCCATAGCTCCATAGCACCAGAGCTCCATAGCTCCATAGCACCAGAGCTCCATAGCTCCATAGCACCAGAGCTCCATACTTCCAGAGCTCCATAGCTCCATAGCTCCATAGCACCAGAGCTCCATAGCTCCATAGCACCAGAGCTCCATAGCTCCATAGCACCAGAGCTCCATACTTCCATAGCTCCATAGCTCCATACCTCCAGAGCTCCATAGCTCCATAGCTCCATACCTCCAGAGCTCCATAGCTCCAGAGCTCCATAGCTCCATAGCACCAGAGCTCCATAGCTCCATAGCACCAGAGCTCCATACTTCCATAGCTCCAGGGCTCCATAGCTCCAGGGCTACATAGCTCCATACCTCCAGAGCTCCATAGCTCCATACTTCCAGAGCTCCATAGCTCCATAGCACCAGAGCTCCATAGCTCCATAGCACCAGAGCTCCATAGCTCCATAGCACCAGAGCTCCATAGCTCCATAGCTCCAGGGCTCCATAGCTCCATAGCTCCAGGGCTCCATAGCTCCATAGCTCCAGGGCTCCATAGCTCCATAGCTCCATACCTCCAGAGCTCCATACCTCCAGAGCTCCATACCTCCATAGCACCAGAGCTCCATAGCTCCAGGGCTCCAGGGCTCCATAGCTCCATACCTCCAGAGCTCCATAGCTCCATACTTCCAGAGCTCCATAGCTCCATAGCTCCATACTTCCATAGCTCCATACTTCCATAGCACCTGAGCTCCATACCTCCAGAGCTCCATAGCTCCAGCCTGGGTGGCTGGTGGCTCCATAGCTCCATACTTCCATAGCTCTAAGTCAGAGAGTTGGCGAAAATTGCACTAAGTGCGAAAGCCCATTCATTTACAACGGCGTGTCCGCCAGGCGGCGACATTTCCCCGTTACCGGTGGCTGCGCGGCGGGTGAGTGACAGAGCTTATCCGAGCGGCTGGAACTCTGCGCCGGCGTGGTCGAGCGTGAGGCCTCGGCCCTTTGGCTGCCTGGTACCTAAAACACTTCCATTGATCCAGCCACGGAGGGTGCTGGCTGGTGGCTCCATACCTCCATAGCTCCATAGCACCAGAGCTCCATAGCTCCATAGCACCAGAGCTCCATGGCTTCAGAGCTCCATAGCACCATAGCTCCATACCTCCAGAGCTCCAGGGCTCCATAGCTCCATACCTCCAGAGCTCCATACCTCCAGAGCTCCATACCTCCAGAGCTCCATAGCACCAGAGCTCCATGGCTTCAGAGCTCCATAGCACCATAGCTCCATACCTCCAGAGCTCCAGGGCTCCATAGCTCCATACCTCCAGAGCTCCATACCTCCAGAGCTCCATACCTCCAGAGCTCCATAGCACCAGAGCTCCATGGCTTCAGAGCTCCATAGCACCATAGCTCCATACCTCCAGAGCTCCAGGGCTCCATAGCTCCATACCTCCAGAGCTCCATACCTCCAGAGCTCCATACCTCCAGAGCTCCAGAGCTCCATAGCACCAGAGCTCCATGGCTTCAGAGCTCCATAGCTCCATACCTCCAGAGCTCCAGGGCTCCATAGCTCCATACCTCCAGAGCTCCATACCTCCAGAGCTCCAGAGCTCCATAGCACCAGAGCTCCATGGCTTCAGAGCTCCATAGCACCATAGCTCCATACCTCCAGAGCTCCAGGGCTCCATAGCTCCATACCTCCAGAGCTCCATACCTCCAGAGCTCCATACCTCCAGAGCTCCATAGCTCCATAGCACCAGAGCTCCATAGCTCCATAGCACCAGAGCTCCATAGCACCAGAGCTCCATAGCACCAGAGCTCCATAGCTCCATAGCACCAGAGCTCCATAGCTCCATAGCACCAGAGCTCCATACTTCCAGAGCTCCATAGCTCCATAGCTCCATAGCACCAGAGCTCCATAGCTCCATAGCACCAGAGCTCCATAGCTCCATAGCACCAGAGCTCCATACTTCCATAGCTCCATAGCTCCATACCTCCAGAGCTCCATAGCTCCATACCTCCAGAGCTCCATAGCTCCAGAGCTCCATAGCTCCATAGCACCAGAGCTCCATAGCTCCATAGCACCAGAGCTCCATACTTCCATAGCTCCAGGGCTCCATAGCTCCAGGGCTCCATAGCTCCATACCTCCAGAGCTCCATAGCTCCATACCTCCAGAGCTCCATAGCTCCATACTTCCAGAGCTCCATAGCTCCATAGCACCAGAGCTCCATAGCTCCATAGCACCAGAGCTCCATAGCTCCATAGCTCCATAGCACCAGAGCTCCATAGCTCCATAGCTCCAGGGCTCCATAGCTCCATAGCTCCAGGGCTCCATAGCTCCATAGCTCCAGGGCTCCATAGCTCCAGGGCTCCAGGGCTCCATAGCTCCATACCTCCAGAGCTCCATAGCTCCATACTTCCAGAGCTCCATAGCTCCATAGCTCCATACTTCCATAGCTCCATAGCTCCATACTTCCATAGCACCAGAGCTCCATACCTCCAGAGCTCCATAGCTCCAGCCTGGGTGGCTGGTGGCTCCATAGCTCCATACTTCCATAGCTCCAGTCAGAGAGTTGGCGAAAATTGCACTAAGTGCGAAAGCCCATTCATTTACAACGGCGTGTCCACAAGGCGGCGACATTTCCCCGTTACCGGTGGCTGCGCGGCGGGTGAGTGACAGAGCTTATCCGAGCGGCTGGAACTCTGCGCCGGCGTGGTCGAGCGTGAGGCCTCGGCCCTTTGGCTGCCTGGTACCTAAAACACTTCCATTGATCCAGCCACGGAGGGTGCTGGCTGGTGGCTCCATACCTCCATAGCTCCATAGCACCAGAGCTCCATAGCTCCATAGCACCAGAGCTCCATGGCTTCAGAGCTCCATAGCACCATAGCTCCATACCTCCAGAGCTCCAGGGCTCCATAGCTCCATACCTCCAGAGCTCCATACCTCCAGAGCTCCATACCTCCAGAGCTCCATAGCACCAGAGCTCCATGGCTTCAGAGCTCCATAGCACCATAGCTCCATACCTCCAGAGCTCCAGGGCTCCATAGCTCCATACCTCCAGAGCTCCATACCTCCAGAGCTCCATACCTCCAGAGCTCCATAGCACCAGAGCTCCATGGCTTCAGAGCTCCATAGCACCATAGCTCCATACCTCCAGAGCTCCAGGGCTCCATAGCTCCATACCTCCAGAGCTCCATACCTCCAGAGCTCCATACCTCCAGAGCTCCAGAGCTCCATAGCACCAGAGCTCCATGGCTTCAGAGCTCCATAGCACCATAGCTCCATACCTCCAGAGCTCCAGGGCTCCATAGCTCCATACCTCCAGAGCTCCATACCTCCAGAGCTCCAGAGCTCCATAGCACCAGAGCTCCATGGCTTCAGAGCTCCATAGCACCATAGCTCCATACCTCCAGAGCTCCAGGGCTCCATAGCTCCATACCTCCAGAGCTCCATACCTCCAGAGCTCTATACCTCCAGAGCTCCATAGCTCCATAGCACCAGAGCTCCATAGCTCCATAGCACCAGAGCTCCATAGCACCAGAGCTCCATAGCACCAGAGCTCCATAGCTCCATAGCACCAGAGCTCCATAGCTCCATAGCACCAGAGCTCCATAGCTCCATAGCACCAGAGCTCCATACTTCCAGAGCTCCATAGCTCCATAGCTCCATAGCACCAGAGCTCCATAGCTCCATAGCACCAGAGCTCCATGGCTTCAGAGCTCCATAGCACCATAGCTCCATACCTCCAGAGCTCCAGGGCTCCATAGCTCCATACCTCCAGAGCTCCATACCTCCAGAGCTCCATACCTCCAGAGCTCCATAGCACCAGAGCTCCATAGCTCCATAGCACCAGAGCTCCATAGCACCAGAGCTCCATAGCACCAGAGCTCCATAGCTCCATAGCACCAGAGCTCCATAGCTCCATAGCACCAGAGCTCCATACTTCCAGAGCTCCATAGCTCCATAGCTCCATAGCACCAGAGCTCCATAGCTCCATAGCACCAGAGCTCCATAGCTCCATAGCACCAGAGCTCCATACTTCCATAGCTCCATAGCTCCATACCTCCAGAGCTCCATAGCTCCATAGCTCCATACCTCCAGAGCTCCATAGCTCCAGAGCTCCATAGCTCCATAGCTCCATAGCACCAGAGCTCCATAGCTCCATAGCACCAGAGCTCCATACTTCCATAGCTCCAGGGCTCCATAGCTCCAGGGCTCCATACCTCCAGAGCTCCATAGCTCCATACTTCCAGAGCTCCATAGCTCCATACTTCCATAGCTCCATACTTCCATACCTCCATAGCTCCATACTTCCATAGCACCAGAGCTCCATACTTCCATAGCACCAGAGCTCCATACCTCCAGAGCTCCAGAGCTCCAGCCTGGGTGGCTGGTGGCTCCATAGCTCCATACTTCCATAGCTCTAAGTCAGAGAGTTGGCGAAAATTGCACTAAGTGCGAAAGCCCATTCATTTACAACGGCGTGTCCACAAGGCGGCGACATTTCCCCGTTACCGGTGGCTGCGCGGCGGGTGAGTGACAGAGCTTATCCGAGCGGCTGGAACTCTGCGCCGGCGTGGTCGAGCGTGAGGCCTCGGCCCTTTGGCTGCCTGGTACCTAAAACACTTCCATTGATCCAGCCACGGAGGGTGCTGGCTGGTGGCTCCATACCTCCATAGCTCCATAGCACCAGAGCTCCATAGCTCCATAGCACCAGAGCTCCATGGCTTCAGAGCTCCATAGCACCATAGCTCCATACCTCCAGAGCTCCAGGGCTCCATAGCTCCATACCTCCAGAGCTCCATACCTCCAGAGCTCCATACCTCCAGAGCTCCATAGCACCAGAGCTCCATGGCTTCAGAGCTCCATAGCACCATAGCTCCATACCTCCAGAGCTCCAGGGCTCCATAGCTCCATACCTCCAGAGCTCCATACCTCCAGAGCTCCAGAGCTCCATAGCACCAGAGCTCCATGGCTTCAGAGCTCCATAGCACCATAGCTCCATACCTCCAGAGCTCCAGGGCTCCATAGCTCCATACCTCCAGAGCTCCATACCTCCAGAGCTCCAGAGCTCCATAGCACCAGAGCTCCATGGCTTCAGAGCTCCATAGCACCATAGCTCCATACCTCCAGAGCTCCAGGGCTCCATAGCTCCATACCTCCAGAGCTCCATACCTCCAGAGCTCCAGAGCTCCATAGCACCAGAGCTCCATGGCTTCAGAGCTCCATAGCACCATAGCTCCATACCTCCAGAGCTCCAGGGCTCCAAAGCTCCATACCTCCAGAGCTCCATACCTCCAGAGCTCCATACCTCCAGAGCTCCATAGCTCCATAGCACCAGAGCTCCATAGCTCCATAGCACCAGAGCTCCATAGCACCAGAGCTCCATAGCACCAGAGCTCCATAGCTCCATAGCACCAGAGCTCCATAGCTCCATAGCACCAGAGCTCCATAGCTCCATAGCACCAGAGCTCCATACTTCCAGAGCTCCATAGCTCCATAGCTCCATAGCACCAGAGCTCCATAGCTCCATAGCACCAGAGCTCCATAGCTCCATAGCACCAGAGCTCCATACTTCCATAGCTCCATAGCTCCATACCTCCAGAGCTCCATAGCTCCATAGCTCCATACCTCCAGAGCTCCATAGCTCCAGAGCTCCATAGCTCCATAGCACCAGAGCTCCATAGCTCCATAGCACCAGAGCTCCATACTTCCATAGCTCCAGGGCTCCATAGCTCCAGGGCTCCATAGCTCCATACCTCCAGAGCTCCATAGCTCCATACTTCCAGAGCTCCATAGCTCCATAGCACCAGAGCTCCATAGCTCCATAGCACCAGAGCTCCATAGCTCCATAGCACCAGAGCTCCATAGCTCCATAGCTCCAGGGCTCCATAGCTCCATAGCTCCAGGGCTCCATAGCTCCATAGCTCCAGGGCTCCATAGCTCCATAGCTCCATACCTCCAGAGCTCCATACCTCCTGAGCTCCATACCTCCATAGCACCAGAGCTCCATAGCTCCAGGGCTCCAGGGCTCCATAGCTCCATACCTCCAGAGCTCCATAGCTCCATACTTCCATAGCTCCATAGCTCCATACTTCCATAGCTCCATAGCTCCATACTTCCATAGCACCAGAGCTCCATACCTCCAGAGCTCCATAGCTCCAGCCTGGGTGGCTGGTGGCTCCATAGCTCCATACTTCCATAGCTCCAGTCAGAGAGTTGGCGAAAATTGCACTAAGTGCGAAAGCCCATTCATTTACAACGGCGTGTCCACAAGGCGGCGACATTTCCCCGTTACCGGTGGCTGCGCGGCGGGTGAGTGACAGAGCTTATCCGAGCGGCTGGAACTCTGCGCCGGCGTGGTCGAGCGTGAGGCCTCGGCCCTTTGGCTGCCTGGTACCTAAAACACTTCCATTGATCCAGCCACGGAGGGTGCTGGCTGGTGGCTCCATACCTCCATAGCTCCATAGCACCAGAGCTCCATAGCTCCATAGCACCAGAGCTCCATGGCTTCAGAGCTCCATAGCACCATAGCTCCATACCTCCAGAGCTCCAGGGCTCCATAGCTCCATACCTCCAGAGCTCCATACCTCCAGAGCTCCATACCTCCAGAGCTCCATAGCACCAGAGCTCCATGGCTTCAGAGCTCCATAGCACCATAGCTCCATACCTCCAGAGCTCCAGGGCTCCATAGCTCCATACCTCCAGAGCTCCATACCTCCAGAGCTCCATACCTCCAGAGCTCCATAGCACCAGAGCTCCATGGCTTCAGAGCTCCATAGCACCATAGCTCCATACCTCCAGAGCTCCAGGGCTCCATAGCTCCATACCTCCAGAGCTCCATACCTCCAGAGCTCCATACCTCCAGAGCTCCAGAGCTCCATAGCACCAGAGCTCCATGGCTTCAGAGCTCCATAGCACCATAGCTCCATACCTCCAGAGCTCCAGGGCTCCATAGCTCCATACCTCCAGAGCTCCATACCTCCAGAGCTCCAGAGCTCCATAGCACCAGAGCTCCATGGCTTCAGAGCTCCATAGCACCATAGCTCCATACCTCCAGAGCTCCAGGGCTCCATAGCTCCATACCTCCAGAGCTCCATACCTCCAGAGCTCTATACCTCCAGAGCTCCATAGCTCCATAGCACCAGAGCTCCATAGCTCCATAGCACCAGAGCTCCATAGCACCAGAGCTCCATAGCACCAGAGCTCCATAGCTCCATAGCACCAGAGCTCCATAGCTCCATAGCACCAGAGCTCCATAGCTCCATAGCACCAGAGCTCCATACTTCCAGAGCTCCATAGCTCCATAGCTCCATAGCACAAGAGCTCCATAGCTCCATAGCACCAGAGCTCCATGGCTTCAGAGCTCCATAGCACCATAGCTCCATACCTCCAGAGCTCCAGGGCTCCATAGCTCCATACCTCCAGAGCTCCATACCTCCAGAGCTCCATACCTCCAGAGCTCCATAGCACCAGAGCTCCATAGCTCCATAGCACCAGAGCTCCATAGCACCAGAGCTCCATAGCACCAGAGCTCCATAGCTCCATAGCACCAGAGCGTCATAGCTCCATAGCACCAGAGCTCCATACTTCCAGAGCTCCATAGCTCCATAGCTCCATAGCACCAGAGCTCCATAGCTCCATAGCACCAGAGCTCCATAGCTCCATAGCACCAGAGCTCCATACTTCCATAGCTCCATAGCTCCATACCTCCAGAGCTCCATAGCTCCATAGCTCCATACCTCCAGAGCTCCATAGCTCCAGAGCTCCATAGCTCCATAGCTCCATAGCACCAGAGCTCCATAGCTCCATAGCACCAGAGCTCCATACTTCCATAGCTCCAGGGCTCCATAGCTCCAGGGCTCCATACCTCCAGAGCTCCATAGCTCCATACTTCCAGAGCTCCATAGCTCCATACTTCCATAGCTCCATACTTCCATACCTCCATACTTCCATAGCACCAGAGCTCCATACTTCCATAGCACCAGAGCTCCATACCTCCAGAGCTCCAGAGCTCCAGCCTGGGTGGCTGGTGGCTCCATAGCTCCATACTTCCATAGCTCTAAGTCAGAGAGTTGGCGAAAATTGCACTAAGTGCGAAAGCCCATTCATTTACAACGGCGTGTCCACAAGGCGGCGACATTTCCCCGTTACCGGTGGCTGCGCGGCGGGTGAGTGACAGAGCTTATCCGAGCGGCTGGAACTCTGCGCCGGCGTGGTCGAGCGTGAGGCCTCGGCCCTTTGGCTGCCTGGTACCTAAAACACTTCCATTGATCCAGCCACGGAGGGTGCTGGCTGGTGGCTCCATACCTCCATAGCTCCATAGCACCAGAGCTCCATAGCTCCATAGCACCAGAGCTCCATGGCTTCAGAGCTCCATAGCACCATAGCTCCATACCTCCAGAGCTCCAGGGCTCCATAGCTCCATACCTCCAGAGCTCCATACCTCCAGAGCTCCATACCTCCAGAGCTCCATAGCACCAGAGCTCCATGGCTTCAGAGCTCCATAGCACCATAGCTCCATACCTCCAGAGCTCCAGGGCTCCATAGCTCCATACCTCCAGAGCTCCATACCTCCAGAGCTCCATACCTCCAGAGCTCCAGAGCTCCATAGCACCAGAGCTCCATGGCTTCAGAGCTCCATAGCACCATAGCTCCATACCTCCAGAGCTCCAGGGCTCCATAGCTCCATACCTCCAGAGCTCCATACCTCCAGAGCTCCAGAGCTCCATAGCACCAGAGCTCCATGGCTTCAGAGCTCCATAGCACCATAGCTCCATACCTCCAGAGCTCCAGGGCTCCATAGCTCCATACCTCCAGAGCTCCATACCTCCAGAGCTCCAGAGCTCCATAGCACCAGAGCTCCATGGCTTCAGAGCTCCATAGCACCATAGCTCCATACCTCCAGAGCTCCAGGGCTCCAAAGCTCCATACCTCCAGAGCTCCATACCTCCAGAGCTCCATACCTCCAGAGCTCCATAGCTCCATAGCACCAGAGCTCCATAGCTCCATAGCACCAGAGCTCCATAGCACCAGAGCTCCATAGCACCAGAGCTCCATAGCTCCATAGCACCAGAGCTCCATAGCTCCATAGCACCAGAGCTCCATAGCTCCATAGCACCAGAGCTCCATACTTCCAGAGCTCCATAGCTCCATAGCTCCATAGCACCAGAGCTCCATAGCTCCATAGCACCAGAGCTCCATAGCTCCATAGCACCAGAGCTCCATACTTCCATAGCTCCATAGCTCCATACCTCCAGAGCTCCATAGCTCCATAGCTCCATACCTCCAGAGCTCCATAGCTCCAGAGCTCCATAGCTCCATAGCACCAGAGCTCCATAGCTCCATAGCACCAGAGCTCCATACTTCCATAGCTCCAGGGCTCCATAGCTCCAGGGCTCCATAGCTCCATACCTCCAGAGCTCCATACTTCCAGAGCTCCATAGCTCCATAGCACCAGAGCTCCATAGCTCCATAGCACCAGAGCTCCATAGCTCCATAGCACCAGAGCTCCATAGCTCCATAGCACCAGAGCTCCATAGCTCCATAGCTCCAGGGCTCCATAGCTCCATAGCTCCAGGGCTCCATAGCTCCATAGCTCCAGGGCTCCATAGCTCCATAGCTCCATACCTCCAGAGCTCCATACCTCCAGAGCTCCATACCTCCATAGCACCAGAGCTCCATAGCTCCAGGGCTCCAGGGCTCCATAGCTCCAGAGCTCCATAGCTCCATACTTCCAGAGCTCCATAGCTCCATAGCTCCATACTTCCATAGCTCCATAGCTCCATACTTCCATAGCACCTGAGCTCCATACCTCCAGAGCTCCATAGCTCCAGCCTGGGTGGCTGGTGGCTCCATAGCTCCATACTTCCATAGCTCTAAGTCAGAGAGTTGGCGAAAATTGCACTAAGTGCAAAAGCCCATTCATTTACAACGGCGTGTCCGCCAGGCGGCGACATTTCCCCGTTACCGGTGGCTGCGCGGCGGGTGAGTGACAGAGCTTATCCGAGCGGCTGGAACTCTGCGCCGGCGTGGTCGAGCGTGAGGCCTCGGCCCTTTGGCTGCCTGGTACCTAAAACACTTCCATTGATCCAGCCACGGAGGGTGCTGGCTGGTGGCTCCATACCTCCAGAGCTCCATAGCTCCATAGCACCAGAGCTCCATAGCACCAGAGCTCCAGAGCTCCATAGCACCAGAGCTCCATAGCTCCAGGGCTCCAGGGCTCCATAGCTCCAGAGCTCCATAGCTCCATACTTCCAGAGCTCCATAGCTCCATAGCTCCATACTTCCATAGCTCCATAGCTCCATACTTCCATAGCACCTGAGCTCCATACCTCCAGAGCTCCATAGCTCCAGCCTGGGTGGCTGGTGGCTCCATAGCTCCATACTTCCATAGCTCTAAGTCAGAGAGTTGGCGAAAATTGCACTAAGTGCGAAAGCCCATTCATTTACAACGGCGTGTCCGCCAGGCGGCGACATTTCCCCGTTACCGGTGGCTGCGCGGCGGGTGAGTGACAGAGCTTATCCGAGCGGCTGGAACTCTGCGCCGGCGTGGTCGAGCGTGAGGCCTCGGCCCTTTGGCTGCCTGGTACCTAAAACACTTCCATTGATCCAGCCACGGAGGGTGCTGGCTGGTGGCTCCATACCTCCAGAGCTCCATAGCTCCATAGCACCAGAGCTCCATAGCACCAGAGCTCCAGAGCTCCATAGCACCAGAGCTCCATACCTCCAGAGCTCCATAGCTCCATAGCACCAGAGCTCCATAGCTCCATAGCACCAGAGCTCCATAGCTCCATAGCACCAGAGCTCCATACTTCCAGAGCTCCATAGCTCCATAGCTCCATAGCACCAGAGCTCCATAGCTCCATAGCACCAGAGCTCCATAGCTCCATAGCACCAGAGCTCCATACTTCCATAGCTCCATAGCTCCATACCTCCAGAGCTCCATAGCTCCATAGCTCCATACCTCCAGAGCTCCATAGCTCCAGAGCTCCATAGCTCCATAGCACCAGAGCTCCATAGCTCCATAGCACCAGAGCTCCATACTTCCATAGCTCCAGGGCTCCATAGCTCCAGGGCTCCATAGCTCCATACCTCCAGAGCTCCATAGCTCCATACTTCCAGAGCTCCATAGCTCCATAGCACCAGAGCTCCATAGCTCCATAGCACCAGAGCTCCATAGCTCCATAGCACCAGAGCTCCATAGCTCCATAGCACCAGAGCTCCATAGCTCCATAGCTCCAGGGCTCCATAGCTCCATAGCTCCAGGGCTCCATAGCTCCATAGCTCCAGGGCTCCATAGCTCCATAGCTCCATACCTCCAGAGCTCCATACCTCCAGAGCTCCATACCTCCATAGCACCAGAGCTCCATAGCTCCAGGGCTCCAGGGCTCCATAGCTCCATACCTCCAGAGCTCCATAGCTCCATACTTCCAGAGCTCCATAGCTCCATAGCTCCATACTTCCATAGCTCCATAGCTCCATACTTCCATACCACCTGAGCTCCATACCTCCAGAGCTCCATAGCTCCAGCCTGGGTGGCTGGTGGCTCCATAGCTCCATACTTCCATAGCTCTAAGTCAGAGAGTTGGCGAAAATTGCACTAAGTGCGAAAGCCCATTCATTTACAACGGCGTGTCCGCCAGGCGGCGACATTTCCCCGTTACCGGTGGCTGCGCGGCGGGTGAGTGACAGAGCTTATCCGAGCGGCTGGAACTCTGCGCCGGCGTGGTCGAGCGTGAGGCCTCGGCCCTTTGGCTGCCTGGTACCTAAAACACTTCCATTGATCCAGCCACGGAGGGTGCTGGCTGGTGGCTCCATACCTCCATAGCTCCATAGCACCAGAGCTCCATAGCTCCATAGCACCAGAGCTCCATGGCTTCAGAGCTCCATAGCACCATAGCTCCATACCTCCAGAGCTCCAGGGCTCCATAGCTCCATACCTCCAGAGCTCCATACCTCCAGAGCTCCATACCTCCAGAGCTCCATAGCACCAGAGCTCCATGGCTTCAGAGCTCCATAGCACCATAGCTCCATACCTCCAGAGCTCCAGGGCTCCATAGCTCCATACCTCCAGAGCTCCATACCTCCAGAGCTCCATACCTCCAGAGCTCCATAGCACCAGAGCTCCATGGCTTCAGAGCTCCATAGCACCATAGCTCCATACCTCCAGAGCTCCAGGGCTCCATAGCTCCATACCTCCAGAGCTCCATACCTCCAGAGCTCCAGAGCTCCATAGCACCAGAGCTCCATGGCTTCAGAGCTCCATAGCTCCATACCTCCAGAGCTCCAGGGCTCCATAGCTCCATACCTCCAGAGCTCCATACCTCCAGAGCTCCAGAGCTCCATAGCACCAGAGCTCCATGGCTTCAGAGCTCCATAGCACCATAGCTCCATACCTCCAGAGCTCCAGGGCTCCATAGCTCCATACCTCCAGAGCTCCATACCTCCAGAGCTCCATACCTCCAGAGCTCCATAGCTCCATAGCACCAGAGCTCCATAGCTCCATAGCACCAGAGCTCCATAGCACCAGAGCTCCATAGCACCAGAGCTCCATAGCTCCATAGCACCAGAGCTCCATAGCTCCATAGCACCAGAGCTCCATACTTCCAGAGCTCCATAGCTCCATAGCACCAGAGCTCCATAGCTCCATAGCACCAGAGCTCCATAGCTCCATAGCACCAGAGCTCCATACTTCCATAGCTCCATAGCTCCATACCTCCAGAGCTCCATAGCTCCATAGCTCCATACCTCCAGAGCTCCATAGCTCCAGAGCTCCATAGCTCCATAGCTCCATAGCACCAGAGCTCCATAGCTCCATAGCACCAGAGCTCCATACTTCCATAGCTCCAGGGCTCCATAGCTCCAGGGCTCCATACCTCCAGAGCTCCATAGCTCCATACTTCCAGAGCTCCATAGCTCCATACTTCCATAGCTCCATACTTCCATACCTCCATAGCTCCATACTTCCATAGCACCAGAGCTCCATACTTCCATAGCACCAGAGCTCCATACCTCCAGAGCTCCAGAGCTCCAGCCTGGGTGGCTGGTGGCTCCATAGCTCCATACTTCCATAGCTCTAAGTCAGAGAGTTGGCGAAAATTGCACTAAGTGCGAAAGCCCATTCATTTACAACGGCGTGTCCACAAGGCGGCGACATTTCCCCGTTACCGGTGGCTGCGCGGCGGGTGAGTGACAGAGCTTATCCGAGCGGCTGGAACTCTGCGCCGGCGTGGTCGAGCGTGAGGCCTCGGCCCTTTGGCTGCCTGGTACCTAAAACACTTCCATTGATCCAGCCACGGAGGGTGCTGGCTGGTGGCTCCATACCTCCATAGCTCCATAGCACCAGAGCTCCATAGCTCCATAGCACCAGAGCTCCATGGCTTCAGAGCTCCATAGCACCATAGCTCCATACCTCCAGAGCTCCAGGGCTCCATAGCTCCATACCTCCAGAGCTCCATACCTCCAGAGCTCCATACCTCCAGAGCTCCATAGCACCAGAGCTCCATGGCTTCAGAGCTCCATAGCACCATAGCTCCATACCTCCAGAGCTCCAGGGCTCCATAGCTCCATACCTCCAGAGCTCCATACCTCCAGAGCTCCATACCTCCAGAGCTCCATAGCACCAGAGCTCCATGGCTTCAGAGCTCCATAGCACCATAGCTCCATACCTCCAGAGCTCCAGGGCTCCATAGCTCCATACCTCCAGAGCTCCATACCTCCAGAGCTCCATACCTCCAGAGCTCCATAGCACCAGAGCTCCATGGCTTCAGAGCTCCATAGCACCATAGCTCCATACCTCCAGAGCTCCGGGGCTCCATAGCTCCATACCTCCAGAGCTCCATACCTCCAGAGCTCCATACCTCCAGAGCTCCAGAGCTCCATAGCACCAGAGCTCCATGGCTTCAGAGCTCCATAGCACCATAGCTCCATACCTCCAGAGCTCCAGGGCTCCATAGCTCCATACCTCCAGAGCTCCATACCTCCAGAGCTCCAGAGCTCCATAGCACCAGAGCTCCATGGCTTCAGAGCTCCATAGCACCATAGCTCCATACCTCCAGAGCTCCAGGGCTCCATAGCTCCATACCTCCAGAGCTCCATACCTCCAGAGCTCCAGAGCTCCATAGCACCAGAGCTCCATGGCTTCAGAGCTCCATAGCACCATAGCTCCATACCTCCAGAGCTCCAGGGCTCCAAAGCTCCATACCTCCAGAGCTCCATACCTCCAGAGCTCCATACCTCCAGAGCTCCATAGCTCCATAGCACCAGAGCTCCATAGCTCCATAGCACCAGAGCTCCATAGCACCAGAGCTCCATAGCACCAGAGCTCCATAGCTCCATAGCACCAGAGCTCCATAGCTCCATAGCACCAGAGCTCCATAGCTCCATAGCACCAGAGCTCCATACTTCCAGAGCTCCATAGCTCCATAGCACCAGAGCTCCATAGCTCCATAGCACCAGAGCTCCATAGCTCCATAGCACCAGAGCTCCATACTTCCATAGCTCCATAGCTCCATACCTCCAGAGCTCCATAGCTCCATAGCTCCATACCTCCAGAGCTCCATAGCTCCAGAGCTCCATAGCTCCATAGCACCAGAGCTCCATAGCTCCATAGCACCAGAGCTCCATACTTCCATAGCTCCAGGGCTCCATAGCTCCAGGGCTCCATAGCTCCATACCTCCAGAGCTCCATAGCTCCATACTTCCAGAGCTCCATAGCTCCATAGCACCAGAGCTCCATAGCTCCATAGCACCAGAGCTCCATAGCTCCATAGCACCAGAGCTCCATAGCTCCATAGCACCAGAGCTCCATAGCTCCATAGCTCCAGGGCTCCATAGCTCCATAGCTCCAGGGCTCCATAGCTCCATAGCTCCAGGGCTCCATAGCTCCATAGCTCCATACCTCCAGAGCTCCATACCTCCAGAGCTCCATACCTCCATAGCACCAGAGCTCCATAGCTCCAGGGCTCCAGGGCTCCATAGCTCCATACCTCCAGAGCTCCATAGCTCCATACTTCCAGAGCTCCATAGCTCCATAGCTCCATACTTCCATAGCTCCATAGCTCCATACTTCCATAGCACCTGAGCTCCATACCTCCAGAGCTCCATAGCTCCAGCCTGGGTGGCTGGTGGCTCCATAGCTCCATACTTCCATAGCTCTAAGTCAGAGAGTTGGCGAAAATTGCACTAAGTGCGAAAGCCCATTCATTTACAACGGCGTGTCCGCCAGGCGGCGACATTTCCCCGTTACCGGTGGCTGCGCGGCGGGTGAGTGACAGAGCTTATCCGAGCGGCTGGAACTCTGCGCCGGCGTGGTCGAGCGTGAGGCCTCGGCCCTTTGGCTGCCTGGTACCTAAAACACTTCCATTGATCCAGCCACGGAGGGTGCTGGCTGGTGGCTCCATACCTCCATAGCTCCATAGCACCAGAGCTCCATAGCTCCATAGCACCATAGCTCCATGGCTTCAGAGCTCCATAGCACCATAGCTCCATACCTCCAGAGCTCCAGGGCTCCATAGCTCCATACCTCCAGAGCTCCATACCTCCAGAGCTCCATACCTCCAGAGCTCCATAGCACCAGAGCTCCATGGCTTCAGAGCTCCATAGCACCATAGCTCCATACCTCCAGAGCTCCAGGGCTCCATAGCTCCATACCTCCAGAGCTCCATACCTCCAGAGCTCCATAGCACCAGAGCTCCATGGCTTCAGAGCTCCATAGCACCATAGCTCCATACCTCCAGAGCTCCAGGGCTCCATAGCTCCATACCTCCAGAGCTCCATACCTCCAGAGCTCCATACCTCCAGAGCTCCAGAGCTCCATAGCACCAGAGCTCCATGGCTTCAGAGCTCCATAGCACCATAGCTCCATACCTCCAGAGCTCCAGGGCTCCATAGCTCCATACCTCCAGAGCTCCATACCTCCAGAGCTCCAGAGCTCCATAGCACCAGAGCTCCATGGCTTCAGAGCTCCATAGCACCATAGCTCCATACCTCCAGAGCTCCAGGGCTCCATAGCTCCATACCTCCAGAGCTCCATACCTCCAGAGCTCCATACCTCCAGAGCTCCATAGCTCCATAGCACCAGAGCTCCATAGCTCCATAGCACCAGAGCTCCATAGCACCAGAGCTCCATAGCACCAGAGCTCCATAGCTCCATAGCACCAGAGCTCCATAGCTCCATAGCACCAGAGCTCCATAGCTCCATAGCACCAGAGCTCCATACTTCCAGAGCTCCATAGCTCCATAGCTCCATAGCACCAGAGCTCCATAGCTCCATAGCACCAGAGCTCCATGGCTTCAGAGCTCCATAGCACCATAGCTCCATACCTCCAGAGCTCCAGGGCTCCATAGCTCCATACCTCCAGAGCTCCATACCTCCAGAGCTCCATACCTCCAGAGCTCCATAGCACCAGAGCTCCATAGCTCCATAGCACCAGAGCTCCATAGCACCAGAGCTCCATAGCACCAGAGCTCCATAGCTCCATAGCACCAGAGCTCCATAGCTCCATAGCACCAGAGCTCCATACTTCCAGAGCTCCATAGCTCCATAGCTCCATAGCACCAGAGCTCCATAGCTCCATAGCACTAGAGCTCCATAGCTCCATAGCACCAGAGCTCCATACTTCCATAGCTCCATAGCTCCATACCTCCAGAGCTCCATAGCTCCATAGCTCCATACCTCCAGAGCTCCATAGCTCCAGAGCTCCATAGCTCCATAGCTCCATAGCACCAGAGCTCCATAGCTCCATAGCACCAGAGCTCCATACTTCCATAGCTCCAGGGCTCCATAGCTCCAGGGCTCCATACCTCCAGAGCTCCATAGCTCCATACTTCCAGAGCTCCATAGCTCCATACTTCCATAGCTCCATACTTCCATACCTCCATAGCTCCATACTTCCATAGCACCAGAGCTCCATACTTCCATAGCACCAGAGCTCCATACCTCCAGAGCTCCAGAGCTCCAGCCTGGGTGGCTGGTGGCTCCATAGCTCCATACTTCCATAGCTCTAAGTCAGAGAGTTGGCGAAAATTGCACTAAGTGCGAAAGCCCATTCATTTACAACGGCGTGTCCACAAGGCGGCGACATTTCCCCGTTACCGGTGGCTGCGCGGCGGGTGAGTGACAGAGCTTATCCGAGCGGCTGGAACTCTGCGCCGGCGTGGTCGAGCGTGAGGCCTCGGCCCTTTGGCTGCCTGGTACCTAAAACACTTCCATTGATCCAGCCACGGAGGGTGCTGGCTGGTGGCTCCATACCTCCATAGCTCCATAGCACCAGAGCTCCATAGCTCCATAGCACCAGAGCTCCATGGCTTCAGAGCTCCATAGCACCATAGCTCCATACCTCCAGAGCTCCAGGGCTCCATAGCTCCATACCTCCAGAGCTCCATACCTCCAGAGCTCCATACCTCCAGAGCTCCATAGCACCAGAGCTCCATGGCTTCAGAGCTCCATAGCACCATAGCTCCATACCTCCAGAGCTCCAGGGCTCCATAGCTCCATACCTCCAGAGCTCCATACCTCCAGAGCTCCATACCTCCAGAGCTCCATAGCACCAGAGCTCCATGGCTTCAGAGCTCCATAGCACCATAGCTCCATACCTCCAGAGCTCCAGGGCTCCATAGCTCCATACCTCCAGAGCTCCATACCTCCAGAGCTCCAGAGCTCCATAGCACCAGAGCTCCATGGCTTCAGAGCTCCATAGCACCATAGCTCCATACCTCCAGAGCTCCAGGGCTCCATAGCTCCATACCTCCATAGCTCCATAGCACCAGAGCTCCATAGCTCCATAGCACCAGAGCTCCATGGCTTCAGAGCTCCATAGCACCATAGCTCCATACCTCCAGAGCTCCAGGGCTCCAAAGCTCCATACCTCCAGAGCTCCATACCTCCAGAGCTCCATACCTCCAGAGCTCCATAGCTCCATAGCACCAGAGCTCCATAGCTCCATAGCACCAGAGCTCCATAGCACCAGAGCTCCATAGCACCAGAGCTCCATAGCTCCATAGCACCAGAGCTCCATAGCTCCATAGCACCAGAGCTCCATAGCTCCATAGCACCAGAGCTCCATACTTCCAGAGCTCCATAGCTCCATAGCTCCATAGCACCAGAGCTCCATAGCTCCATAGCACCAGAGCTCCATAGCTCCATAGCACCAGAGCTCCATACTTCCATAGCTCCATAGCTCCATACCTCCAGAGCTCCATAGCTCCATACCTCCAGAGCTCCATAGCTCCAGAGCTCCATAGCTCCATAGCACCAGAGCTCCATAGCTCCATAGCACCAGAGCTCCATACTTCCATAGCTCCAGGGCTCCATAGCTCCAGGGCTCCATAGCTCCATAGCTCCATACCTCCAGAGCTCCATAGCTCCATACCTCCAGAGCTCCATAGCTCCATAGCACCAGAGCTCCATAGCTCCATAGCACCAGAGCTCCATAGCTCCATAGCACCAGAGCTCCATAGCTCCATAGCACCAGAGCTCCATAGCTCCATAGCACCAGAGCTCCATAGCTCCATAGCTCCAGGGCTCCATAGCTCCATAGCTCCAGGGCTCCATAGCTCCATAGCTCCAGGGCTCCATAGCTCCAGGGCTCCATAGCTCCATACCTCCAGAGCTCCATAGCTCCATACTTCCAGAGCTCCATAGCTCCATAGCTCCATACTTCCATAGCTCCATAGCTCCATACTTCCATAGCACCAGAGCTCCATACCTCCAGAGCTCCATAGCTCCAGCCTGGGTGGCTGGTGGCTCCATAGCTCCATACTTCCATAGCTCCAGTCAGAGAGTTGGCGAAAATTGCACTAAGTGCGAAAGCCCATTCATTTACAACGGCGTGTCCACAAGGCGGCGACATTTCCCCGTTACCGGTGGCTGCGCGGCGGGTGAGTGACAGAGCTTATCCGAGCGGCTGGAACTCTGCGCCGGCGTGGTCGAGCGTGAGGCCTCGGCCCTTTGGCTGCCTGGTACCTAAAACACTTCCATTGATCCAGCCACGGAGGGTGCTGGCTGGTGGCTCCATACCTCCATAGCTCCATAGCACCAGAGCTCCATAGCTCCATAGCACCAGAGCTCCATGGCTTCAGAGCTCCATAGCACCATAGCTCCATACCTCCAGAGCTCCAGGGCTCCATAGCTCCATACCTCCAGAGCTCCATACCTCCAGAGCTCCATACCTCCAGAGCTCCATAGCACCAGAGCTCCATGGCTTCAGAGCTCCATAGCACCATAGCTCCATACCTCCAGAGCTCCAGGGCTCCATAGCTCCATACCTCCAGAGCTCCATACCTCCAGAGCTCCATACCTCCAGAGCTCCATAGCACCAGAGCTCCATGGCTTCAGAGCTCCATAGCACCATAGCTCCATACCTCCAGAGCTCCAGGGCTCCATAGCTCCATACCTCCAGAGCTCCATACCTCCAGAGCTCCATACCTCCAGAGCTCCAGAGCTCCATAGCACCAGAGCTCCATGGCTTCAGAGCTCCATAGCACCATAGCTCCATACCTCCAGAGCTCCAGGGCTCCATAGCTCCATACCTCCAGAGCTCCATACCTCCAGAGCTCCAGAGCTCCATAGCACCAGAGCTCCATGGCTTCAGAGCTCCATAGCACCATAGCTCCATACCTCCAGAGCTCCAGGGCTCCATAGCTCCATACCTCCAGAGCTCCATACCTCCAGAGCTCCATAGCTCCATAGCACCAGAGCTCCATAGCTCCATAGCACCAGAGCTCCATAGCACCAGAGCTCCATAGCACCAGAGCTCCATAGCTCCATAGCACCAGAGCTCCATAGCTCCATAGCACCAGAGCTCCATAGCTCCATAGCACCAGAGCTCCATACTTCCAGAGCTCCATAGCTCCATAGCTCCATAGCACCAGAGCTCCATAGCTCCATAGCACCAGAGCTCCATGGCTTCAGAGCTCCATAGCACCATAGCTCCATACCTCCAGAGCTCCAGGGCTCCATAGCTCCATACCTCCAGAGCTCCATACCTCCAGAGCTCCATACCTCCAGAGCTCCATAGCACCAGAGCTCCATAGCTCCATAGCACCAGAGCTCCATAGCACCAGAGCTCCATAGCACCAGAGCTCCATAGCTCCATAGCACCAGAGCTCCATAGCTCCATAGCACCAGAGCTCCATACTTCCAGAGCTCCATAGCTCCATAGCTCCATAGCACCAGAGCTCCATAGCTCCATAGCACCAGAGCTCCATAGCTCCATAGCACCAGAGCTCCATACTTCCATAGCTCCATAGCTCCATACCTCCAGAGCTCCATAGCTCCATAGCTCCATACCTCCAGAGCTCCATAGCTCCAGAGCTCCATAGCTCCATAGCTCCATAGCACCAGAGCTCCATAGCTCCATAGCACCAGAGCTCCATACTTCCATAGCTCCAGGGCTCCATAGCTCCAGGGCTCCATACCTCCAGAGCTCCATAGCGCCATACTTCCAGAGCTCCATAGCTCCATACTTCCATAGCTCCATACTTCCATACCTCCATAGCTCCATACTTCCATAGCACCAGAGCTCCATACTTCCATAGCACCAGAGCTCCATACCTCCAGAGCTCCAGAGCTCCAGCCTGGGTGGCTGGTGGCTCCATAGCTCCATACTTCCATAGCTCTAAGTCAGAGAGTTGGCGAAAATTGCACTAAGTGCGAAAGCCCATTCATTTACAACGGCGTGTCCACAAGGCGGCGACATTTCCCCGTTACCGGTGGCTGCGCGGCGGGTGAGTGACAGAGCTTATCCGAGCGGCTGGAACTCTGCGCCGGCGTGGTCGAGCGTGAGGCCTCGGCCCTTTGGCTGCCTGGTACCTAAAACACTTCCATTGATCCAGCCACGGAGGGTGCTGGCTGGTGGCTCCATACCTCCATAGCTCCATAGCACCAGAGCTCCATAGCTCCATAGCACCAGAGCTCCATGGCTTCAGAGCTCCATAGCACCATAGCTCCATACCTCCAGAGCTCCAGGGCTCCATAGCTCCATACCTCCAGAGCTCCATACCTCCAGAGCTCCATACCTCCAGAGCTCCATAGCACCAGAGCTCCATGGCTTCAGAGCTCCATAGCACCATAGCTCCATACCTCCAGAGCTCCAGGGCTCCATAGCTCCATACCTCCAGAGCTCCATACCTCCAGAGCTCCATACCTCCAGAGCTCCAGAGCTCCATAGCACCAGAGCTCCATGGCTTCAGAGCTCCATAGCACCATAGCTCCATACCTCCAGAGCTCCAGGGCTCCATAGCTCCATACCTCCAGAGCTCCATACCTCCAGAGCTCCAGAGCTCCATAGCACCAGAGCTCCATGGCTTCAGAGCTCCATAGCACCATAGCTCCATACCTCCAGAGCTCCAGGGCTCCATAGCTCCATACCTCCAGAGCTCCATACCTCCAGAGCTCCAGAGCTCCATAGCACCAGAGCTCCATGGCTTCAGAGCTCCATAGCACCATAGCTCCATACCTCCAGAGCTCCAGGGCTCCAAAGCTCCATACCTCCAGAGCTCCATACCTCCAGAGCTCCATACCTCCAGAGCTCCATAGCTCCATAGCACCAGAGCTCCATAGCTCCATAGCACCAGAGCTCCATAGCACCAGAGCTCCATAGCACCAGAGCTCCATAGCTCCATAGCACGAGAGCTCCATAGCTCCATAGCACCAGAGCTCCATAGCTCCATAGCACCAGAGCTCCATACTTCCAGAGCTCCATAGCTCCATAGCTCCATAGCACCAGAGCTCCATAGCTCCATAGCACCAGAGCTCCATAGCTCCATAGCACCAGAGCTCCATACTTCCATAGCTCCATAGCTCCATACCTCCAGAGCTCCATAGCTCCATAGCTCCATACCTCCAGAGCTCCATAGCTCCAGAGCTCCATAGCTCCATAGCACCAGAGCTCCATAGCTCCATAGCACCAGAGCTCCATACTTCCATAGCTCCAGGGCTCCATAGCTCCAGGGCTCCATAGCTCCATACCTCCAGAGCTCCATACTTCCAGAGCTCCATAGCTCCATAGCACCAGAGCTCCATAGCTCCATAGCACCAGAGCTCCATAGCTCCATAGCACCAGAGCTCCATAGCTCCATAGCACCAGAGCTCCATAGCTCCATAGCTCCAGGGCTCCATAGCTCCATAGCTCCAGGGCTCCATAGCTCCATAGCTCCAGGGCTCCATAGCTCCATAGCTCCATACCTCCAGAGCTCCATACCTCCAGAGCTCCATACCTCCATAGCACCAGAGCTCCATAGCTCCAGGGCTCCAGGGCTCCATAGCTCCAGAGCTCCATAGCTCCATACTTCCAGAGCTCCATAGCTCCATAGCTCCATACTTCCATAGCTCCATAGCTCCATACTTCCATAGCACCTGAGCTCCATACCTCCAGAGCTCCATAGCTCCAGCCTGGGTGGCTGGTGGCTCCATAGCTCCATACTTCCATAGCTCTAAGTCAGAGAGTTGGCGAAAATTGCACTAAGTGCGAAAGCCCATTCATTTACAACGGCGTGTCCGCCAGGCGGCGACATTTCCCCGTTACCGGTGGCTGCGCGGCGGGTGAGTGACAGAGCTTATCCGAGCGGCTGGAACTCTGCGCCGGCGTGGTCGAGCGTGAGGCCTCGGCCCTTTGGCTGCCTGGTACCTAAAACACTTCCATTGATCCAGCCACGGAGGGTGCTGGCTGGTGGCTCCATACCTCCAGAGCTCCATAGCTCCATAGCACCAGAGCTCCATAGCACCAGAGCTCCAGAGCTCCATAGCACCAGAGCTCCATACCTCCAGAGCTCCATAGCTCCATAGCACCAGAGCTCCATAGCTCCATAGCACCAGAGCTCCATAGCTCCATAGCACCAGAGCTCCATACTTCCAGAGCTCCATAGCTCCATAGCTCCATAGCACCAGAGCTCCATAGCTCCATAGCACCAGAGCTCCATAGCTCCATAGCACCAGAGCTCCATACTTCCATAGCTCCATAGCTCCATACCTCCAGAGCTCCATAGCTCCATAGCTCCATACCTCCAGAGCTCCATAGCTCCAGAGCTCCATAGCTCCATAGCACCAGAGCTCCATAGCTCCATAGCACCAGAGCTCCATACTTCCATAGCTCCAGGGCTCCATAGCTCCAGGGCTCCATAGCTCCATACCTCCAGAGCTCCATAGCTCCATACTTCCAGAGCTCCATAGCTCCATAGCACCAGAGCTCCATAGCTCCATAGCACCAGAGCTCCATAGCTCCATAGCACCAGAGCTCCATAGCTCCATAGCACCAGAGCTCCATAGCTCCATAGCTCCAGGGCTCCATAGCTCCATAGCTCCAGGGCTCCATAGCTCCATAGCTCCAGGGCTCCATAGCTCCATAGCTCCATACCTCCAGAGCTCCATACCTCCAGAGCTCCATACCTCCATAGCACCAGAGCTCCATAGCTCCAGGGCTCCAGGGCTCCATAGCTCCATACCTCCAGAGCTCCATAGCTCCATACTTCCAGAGCTCCATAGCTCCATAGCTCCATACTTCCATAGCTCCATAGCTCCATACTTCCATACCACCTGAGCTCCATACCTCCAGAGCTCCATAGCTCCAGCCTGGGTGGCTGGTGGCTCCATAGCTCCATACTTCCATAGCTCTAAGTCAGAGAGTTGGCGAAAATTGCACTAAGTGCGAAAGCCCATTCATTTACAACGGCGTGTCCGCCAGGCGGCGACATTTCCCCGTTACCGGTGGCTGCGCGGCGGGTGAGTGACAGAGCTTATCCGAGCGGCTGGAACTCTGCGCCGGCGTGGTCGAGCGTGAGGCCTCGGCCCTTTGGCTGCCTGGTACCTAAAACACTTCCATTGATCCAGCCACGGAGGGTGCTGGCTGGTGGCTCCATACCTCCATAGCTCCATAGCACCAGAGCTCCATAGCTCCATAGCACCAGAGCTCCATGGCTTCAGAGCTCCATAGCACCATAGCTCCATACCTCCAGAGCTCCAGGGCTCCATAGCTCCATACCTCCAGAGCTCCATACCTCCAGAGCTCCATACCTCCAGAGCTCCATAGCACCAGAGCTCCATGGCTTCAGAGCTCCATAGCACCATAGCTCCATACCTCCAGAGCTCCAGGGCTCCATAGCTCCATACCTCCAGAGCTCCATACCTCCAGAGCTCCATACCTCCAGAGCTCCATAGCACCAGAGCTCCATGGCTTCAGAGCTCCATAGCACCATAGCTCCATACCTCCAGAGCTCCAGGGCTCCATAGCTCCATACCTCCAGAGCTCCATACCTCCAGAGCTCCAGAGCTCCATAGCACCAGAGCTCCATGGCTTCAGAGCTCCATAGCTCCATACCTCCAGAGCTCCAGGGCTCCATAGCTCCATACCTCCAGAGCTCCATACCTCCAGAGCTCCAGAGCTCCATAGCACCAGAGCTCCATGGCTTCAGAGCTCCATAGCACCATAGCTCCATACCTCCAGAGCTCCAGGGCTCCATAGCTCCATACCTCCAGAGCTCCATACCTCCAGAGCTCCATACCTCCAGAGCTCCATAGCTCCATAGCACCAGAGCTCCATAGCTCCATAGCACCAGAGCTCCATAGCACCAGAGCTCCATAGCACCAGAGCTCCATAGCTCCATAGCACCAGAGCTCCATAGCTCCATAGCACCAGAGCTCCATACTTCCAGAGCTCCATAGCTCCATAGCTCCATAGCACCAGAGCTCCATAGCTCCATAGCACCAGAGCTCCATAGCTCCATAGCACCAGAGCTCCATACTTCCATAGCTCCATAGCTCCATACCTCCAGAGCTCCATAGCTCCATAGCTCCATAGCTCCAGAGCTCCATAGCTCCATAGCTCCATAGCACCAGAGCTCCATAGCTCCATAGCACCAGAGCTCCATACTTCCATAGCTCCAGGGCTCCATAGCTCCAGGGCTCCATACCTCCAGAGCTCCATAGCTCCATACTTCCAGAGCTCCATAGCTCCATACTTCCATAGCTCCATACTTCCATACCTCCATAGCTCCATACTTCCATAGCACCAGAGCTCCATACTTCCATAGCACCAGAGCTCCATACCTCCAGAGCTCCAGAGCTCCAGCCTGGGTGGCTGGTGGCTCCATAGCTCCATACTTCCATAGCTCTAAGTCAGAGAGTTGGCGAAAATTGCACTAAGTGCGAAAGCCCATTCATTTACAACGGCGTGTCCACAAGGCGGCGACATTTCCCCGTTACCGGTGGCTGCGCGGCGGGTGAGTGACAGAGCTTATCCGAGCGGCTGGAACTCTGCGCCGGCGTGGTCGAGCGTGAGGCCTCGGCCCTTTGGCTGCCTGGTACCTAAAACACTTCCATTGATCCAGCCACGGAGGGTGCTGGCTGGTGGCTCCATACCTCCATAGCTCCATAGCACCAGAGCTCCATAGCTCCATAGCACCAGAGCTCCATGGCTTCAGAGCTCCAGAGCTCCATAGCACCATAGCTCCATACCTCCAGAGCTCCAGGGCTCCATAGCTCCATACCTCCAGAGCTCCATACCTCCAGAGCTCCATACCTCCAGAGCTCCATAGCACCAGAGCTCCATGGCTTCAGAGCTCCATAGCACCATAGCTCCATACCTCCAGAGCTCCAGGGCTCCATAGCTCCATACCTCCAGAGCTCCATACCTCCAGAGCTCCATACCTCCAGAGCTCCATAGCACCAGATCTCCATGGCTTCAGAGCTCCATAGCACCATAGCTCCATACCTCCAGAGCTCCAGGGCTCCATAGCTCCATACCTCCAGAGCTCCATACCTCCAGAGCTCCATACCTCCAGAGCTCCATAGCACCAGAGCTCCATGGCTTCAGAGCTCCATAGCACCATAGCTCCATACCTCCAGAGCTCCAGGGCTCCATAGCTCCATACCTCCAGAGCTCCATACCTCCAGAGCTCCATACCTCCAGAGCTCCAGAGCTCCATAGCACCAGAGCTCCATGGCTTCAGAGCTCCATAGCACCATAGCTCCATACCTCCAGAGCTCCAGGGCTCCATAGCTCCATACCTCCAGAGCTCCATACCTCCAGAGCTCCAGAGCTCCATAGCACCAGAGCTCCATGGCTTCAGAGCTCCATAGCACCATAGCTCCATACCTCCAGAGCTCCAGGGCTCCATAGCTCCATACCTCCAGAGCTCCATACCTCCAGAGCTCCAGAGCTCCATAGCACCAGAGCTCCATGGCTTCAGAGCTCCATAGCACCATAGCTCCATACCTCCAGAGCTCCAGGGCTCCAAAGCTCCATACCTCCAGAGCTCCATACCTCCAGAGCTCCATACCTCCAGAGCTCCATAGCTCCATAGCACCAGAGCTCCATAGCTCCATAGCACCAGAGCTCCATAGCACCAGAGCTCCATAGCTCCATAGCACCAGAGCTCCATAGCTCCATAGCACCAGAGCTCCATAGCTCCATAGCACCAGAGCTCCATACTTCCAGAGCTCCATAGCTCCATAGCTCCATAGCACCAGAGCTCCATAGCTCCATAGCACCAGAGCTCCATAGCTCCATAGCACCAGAGCTCCATACTTCCATAGCTCCATAGCTCCATACCTCCAGAGCTCCATAGCTCCATAGCTCCATACCTCCAGAGCTCCATAGCTCCAGAGCTCCATAGCTCCATAGCACCAGAGCTCCATAGCTCCATAGCACCAGAGCTCCATACTTCCATAGCTCCAGGGCTCCATAGCTCCAGGGCTCCATAGCTCCATACCTCCAGAGCTCCATAGCTCCATACTTCCAGAGCTCCATAGCTCCATAGCACCAGAGCTCCATAGCTCCATAGCACCAGAGCTCCATAGCTCCATAGCACCAGAGCTCCATAGCTCCATAGCTCCAGGGCTCCATAGCTCCATAGCTCCAGGGCTCCATAGCTCCATAGCTCCAGGGCTCCATAGCTCCATAGCTCCATACCTCCAGAGCTCCATACCTCCAGAGCTCCATACCTCCATAGCACCAGAGCTCCATAGCTCCAGGGCTCCAGGGCTCCATAGCTCCATACCTCCAGAGCTCCATAGCTCCATACTTCCAGAGCTCCATAGCTCCATAGCTCCATACTTCCATAGCTCCATAGCTCCATACTTCCATAGCACCTGAGCTCCATACCTCCAGAGCTCCATAGCTCCAGCCTGGGTGGCTGGTGGCTCCATAGCTCCATACTTCCATAGCTCTAAGTCAGAGAGTTGGCGAAAATTGCACTAAGTGCGAAAGCCCATTCATTTACAACGGCGTGTCCGCCAGGCGGCGACATTTCCCCGTTACCGGTGGCTGCGCGGCGGGTGAGTGACAGAGCTTATCCGAGCGGCTGGAACTCTGCGCCGGCGTGGTCGAGCGTGAGGCCTCGGCCCTTTGGCTGCCTGGTACCTAAAACACTTCCATTGATCCAGCCACGGAGGGTGCTGGCTGGTGGCTCCATACCTCCATAGCTCCATAGCACCAGAGCTCCATAGCTCCATAGCACCAGAGCTCCATGGCTTCAGAGCTCCATAGCACCATAGCTCCATACCTCCAGAGCTCCAGGGCTCCATAGCTCCATACCTCCAGAGCTCCATACCTCCAGAGCTCCATACCTCCAGAGCTCCATAGCACCAGAGCTCCATGGCTTCAGAGCTCCATAGCACCATAGCTCCATACCTCCAGAGCTCCAGGGCTCCATAGCTCCATACCTCCAGAGCTCCATACCTCCAGAGCTCCATACCTCCAGAGCTCCATAGCACCAGAGCTCCATGGCTTCAGAGCTCCATAGCACCATAGCTCCATACCTCCAGAGCTCCAGGGCTCCATAGCTCCATACCTCCAGAGCTCCATACCTCCAGAGCTCCATACCTCCAGAGCTCCAGAGCTCCATAGCACCAGAGCTCCATGGCTTCAGAGCTCCATAGCACCATAGCTCCATACCTCCAGAGCTCCAGGGCTCCATAGCTCCATACCTCCAGAGCTCCATACCTCCAGAGCTCCAGAGCTCCATAGCACCAGAGCTCCATGGCTTCAGAGCTCCATAGCACCATAGCTCCATACCTCCAGAGCTCCAGGGCTCCATAGCTCCATACCTCCAGAGCTCCATACCTCCAGAGCTCCATACCTCCAGAGCTCCATAGCTCCATAGCACCAGAGCTCCATAGCTCCATAGCACCAGAGCTCCATAGCACCAGAGCTCCATAGCACCAGAGCTCCATAGCTCCATAGCACCAGAGCTCCATAGCTCCATAGCACCAGAGCTCCATAGCTCCATAGCACCAGAGCTCCATACTTCCAGAGCTCCATAGCTCCATAGCTCCATAGCACCAGAGCTCCATAGCTCCATAGCACCAGAGCTCCATGGCTTCAGAGCTCCATAGCACCATAGCTCCATACCTCCAGAGCTCCAGGGCTCCATAGCTCCATACCTCCAGAGCTCCATACCTCCAGAGCTCCATACCTCCAGAGCTCCATAGCACCAGAGCTCCATAGCTCCATAGCACCAGAGCTCCATAGCACCAGAGCTCCATAGCACCAGAGCTCCATAGCTCCATAGCACCATAGCTCCATAGCTCCATAGCACCAGAGCTCCATAGCTCCATAGCACCAGAGCTCCATAGCTCCATAGCACCAGAGCTCCATACTTCCATAGCTCCATAGCTCCATACCTCCAGAGCTCCATAGCTCCATAGCTCCATACCTCCAGAGCTCCATAGCTCCAGAGCTCCATAGCTCCATAGCTCCATAGCACCAGAGCTCCATAGCTCCATAGCACCAGAGCTCCATACTTCCATAGCTCCAGGGCTCCATAGCTCCAGGGCTCCATACCTCCAGAGCTCCATAGCTCCATACTTCCAGAGCTCCATAGCTCCATACTTCCATAGCTCCATACTTCCATACCTCCATAGCTCCATACTTCCATAGCACCAGAGCTCCATACTTCCATAGCACCAGAGCTCCATACCTCCAGAGCTCCAGAGCTCCAGCCTGGGTGGCTGGTGGCTCCATAGCTCCATACTTCCATAGCTCTAAGTCAGAGAGTTGGCGAAAATTGCACTAAGTGCGAAAGCCCATTCATTTACAACGGCGTGTCCGCCAGGCGGCGACATTTCCCCGTTACCGGTGGCTGCGCGGCGGGTGAGTGACAGAGCTTATCCGAGCGGCTGGAACTCTGCGCCGGCGTGGTCGAGCGTGAGGCCTCGGCCCTTTGGCTGCCTGGTACCTAAAACACTTCCATTGATCCAGCCACGGAGGGTGCTGGCTGGTGGCTCCATACCTCCATAGCTCCATAGCACCAGAGCTCCATAGCTCCATAGCACCAGAGCTCCATGGCTTCAGAGCTCCATAGCACCATAGCTCCATACCTCCAGAGCTCCAGGGCTCCATAGCTCCATACCTCCAGAGCTCCATACCTCCAGAGCTCCATAGCACCAGAGCTCCATGGCTTCAGAGCTCCATAGCACCATAGCTCCATACCTCCAGAGCTCCAGGGCTCCATAGCTCCATACCTCCAGAGCTCCATACCTCCAGAGCTCCATACCTCCAGAGCTCCATAGCACCAGAG
The DNA here is from genome assembly GCF_054491065.1 of Syngnathus leptorhynchus. Classification (NCBI taxonomy): domain Eukaryota; kingdom Metazoa; phylum Chordata; class Actinopteri; order Syngnathiformes; family Syngnathidae; genus Syngnathus; species Syngnathus leptorhynchus. The sequence goes on along the minus strand of NW_028231993.1, from coordinate 1,839,358 downwards.
CTCCATGGCTTCAGAGCTCCATAGCACCATAGCTCCATACCTCCAGAGCTCCAGGGCTCCATAGCTCCATACCTCCAGAGCTCCATACCTCCAGAGCTCCATACCTCCAGAGCTCCAGAGCTCCATAGCACCAGAGCTCCATGGCTTCAGAGCTCCATAGCTCCATACCTCCAGAGCTCCAGGGCTCCATAGCTCCATACCTCCAGAGCTCCATACCTCCAGAGCTCCAGAGCTCCATAGCACCAGAGCTCCATGGCTTCAGAGCTCCATAGCACCATAGCTCCATACCTCCAGAGCTCCAGGGCTCCATAGCTCCATACCTCCAGAGCTCCATACCTCCAGAGCTCCATACCTCCAGAGCTCCATAGCTCCATAGCACCAGAGCTCCATAGCTCCATAGCACCAGAGCTCCATAGCACCAGAGCTCCATAGCACCAGAGCTCCATAGCTCCATAGCACCAGAGCTCCATAGCTCCATAGCACCAGAGCTCCATACTTCCAGAGCTCCATAGCTCCATAGCTCCATAGCACCAGAGCTCCATAGCTCCATAGCACCAGAGCTCCATAGCTCCATAGCACCAGAGCTCCATACTTCCATAGCTCCATAGCTCCATACCTCCAGAGCTCCATAGCTCCATAGCTCCATACCTCCAGAGCTCCATAGCTCCAGAGCTCCATAGCTCCATAGCTCCATAGCACCAGAGCTCCATAGCTCCATAGCACCAGAGCTCCATACTTCCATAGCTCCAGGGCTCCATAGCTCCAGGGCTCCATACCTCCAGAGCTCCATAGCTCCATACTTCCAGAGCTCCATAGCTCCATACTTCCATAGCTCCATACTTCCATACCTCCATAGCTCCATACTTCCATAGCACCAGAGCTCCATACTTCCATAGCACCAGAGCTCCATACCTCCAGAGCTCCAGAGCTCCAGCCTGGGTGGCTGGTGGCTCCATAGCTCCATACTTCCATAGCTCTAAGTCAGAGAGTTGGCGAAAATTGCACTAAGTGCGAAAGCCCATTCATTTACAACGGCGTGTCCACAAGGCGGCGACATTTCCCCGTTACCGGTGGCTGCGCGGCGGGTGAGTGACAGAGCTTATCCGAGCGGCTGGAACTCTGCGCCGGCGTGGTCGAGCGTGAGGCCTCGGCCCTTTGGCTGCCTGGTACCTAAAACACTTCCATTGATCCAGCCACGGAGGGTGCTGGCTGGTGGCTCCATACCTCCATAGCTCCATAGCACCAGAGCTCCATAGCTCCATAGCACCAGAGCTCCATGGCTTCAGAGCTCCATAGCACCATAGCTCCATACCTCCAGAGCTCCAGGGCTCCATAGCTCCATACCTCCAGAGCTCCATACCTCCAGAGCTCCATACCTCCAGAGCTCCATAGCACCAGAGCTCCATGGCTTCAGAGCTCCATAGCACCATAGCTCCATACCTCCAGAGCTCCAGGGCTCCATAGCTCCATACCTCCAGAGCTCCATACCTCCAGAGCTCCATACCTCCAGAGCTCCATAGCACCAGAGCTCCATGGCTTCAGAGCTCCATAGCACCATAGCTCCATACCTCCAGAGCTCCAGGGCTCCATAGCTCCATACCTCCAGAGCTCCATACCTCCAGAGCTCCATACCTCCAGAGCTCCATAGCACCAGAGCTCCATGGCTTCAGAGCTCCATAGCACCATAGCTCCATACCTCCAGAGCTCCAGGGCTCCATAGCTCCATACCTCCATAGCTCCATACCTCCAGAGCTCCATACCTCCAGAGCTCCAGAGCTCCATAGCACCAGAGCTCCATGGCTTCAGAGCTCCATAGCACCATAGCTCCATACCTCCAGAGCTCCAGGGCTCCATAGCTCCATACCTCCAGAGCTCCATACCTCCAGAGCTCCAGAGCTCCATAGCACCAGAGCTCCATGGCTTCAGAGCTCCATAGCACCATAGCTCCATACCTCCAGAGCTCCAGGGCTCCATAGCTCCATACCTCCAGAGCTCCATACCTCCAGAGCTCCAGAGCTCCATAGCACCAGAGCTCCATGGCTTCAGAGCTCCATAGCACCATAGCTCCATACCTCCAGAGCTCCAGGGCTACAAAGCTCCATACCTCCAGAGCTCCATACCTCCAGAGCTCCATACCTCCAGAGCTCCATAGCTCCATAGCACCAGAGCTCCATAGCTCCATAGCACCAGAGCTCCATAGCACCAGAGCTCCATAGCACCAGAGCTCCATAGCTCCATAGCACCAGAGCTCCATAGCTCCATAGCACCAGAGCTCCATAGCTCCATAGCACCAGAGCTCCATACTTCCAGAGCTCCATAGCTCCATAGCTCCATAGCACCAGAGCTCCATAGCTCCATAGCACCAGAGCTCCATAGCTCCATAGCACCAGAGCTCCATACTTCCATAGCTCCATAGCTCCATACCTCCAGAGCTCCATAGCTCCATAGCTCCATACCTCCAGAGCTCCATAGCTCCAGAGCTCCATAGCTCCATAGCACCAGAGCTCCATAGCTCCATAGCACCAGAGCTCCATACTTCCATAGCTCCAGGGCTCCATAGCTCCAGGGCTACATAGCTCCATACCTCCAGAGCTCCATAGCTCCATACTTCCAGAGCTCCATAGCTCCATAGCACCAGAGCTCCATAGCTCCATAGCACCAGAGCTCCATAGCTCCATAGCACCAGAGCTCCATAGCTCCATAGCTCCAGGGCTCCATAGCTCCATAGCTCCAGGGCTCCATAGCTCCATAGCTCCAGGGCTCCATAGCTCCATAGCTCCATACCTCCAGAGCTCCATACCTCCAGAGCTCCATACCTCCATAGCACCAGAGCTCCATAGCTCCAGGGCTCCAGGGCTCCATAGCTCCATACCTCCAGAGCTCCATAGCTCCATACTTCCAGAGCTCCATAGCTCCATAGCTCCATACTTCCATAGCTCCATACTTCCATAGCACCTGAGCTCCATACCTCCAGAGCTCCATAGCTCCAGCCTGGGTGGCTGGTGGCTCCATAGCTCCATACTTCCATAGCTCTAAGTCAGAGAGTTGGCGAAAATTGCACTAAGTGCGAAAGCCCATTCATTTACAACGGCGTGTCCGCCAGGCGGCGACATTTCCCCGTTACCGGTGGCTGCGCGGCGGGTGAGTGACAGAGCTTATCCGAGCGGCTGGAACTCTGCGCCGGCGTGGTCGAGCGTGAGGCCTCGGCCCTTTGGCTGCCTGGTACCTAAAACACTTCCATTGATCCAGCCACGGAGGGTGCTGGCTGGTGGCTCCATACCTCCATAGCTCCATAGCACCAGAGCTCCATAGCTCCATAGCACCAGAGCTCCATGGCTTCAGAGCTCCATAGCACCATAGCTCCATACCTCCAGAGCTCCAGGGCTCCATAGCTCCATACCTCCAGAGCTCCATACCTCCAGAGCTCCATACCTCCAGAGCTCCATAGCACCAGAGCTCCATGGCTTCAGAGCTCCATAGCACCATAGCTCCATACCTCCAGAGCTCCAGGGCTCCATAGCTCCATACCTCCAGAGCTCCATACCTCCAGAGCTCCATACCTCCAGAGCTCCATAGCACCAGAGCTCCATGGCTTCAGAGCTCCATAGCACCATAGCTCCATACCTCCAGAGCTCCAGGGCTCCATAGCTCCATACCTCCAGAGCTCCATACCTCCAGAGCTCCATACCTCCAGAGCTCCAGAGCTCCATAGCACCAGAGCTCCATGGCTTCAGAGCTCCATAGCTCCATACCTCCAGAGCTCCAGGGCTCCATAGCTCCATACCTCCAGAGCTCCATACCTCCAGAGCTCCAGAGCTCCATAGCACCAGAGCTCCATGGCTTCAGAGCTCCATAGCACCATAGCTCCATACCTCCAGAGCTCCAGGGCTCCATAGCTCCATACCTCCAGAGCTCCATACCTCCAGAGCTCCATACCTCCAGAGCTCCATAGCTCCATAGCACCAGAGCTCCATAGCTCCATAGCACCAGAGCTCCATAGCACCAGAGCTCCATAGCACCAGAGCTCCATAGCTCCATAGCACCAGAGCTCCATAGCTCCATAGCACCAGAGCTCCATACTTCCAGAGCTCCATAGCTCCATAGCTCCATAGCACCAGAGCTCCATAGCTCCATAGCACCAGAGCTCCATAGCTCCATAGCACCAGAGCTCCATACTTCCATAGCTCCATAGCTCCATACCTCCAGAGCTCCATAGCTCCATACCTCCAGAGCTCCATAGCTCCAGAGCTCCATAGCTCCATAGCACCAGAGCTCCATAGCTCCATAGCACCAGAGCTCCATACTTCCATAGCTCCAGGGCTCCATAGCTCCAGGGCTCCATAGCTCCATACCTCCAGAGCTCCATAGCTCCATACCTCCAGAGCTCCATAGCTCCATACTTCCAGAGCTCCATAGCTCCATAGCACCAGAGCTCCATAGCTCCATAGCACCAGAGCTCCATAGCTCCATAGCTCCATAGCACCAGAGCTCCATAGCTCCATAGCTCCAGGGCTCCATAGCTCCATAGCTCCAGGGCTCCATAGCTCCATAGCTCCAGGGCTCCATAGCTCCAGGGCTCCAGGGCTCCATAGCTCCATACCTCCAGAGCTCCATAGCTCCATACTTCCAGAGCTCCATAGCTCCATAGCTCCATACTTCCATAGCTCCATAGCTCCATACTTCCATAGCACCAGAGCTCCATACCTCCAGAGCTCCATAGCTCCAGCCTGGGTGGCTGGTGGCTCCATAGCTCCATACTTCCATAGCTCCAGTCAGAGAGTTGGCGAAAATTGCACTAAGTGCGAAAGCCCATTCATTTACAACGGCGTGTCCACAAGGCGGCGACATTTCCCCGTTACCGGTGGCTGCGCGGCGGGTGAGTGACAGAGCTTATCCGAGCGGCTGGAACTCTGCGCCGGCGTGGTCGAGCGTGAGGCCTCGGCCCTTTGGCTGCCTGGTACCTAAAACACTTCCATTGATCCAGCCACGGAGGGTGCTGGCTGGTGGCTCCATACCTCCATAGCTCCATAGCACCAGAGCTCCATAGCTCCATAGCACCAGAGCTCCATGGCTTCAGAGCTCCATAGCACCATAGCTCCATACCTCCAGAGCTCCAGGGCTCCATAGCTCCATACCTCCAGAGCTCCATACCTCCAGAGCTCCATACCTCCAGAGCTCCATAGCACCAGAGCTCCATGGCTTCAGAGCTCCATAGCACCATAGCTCCATACCTCCAGAGCTCCAGGGCTCCATAGCTCCATACCTCCAGAGCTCCATACCTCCAGAGCTCCATACCTCCAGAGCTCCATAGCACCAGAGCTCCATGGCTTCAGAGCTCCATAGCACCATAGCTCCATACCTCCAGAGCTCCAGGGCTCCATAGCTCCATACCTCCAGAGCTCCATACCTCCAGAGCTCCATACCTCCAGAGCTCCAGAGCTCCATAGCACCAGAGCTCCATGGCTTCAGAGCTCCATAGCACCATAGCTCCATACCTCCAGAGCTCCAGGGCTCCATAGCTCCATACCTCCAGAGCTCCATACCTCCAGAGCTCCAGAGCTCCATAGCACCAGAGCTCCATGGCTTCAGAGCTCCATAGCACCATAGCTCCATACCTCCAGAGCTCCAGGGCTCCATAGCTCCATACCTCCAGAGCTCCATACCTCCAGAGCTCTATACCTCCAGAGCTCCATAGCTCCATAGCACCAGAGCTCCATAGCTCCATAGCACCAGAGCTCCATAGCACCAGAGCTCCATAGCACCAGAGCTCCATAGCTCCATAGCACCAGAGCTCCATAGCTCCATAGCACCAGAGCTCCATAGCTCCATAGCACCAGAGCTCCATACTTCCAGAGCTCCATAGCTCCATAGCTCCATAGCACCAGAGCTCCATAGCTCCATAGCACCAGAGCTCCATGGCTTCAGAGCTCCATAGCACCATAGCTCCATACCTCCAGAGCTCCAGGGCTCCATAGCTCCATACCTCCAGAGCTCCATACCTCCAGAGCTCCATACCTCCAGAGCTCCATAGCACCAGAGCTCCATAGCTCCATAGCACCAGAGCTCCATAGCACCAGAGCTCCATAGCACCAGAGCTCCATAGCTCCATAGCACCAGAGCTCCATAGCTCCATAGCACCAGAGCTCCATACTTCCAGAGCTCCATAGCTCCATAGCTCCATAGCACCAGAGCTCCATAGCTCCATAGCACCAGAGCTCCATAGCTCCATAGCACCAGAGCTCCATACTTCCATAGCTCCATAGCTCCATACCTCCAGAGCTCCATAGCTCCATAGCTCCATACCTCCAGAGCTCCATAGCTCCAGAGCTCCATAGCTCCATAGCTCCATAGCACCAGAGCTCCATAGCTCCATAGCACCAGAGCTCCATACTTCCATAGCTCCAGGGCTCCATAGCTCCAGGGCTCCATACCTCCAGAGCTCCATAGCTCCATACTTCCAGAGCTCCATAGCTCCATACTTCCATAGCTCCATACTTCCATACCTCCATAGCTCCATACTTCCATAGCACCAGAGCTCCATACTTCCATAGCACCAGAGCTCCATACCTCCAGAGCTCCAGAGCTCCAGCCTGGGTGGCTGGTGGCTCCATAGCTCCATACTTCCATAGCTCTAAGTCAGAGAGTTGGCGAAAATTGCACTAAGTGCGAAAGCCCATTCATTTACAACGGCGTGTCCACAAGGCGGCGACATTTCCCCGTTACCGGTGGCTGCGCGGCGGGTGAGTGACAGAGCTTATCCGAGCGGCTGGAACTCTGCGCCGGCGTGGTCGAGCGTGAGGCCTCGGCCCTTTGGCTGCCTGGTACCTAAAACACTTCCATTGATCCAGCCACGGAGGGTGCTGGCTGGTGGCTCCATACCTCCATAGCTCCATAGCACCAGAGCTCCATAGCTCCATAGCACCAGAGCTCCATGGCTTCAGAGCTCCATAGCACCATAGCTCCATACCTCCAGAGCTCCAGGGCTCCATAGCTCCATACCTCCAGAGCTCCATACCTCCAGAGCTCCATACCTCCAGAGCTCCATAGCACCAGAGCTCCATGGCTTCAGAGCTCCATAGCACCATAGCTCCATACCTCCAGAGCTCCAGGGCTCCATAGCTCCATACCTCCAGAGCTCCAGAGCTCCATAGCACCAGAGCTCCATGGCTTCAGAGCTCCATAGCACCATAGCTCCATACCTCCAGAGCTCCAGGGCTCCATAGCTCCATACCTCCAGAGCTCCATACCTCCAGAGCTCCAGAGCTCCATAGCACCAGAGCTCCATGGCTTCAGAGCTCCATAGCACCATAGCTCCATACCTCCAGAGCTCCAGGGCTCCATAGCTCCATACCTCCAGAGCTCCATACCTCCAGAGCTCCAGAGCTCCATAGCACCAGAGCTCCATGGCTTCAGAGCTCCATAGCACCATAGCTCCATACCTCCAGAGCTCCAGGGCTCCAAAGCTCCATACCTCCAGAGCTCCATACCTCCAGAGCTCCATACCTCCAGAGCTCCATAGCTCCATAGCACCAGAGCTCCATAGCTCCATAGCACCAGAGCTCCATAGCACCAGAGCTCCATAGCACCAGAGCTCCATAGCTCCATAGCACCAGAGCTCCATAGCTCCATAGCACCAGAGCTCCATAGCTCCATAGCACCAGAGCTCCATACTTCCAGAGCTCCATAGCTCCATAGCTCCATAGCACCAGAGCTCCATAGCTCCATAGCACCAGAGCTCCATAGCTCCATAGCACCAGAGCTCCATACTTCCATAGCTCCATAGCTCCATACCTCCAGAGCTCCATAGCTCCATAGCTCCATACCTCCAGAGCTCCATAGCTCCAGAGCTCCATAGCTCCATAGCACCAGAGCTCCATAGCTCCATAGCACCAGAGCTCCATACTTCCATAGCTCCAGGGCTCCATAGCTCCAGGGCTCCATAGCTCCATACCTCCAGAGCTCCATAGCTCCATACTTCCAGAGCTCCATAGCTCCATAGCACCAGAGCTCCATAGCTCCATAGCACCAGAGCTCCATAGCTCCATAGCACCAGAGCTCCATAGCTCCATAGCTCCAGGGCTCCATAGCTCCATAGCTCCAGGGCTCCATAGCTCCATAGCTCCAGGGCTCCATAGCTCCATAGCTCCATACCTCCAGAGCTCCATACCTCCTGAGCTCCATACCTCCATAGCACCAGAGCTCCATAGCTCCAGGGCTCCAGGGCTCCATAGCTCCATACCTCCAGAGCTCCATAGCTCCATACTTCCATAGCTCCATAGCTCCATACTTCCATAGCTCCATAGCTCCATACTTCCATAGCACCAGAGCTCCATACCTCCAGAGCTCCATAGCTCCAGCCTGGGTGGCTGGTGGCTCCATAGCTCCATACTTCCATAGCTCCAGTCAGAGAGTTGGCGAAAATTGCACTAAGTGCGAAAGCCCATTCATTTACAACGGCGTGTCCACAAGGCGGCGACATTTCCCCGTTACCGGTGGCTGCGCGGCGGGTGAGTGACAGAGCTTATCCGAGCGGCTGGAACTCTGCGCCGGCGTGGTCGAGCGTGAGGCCTCGGCCCTTTGGCTGCCTGGTACCTAAAACACTTCCATTGATCCAGCCACGGAGGGTGCTGGCTGGTGGCTCCATACCTCCATAGCTCCATAGCACCAGAGCTCCATAGCTCCATAGCACCAGAGCTCCATGGCTTCAGAGCTCCATAGCACCATAGCTCCATACCTCCAGAGCTCCAGGGCTCCATAGCTCCATACCTCCAGAGCTCCATACCTCCAGAGCTCCATACCTCCAGAGCTCCATAGCACCAGAGCTCCATGGCTTCAGAGCTCCATAGCACCATAGCTCCATACCTCCAGAGCTCCAGGGCTCCATAGCTCCATACCTCCAGAGCTCCATACCTCCAGAGCTCCATACCTCCAGAGCTCCATAGCACCAGAGCTCCATGGCTTCAGAGCTCCATAGCACCATAGCTCCATACCTCCAGAGCTCCAGGGCTCCATAGCTCCATACCTCCAGAGCTCCATACCTCCAGAGCTCCATACCTCCAGAGCTCCAGAGCTCCATAGCACCAGAGCTCCATGGCTTCAGAGCTCCATAGCACCATAGCTCCATACCTCCAGAGCTCCAGGGCTCCATAGCTCCATACCTCCAGAGCTCCATACCTCCAGAGCTCCAGAGCTCCATAGCACCAGAGCTCCATGGCTTCAGAGCTCCATAGCACCATAGCTCCATACCTCCAGAGCTCCAGGGCTCCATAGCTCCATACCTCCAGAGCTCCATACCTCCAGAGCTCTATACCTCCAGAGCTCCATAGCTCCATAGCACCAGAGCTCCATAGCTCCATAGCACCAGAGCTCCATAGCACCAGAGCTCCATAGCACCAGAGCTCCATAGCTCCATAGCACCAGAGCTCCATAGCTCCATAGCACCAGAGCTCCATAGCTCCATAGCACCAGAGCTCCATACTTCCAGAGCTCCATAGCTCCATAGCTCCATAGCACAAGAGCTCCATAGCTCCATAGCACCAGAGCTCCATGGCTTCAGAGCTCCATAGCACCATAGCTCCATACCTCCAGAGCTCCAGGGCTCCATAGCTCCATACCTCCAGAGCTCCATACCTCCAGAGCTCCATACCTCCAGAGCTCCATAGCACCAGAGCTCCATAGCTCCATAGCACCAGAGCTCCATAGCACCAGAGCTCCATAGCACCAGAGCTCCATAGCTCCATAGCACCAGAGCGTCATAGCTCCATAGCACCAGAGCTCCATACTTCCAGAGCTCCATAGCTCCATAGCTCCATAGCACCAGAGCTCCATAGCTCCATAGCACCAGAGCTCCATAGCTCCATAGCACCAGAGCTCCATACTTCCATAGCTCCATAGCTCCATACCTCCAGAGCTCCATAGCTCCATAGCTCCATACCTCCAGAGCTCCATAGCTCCAGAGCTCCATAGCTCCATAGCTCCATAGCACCAGAGCTCCATAGCTCCATAGCACCAGAGCTCCATACTTCCATAGCTCCAGGGCTCCATAGCTCCAGGGCTCCATACCTCCAGAGCTCCATAGCTCCATACTTCCAGAGCTCCATAGCTCCATACTTCCATAGCTCCATACTTCCATACCTCCATACTTCCATAGCACCAGAGCTCCATACTTCCATAGCACCAGAGCTCCATACCTCCAGAGCTCCAGAGCTCCAGCCTGGGTGGCTGGTGGCTCCATAGCTCCATACTTCCATAGCTCTAAGTCAGAGAGTTGGCGAAAATTGCACTAAGTGCGAAAGCCCATTCATTTACAACGGCGTGTCCACAAGGCGGCGACATTTCCCCGTTACCGGTGGCTGCGCGGCGGGTGAGTGACAGAGCTTATCCGAGCGGCTGGAACTCTGCGCCGGCGTGGTCGAGCGTGAGGCCTCGGCCCTTTGGCTGCCTGGTACCTAAAACACTTCCATTGATCCAGCCACGGAGGGTGCTGGCTGGTGGCTCCATACCTCCATAGCTCCATAGCACCAGAGCTCCATAGCTCCATAGCACCAGAGCTCCATGGCTTCAGAGCTCCATAGCACCATAGCTCCATACCTCCAGAGCTCCAGGGCTCCATAGCTCCATACCTCCAGAGCTCCATACCTCCAGAGCTCCATACCTCCAGAGCTCCATAGCACCAGAGCTCCATGGCTTCAGAGCTCCATAGCACCATAGCTCCATACCTCCAGAGCTCCAGGGCTCCATAGCTCCATACCTCCAGAGCTCCATACCTCCAGAGCTCCAGAGCTCCATAGCACCAGAGCTCCATGGCTTCAGAGCTCCATAGCACCATAGCTCCATACCTCCAGAGCTCCAGGGCTCCATAGCTCCATACCTCCAGAGCTCCATACCTCCAGAGCTCCAGAGCTCCATAGCACCAGAGCTCCATGGCTTCAGAGCTCCATAGCACCATAGCTCCATACCTCCAGAGCTCCAGGGCTCCATAGCTCCATACCTCCAGAGCTCCATACCTCCAGAGCTCCAGAGCTCCATAGCACCAGAGCTCCATGGCTTCAGAGCTCCATAGCACCATAGCTCCATACCTCCAGAGCTCCAGGGCTCCAAAGCTCCATACCTCCAGAGCTCCATACCTCCAGAGCTCCATACCTCCAGAGCTCCATAGCTCCATAGCACCAGAGCTCCATAGCTCCATAGCACCAGAGCTCCATAGCACCAGAGCTCCATAGCACCAGAGCTCCATAGCTCCATAGCACCAGAGCTCCATAGCTCCATAGCACCAGAGCTCCATAGCTCCATAGCACCAGAGCTCCATACTTCCAGAGCTCCATAGCTCCATAGCTCCATAGCACCAGAGCTCCATAGCTCCATAGCACCAGAGCTCCATAGCTCCATAGCACCAGAGCTCCATACTTCCATAGCTCCATAGCTCCATACCTCCAGAGCTCCATAGCTCCATAGCTCCATAGCTCCATACCTCCAGAGCTCCATAGCTCCAGAGCTCCATAGCTCCATAGCACCAGAGCTCCATAGCTCCATAGCACCAGAGCTCCATACTTCCATAGCTCCAGGGCTCCATAGCTCCAGGGCTCCATAGCTCCATACCTCCAGAGCTCCATAGCTCCATACTTCCAGAGCTCCATAGCTCCATAGCACCAGAGCTCCATAGCTCCATAGCACCAGAGCTCCATAGCTCCATAGCACCAGAGCTCCATAGCTCCATAGCTCCAGGGCTCCATAGCTCCATAGCTCCAGGGCTCCATAGCTCCATAGCTCCAGGGCTCCATAGCTCCATAGCTCCATACCTCCAGAGCTCCATACCTCCAGAGCTCCATACCTCCATAGCACCAGAGCTCCATAGCTCCAGGGCTCCAGGGCTCCATAGCTCCATACCTCCAGAGCTCCATAGCTCCATACTTCCAGAGCTCCATAGCTCCATAGCTCCATACTTCCATAGCTCCATACTTCCATAGCACCTGAGCTCCATACCTCCAGAGCTCCATAGCTCCAGCCTGGGTGGCTGGTGGCTCCATAGCTCCATACTTCCATAGCTCTAAGTCAGAGAGTTGGCGAAAATTGCACTAAGTGCGAAAGCCCATTCATTTACAACGGCGTGTCCGCCAGGCGGCGACATTTCCCCGTTACCGGTGGCTGCGCGGCGGGTGAGTGACAGAGCTTATCCGAGCGGCTGGAACTCTGCGCCGGCGTGGTCGAGCGTGAGGCCTCGGCCCTTTGGCTGCCTGGTACCTAAAACACTTCCATTGATCCAGCCACGGAGGGTGCTGGCTGGTGGCTCCATACCTCCATAGCTCCATAGCACCAGAGCTCCATAGCTCCATAGCACCAGAGCTCCATGGCTTCAGAGCTCCATAGCACCATAGCTCCATACCTCCAGAGCTCCAGGGCTCCATAGCTCCATACCTCCAGAGCTCCATACCTCCAGAGCTCCATACCTCCAGAGCTCCATAGCACCAGAGCTCCATGGCTTCAGAGCTCCATAGCACCATAGCTCCATACCTCCAGAGCTCCAGGGCTCCATAGCTCCATACCTCCAGAGCTCCATACCTCCAGAGCTCCATACCTCCAGAGCTCCATAGCACCAGAGCTCCATGGCTTCAGAGCTCCATAGCACCATAGCTCCATACCTCCAGAGCTCCAGGGCTCCATAGCTCCATACCTCCAGAGCTCCATACCTCCAGAGCTCCATACCTCCAGAGCTCCAGAGCTCCATAGCACCAGAGCTCCATGGCTTCAGAGCTCCATAGCTCCATACCTCCAGAGCTCCAGGGCTCCATAGCTCCATACCTCCAGAGCTCCATACCTCCAGAGCTCCAGAGCTCCATAGCACCAGAGCTCCATGGCTTCAGAGCTCCATAGCACCATAGCTCCATACCTCCAGAGCTCCAGGGCTCCATAGCTCCATACCTCCAGAGCTCCATACCTCCAGAGCTCCATACCTCCAGAGCTCCATAGCTCCATAGCACCAGAGCTCCATAGCTCCATAGCACCAGAGCTCCATAGCACCAGAGCTCCATAGCACCAGAGCTCCATAGCTCCATAGCACCAGAGCTCCATAGCTCCATAGCACCAGAGCTCCATAGCTCCATAGCACCAGAGCTCCATACTTCCATAGCTCCATAGCTCCATAGCTCCATAGCACCAGAGCTCCATAGCTCCATAGCACCAGAGCTCCATAGCTCCATAGCACCAGAGCTCCATACTTCCATAGCTCCATAGCTCCATACCTCCAGAGCTCCATAGCTCCATAGCTGCATACCTCCAGAGCTCCATAGCTCCAGAGCTCCATAGCTCCATAGCTCCATAGCACCAGAGCTCCATAGCTCCATAGCACCAGAGCTCCATACTTCCATAGCTCCAGGGCTCCATAGCTCCAGGGCTCCATACCTCCAGAGCTCCATAGCTCCATACTTCCAGAGCTCCATAGCTCCATACTTCCATAGCTCCATACTTCCATACCTCCATAGCTCCATACTTCCATAGCACCAGAGCTCCATACTTCCATAGCACCAGAGCTCCATACCTCCAGAGCTCCAGAGCTCCAGCCTGGGTGGCTGGTGGCTCCATAGCTCCATACTTCCATAGCTCTAAGTCAGAGAGTTGGCGAAAATTGCACTAAGTGCGAAAGCCCATTCATTTACAACGGCGTGTCCACAAGGCGGCGACATTTCCCCGTTACCGGTGGCTGCGCGGCGGGTGAGTGACAGAGCTTATCCGAGCGGCTGGAACTCTGCGCCGGCGTGGTCGAGCGTGAGGCCTCGGCCCTTTGGCTGCCTGGTACCTAAAACACTTCCATTGATCCAGCCACGGAGGGTGCTGGCTGGTGGCTCCATACCTCCATAGCTCCATAGCACCAGAGCTCCATAGCTCCATAGCACCAGAGCTCCATGGCTTCAGAGCTCCAGAGCTCCATAGCACCATAGCTCCATACCTCCAGAGCTCCAGGGCTCCATAGCTCCATACCTCCAGAGCTCCATACCTCCAGAGCTCCATACCTCCAGAGCTCCATAGCACCAGAGCTCCATGGCTTCAGAGCTCCATAGCACCATAGCTCCATACCTCCAGAGCTCCAGGGCTCCATAGCTCCATACCTCCAGAGCTCCATACCTCCAGAGCTCCATACCTCCAGAGCTCCATAGCACCAGATCTCCATGGCTTCAGAGCTCCATAGCACCATAGCTCCATACCTCCAGAGCTCCAGGGCTCCATAGCTCCATACCTCCAGAGCTCCATACCTCCAGAGCTCCATACCTCCAGAGCTCCATAGCACCAGAGCTCCATGGCTTCAGAGCTCCATAGCACCATAGCTCCATACCTCCAGAGCTCCAGGGCTCCATAGCTCCATACCTCCAGAGCTCCATACCTCCAGAGCTCCATACCTCCAGAGCTCCAGAGCTCCATAGCACCAGAGCTCCATGGCTTCAGAGCTCCATAGCACCATAGCTCCATACCTCCAGAGCTCCAGGGCTCCATAGCTCCATACCTCCAGAGCTCCATACCTCCAGAGCTCCAGAGCTCCATAGCACCAGAGCTCCATGGCTTCAGAGCTCCATAGCACCATAGCTCCATACCTCCAGAGCTCCAGGGCTCCATAGCTCCATACCTCCAGAGCTCCATACCTCCAGAGCTCCAGAGCTCCATAGCACCAGAGCTCCATGGCTTCAGAGCTCCATAGCACCATAGCTCCATACCTCCAGAGCTCCAGGGCTCCAAAGCTCCATACCTCCAGAGCTCCATACCTCCAGAGCTCCATACCTCCAGAGCTCCATAGCTCCATAGCACCAGAGCTCCATAGCTCCATAGCACCAGAGCTCCATAGCACCAGAGCTCCATAGCTCCATAGCACCAGAGCTCCATAGCTCCATAGCACCAGAGCTCCATAGCTCCATAGCACCAGAGCTCCATACTTCCAGAGCTCCATAGCTCCATAGCTCCATAGCACCAGAGCTCCATAGCTCCATAGCACCAGAGCTCCATAGCTCCATAGCACCAGAGCTCCATACTTCCATAGCTCCATAGCTCCATACCTCCAGAGCTCCATAGCTCCATAGCTCCATACCTCCAGAGCTCCATAGCTCCAGAGCTCCATAGCTCCATAGCACCAGAGCTCCATAGCTCCATAGCACCAGAGCTCCATACTTCCATAGCTCCAGGGCTCCATAGCTCCAGGGCTCCATAGCTCCATACCTCCAGAGCTCCATAGCTCCATACTTCCAGAGCTCCATAGCTCCATAGCACCAGAGCTCCATAGCTCCATAGCACCAGAGCTCCATAGCTCCATAGCACCAGAGCTCCATAGCTCCATAGCTCCAGGGCTCCATAGCTCCATAGCTCCAGGGCTCCATAGCTCCATAGCTCCAGGGCTCCATAGCTCCATAGCTCCATACCTCCAGAGCTCCATACCTCCAGAGCTCCATACCTCCATAGCACCAGAGCTCCATAGCTCCAGGGCTCCAGGGCTCCATAGCTCCATACCTCCAGAGCTCCATAGCTCCATACTTCCAGAGCTCCATAGCTCCATAGCTCCATACTTCCATAGCTCCATAGCTCCATACTTCCATAGCACCTGAGCTCCATACCTCCAGAGCTCCATAGCTCCAGCCTGGGTGGCTGGTGGCTCCATAGCTCCATACTTCCATAGCTCTAAGTCAGAGAGTTGGCGAAAATTGCACTAAGTGCGAAAGCCCATTCATTTACAACGGCGTGTCCGCCAGGCGGCGACATTTCCCCGTTACCGGTGGCTGCGCGGCGGGTGAGTGACAGAGCTTATCCGAGCGGCTGGAACTCTGCGCCGGCGTGGTCGAGCGTGAGGCCTCGGCCCTTTGGCTGCCTGGTACCTAAAACACTTCCATTGATCCAGCCACGGAGGGTGCTGGCTGGTGGCTCCATACCTCCATAGCTCCATAGCACCAGAGCTCCATAGCTCCATAGCACCAGAGCTCCATGGCTTCAGAGCTCCATAGCACCATAGCTCCATACCTCCAGAGCTCCAGGGCTCCATAGCTCCATACCTCCAGAGCTCCATACCTCCAGAGCTCCATACCTCCAGAGCTCCATAGCACCAGAGCTCCATGGCTTCAGAGCTCCATAGCACCATAGCTCCATACCTCCAGAGCTCCAGGGCTCCATAGCTCCATACCTCCAGAGCTCCATACCTCCAGAGCTCCATACCTCCAGAGCTCCATAGCACCAGAGCTCCATGGCTTCAGAGCTCCATAGCACCATAGCTCCATACCTCCAGAGCTCCAGGGCTCCATAGCTCCATACCTCCAGAGCTCCATACCTCCAGAGCTCCATACCTCCAGAGCTCCAGAGCTCCATAGCACCAGAGCTCCATGGCTTCAGAGCTCCATAGCACCATAGCTCCATACCTCCAGAGCTCCAGGGCTCCATAGCTCCATACCTCCAGAGCTCCATACCTCCAGAGCTCCAGAGCTCCATAGCACCAGAGCTCCATGGCTTCAGAGCTCCATAGCACCATAGCTCCATACCTCCAGAGCTCCAGGGCTCCATAGCTCCATACCTCCAGAGCTCCATACCTCCAGAGCTCCATACCTCCAGAGCTCCATAGCTCCATAGCACCAGAGCTCCATAGCTCCATAGCACCAGAGCTCCATAGCACCAGAGCTCCATAGCACCAGAGCTCCATAGCTCCATAGCACCAGAGCTCCATAGCTCCATAGCACCAGAGCTCCATAGCTCCATAGCACCAGAGCTCCATACTTCCAGAGCTCCATAGCTCCATAGCTCCATAGCACCAGAGCTCCATAGCTCCATAGCACCAGAGCTCCATGGCTTCAGAGCTCCATAGCACCATAGCTCCATACCTCCAGAGCTCCAGGGCTCCATAGCTCCATACCTCCAGAGCTCCATACCTCCAGAGCTCCATACCTCCAGAGCTCCATAGCACCAGAGCTCCATAGCTCCATAGCACCAGAGCTCCATAGCACCAGAGCTCCATAGCACCAGAGCTCCATAGCTCCATAGCACCAGAGCTCCATAGCTCCATAGCACCAGAGCTCCATACTTCCAGAGCTCCATAGCTCCATAGCTCCATAGCACCAGAGCTCCATAGCTCCATAGCACCAGAGCTCCATAGCTCCATAGCACCAGAGCTCCATACTTCCATAGCTCCATAGCTCCATACCTCCAGAGCTCCATAGCTCCATAGCTCCATACCTCCAGAGCTCCATAGCTCCAGAGCTCCATAGCTCCATAGCTCCATAGCACCAGAGCTCCATAGCTCCATAGCACCAGAGCTCCATACTTCCATAGCTCCAGGGCTCCATAGCTCCAGGGCTCCATACCTCCAGAGCTCCATAGCTCCATACTTCCAGAGCTCCATAGCTCCATACTTCCATAGCTCCATACTTCCATACCTCCATAGCTCCATACTTCCATAGCACCAGAGCTCCATACTTCCATAGCACCAGAGCTCCATACCTCCAGAGCTCCAGAGCTCCAGCCTGGGTGGCTGGTGGCTCCATAGCTCCATACTTCCATAGCTCTAAGTCAGAGAGTTGGCGAAAATTGCACTAAGTGCGAAAGCCCATTCATTTACAACGGCGTGTCCGCCAGGCGGCGACATTACCCCGTTACCGGTGGCTGCGCGGCGGGTGAGTGACAGAGCTTATCCGAGCGGCTGGAACTCTGCGCCGGCGTGGTCGAGCGTGAGGCCTCGGCCCTTTGGCTGCCTGGTACCTAAAACACTTCCATTGATCCAGCCACGGAGGGTGCTGGCTGGTGGCTCCATACCTCCATAGCTCCATAGCACCAGAGCTCCATAGCTCCATAGCACCAGAGCTCCATGGCTTCAGAGCTCCATAGCACCATAGCTCCATACCTCCAGAGCTCCAGGGCTCCATAGCTCCATACCTCCAGAGCTCCATACCTCCAGAGCTCCATAGCACCAGAGCTCCATGGCTTCAGAGCTCCATAGCACCATAGCTCCATACCTCCAGAGCTCCAGGGCTCCATAGCTCCATACCTCCAGAGCTCCATACCTCCAGAGCTCCATACCTCCAGAGCTCCATAGCACCAGAGCTCCATGGCTTCAGAGCTCCATAGCACCATAGCTCCATACCTCCAGAGCTCCAGGGCTCCATAGCTCCATACCTCCAGAGCTCCATACCTCCAGAGCTCCATACCTCCAGAGCTCCAGAGCTCCATAGCACCAGAGCTCCATGGCTTCAGAGCTCCATAGCTCCATACCTCCAGAGCTCCAGGGCTCCATAGCTCCATACCTCCAGAGCTCCATACCTCCAGAGCTCCAGAGCTCCATAGCACCAGAGCTCCATGGCTTCAGAGCTCCATAGCACCATAGCTCCATACCTCCAGAGCTCCAGGGCTCCATAGCTCCATACCTCCAGAGCTCCATACCTCCAGAGCTCCATACCTCCAGAGCTCCATAGCTCCATAGCACCAGAGCTCCATAGCTCCATAGCACCAGAGCTCCATAGCACCAGAGCTCCATAGCACCAGAGCTCCATAGCTCCATAGCACCAGAGCTCCATAGCTCCATAGCACCAGAGCTCCATACTTCCAGAGCTCCATAGCTCCATAGCTCCATAGCACCAGAGCTCCATAGCTCCATAGCACCAGAGCTCCATAGCTCCATAGCACCAGAGCTCCATACTTCCATAGCTCCATAGCTCCATACCTCCAGAGCTCCATAGCTCCATAGCTCCATACCTCCAGAGCTCCATAGCTCCAGAGCTCCATAGCTCCATAGCTCCATAGCACCAGAGCTCCATAGCTCCATAGCACCAGAGCTCCATACTTCCATAGCTCCAGGGCTCCATAGCTCCAGGGCTCCATACCTCCAGAGCTCCATAGCTCCATACTTCCAGAGCTCCATAGCTCCATACTTCCATAGCTCCATACTTCCATACCTCCATAGCTCCATACTTCCATAGCACCAGAGCTCCATACTTCCATAGCACCAGAGCTCCATACCTCCAGAGCTCCAGAGCTCCAGCCTGGGTGGCTGGTGGCTCCATAGCTCCATACTTCCATAGCTCTAAGTCAGAGAGTTGGCGAAAATTGCACTAAGTGCGAAAGCCCATTCATTTACAACGGCGTGTCCACAAGGCGGCGACATTTCCCCGTTACCGGTGGCTGCGCGGCGGGTGAGTGACAGAGCTTATCCGAGCGGCTGGAACTCTGCGCCGGCGTGGTCGAGCGTGAGGCCTCGGCCCTTTGGCTGCCTGGTACCTAAAACACTTCCATTGATCCAGCCACGGAGGGTGCTGGCTGGTGGCTCCATACCTCCATAGCTCCATAGCACCAGAGCTCCATAGCTCCATAGCACCAGAGCTCCATGGCTTCAGAGCTCCATAGCACCATAGCTCCATACCTCCAGAGCTCCAGGGCTCCATAGCTCCATACCTCCAGAGCTCCATACCTCCAGAGCTCCATACCTCCAGAGCTCCATAGCACCAGAGCTCCATGGCTTCAGAGCTCCATAGCACCATAGCTCCATACCTCCAGAGCTCCAGGGCTCCATAGCTCCATACCTCCAGAGCTCCATACCTCCAGAGCTCCATACCTCCAGAGCTCCATAGCACCAGAGCTCCATGGCTTCAGAGCTCCATAGCACCATAGCTCCATACCTCCAGAGCTCCAGGGCTCCATAGCTCCATACCTCCAGAGCTCCATACCTCCAGAGCTCCATACCTCCAGAGCTCCAGAGCTCCATAGCACCAGAGCTCCATGGCTTCAGAGCTCCATAGCACCATAGCTCCATACCTCCAGAGCTCCAGGGCTCCATAGCTCCATACCTCCAGAGCTCCATACCTCCAGAGCTCCAGAGCTCCATAGCACCAGAGCTCCATGGCTTCAGAGCTCCATAGCACCATAGCTCCATACCTCCAAAGCTCCAGGGCTCCATAGCTCCATACCTCCAGAGCTCCATACCTCCAGAGCTCCAGAGCTCCATAGCACCAGAGCTCCATGGCTTCAGAGCTCCATAGCACCATAGCTCCATACCTCCAGAGCTCCAGGGCTCCAAAGCTCCATACCTCCAGAGCTCCATACCTCCAGAGCTCCATACCTCCAGAGCTCCATAGCTCCATAGCACCAGAGCTCCATAGCTCCATAGCACCAGAGCTCCATAGCACCAGAGCTCCATAGCACCAGAGCTCCATAGCTCCATAGCACCAGAGCTCCATAGCTCCATAGCACCAGAGCTCCATAGCTCCATAGCACCAGAGCTCCATACTTCCAGAGCTCCATAGCTCCATAGCTCCATAGCACCAGAGCTCCATAGCTCCATAGCACCAGAGCTCCATAGCTCCATAGCACCAGAGCTCCATACTTCCATAGCTCCATAGCTCCATACCTCCAGAGCTCCATAGCTCCATAGCTCCATACCTCCAGAGCTCCATAGCTCCAGAGCTCCATAGCTCCATAGCACCAGAGCTCCATAGCTCCATAGCACCAGAGCTCCATACTTCCATAGCTCCAGGGCTCCATAGCTCCAGGGCTCCATAGCTCCATACCTCCAGAGCTCCATAGCTCCATACTTCCAGAGCTCCATAGCTCCATAGCACCAGAGCTCCATAGCTCCATAGCACCAGAGCTCCATAGCTCCATAGCACCAGAGCTCCATAGCTCCATAGCACCAGAGCTCCATAGCTCCATAGCTCCAGGGCTCCATAGCTCCATAGCTCCAGGGCTCCATAGCTCCATAGCTCCAGGGCTCCATAGCTCCATACCTCCATACCTCCAGAGCTCCATACCTCCAGAGCTCCATACCTCCATAGCACCAGAGCTCCATAGCTCCAGGGCTCCAGGGCTCCATAGCTCCATACCTCCAGAGCTCCATAGCTCCATACTTCCAGAGCTCCATAGCTCCATAGCTCCATACTTCCATAGCTCCATAGCTCCATACTTCCATAGCACCTGAGCTCCATACCTCCAGAGCTCCATAGCTCCAGCCTGGGTGGCTGGTGGCTCCATAGCTCCATACTTCCATAGCTCTAAGTCAGAGAGTTGGCGAAAATTGCACTAAGTGCGAAAGCCCATTCATTTACAACGGCGTGTCCGCCAGGCCGCGACATTTCCCCGTTACCGGTGGCTGCGCGGCGGGTGAGTGACAGAGCTTATCCGAGCGGCTGGAACTCTGCGCCGGCGTGGTCGAGCGTGAGGCCTCGGCCCTTTGGCTGCCTGGTACCTAAAACACTTCCATTGATCCAGCCACGGAGGGTGCTGGCTGGTGGCTCCATACCTCCATAGCTCCATAGCACCAGAGCTCCATAGCTCCATAGCACCAGAGCTCCATGGCTTCAGAGCTCCATAGCACCATAGCTCCATACCTCCAGAGCTCCAGGGCTCCATAGCTCCATACCTCCAGAGCTCCATACCTCCAGAGCTCCATACCTCCAGAGCTCCATAGCACCAGAGCTCCATGGCTTCAGAGCTCCATAGCACCATAGCTCCATACCTCCAGAGCTCCAGGGCTCCATAGCTCCATACCTCCAGAGCTCCATACCTCCAGAGCTCCATACCTCCAGAGCTCCATAGCACCAGAGCTCCATGGCTTCAGAGCTCCATAGCACCATAGCTCCATACCTCCAGAGCTCCAGGGCTCCATAGCTCCATACCTCCAGAGCTCCATACCTCCAGAGCTCCATACCTCCAGAGCTCCAGAGCTCCATAGCACCAGAGCTCCATGGCTTCAGAGCTCCATAGCACCATAGCTCCATACCTCCAGAGCTCCAGGGCTCCATAGCTCCATACCTCCAGAGCTCCATACCTCCAGAGCTCCAGAGCTCCATAGCACCAGAGCTCCATGGCTTCAGAGCTCCATAGCACCATAGCTCCATACCTCCAGAGCTCCAGGGCTCCATAGCTCCATACCTCCAGAGCTCCATACCTCCAGAGCTCCAGAGCTCCATAGCACCAGAGCTCCATGGCTTCAGAGCTCCATAGCACCATAGTTCCATACCTCCAGAGCTCCAGGGCTCCAAAGCTCCATACCTCCAGAGCTCCATACCTCCAGAGCTCCATACCTCCAGAGCTCCATAGCTCCATAGCACCAGAGCTCCATAGCTCCATAGCACCAGAGCTCCATAGCACCAGAGCTCCATAGCACCAGAGCTCCATAGCTCCATAGCACCAGAGCTCCATAGCTCCATAGCACCAGAGCTCCATAGCTCCATAGCACCAGAGCTCCATACTTCCAGAGTTCCCTAGCTCCATAGCTCCATAGCACCAGAGCTCCATAGCTCCATAGCACCAGAGCTCCATAGCTCCATAGCACCAGAGCTCCATACTTCCATAGCTCCATAGCTCCATACCTCCAGAGCTCCATAGCTCCATAGCTCCATACCTCCAGAGCTCCATAGCTCCAGAGCTCCATAGCTCCATAGCACCAGAGCTCCATAGCTCCATAGCACCAGAGCTCCATACTTCCATAGCTCCAGGGCTCCATAGCTCCAGGGCTCCATAGCTCCATACCTCCAGAGCTCCATAGCTCCATACTTCCAGAGCTCCATAGCTCCATAGCACCAGAGCTCCATAGCTCCATAGCACCAGAGCTCCATAGCTCCATAGCACCAGAGCTCCATAGCTCCATAGCACCAGAGCTCCATAGCTCCATAGCTCCAGGGCTCCATAGCTCCATAGCTCCAGGGCTCCATAGCTCCATAGCTCCAGGGCTCCATAGCTCCATAGCTCCATACCTCCAGAGCTCCATACCTCCAGAGCTCCATACCTCCATAGCACCAGAGCTCCATAGCTCCAGGGCTCCAGGGCTCCATAGCTCCATACCTCCAGAGCTCCATAGCTCCATACTTCCAGAGCTCCATAGCTCCATAGCTCCATACTTCCATAGCTCCATAGCTCCATACTTCCATAGCACCTGAGCTCCATACCTCCAGAGCTCCATAGCTCCAGCCTGGGTGGCTGGTGGCTCCATAGCTCCATACTTCCATAGCTCTAAGTCAGAGAGTTGGCGAAAATTGCACTAAGTGCGAAAGCCCATTCATTTACAACGGCGTGTCCGCCAGGCGGCGACATTTCCCCGTTACCGGTGGCTGCGCGGCGGGTGAGTGACAGAGCTTATCCGAGCGGCTGGAACTCTGCGCCGGCGTGGTCGAGCGTGAGGCCTCGGCCCTTTGGCTGCCTGGTACCTAAAACACTTCCATTGATCCAGCCACGGAGGGTGCTGGCTGGTGGCTCCATACCTCCATAGCTCCATAGCACCAGAGCTCCATAGCTCCATAGCACCAGAGCTCCATGGCTTCAGAGCTCCATAGCACCATAGCTCCATACCTCCAGAGCTCCAGGGCTCCATAGCTCCATACCTCCAGAGCTCCATACCTCCAGAGCTCCATACCTCCAGAGCTCCATAGCTCCATAGCACCAGAGCTCCATAGCTCCATAGCACCAGAGCTCCATAGCACCAGAGCTCCATAGCACCAGAGCTCCATAGCTCCATAGCACCAGAGCTCCATAGCTCCATAGCACCAGAGCTCCATGGCTCCATAGCACCAGAGCTCCATAGCTCCATAGCACCAGAGCTCCATAGCTCCATAGCTCCAGGGCTCCATAGCTCCATAGCTCCATAGCTCCAGGGCTCCATAGCTCCATAGCTCCAGGGCTCCATAGCTCCAGGGCTCCAGGGCTCCATAGCTCCATACCTCCAGAGCTCCATAGCTCCATACTTCCAGAGCTCCATAGCTCCATAGCTCCATACTTCCATACTTCCATAGCTCCATAGCTCCATAGCTCCATAGCTCCACATTTCCATAGCTCCATAGCTCCATAGCTCCAGAGCTCCATAGCTCCATACTTCCATAGCTCCATAGCTCCAGAGCTCCAGAGCTCCATAGCTCCATACTTCCATAGCTCCATAGCTCCAGAGCTCCAGAGCTCCAGAGCTCCATAGCTCCATACCTCCATAGCTCCATAGCTCCATACTTCCATAGCTCCATAGCTCCAGAGCTCCATAGCTCCATACTTCCATAGCTCCATAGCTCCAGAGCTCCAGAGCTCCATAGCTCCATACCTCCATAGCTCCATAGCTCCATACTTCCATAGCTCCATAGCTCCAGAGCTCCATAGCTCCATACTTCCATAGCTCCATAGCTCCATACTTCCATAGCTCCATAGCTCCATAGCTCCAGGCACGGAGGGTGCTGGAGCTCCACACTTCCATAGGCAGGGAGGGTGCTGGAGCTCCACATTTCCATAGGCAGGGAGGGTGCTGGAGCTCCACACTTCCATAGGCAGGGAGGGTGCTGGAGCTCCACACTTCCATAGGCAGGGAGGGTGCTGGAGCTCCACACTTCCATAGGCAGGGAGGGTGCTGGAGCTCCACACTTCCATAGGCAGGGAGGGTGCTGGAGCTCCACACTTCCATAGGCAGGGAGGGTGCTGGAGCTCCACACTTCCATAGGCAGGGAGGGTGCTGGAGCTCCACACTTCCATAGGCAGGGAGGGTGCTGGAGCTCCACACTTCCATAGGCAGGGAGGGTGCTGGAGCTCCACACTTCCATAGGCAGGGAGGGTGCTGGAGCTCCACACTTCCATAGGCAGGGAGGGTGCTGGAGCTCCACACTTCCATAGGCAGGGAGGGTGCTGGAGCTCCACACTTCCATAGGCAGGGAGGGTGCTGGAGCTCCACACTTCCATAGGCAGGGAGGGTGCTGGAGCTCCACACTTCCATAGGCAGGGAGGGTGCTGGAGCTCCACACTTCCATAGGCACGGAGGGTGCTGGAGCTCCACACTTCCATAGGCACGGAGGGTGCTGGAGCTCCACACTTCCATAGCTCCAGGCACGGAGGGTGCTGGCACATCCACACTTCCAGCCACGGAGCATGCTGGCACTTCCACCTTGCTTGCTAAGTCGGCGTGATCTTGCCCAAAAAGTCCCTCCCGAGCTCCAGCTGGAAGTGTAAAAAGAACCGGGCTGGATAAAAAAAAGAACCGGGCTGGATAAAAAAAGAACCGGGCGACCCGTTAAAATTGCTTAGCCGAGGTCCTGGAAGCCTAACACGGCGTGATCTTGTGCAAAAAGCCGCTCCCGAGCTCCAGCTGGAAGTGTAAAAAGAACCGGGCTGGATAAAAAAAGAACCGGGCTGGATAAAAAAAAGAACCGGGCGGCCCGTTAAAATTGCTTAGCCGAGGTCCTGGAAGCCTAACACGGCGTGATCTTGTGCAAAAAGCCGCTCCCGAGCTCCAGCTGGAAGTGTAAAAAGAACCGGGCTGGATAAAAAAAAGAACCGGGCGGCCCGTTAAAATTGCTTAGCCGAGGTCCTGGAAGCCTAACCCGGCGTGATCTTGTGCAAATAGCCGCTGCCGAGCTCCAGCTGGAAGTGTGAAAAGAACCGGGCTGGATAAAAAAAAGAACCGGGCTGGATCAAAAAAGAACCGGGCGACCCGTTAAAATTGCTTAGCCGAGGTCCTGGAAGCCTAACACGGCGTGATCTTGTGCAAAAAGCCGCTCCCGAGCTCCAGCTGGAAGTGTAAAAAGAACCGGGCTGGATAAAAAAAGAACCGGGCTGGATCAAAAAAGAACCGGGCGACCCGTTAAAATTGCTTAGCCGAGGTCCTGGAAGCCTAACCCGGCGTGATCTTTTGCAAAAAGCCGCTCCCGAGCTCCAGCTGGAAGTGTAAAAAGAACCGGGCTGGATAAAAAAAGAACCGGGCTGGATCAAAAAAGAACCGGGCGACCCGTTAAAATTGCTTAGCCGAGGTCCTGGAAGCCTAACCCGGCGTGATCTTGTGCAAAAAGCCGCTCCCGAGCTCCAGCTGGAAGTGTAAAAAGAACCGGGCTGGATAAAAAAAAGAACCGGGCGGCCCGTTAAAATTGCTTAGCCGAGGTCCTGGAAGCCTAACCCGGCGTGATCTTGTGCAAAAAGCCGCTCCCGAGCTCCAGCTGGAAGTGTAAAAAGAACCGGGCTGGATAAAAAAAAGAACCGGGCTGGATCAAAAAAGAACCGGGCGACCCGTTAAAATTGCTTAGCCGAGGTCCTGGAAGCCTAACCCGGCGTGATCTTGTGCAAATAGCCGCTGCCGAGCTCCAGCTGGAAGTGTGAAAAGAACCGGGCTGGATAAAAAAAAGAACCGGGCTGGATCAAAAAAGAACCGGGCGACCCGTTAAAATTGCTTAGCCGAGGTCCTGGAAGCCTAACACGGCGTGATCTTGTGCAAAAAGCCGCTCCCGAGCTCCAGCTGGAAGTGTAAAAAGAACCGGGCTGGATAAAAAAAGAACCGGGCTGGATCAAAAAAGAACCGGGCGACCCGTTAAAATTGCTTAGCCGAGGTCCTGGAAGCCTAACACGGCGTGATCTTGTGCAAAAAGCCGCTCCCGAGCTCCAGCTGGAAGTGTAAAAAGAACCGGGCTGGATAAAAAAAGAACCGGGCTGGATCAAAAAAGAACCGGGCGACCCGTTAAAATTGCTTAGCCGAGGTCCTGGAAGCCTAACCCGGCGTGATCTTGTGCAAAAAGCCGCTCCCGAGCTCCAGCTGGAAGTGTAAAAAGAACCGGGCTGGATAAAAAAAAGAACCGGGCGGCCCGTTAAAATTGCTTAGCCGAGGTCCTGGAAGCCTAACCCGGCGTGATCTTGTGCAAAAAGCCGCTCCCGAGCTCCAGCTGGAAGTGTAAAAAGAACCGGGCTGGATAAAAAAAAGAACCGGGCTGGATCAAAAAAGAACCGGGCGACCCGTTAAAATTGCTTAGCCGAGGTCCTGGAAGCCTAACACGGCGTGATCTTGTGCAAAAAGCCGCTCCGAGCTCCAGCTGGAAGTGTAAAAAGAACCGGGCTGGATAAAAAAAGAACCGGGCTGGATCAAAAAAGAACCGGGCGACCCGTTAAAATTGCTTAGCCGAGGTCCTGGAAGCCTAACACGGCGTGATCTTGCCCGAAAGTCGGCCTCTATACTTCCATTTTAGGTACCAGGCGCTCATAGTGTGTTGGTCCCACTAGTCAGTGTACTGGTCCCACTCGCTAGTGTACTGGTCCCCCTAGTCAGTGTACTCATCCAGTTACCCCCCGTTTTCCAAAACACAATCGGCACGTATAAGGGGGGGACTCCTGAGAGAGATGAGGTATATGCCAGCGCAACACCAATCCGCTCCGCGCTGGTTCCCATGTCGGCTACGGATGAATAAAACCAGCCTGTCCCCCCTGGAGCTCACGAGACACGGAATTTTTTCTAAGTGCCAACGGCTCTTCCGAGCAAACGTGTCCGCTCCGGCTGGTTCCCCCGTCGGCCTCGAATGACGAAAAATGCCGGTCTCCGCCCGGAGCTCATGACAAACGAAAAATTTTCTAAGTGCCAACGGCACTTGCGAGCGAATGTGTCCGCTCGGCGCTGGTTCCCGGGTCGAACCCGGAAGACGAAAAACGCCGGTCCTCGCCCGGAGCTCATGACAAACGAAAAATTTTCTAAGTGCCAACGGCACTTGCGAGCGAATGTGTCCGCTCGGCGCTGGTTCCCGGGTCGGACCCGGAAGACGAAAAACGCCGGTCTCCGCCCGGAGCTCATGACAAACGAAAAATTTTCTAAGTGCCAACGGCACTTGCGAGCGAATGTGTCCGCTCGGCGCTGGTTCCCGGGTCGAACCCGGAAGACGAAAAACGCCGGTCCTCGCCCGGAGCTCATGACAAACGAAAAATTTTCTAAGTGCCAACGGCACTTGCGAGCGAATGTGTCCGCTCGGCGCTGGTTCCCGGGTCGGACCCGGAAGACGAAAAACGCCGGTCTCCGCCCGGAGCTCATGACAAACGAAAAATTTTCTAAGTGCCAACGGCACTTGCGAGCGAATGTGTCCGCTCGGCGCTGGTTCCCGGGTCGAACCCGGAAGACGAAAAACGCCGGTCCTCGCCCGGAGGTCATGACAAACGAAAAATTTTCTAAGTGCCAACGGCACTTGCGAGCGAATGTGTCCGCTCGGCGCTGGTTCCCGGGTCGGACCCGGAAGACGAAAAACGCCGGTCCTCGCCTGGAGGTCCCAGCAAAATCGGCGAAAAAACGACTGTCAACTTTCGAAAAAACGGCTAAGTGTCGACTTTCGAAAAAACGGCTAAGTGTCAACTTTCGAAAAAACGGCTAAGTGTCAACTTTCGAAAAAACGACTAAGTGTCGCCTCTCTGAAAAAACGGCAGAGTGCCCACGGCTCTGCGGGGCTTGTGAGTCCGCCCCGCGCCGGTTCGGCGGTCGGCCTCAAAAAGCGAAAAATCAGCCTCTCTCCCTGGAGCTCACCAAAAATTTGTCGAAATTTTTCTAAGTTCTCCTCGAGGTACCAGGGGGTGAGGTACCCGGGCTAAGATGCAGTACCTTTTTTGGTCTTCAGGTGCGCCAGAGTACAATGAAATGGTCCCAGTAGTCAGTGTACTCATCGACTTTCCCCCCGTTTTCCAAAGCACCTCGTTTACGAGTATGGAGGAGATGGTGCTGGTCTCCCCACGGCGTCGGACACGCCGTCCTCGACAGCACAAGGTCGGATAGAAGACCTGGAAAGCGCCGTGGCACGCGCTGGAGGTGGGCACTGTGGCGAAAAAACGACTAAGTGTCAACTTTCGAAAAAACGACTAAGTGTCAACTTTCGAAAAAACGGCTAAGTGTCAACTTTCGAAAAAACGACTAAGTGTCACCTCTCTGAAAAAATGGCAAAGTGTCGCCTCTCTGAAAATGTTCTAAGTGCCCACGGCTCTGCGGGCTCGTGCATCCGAGCCGCGCCGGTTCTGCAACCGGCCTAGAATGACGAAAAATAACGGTCTCCTCCTGGAGCTCACAGCCAATTGTGGCGAAAAAGTGGCAAAGTGCCCACGGCTCTGCGGGCTCGTGCATCCGACCCGCGCCGGTTCTGCAGCCGGCCTCGAATGACGAAAAATGACGGTCTCCTCCTGGAGCTCACAGCCAACTTGGCAAAAAGTTTCTAAGTGCCCACGGCCCTGCCGAGCTTTGGCGTCCGCCCAGCGCCGGTTCCGCAGTCGGCCTCGAATGACGAAAAATGACGGTCTCCTCCTGGAGCTCACAGCCAACTTGGCAAAAAGTTTCTAAGTGCCCACGGCCCTGCCGAGCTTTGGCGTCCGCCCAGCGCCGGTTCCGCAGTCGGCCTCGAATGACGAAAAATAACGGTCTCCTCCTGGAGCTCACAGCCAACTTGGCAAAAAGTTTCTAAGTGCCCACGGCCCTGCCGAGCTTTGGCGTCCGCCCAGCGCCGGTTCCGCAGTCGGCCTCGAATGACGAAAAATAACGGTCTCCTCCTGGAGCTCACAGCCAACGTGGCAAAAAGTGTCTAAGTGCCCACGGCCCTGCCGAGCTTTGGCGTCCGCCCAGCGCCGGTTCCGCAGTCGGCCTCGAATGACGAAAAATAACGGTCTCCTCCTGGAGCTCACAGCCAACTTGGCAAAAAGTTTCTAAGTGCCCACGGCCCTGCCGAGCTTTGGCGTCCGCCCAGCGCCGGTTCCGCAGTCGGCCTCGAATGACGAAAAATAACGGTCTCCTCCTGGAGCTCACAGCCAACTTGGCAAAAAGTTTCTAAGTGCCCACGGCCCTGCCGAGCTTTGGCGTCCGCCCAGCGCCGGTTCCGCAGTCGGCCTCGAATGACGAAAAATAACGGTCTCCTCCTGGAGCTCACAGCCAACTTGGCAAAAAGTTTCTAAGTGCCCACGGCCCTGCCGAGCTTTGGCGTCCGCCCAGCGCCGGTTCCGCAGTCGGCCTCGAATGACGAAAAATAACGGTCTCCTCCTGGAGCTCACAGCCAACTTGGCAAAAAGTTTCTAAGTGCCCACGGCCCTGCCGAGCTTTGGCGTCCGCCCAGCGCCGGTTCCGCAGTCGGCCTCGAATGACGAAAAATAACGGTCTCCTCCTGGAGCTCACAGCCAACTTGGCAAAAAGTTTCTAAGTGCCCACGGCCCTGCCGAGCTTTGGCGTCCGCCCAGCGCCGGTTCCGCAGTCGGCCTCGAATGACGAAAAATAACGGTCTCCTCCTGGAGCTCACAGCCAACTTGGCAAAAAGTTTCTAAGTGTCACATCTCTGAAAAAACGGCTAAGTGTCGACTTTCGAAAAAACGGCAAAGTGTCACATCTCTGAAAAAACGGCTAAGTGTCGACTTTCGAAAAAACAGCTAAGTGTCAACTTTCGAAAAAACGGCTAAGTGTCGCCTCTCTGAAAAAACGGCAAAGTGTCAACTTTCGAAAAAACGACAGAGTGTCGCCTCTCTGAAAAAACGACTAAGTGTCGACTCTGAGAAAATGGCAAAGTGCCCACGGCTCTGCGGGCTCGTGCATCCGACCCGCGCCGGTTCCCCAGCCGGCCTGAAATAAGGCTAAACCAGCCTCTCCGCCTGGAGCTCAGAGCCAACTTGGCGAATATTTTCTAAGTGCCCACGGCTCTGCGTGGCTACGGCGTCTGCCCAGCGCCGGTTCCTGGGTCGAACCCCGAGGACGAGGAATGCCGGTCTCCGCCTGGAGGTCCCAGCTTAATCGGCGAAAATTTTCTAAGTGCCCACGGCTCTGCCGGGCTCGTGCATCCGACCCGCGCCGGTTCCCCAGCCGGCCTGAAATAAGGCAAAACCAGCCTCTCCCCCTGGAGCTCAGAGCCAATTGTGGCGAAAAAACGACTAAGTGTCAACTTTCGAAAAAACGACTAAGTGTCAACTTTCCAAAAAAACGGCTAAGTGTCGACTTTCGAAAAAACGGCTAAGTGTCAACTTTCGAAAAAACGACTAAGTGTCGCCTCCGAAAAAACGACTAAGTGTCGCCTCTCTGAAAAAACGACTAAGTGCCCACGGCTCTGCGGGGCTTGTGAGTCCGCCCCGCGCCGGTTCGGCGGTCGGCCTCAAAAAGCGAAAAATCAGCCTCTCTCCCTGGAGCTCACCAAAAATTTGTCGAAATTTTTCTAAGTTCTCCTCGAGGTACCAGGGGGTGAGGTACCCGGGCTAAGATGCAGTACCTTTTTTGGTCTTCAGGTGCGCCAGAGTACAATGAAATGGTCCCAGTAGTCAGTGTACTCATCGACTTTCCCCCCGTTTTCCAAAGCACCTCGTTTACGAGTATGGAGGAGATGGTGCTGGTCTCCCCACGGCGTCGGACACGCCGTCCTCGACAGCACAAGGTCGGATAGAAGACCTGAAAAGCGCCGTGGCACGCGCTGGAGGTGTCACTGTGGCGAAAAAGTGACTAAGTGTCAACTTTCGAAAAAACGGCTAAGTGTCAACTTTCGAAAAAACGGCTAAGTGTCAACTTTCGAAAAAACGACAAAGTGTCACCTCTCTGAAAAAACGGCAAAGTGTCAACTTTTGAAAAAAACGACTAAGTGTCAACTTTCGAAAAAACGACTAAGTGTCACCTCTCTGAAAAAATGGCAAAGTGTCAACTGCGAATGTGGTGGTGCATGGAAGGAAGTGGAGGACGGCCGCCTCCTTAAACACAGGCCGAAGAGGAGCGTCAGGGCCGGCTCCTTAAACACGGACCGAGTGTCGCCCTTAACACAGACCAAGCGGAGGACGGCCGCCTCCCTAAATACAGGCCGAACCGGAGCGCGAGGGCCGCTCCTTAAACACGGACCGAGTGTCGCCCTTAACACAGACCAAGCGGAGGACGGCCGCCTCCCTAAATACAGGCCGAACCGGAGCGCGAGGGCCGCTCCTTAAACACGGACCGAGTGTCGCCCTTAACACAGACCAAGGGGAGGACGGCCGCCTCCTTAAACACAGGCCGGAGAGGAGCGTCAGGGCCAGGCTCCTTAAACACGGACCGAGTGTCGCCCTTAACACAGACCAAGCGGAGGACGGCCGCCTCCCTAAATACAGGCCGAACCGGAGCGCGAGGGCCAGGCTCCTTAAACACGGACCGAGTGTCGCCCTTAACACAGACCAAGGGGAGGACGGCCGCCTCCTTAAACACAGGCCGGAGAGGAGCGTCAGGGCCAGGCTCCTTAAACACGGACCGAGTGTCGCCCTTAACACAGACCAAGCGGAGGACGGCCGCCTCCCTAAATACAGGCCGAACCGGAGCGCGAGGGCCAGGCTCCTTAAACACGGACCGAGTGTCGCCCTTAACACAGACCAAGGGGAGGACGGCCGCCTCCTTAAACACAGGCCGAACCGGAGCGCGAGTGTTGCTCCTTAAACACGGACCGAGTGGAGGACGGCCGCCTCCTTAAACACAGGCCGAACAAAATGACACAAAGTGTCAACTGCGAATGTTGTCCATCCAAGGAAGGAGCGTGATGCCCGGCCGGCTCCTTAAACACAGGCCGAGAGTCGCCCCGGACGGTCCGCCTCGCGGCGCCCGTCTGCTCGGATAAAATGACACAAAGTGTCAACTGCGAATGTTGTCCATCCAAGGAAGGAGCGTGATGCCCGGCCGGCTCCTTAAACACAGGCCGAGAGTCGCCCCGGACGGTCCGCCTCGCGGCGCCCGCCCGCTCGGATAAAATGACACAAAGTGTCAACTACGAATGTTGTCCATCCAAGGAAGGAGCGTGATGCCCGGCCGGCTCCTTAAACACAGGCCGAGAGTCGCCCCGGACGGTCCGCCTCGCGGCGCCCGTCCGCTCGGATAAAATGACACAAAGTGTCAACTGCGAATGTTGTCCATCCAAGGAAGGAGCGTGATGCCCGGCCGGCTCCTTAAACACAGGCCGAGAGTCGCCCCGGACGGTCCGCCTCGCGGCGCCCGCCCGCTCGGATAAAATGACACAAAGTGTCAACTACGAATGTTGTCCATCCAAGGAAGGAGCGTGATGCCCGGCCGGCTCCTTAAACACAGGCCGAGAGTCGCCCCGGACGGTCCGCCTCGCGGCGCCCGTCCGCTCGGATAAAATGACACAAAGTGTCAACTGCGAATGTTGTCCATCCAAGGAAGGAGCGTGATGCCCGGCCGGCTCCTTAAACACAGGCCGAGAGTCGCCCCGGATGGTCCGCCTCGCGGCGCCCGCCCGCTCGGATAAAATGACACAAAGTGTCAACTATGAATGTTGTCCATCCAAGGAGGGAGCGTGAGGCCCGGCCGGCTCCGAAAACACAGGCCGAGAGTCGCCCCGGACGGTCCGCCTCGCGGCGCCCGTCTGCTCGGATAAAATGACACAAAGTGTCAACTGCGAATGTTGTCCATCCAAGGAAGGAGCGTGATGCCCGGCCGGCTCCTTAAACACAGGCCGAGAGTCGCCCCGGACGGTCCGCCTCGCGGCGCCCGCCCGCTCGGATAAAATGACACAAAGTGTCAACTACGAATGTTGTCCATCCAAGGAGGGAGCGTGAGGCCCGGCCGGCTCCGAAAACACAGGCCGAGAGTCGCCCCGGACGGTCCGCCTCGCGGCGCCCGTCTGCTCGGATAAAATGACACAAAGTGTCAACTGCGAATGTTGTCCATCCAAGGAAGGAGCGTGATGCCCGGCCGGCTCCTTAAACACAGGCCGAGAGTCGCCCCGGACGGTCCGCCTCGCGGCGCCCGCCCGCT
Source organism: Syngnathus leptorhynchus (assembly GCF_054491065.1). Lineage (NCBI taxonomy): Eukaryota > Metazoa > Chordata > Actinopteri > Syngnathiformes > Syngnathidae > Syngnathus > Syngnathus leptorhynchus. Next base: position 1,805,925 of record NW_028231993.1, on the reverse strand, counting down.
CGGATAAAATGACACAAAGTGTCAACTACGAATGTTGTCCATCCAAGGAAGGAGCGTGATGCCCGGCCGGCTCCTTAAACAAAGGCCGAGAGTCGCCCCGGACGGTCCGCCTCTCGAGGCGCCCGCCCGCTCGGATAAAATGAAACAAAGTGTCAACTACGAATGTTGGCGCTCCCCGCGCCGCCCCGCAGGCCCCGGCGCGACCGTACTGCGGCGAGACCGAGACGACCCGGAAAAAGCATCCATCCCACCTAGCCACGATCCACGGAGGCCGAGCGAGCGGCTGAGTGTCGGGCGCCGCGCGTGCGAGCGTCCGCCGGCCGCGCCGGTCCTTCTGCGAATGACGTTTCTCAAACCCTCCGGCTTGATAGCGGCGGCACCACGGGAAGCCGTCCACACACACCGTCCGACCTCTATCCGAAAAGCCTTCCCGACCAACCGCGGTCGCGGGGGCGTCTGTCGCTCCGCATCGGGGGGGCGTATGGCTTCCGCGCTACGCGCTGCGGGCTCGGGGGGGCCGCAACGGCTGAGTCTGACTCGGCCGGGGCGCAGCTTCCCTCCCGGCAGTCAGCAATAGTGCCGATCGCGCCTGCCACCAGCCCCCTCCCCGACGGGTTCGTCGGCGCCGGCTGGCCACCGTCCGCCTTCGTTCCCCGAGGGTTCCCAACCAGCGCCGATCCAACTCCGCATCCTGGCCGCACGCAGTGCGTGCCTCGCGCGGGTAAGTCGCCGGCGCAGCGCCGCAGCTCCCGACCCCCGCGTACGGGAATAGTTGAGGGCCTCAGCGGGCCGCACCGACCGAGTCCGACTCGGGCCGGGGCGCAGATTCCCGCCTGGGTGACCGAACGTTCTCTGCTCGGGCCGGAGGGCCGACGCCCGTCCCCCCCCGTCGTCCCCCACGGACCGCCTCCGAGGCCACTTCGCACGGCTCATCCTCGGCCCCCTACCAATGCTTAATCGATGGGGCCGCCCGGCCGGATTCGCGCCCCCCTGTCCACCGCCAGTCTCCCCAGACTAACCCGAGTTACCGCCCAGCTCGCCTAACCTTGCACTCGCTCTGCCAAACGGTCGTGTAGTCGGCGGGCCGTCCTACGGGTCGCCCTCCGGCCCCAAACGCGCGGCGGGATAGCGGCAAGGCGGCGGCGGCGGCCAGCGGCGTCGGGGCGCTCGCACCGGAGAAGAGGCGTCTTACGAGGCCGGGCGCAGCTCCCTCTCGTTTACTTGCTGAGTAGCGGCGCTCGAAGGTTCCGCGGCGAGCGCGGCTCAACCCACCGAACGTCCCCCTGCAGCGGGCTCCATCGAAGGGCCGTCCCGCCGGATTCGCACCACCCTGTCCACCGCAAAGTCGTCCAACCGACTGCACGAGTTACCGCCCGGTTCGCCTAACCTTGCATCGCCCCGCCAAACGAGCGAGTTGCCGGCCGTCCTACGGGTCGCGCACCGGCCCCACACGTGCGGAGGGCTAGCGGCAAGGCGGCGGCGGCGGTCAGCGGCGTCGGGGTCAAACTCAGCACCGGACAGGGGGTGTCTTACGAGGCCGGGCGCAGCTCCTCTCGTTTAGGGGTCCGCGAGGGTTGCGTTCGAGGTTCCGCGTCCTCGGCTTCGGCTGCGCCGGGTCCAGCCCGATCCATCTCACCCCGCGGCAGCCTCAGACCACCTAGAGCCCCCGCGAACCGCGGCCGGCGTCCGGAAAACAGTCGCGCGAGCCCCCGCTCCGGCGGGCCGGCGAGCGAGAGGCGCTACCCAGCCACCCTCTCTCCTACCTGGTTGATCCTGCCAGTAGCATATGCTTGTCTCAAAGATTAAGCCATGCAAGTCTAAGTGCACACGGCCCGTACAGCGAAACTGCGAATGGCTCATTAAATCAGTTATGGTTCCTTTGATCGCTCCTCAGTTACTTGGATAACTGTGGCAATTCTAGAGCTAATACATGCAAACGGGCGCCGACCTCCGGGGACGCGCGCATTTATCAGACCCAAAACCCACGCGGTGCCCGGGCGCGCGGGCCCAGGGGTCGCGCCGGCGTTCACGCGCCGCGGCCCTCCGCGCGTCCGGCCCGGCCTCCCTTGGTGATCCTCGATAACTTCCAGCCGATCGCCGGCCCTCCGCGGCGGCGACGTCTCATTCGAATGTCTGCCCTATCACCTCCGACAGGGAGGCAGCCTATCAGGTCTAAATGACTTGCATACGACCTGATTCTGGGTCAGGGTCTCGTAAGTAGCAGAGCAGCTACATCGCTGCGATCTATTGAGAGTCAGCCCTCGATCCAACCTTTTGTCGGCCGGTGTCACCTCCGGGGGCCGGTCGGCATCCCCCCTCCGGGGTGGGCCGCTACCAGGGGCGTCATCGGACTTTGAAGAAATTACGCCGCGGCGGAAGACAGCGGGCGCGCCCGGGGATGAGGCAGCATCCCTGGGCCGCGGAGGGGAGGAGGCAGCCTCCCCGGGGCGGAACTTAGTCTCCGTAGAATGACGGCGGGCGTGCGTAAAGGGCGCGTCCGGGGATGAGGCAGCATCCCCGGGCCGCGGAGGGGAGGAGGCAGCCTCCCCGGGGCGGAACTTAGTCTCCGTAGAATGACGGCGGGCGTGCGTAAAGGGCGCGCCCGGGGATAGCCCATTCATTTACAACGGCGTGTCCGCCAGGCGGCGACATTTCCCCGTTACCGGTGGCTGCGCGGCGGGTGAGTGACAGAGCTTATCCGAGCGGCTGGAACTCTGCACCGGCGTGGTCGAGCGTGAGGCCTCGGCCCTTTGGCTGCCTGGTACCTAAACACTTCCATTGATCCAGCCACGGAGGGTGCTGGCTGGTGGCTCCATACCTCCAGAGCTCCATACTTCCATAGCTGCAGAGCTCCATAGCTCCATACCTCCATACCTCCAGAGCTCCATACTTCCATAGCTCTATACTTCCATAGCTCCATAGCACCAGAGCTCCATACCTCCAGAGCTCCATAGCACCAGAGCTCCATAGCTCCATAGCACCAGAGCTCCATAGCTCCATAGCACCAGAGCTCCATACCTCCAGAGCTCCAGAGCTCCATAGCACCAGAGCTCCATAGCTCCATAGCACCAGAGCTCCATAGCTCCATAGCACCAGAGCTCCATAGCTCCATAGCTCCATAGCACCAGAGCTCCATAGCTCCATAGCACCAGAGCTCCATAGCTCCATAGCACCAGAGCTCCATACTTCCATAGCTCCAGGGCTCCATAGCTCCAGGGCTCCATAGCTCCATACCTCCATAGCTCCATAGCTCCATACTTCCAGAGCTCCATAGCTCCATACTTCCATAGCTCCATAGCTCCATACTTCCATAGCACCAGAGCTCCATACTTCCATAGCACCAGAGCTCCAGAGCTCCAGAGCTCCAGCCTGGGTGGCTGGTGGCTCCATAGCTCCATACTTCCATAGCTCTAAGTCAGAGAGTTGGCGAAAATTGCACTAAGTGCGAAAGCCCATTCATTTACAACGGCGTGTCCGCCAGGCGGCGACATTTCCCCGTTACCGGTGGCTGCGCGGCGGGTGAGTGACAGAGCTTATCCGAGCGGCTGGAACTCTGCGCCGGCGTGGTCGAGCGTGAGGCCTCGGCCCTTTGGCTGCCTGGTACCTAAAACACTTCCATTGATCCAGCCACGGAGGGTGCTGGCTGGTGGCTCCATACCTCCATAGATCCATAGCACCAGAGCTCCATAGCTCCATAGCACCAGAGCTCCATGGCTTCAGAGCTCCATAGCACCATAGCTCCATACCTCCAGAGCTCCAGGGCTCCATAGCTCCATACCTCCAGAGCTCCATACCTCCAGAGCTCCATACCTCCAGAGCTCCATAGCACCAGAGCTCCATGGCTTCAGAGCTCCATAGCACCATAGCTCCATACCTCCAGAGCTCCAGGGCTCCATAGCTCCATACCTCCAGAGCTCCATACCTCCAGAGCTCCATACCTCCAGAGCTCCATAGCACCAGAGCTCCATGGCTTCAGAGCTCCATAGCACCATAGCTCCATACCTCCAGAGCTCCAGGGCTCCATAGCTCCATACCTCCAGAGCTCCATACCTCCAGAGCTCCATACCTCCAGAGCTCCATAGCACCAGAGCTCCATGGCTTCAGAGCTCCATAGCACCATAGCTCCATACCTCCAGAGCTCCAGGGCTCCATAGCTCCATACCTCCAGAGCTCCATACCTCCATACCTCCAGAGCTCCAGAGCTCCATAGCACCAGAGCTCCATGGCTTCAGAGCTCCATAGCACCATAGCTCCATACCTCCAGAGCTCCAGGGCTCCATAGCTCCATACCTCCATACCTCCAGAGCTCCATACCTCCAGAGCTCCATACCTCCAGAGCTCCATAACTCCATAGCACCAGAGCTCCATAGCTCCATAGCACCAGAGCTCCATAGCACCAGAGCTCCATAGCACCAGAGCTCCATAGCTCCATAGCACCAGAGCTCCATAGCTCCATAGCACCAGAGCTCCATAGCTCCATAGCACCAGAGCTCCATACTTCCAGAGCTCCATAGCTCCATAGCTCCATAGCACCAGAGCTCCATAGCTCCATAGCACCAGAGCTCCATGGCTTCAGAGCTCCATAGCACCATAGCTCCATACCTCCAGAGCTCCAGGGCTCCATAGCTCCATACCTCCAGAGCTCCATACCTCCAGAGCTCCATACCTCCAGAGCTCCATAGCACCAGAGCTCCATAGCTCCATAGCACCAGAGCTCCATAGCACCAGAGCTCCATAGCACCAGAGCTCCATAGCTCCATAGCACCAGAGCTCCATAGCTCCATAGCACCAGAGCTCCATACTTCCAGAGCTCCATAGCTCCATAGCTCCATAGCACCAGAGCTCCATAGCTCCATAGCACCAGAGCTCCATAGCTCCATAGCACCAGAGCTCCATACTTCCATAGCTCCATAGCTCCATACCTCCAGAGCTCCATAGCTCCATAGCTCCATACCTCCAGAGCTCCATAGCTCCAGAGCTCCATAGCTCCATAGCTCCATAGCACCAGAGCTCCATAGCTCCATAGCACCAGAGCTCCATACTTCCATAGCTCCAGGGCTCCATAGCTCCAGGGCTCCATACCTCCAGAGCTCCATAGCTCCATACTTCCAGAGCTCCATAGCTCCATACTTCCATAGCTCCATACTTCCATACCTCCATAGCTCCATACTTCCATAGCACCAGAGCTCCATACTTCCATAGCACCAGAGCTCCATACCTCCAGAGCTCCAGAGCTCCAGCCTGGGTGGCTGGTGGCTCCATAGCTCCATACTTCCATAGCTCTAAGTCAGAGAGTTGGCGAAAATTGCACTAAGTGCGAAAGCCCATTCATTTACAACGGCGTGTCCACAAGGCGGCGACATTTCCCCGTTACCGGTGGCTGCGCGGCGGGTGAGTGACAGAGCTTATCCGAGCGGCTGGAACTCTGCGCCGGCGTGGTCGAGCGTGAGGCCTCGGCCCTTTGGCTGCCTGGTACCTAAAACACTTCCATTGATCCAGCCACGGAGGGTGCTGGCTGGTGGCTCCATACCTCCATAGCTCCATAGCACCAGAGCTCCATAGCTCCATAGCACCAGAGCTCCATGGCTTCAGAGCTCCATAGCACCATAGCTCCATACCTCCAGAGCTCCAGGGCTCCATAGCTCCATACCTCCAGAGCTCCATACCTCCAGAGCTCCATAGCACCAGAGCTCCATGGCTTCAGAGCTCCATAGCACCATAGCTCCATACCTCCAGAGCTCCAGGGCTCCATAGCTCCATACCTCCAGAGCTCCATACCTCCAGAGCTCCATACCTCCAGAGCTCCATAGCACCAGAGTTCCATGGCTTCAGAGCACCAGAGCTCCATAGCTCCATAGCACCAGAGCTCCAGGTCTCCATAGCACCAGAGCTCCATAGCTCCATAGCTCCAGGGCTCCATAGCTCCATAGCTCAAGGGCTCCATAGCTCCATAGCTCCAGGGCTCCATAGCTCCATAGCTCCATACCTCCAGAGCTCCATACCTCCAGAGCTCCATACCTCCATAGCACCAGAGCTCCATAGCTCCAGGGCTCCAGGGCTCCATAGCTCCATACCTCCAGAGCTCCATAGCTCCATACTTCCAGAGCTCCATAGCTCCATAGCTCCATACTTCCATAGCTCCATAGCTCCATACTTCCATAGCACCTGAGCTCCATACCTCCAGAGCTCCATAGCTCCAGCCTGGGTGGCTGGTGGCTCCATAGCTCCATACTTCCATAGCTCTAAGTCAGAGAGTTGGCGAAAATTGCACTAAGTGCGAAAGCCCATTCATTTACAACGGCGTGTCCACAAGGCGGCGACATTTCCCCGTTACCGGTGGCTGCGCGGCGGGTGAGTGACAGAGCTTATCCGAGCGGCTGGAACTCTGCGCCGGCGTGGTCGAGCGTGAGGCCTCGGCCCTTTGGCTGCCTGGTACCTAAAACACTTCCATTGATCCAGCCACGGAGGGTGCTGGCTGGTGGCTCCATACCTCCATAGCTCCATAGCACCAGAGCTCCATAGCTCCATAGCACCAGAGCTCCATGGCTTCAGAGCTCCATAGCACCATAGCTCCATACCTCCAGAGCTCCAGGGCTCCATAGCTCCATACCTCCAGAGCTCCATACCTCCAGAGCTCCATACCTCCAGAGCTCCATAGCACCAGAGCTCCATGGCTTCAGAGCTCCATAGCACCATAGCTCCATACCTCCAGAGCTCCAGGGCTCCATAGCTCCATACCTCCAGAGCTCCATACCTCCAGAGCTCCATACCTCCAGAGCTCCATAGCACCAGAGCTCCATGGCTTCAGAGCTCCATAGCACCATAGCTCCATACCTCCAGAGCTCCAGGGCTCCATAGCTCCATACCTCCAGAGCTCCATACCTCCAGAGCTCCATACCTCCAGAGCTCCAGAGCTCCATAGCACCAGAGCTCCATGGCTTCAGAGCTCCATAGCACCATAGCTCCATACCTCCAGAGCTCCAGGGCTCCATAACTCCATACCTCCAGAGCTCCATACCTCCAGAGCTCCAGAGCTCCATAGCACCAGAGCTCCATGGCTTCAGAGCTCCATAGCACCATAGTTCCATACCTCCAGAGCTCCAGGGCTCCATAGCTCCATACCTCCAGAGCTCCATACCTCCAGAGCTCCATACCTCCAGAGCTCCATAGCTCCATAGCACCAGAGCTCCATAGCTCCATAGCACCAGAGCTCCATAGCACCAGAGCTCCATAGCACCAGAGCTCCATAGCTCCATAGCACCAGAGCTCCATAGCTCCATAGCACCAGAGCTCCATAGCTCCATAGCACCAGAGCTCCATACTTCCAGAGCTCCATAGCTCCATAGCTCCATAGCACCAGAGCTCCATAGCTCCATAGCACCAGAGCTCCATGGCTTCAGAGCTCCATAGCACCATAGCTCCATACCTCCAGAGCTCCAGGGCTCCATAGCTCCATACCTCCAGAGCTCCATACCTCCAGAGCTCCATACCTCCAGAGCTCCATAGCACCAGAGCTCCATAGCTCCATAGCACCAGAGCTCCATAGCACCAGAGCTCCATAGCACCAGAGCTCCATAGCTCCATAGCACCAGAGCTCCATAGCTCCATAGCACCAGAGCTCCATACTTCCAGAGCTCCATAGCTCCATAGCTCCATAGCACCAGAGCTCCATAGCTCCATAGCACCAGAGCTCCATAGCTCCATAGCACCAGAGCTCCATACTTCCATAGCTCCATAGCTCCATACCTCCAGAGCTCCATAGCTCCATAGCTCCATACCTCCAGAGCTCCATAGCTCCAGAGCTCCATAGCTCCATAGCACCAGAGCTCCATAGCTCCATAGCACCAGAGCTCCATACTTCCATAGCTCCAGGGCTCCATAGCTCCAGGGCTCCATACCTCCAGAGCTCCATAGCTCCATACTTCCAGAGCTCCAGAGCTCCATACTTCCATAGCTCCATACTTCCATACCTCCATAGCTCCATACTTCCATAGCACCAGAGCTCCATACTTCCATAGCACCAGAGCTCCATACCTCCAGAGCTCCAGAGCTCCAGCCTGGGTGGCTGGTGGCTCCATAGCTCCATACTTCCATAGCTCTAAGTCAGAGAGTTGGCGAAAATTGCACTAAGTGCGAAAGCCCATTCATTTACAACGGCGTGTCCACAAGGCGGCGACATTTCCCCGTTACCGGTGGCTGCGCGGCGGGTGAGTGACAGAGCTTATCCGAGCGGCTGGAACTCTGCGCCGGCGTGGTCGAGCGTGAGGCCTCGGCCCTTTGGCTGCCTGGTACCTAAAACACTTCCATTGATCCAGCCACGGAGGGTGCTGGCTGGTGGCTCCATACCTCCATAGCTCCATAGCACCAGAGCTCCATAGCTCCATAGCACCAGAGCTCCATGGCTTCAGAGCTCCATAGCACCATAGCTCCATACCTCCAGAGCTCCAGGGCTCCATAGATCCATACCTCCAGAGCTCCATACCTCCAGAGCTCCATACCTCCAGAGCTCCATAGCACCAGAGCTCCATGGCTTCAGAGCTCCATAGCACCATAGCTCCATACCTCCAGAGCTCCAGGGCTCCATAGCTCCATACCTCCAGAGCTCCATACCTCCAGAGCTCCATACCTCCAGAGCTCCAGAGCTCCATAGCACCAGAGCTCCATGGCTTCAGAGCTCCATAGCACCATAGCTCCATACCTCCAGAGCTCCAGGGCTCCATAGCTCCATACCTCCAGAGCTCCATACCTCCAGAGCTCCAGAGCTCCATAGCACCAGAGCTCCATGGCTTCAGAGCTCCATAGCACCATAGTTCCATACCTCCAGAGCTCCAGGGCTCCATAGCTCCATACCTCCAGAGCTCCATACCTCCAGAGCTCCAGAGCTCCATAGCACCAGAGCTCCATGGCTTCAGAGCTCCATAGCACCATAGCTCCATACCTCCAGAGCTCCAGGGCTCCAAAGCTCCATACCTCCAGAGCTCCATACCTCCAGAGCTCCATACCTCCAGAGCTCCATAGCTCCATAGCACCAGAGCTCCATAGCTCCATAGCACCAGAGCTCCATAGCACCAGAGCTCCATAGCACCAGAGCTCCATAGCTCCATAGCACCAGAGCTCCATAGCTCCATAGCACCAGAGCTCCATAGCTCCATAGCACCAGAGCTCCATACTTCCAGAGCTCCATAGCTCCATAGCTCCATAGCACCAGAGCTCCATAGCTCCATAGCACCAGAGCTCCATAGCTCCATAGCACCAGAGCTCCATACTTCCATAGCTCCATAGCTCCATACCTCCAGAGCTCCATAGCTCCATAGCTCCATACCTCCAGAGCTCCATAGCTCCAGAGCTCCATAGCTCCATAGCACCAGAGCTCCATAGCTCCATAGCACCAGAGCTCCATACTTCCATAGCTCCAGGGCTCCATAGCTCCAGGGCTCCATAGCTCCATACCTCCAGAGCTCCATAGCTCCATACTTCCAGAGCTCCATAGCTCCATAGCACCAGAGCTCCATAGCTCCATAGCACCAGAGCTCCATAGCTCCATAGCACCAGAGCTCCATAGCTCCATAGCACCAGAGCTCCATAGCTCCATAGCTCCAGGGCTCCATAGCTCCATAGCTCCAGGGCTCCATAGCTCCATAGCTTCAGGGCTCCATAGCTCCATAGCTCCATACCTCCAGAGCTCCATACCTCCAGAGCTCCATACCTCCATAGCACCAGAGCTCCATAGCTCCAGGGCTCCAGGGCTCCATAGCTCCATACCTCCAGAGCTCCATAGCTCCATACTTCCAGAGCTCCATAGCTCCATAGCTCCATACTTCCATAGCTCCATAGCTCCATACTTCCATAGCACCTGAGCTCCATACCTCCAGAGCTCCATAGCTCCAGCCTGGGTGGCTGGTGGCTCCATAGCTCCATACTTCCATAGCTCTAAGTCAGAGAGTTGGCGAAAATTGCACTAAGTGCGAAAGCCCATTCATTTACAACGGCGTGTCCGCCAGGCGGCGACATTTCCCCGTTACCGGTGGCTGCGCGGCGGGTGAGTGACAGAGCTTATCCGAGCGGCTGGAACTCTGCGCCGGCGTGGTCGAGCGTGAGGCCTCGGCCCTTTGGCTGCCTGGTACCTAAAACACTTCCATTGATCCAGCCACGGAGGGTGCTGGCTGGTGGCTCCATACCTCCATAGCTCCATAGCACCAGAGCTCCATAGCTCCATAGCACCAGAGCTCCATGGCTTCAGAGCTCCATAGCACCATAGCTCCATACCTCCAGAGCTCCAGGGCTCCATAGCTCCATACCTCCAGAGCTCCATACCTCCAGAGCTCCATACCTCCAGAGCTCCATAGCACCAGAGCTCCATGGCTTCAGAGCTCCATAGCACCATAGCTCCATACCTCCAGAGCTCCAGGGCTCCATAGCTCCATACCTCCAGAGCTCCATACCTCCAGAGCTCCATACCTCCAGAGCTCCATAGCACCAGAGCTCCATGGCTTCAGAGCTCCATAGCACCATAGCTCCATACCTCCAGAGCTCCAGGGCTCCATAGCTCCATACCTCCAGAGCTCCATACCTCCAGAGCTCCAGAGCTCCATAGCACCAGAGCTCCATGGCTTCAGAGCTCCATAGCTCCATACCTCCAGAGCTCCAGGGCTCCATAGCTCCATACCTCCAGAGCTCCATACCTCCAGAGCTCCAGAGCTCCATAGCACCAGAGCTCCATGGCTTCAGAGCTCCATAGCACCATAGCTCCATACCTCCAGAGCTCCAGGGCTCCATAGCTCCATACCTCCAGAGCTCCATACCTCCAGAGCTCCATACCTCCAGAGCTCCATAGCTCCATAGCACCAGAGCTCCATAGCTCCATAGCACCAGAGCTCCATAGCACCAGAGCTCCATAGCACCAGAGCTCCATAGCTCCATAGCACCAGAGCTCCATAGCTCCATAGCACCAGAGCTCCATACTTCCAGAGCTCCATAGCTCCATAGCTCCATAGCACCAGAGCTCCATAGCTCCATAGCACCAGAGCTCCATAGCTCCATAGCACCAGAGCTCCTTACTTCCATAGCTCCATAGCTCCATACCTCCAGAGCTCCATAGCTCCATAGCTCCATACCTCCAGAGCTCCATAGCTCCAGAGCTCCATAGCTCCATAGCTCCATAGCTCCATAGCACCAGAGCTCCATAGCTCCATAGCACCAGAGCTCCATACTTCCATAGCTCCAGGGCTCCATAGCTCCAGGGCTCCATACCTCCAGAGCTCCATAGCTCCATACTTCCAGAGCTCCATAGCTCCATACTTCCATAGCTCCATACTTCCATACCTCCATAGCTCCATACTTCCATAGCACTAGAGCTCCATACTTCCATAGCACCAGAGCTCCATACCTCCAGAGCTCCAGAGCTCCAGCCTGGGTGGCTGGTGGGTCCATAGCTCCATACTTCCATAGCTCTAAGTCAGAGAGTTGGCGAAAATTGCACTAAGTGCGAAAGCCCATTCATTTACAACGGCGTGTCCACAAGGCGGCGACATTTCCCCGTTACCGGTGGCTGCGCGGCGGGTGAGTGACAGAGCTTATCCGAGCGGCTGGAACTCTGCGCCGGCGTGGTCGAGCGTGAGGCCTCGGCCCTTTGGCTGCCTGGTACCTAAAACACTTCCATTGATCCAGCCACGGAGGGTGCTGGCTGGTGGCTCCATACCTCCATAGCTCCATAGCACCAGACCTCCATAGCTCCATAGCACCAGAGCTCCATGGCTTCAGAGCTCCATAGCACCATAGCTCCATACCTCCAGAGCTCCAGGGCTCCAAAGCTCCATACCTCCAGAGCTCCATACCTCCAGAGCTCCATACCTCCAGAGCTCCATAGCTCCATAGCACCAGAGCTCCATAGCTCCATAGCACCAGAGCTCCATAGCACCATAGCTCCATAGCACCAGAGCTCCATAGCTCCATAGCACCAGAGCTCCATAGCTCCATAGCACCAGAGCTCCATAGCTCCATAGCACCAGAGCTCCATACTTCCAGAGCTCCATAGCTCCATAGCTCCATAGCACCAGAGCTCCATAGCTCCATAGCACCAGAGCTCCATAGCTCCATAGCACCAGAGCTCCATACTTCCATAGCTCCATAGCTCCATACCTCCAGAGCTCCATAGCTCCATACCTCCAGAGCTCCATAGCTCCAGAGCTCCATAGCTCCATAGCACCAGAGCTCCATAGCTCCATAGCACCAGAGCTCCATACTTCCATAGCTCCAGGGCTCCATAGCTCCAGGGCTCCATAGCTCCATACCTCCAGAGCTCCATAGCTCCATACCTCCAGAGCTCCATAGCTCCATACTTCCAGAGCTCCATAGCTCCATAGCACCAGAGCTCCATAGCTCCATAGCACCAGAGCTCCATAGCTCCATAGCACCAGAGCTCCATAGCTCCATAGCACCAGAGCTCCATAGCTCCATAGCTCCAGGGCTCCATAGCTCCATAGCTCCAGGGCTCCATAGCTCCATAGCTCCAGGGCTCCATAGCTCCAGGGCTCCAGGGCTCCATAGCTCCATACCTCCAGAGCTCCATAGCTCCATACTTCCAGAGCTCCATAGCTCCATAGCTCCATACTTCCATAGCTCCATAGCTCCATACTTCCATAGCACCAGAGCTCCATACCTCCAGAGCTCCATAGCTCCAGCCTGGGTGGCTGGTGGCTCCATAGCTCCATACTTCCATAGCTCCAGTCAGAGAGTTGGCAAAAATTGCACTAAGTGCGAAAGCCCATTCATTTACAACGGCGTGTCCACAAGGCGGCGACATTTCCCCGTTACCGGTGGCTGCGCGGCGGGTGAGTGACAGAGCTTATCCGAGCGGCTGGAACTCTGCGCCGGCGTGGTCGAGCGTGAGGCCTCGGCCCTTTGGCTGCCTGGTACCTAAAACACTTCCATTGATCCAGCCACGGAGGGTGCTGGCTGGTGGCTCCATACCTCCATAGCTCCATAGCACCAGAGCTCCATAGCTCCATAGCACCAGAGCTCCATGGCTTCAGAGCTCCATACCTCCAGAGCTCCATACCTCCAGAGCTCCATAGCACCAGAGCTCCATGGCTTCAGAGCTCCATAGCACCATAGCTCCATACCTCCAGAGCTCCAGGGCTCCATAGCTCCATACCTCCAGAGCTCCATACCTCCAGAGCTCCATACCTCCAGAGCTCCATAGCACCAGAGCTCCATGGCTTCAGAGCTCCATAGCACCATAGCTCCATACCTCCAGAGCTCCAGGGCTCCATAGCTCCATACCTCCAGAGCTCCATACCTCCAGAGCTCCATACCTCCAGAGCTCCAGAGCTCCATAGCACCAGAGCTCCATGGCTTCAGAGCTCCATAGCACCATAGCTCCATACCTCCAGAGCTCCAGGGCTCCATAGCTCCATACCTCCAGAGCTCCATACCTCCAGAGCTCCAGAGCTCCATAGCACCAGAGCTCCATGGCTTCAGAGCTCCATAGCACCATAGCTCCATACCTCCAGAGCTCCAGGGCTCCATAGCTCCATACCTCCAGAGCTCCATACCTCCAGAGCTCCATACCTCCAGAGCTCCATAGCTCCATAGCACCAGAGCTCCATAGCTCCATAGCACCAGAGCTCCATAGCACCAGAGCTCCATAGCACCAGAGCTCCATAGCTCCATAGCACCAGAGCTCCATAGCTCCATAGCACCAGAGCTCCATAGCTCCATAGCACCAGAGCTCCATACTTCCAGAGCTCCATAGCTCCATAGCTCCATAGCACCAGAGCTCCATAGCTCCATAGCACCAGAGCTCCATGGCTTCAGAGCTCCATAGCACCATAGCTCCATACCTCCAGAGCTCCAGGGCTCCATAGCTCCATACCTCCAGAGCTCCATACCTCCAGAGCTCCATACCTCCAGAGCTCCATAGCACCAGAGCTCCATAGCTCCATAGCACCAGAGCTCCATAGCACCAGAGCTCCATAGGACCAGAGCTCCATAGCTCCATAGCACCAGAGCTCCATAGCTCCATAGCACCAGAGCTCCATACTTCCAGAGCTCCATAGCTCCATAGCTCCATAGCACCAGAGCTCCATAGCTCCATAGCACCAGAGCTCCATAGCTCCATAGCACCAGAGCTCCATACTTCCATAGCTCCATAGCTCCATACCTCCAGAGCTCCATAGCTCCATAGCTGCATACCTCCAGAGCTCCATAGCTCCAGAGCTCCATAGCTCCATAGCTCCATAGCACCAGAGCTCCATAGCTCCATAGCACCAGAGCTCCATACTTCCATAGCTCCAGGGCTCCATAGCTCCAGGGCTCCATACCTCCAGAGCTCCATAGCTCCATACTTCCAGAGCTCCATAGCTCCATACTTCCATAGCTCCATACTTCCATACCTCCATAGCTCCATACTTCCATAGCACCAGAGCTCCATACTTCCATAGCACCAGAGCTCCATACCTCCAGAGCTCCAGAGCTCCAGCCTGGGTGGCTGGTGGCTCCATAGCTCCATACTTCCATAGCTCTAAGTCAGAGAGTTGGCGAAAATTGCACTAAGTGCGAAAGCCCATTCATTTACAACGGCGTGTCCACAAGGCGGCGACATTTCCCCGTTACCGGTGGCTGCGCGGCGGGTGAGTGACAGAGCTTATCCGAGCGGCTGGAACTCTGCGCCGGCGTGGTCGAGCGTGAGGCCTCGGCCCTTTGGCTGCCTGGTACCTAAAACACTTCCATTGATCCAGCCACGGAGGGTGCTGGCTGGTGGCTCCATACCTCCATAGCTCCATAGCACCAGAGCTCCATAGCTCCATAGCACCAGAGCTCCATGGCTTCAGAGCTCCATAGCACCATAGCTCCATACCTCCAGAGCTCCAGGGCTCCATAGCTCCATACCTCCAGAGCTCCATACCTCCAGAGCTCCATACCTCCAGAGCTCCATAGCACCAGAGCTCCATGGCTTCAGAGCTCCATAGCACCATAGCTCCATACCTCCAGAGCTCCAGGGCTCCATAGCTCCATACCTCCAGAGCTCCATACCTCCAGAGCTCCATACCTCCAGAGCTCCATAGCACCAGAGCTCCATGGCTTCAGAGCTCCATAGCACCATAGCTCCATACCTCCAGAGCTCCAGGGCTCCATAGCTCCATACCTCCAGAGCTCCATACCTCCAGAGCTCCATACCTCCAGAGCTCCATAGCACCAGAGCTCCATGGCTTCAGAGCTCCATAGCACCATAGCTCCATACCTCCAGAGCTCCAGGGCTCCATAGCTCCATACCTCCAGAGCTCCATACCTCCAGAGCTCCATACCTCCAGAGCTCCAGAGCTCCATAGCACCAGAGCTCCATGGCTTCAGAGCTCCATAGCACCATAGCTCCATACCTCCAGAGCTCCAGGGCTCCATAGCTCCATACCTCCAGAGCTCCATACCTCCAGAGCTCCAGAGCTCCATAGCACCAGAGCTCCATGGCTTCAGAGCTCCATAGCACCATAGCTCCATACCTCCAGAGCTCCAGGGCTCCATAGCTCCATACCTCCAGAGCTCCAGAGCTCCATAGCACCAGAGCTCCATGGCTTCAGAGCTCCATAGCACCATAGCTCCATACCTCCAGAGCTCCAGGGCTCCAAAGCTCCATACCTCCAGAGCTCCATACCTCCAGAGCTCCATACCTCCAGAGCTCCATAGCTCCATAGCACCAGAGCTCCATAGCTCCATAGCACCAGAGCTCCATAGCACCAGAGCTCCATAGCACCAGAGCTCCATAGCTCCATAGCACCAGAGCTCCATAGCTCCATAGCACCAGAGCTCCATAGCTCCATAGCACCAGAGCTCCATACTTCCAGAGCTCCATAGCTCCATAGCTCCATAGCACCAGAGCTCCATAGCTCCATAGCACCAGAGCTCCATAGCTCCATAGCACCAGAGCTCCATACTTCCATAGCTCCATAGCTCCATACCTCCAGAGCTCCATAGCTCCATAGCTCCATACCTCCAGAGCTCCATAGCTCCAGAGCTCCATAGCTCCATAGCACCAGAGCTCCATAGCTCCATAGCACCAGAGCTCCATACTTCCATAGCTCCAGGGCTCCATAGCTCCAGGGCTCCATAGCTCCATACCTCCAGAGCTCCATAGCTCCATACTTCCAGAGCTCCATAGCTCCATAGCACCAGAGCTCCATAGCTCCATAGCACCAGAGCTCCATAGCTCCATAGCACCAGAGCTCCATAGCTCCATAGCACCAGAGCTCCATAGCTCCATAGCTCCAGGGCTCCATAGCTCCATAGCTCCAGGGCTCCATAGCTCCATAGCTCCAGGGCTCCATAGCTCCATAGCTCCATACCTCCAGAGCTCCATACCTCCAGAGCTCCATACCTCCATAGCACCAGAGCTCCATAGCTCCAGGGCTCCAGGGCTCCATAGCTCCATACCTCCAGAGCTCCATAGCTCCATACTTCCAGAGCTCCATAGCTCCATAGCTCCATACTTCCATAGCTCCATAGCTCCATACTTCCATAGCACCTGAGCTCCATACCTCCAGAGCTCCATAGCTCCAGCCTGGGTGGCTGGTGGCTCCATAGCTCCATACTTCCATAGCTCTAAGTCAGAGAGTTGGCGAAAATTGCACTAAGTGCGAAAGCCCATTCATTTACAACGGCGTGTCCGCCAGGCGGCGACATTTCCCCGTTACCGGTGGCTGCGCGGCGGGTGAGTGACAGAGCTTATCCGAGCGGCTGGAACTCTGCGCCGGCGTGGTCGAGCGTGAGGCCTCGGCCCTTTGGCTGCCTGGTACCTAAAACACTTCCATTGATCCAGCCACGGAGGGTGCTGGCTGGTGGCTCCATACCTCCATAGATCCATAGCACCAGAGCTCCATAGCTCCATAGCACCAGAGCTCCATGGCTTCAGAGCTCCATAGCACCATAGCTCCATACCTCCAGAGCTCCAGGGCTCCATAGCTCCATACCTCCAGAGCTCCATACCTCCAGAGCTCCATACCTCCAGAGCTCCATAGCACCAGAGCTCCATGGCTTCAGAGCTCCATAGCACCATAGCTCCATACCTCCAGAGCTCCAGGGCTCCATAGCTCCATACCTCCAGAGCTCCATACCTCCAGAGCTCCATACCTCCAGAGCTCCATAGCACCAGAGCTCCATGGCTTCAGAGCTCCATAGCACCATAGCTCCATACCTCCAGAGCTCCAGGGCTCCATAGCTCCATACCTCCAGAGCTCCATACCTCCATACCTCCAGAGCTCCAGAGCTCCATAGCACCAGAGCTCCATGGCTTCAGAGCTCCATAGCACCATAGCTCCATACCTCCAGAGCTCCAGGGCTCCATAGCTCCATACCTCCATACCTCCAGAGCTCCATACCTCCAGAGCTCCATACCTCCAGAGCTCCATAACTCCATAGCACCAGAGCTCCATAGCTCCATAGCACCAGAGCTCCATAGCACCAGAGCTCCATAGCACCAGAGCTCCATAGCTCCATAGCACCAGAGCTCCATAGCTCCATAGCACCAGAGCTCCATAGCTCCATAGCACCAGAGCTCCATACTTCCAGAGCTCCATAGCTCCATAGCTCCATAGCACCAGAGCTCCATGGCTTCAGAGCTCCATAGCACCATAGCTCCATACCTCCAGAGCTCCAGGGCTCCATAGCTCCATACCTCCAGAGCTCCATACCTCCAGAGCTCCATACCTCCAGAGCTCCATAGCACCAGAGCTCCATAGCTCCATAGCACCAGAGCTCCATAGCACCAGAGCTCCATAGCACCAGAGCTCCATAGCTCCATAGCACCAGAGCTCCATAGCTCCATAGCACCAGAGCTCCATACTTCCAGAGCTCCATAGCTCCATAGCTCCATAGCACCAGAGCTCCATAGCTCCATAGCACCAGAGCTCCATAGCTCCATAGCACCAGAGCTCCATACTTCCATAGCTCCATAGCTCCATACCTCCAGAGCTCCATAGCTCCATAGCTCCATACCTCCAGAGCTCCATAGCTCCAGAGCTCCATAGCTCCATAGCTCCATAGCACCAGAGCTCCATAGCTCCATAGCACCAGAGCTCCATACTTCCATAGCTCCAGGGCTCCATAGCTCCAGGGCTCCATACCTCCAGAGCTCCATAGCTCCATACTTCCAGAGCTCCATAGCTCCATACTTCCATAGCTCCATACTTCCATACCTCCATAGCTCCATACTTCCATAGCACCAGAGCTCCATACTTCCATAGCACCAGAGCTCCATACCTCCAGAGCTCCAGAGCTCCAGCCTTGGTGGCTGGTGGCTCCATAGCTCCATACTTCCATAGCTCTAAGTCAGAGAGTTGGCGAAAATTGCACTAAGTGCGAAAGCCCATTCATTTACAACGGCGTGTCCACAAGGCGGCGACATTTCCCCGTTACCGGTGGCTGCGCGGCGGGTGAGTGACAGAGCTTATCCGAGCGGCTGGAACTCTGCGCCGGCGTGGTCGAGCGTGAGGCCTCGGCCCTTTGGCTGCCTGGTACCTAAAACACTTCCATTGATCCAGCCACGGAGGGTGCTGGCTGGTGGCTCCATACCTCCATAGCTCCATAGCACCAGAGCTCCATAGCTCCATAGCACCAGAGCTCCATGGCTTCAGAGCTCCATAGCACCATAGCTCCATACCTCCAGAGCTCCAGGGCTCCATAGCTCCATACCTCCAGAGCTCCATACCTCCAGAGCTCCATACCTCCAGAGCTCCATAGCACCAGAGCTCCATGGCTTCAGAGCTCCATAGCACCATAGCTCCATACCTCCAGAGCTCCAGGGCTCCATAGCTCCATACCTCCAGAGCTCCATACCTCCAGAGCTCCATACCTCCAGAGCTCCATAGCACCAGAGTTCCATGGCTTCAGAGCACCAGAGCTCCATAGCTCCATAGCACCAGAGCTCCAGGTCTCCATAGCACCAGAGCTCCATAGCTCCATAGCTCCAGGGCTCCATAGCTCCATAGCTCAAGGGCTCCATAGCTCCATAGCTCCAGGGCTCCATAGCTCCATAGCTCCATACCTCCAGAGCTCCATACCTCCAGAGCTCCATACCTCCATAGCACCAGAGCTCCATAGCTCCAGGGCTCCAGGGCTCCATAGCTCCATACCTCCAGAGCTCCATAGCTCCATACTTCCAGAGCTCCATAGCTCCATAGCTCCATACTTCCATAGCTCCATAGCTCCATACTTCCATAGCACCTGAGCTCCATACCTCCAGAGCTCCATAGCTCCAGCCTGGGTGGCTGGTGGCTCCATAGCTCCATACTTCCATAGCTCTAAGTCAGAGAGTTGGCGAAAATTGCACTAAGTGCGAAAGCCCATTCATTTACAACGGCGTGTCCACAAGGCGGCGACATTTCCCCGTTACCGGTGGCTGCGCGGCGGGTGAGTGACAGAGCTTATCCGAGCGGCTGGAACTCTGCGCCGGCGTGGTCGAGCGTGAGGCCTCGGCCCTTTGGCTGCCTGGTACCTAAAACACTTCCATTGATCCAGCCACGGAGGGTGCTGGCTGGTGGCTCCATACCTCCATAGCTCCATAGCACCAGAGCTCCATAGCTCCATAGCACCAGAGCTCCATGGCTTCAGAGCTCCATAGCACCATAGCTCCATACCTCCAGAGCTCCAGGGCTCCATAGCTCCATACCTCCAGAGCTCCATACCTCCAGAGCTCCATACCTCCAGAGCTCCATAGCACCAGAGCTCCATGGCTTCAGAGCTCCATAGCACCATAGCTCCATACCTCCAGAGCTCCAGGGCTCCATAGCTCCATACCTCCAGAGCTCCATACCTCCAGAGCTCCATACCTCCAGAGCTCCATAGCACCAGAGCTCCATGGCTTCAGAGCTCCATAGCACCATAGCTCCATACCTCCAGAGCTCCAGGGCTCCATAGCTCCATACCTCCAGAGCTCCATACCTCCAGAGCTCCATACCTCCAGAGCTCCAGAGCTCCATAGCACCAGAGCTCCATGGCTTCAGAGCTCCATAGCACCATAGCTCCATACCTCCAGAGCTCCAGGGCTCCATAACTCCATACCTCCAGAGCTCCATACCTCCAGAGCTCCAGAGCTCCATAGCACCAGAGCTCCATGGCTTCAGAGCTCCATAGCACCATAGTTCCATACCTCCAGAGCTCCAGGGCTCCATAGCTCCATACCTCCAGAGCTCCATACCTCCAGAGCTCCATACCTCCAGAGCTCCATAGCTCCATAGCACCAGAGCTCCATAGCTCCATAGCACCAGAGCTCCATAGCACCAGAGCTCCATAGCACCAGAGCTCCATAGCTCCATAGCACCAGAGCTCCATAGCTCCATAGCACCAGAGCTCCATAGCTCCATAGCACCAGAGCTCCATACTTCCAGAGCTCCATAGCTCCATAGCTCCATAGCACCAGAGCTCCATAGCTCCATAGCACCAGAGCTCCATGGCTTCAGAGCTCCATAGCACCATAGCTCCATACCTCCAGAGCTCCAGGGCTCCATAGCTCCATACCTCCAGAGCTCCATACCTCCAGAGCTCCATACCTCCAGAGCTCCATAGCACCAGAGCTCCATAGCTCCATAGCACCAGAGCTCCATAGCACCAGAGCTCCATAGCACCAGAGCTCCATAGCTCCATAGCACCAGAGCTCCATAGCTCCATAGCACCAGAGCTCCATACTTCCAGAGCTCCATAGCTCCATAGCTCCATAGCACCAGAGCTCCATAGCTCCATAGCACCAGAGCTCCATAGCTCCATAGCACCAGAGCTCCATACTTCCATAGCTCCATAGCTCCATACCTCCAGAGCTCCATAGCTCCATAGCTCCATACCTCCAGAGCTCCATAGCTCCAGAGCTCCATAGCTCCATAGCTCCATAGCACCAGAGCTCCATAGCTCCATAGCACCAGAGCTCCATACTTCCATAGCTCCAGGGCTCCATAGCTCCAGGGCTCCATACCTCCAGAGCTCCATAGCTCCATACTTCCAGAGCTCCAGAGCTCCATACTTCCATAGCTCCATACTTCCATACCTCCATAGCTCCATACTTCCATAGCACCAGAGCTCCATACTTCCATAGCACCAGAGCTCCATACCTCCAGAGCTCCAGAGCTCCAGCCTGGGTGGCTGGTGGCTCCATAGCTCCATACTTCCATAGCTCTAAGTCAGAGAGTTGGCGAAAATTGCACTAAGTGCGAAAGCCCATTCATTTACAACGGCGTGTCCGCCAGGCGGCGACATTTCCCCGTTACCGGTGGCTGCGCGGCGGGTGAGTGACAGAGCTTATCCGAGCGGCTGGAACTCTGCGCCGGCGTGGTCGAGCGTGAGGCCTCGGCCCTTTGGCTGCCTGGTACCTAAAACACTTCCATTGATCCAGCCACGGAGGGTGCTGGCTGGTGGCTCCATACCTCCATAGCTCCATAGCACCAGAGCTCCATAGCTCCATAGCACCAGAGCTCCATGGCTTCAGAGCTCCATAGCACCATAGCTCCATACCTCCAGAGCTCCAGGGCTCCATAGCTCCATACCTCCAGAGCTCCATACCTCCAGAGCTCCATACCTCCAGAGCTCCATAGCACCAGAGCTCCATGGCTTCAGAGCTCCATAGCACCATAGCTCCATACCTCCAGAGCTCCAGGGCTCCATAGCTCCATACCTCCAGAGCTCCATACCTCCAGAGCTCCATACCTCCAGAGCTCCATAGCACCAGAGCTCCATGGCTTCAGAGCTCCATAGCACCATAGCTCCATACCTCCAGAGCTCCAGGGCTCCATAGCTCCATACCTCCAGAGCTCCATACCTCCAGAGCTCCAGAGCTCCATAGCACCAGAGCTCCATGGCTTCAGAGCTCCATAGCTCCATACCTCCAGAGCTCCAGGGCTCCATAGCTCCATACCTCCAGAGCTCCATACCTCCAGAGCTCCAGAGCTCCATAGCACCAGAGCTCCATGGCTTCAGAGCTCCATAGCACCATAGCTCCATACCTCCAGAGCTCCAGGGCTCCATAGCTCCATACCTCCAGAGCTCCATACCTCCAGAGCTCCATACCTCCAGAGCTCCATAGCTCCATAGCACCAGAGCTCCATAGCTCCATAGCACCAGAGCTCCATAGCACCAGAGCTCCATAGCACCAGAGCTCCATAGCTCCATAGCACCAGAGCTCCATAGCTCCATAGCACCAGAGCTCCATACTTCCAGAGCTCCATAGCTCCATAGCTCCATAGCACCAGAGCTCCATAGCTCCATAGCACCAGAGCTCCATAGCTCCATAGCACCAGAGCTCCTTACTTCCATAGCTCCATAGCTCCATACCTCCAGAGCTCCATAGCTCCATAGCTCCATACCTCCAGAGCTCCATAGCTCCAGAGCTCCATAGCTCCATAGCTCCATAGCTCCATAGCACCAGAGCTCCATAGCTCCATAGCACCAGAGCTCCATACTTCCATAGCTCCAGGGCTCCATAGCTCCAGGGCTCCATACCTCCAGAGCTCCATAGCTCCATACTTCCAGAGCTCCATAGCTCCATACTTCCATAGCTCCATACTTCCATACCTCCATAGCTCCATACTTCCATAGCACTAGAGCTCCATACTTCCATAGCACCAGAGCTCCATACCTCCAGAGCTCCAGAGCTCCAGCCTGGGTGGCTGGTGGGTCCATAGCTCCATACTTCCATAGCTCTAAGTCAGAGAGTTGGCGAAAATTGCACTAAGTGCGAAAGCCCATTCATTTACAACGGCGTGTCCACAAGGCGGCGACATTTCCCCGTTACCGGTGGCTGCGCGGCGGGTGAGTGACAGAGCTTATCCGAGCGGCTGGAACTCTGCGCCGGCGTGGTCGAGCGTGAGGCCTCGGCCCTTTGGCTGCCTGGTACCTAAAACACTTCCATTGATCCAGCCACGGAGGGTGCTGGCTGGTGGCTCCATACCTCCATAGCTCCATAGCACCAGACCTCCATAGCTCCATAGCACCAGAGCTCCATGGCTTCAGAGCTCCATAGCACCATAGCTCCATACCTCCAGAGCTCCAGGGCTCCAAAGCTCCATACCTCCAGAGCTCCATACCTCCAGAGCTCCATACCTCCAGAGCTCCATAGCTCCATAGCACCAGAGCTCCATAGCTCCATAGCACCAGAGCTCCATAGCACCATAGCTCCATAGCACCAGAGCTCCATAGCTCCATAGCACCAGAGCTCCATAGCTCCATAGCACCAGAGCTCCATAGCTCCATAGCACCAGAGCTCCATACTTCCAGAGCTCCATAGCTCCATAGCTCCATAGCACCAGAGCTCCATAGCTCCATAGCACCAGAGCTCCATAGCTCCATAGCACCAGAGCTCCATACTTCCATAGCTCCATAGCTCCATACCTCCAGAGCTCCATAGCTCCATACCTCCAGAGCTCCATAGCTCCAGAGCTCCATAGCTCCATAGCACCAGAGCTCCATAGCTCCATAGCACCAGAGCTCCATACTTCCATAGCTCCAGGGCTCCATAGCTCCAGGGCTCCATAGCTCCATACCTCCAGAGCTCCATAGCTCCATACCTCCAGAGCTCCATAGCTCCATACTTCCAGAGCTCCATAGCTCCATAGCACCAGAGCTCCATAGCTCCATAGCACCAGAGCTCCATAGCTCCATAGCACCAGAGCTCCATAGCTCCATAGCACCAGAGCTCCATAGCTCCATAGCTCCAGGGCTCCATAGCTCCATAGCTCCAGGGCTCCATAGCTCCATAGCTCCAGGGCTCCATAGCTCCAGGGCTCCAGGGCTCCATAGCTCCATACCTCCAGAGCTCCATAGCTCCATACTTCCAGAGCTCCATAGCTCCATAGCTCCATACTTCCATAGCTCCATAGCTCCATACTTCCATAGCACCAGAGCTCCATACCTCCAGAGCTCCATAGCTCCAGCCTGGGTGGCTGGTGGCTCCATAGCTCCATACTTCCATAGCTCCAGTCAGAGAGTTGGCAAAAATTGCACTAAGTGCGAAAGCCCATTCATTTACAACGGCGTGTCCACAAGGCGGCGACATTTCCCCGTTACCGGTGGCTGCGCGGCGGGTGAGTGACAGAGCTTATCCGAGCGGCTGGAACTCTGCGCCGGCGTGGTCGAGCGTGAGGCCTCGGCCCTTTGGCTGCCTGGTACCTAAAACACTTCCATTGATCCAGCCACGGAGGGTGCTGGCTGGTGGCTCCATACCTCCATAGCTCCATAGCACCAGAGCTCCATAGCTCCATAGCACCAGAGCTCCATGGCTTCAGAGCTCCATAGCACCATAGCTCCATACCTCCAGAGCTCCAGGGCTCCATAGCTCCATACCTCCAGAGCTCCATACCTCCAGAGCTCCATACCTCCAGAGCTCCATAGCACCAGAGCTCCATGGCTTCAGAGCTCCATAGCACCATAGCTCCATACCTCCAGAGCTCCAGGGCTCCATAGCTCCATACCTCCAGAGCTCCATACCTCCAGAGCTCCATACCTCCAGAGCTCCATAGCACCAGAGCTCCATGGCTTCAGAGCTCCATAGCACCATAGCTCCATACCTCCAGAGCTCCAGGGCTCCATAGCTCCATACCTCCAGAGCTCCATACCTCCAGAGCTCCATACCTCCAGAGCTCCAGAGCTCCATAGCACCAGAGCTCCATGGCTTCAGAGCTCCATAGCACCATAGCTCCATACCTCCAGAGCTCCAGGGCTCCATAGCTCCATACCTCCAGAGCTCCATACCTCCAGAGCTCCAGAGCTCCATAGCACCAGAGCTCCATGGCTTCAGAGCTCCATAGCACCATAGCTCCATACCTCCAGAGCTCCAGGGCTCCATAGCTCCATACCTCCAGAGCTCCATACCTCCAGAGCTCCATACCTCCAGAGCTCCATAGCTCCATAGCACCAGAGCTCCATAGCTCCATAGCACCAGAGCTCCATAGCACCAGAGCTCCATAGCACCAGAGCTCCATAGCTCCATAGCACCAGAGCTCCATAGCTCCATAGCACCAGAGCTCCATAGCTCCATAGCACCAGAGCTCCATACTTCCAGAGCTCCATAGCTCCATAGCTCCATAGCACCAGAGCTCCATAGCTCCATAGCACCAGAGCTCCATGGCTTCAGAGCTCCATAGCACCATAGCTCCATACCTCCAGAGCTCCAGGGCTCCATAGCTCCATACCTCCAGAGCTCCATACCTCCAGAGCTCCATACCTCCAGAGCTCCATAGCACCAGAGCTCCATAGCTCCATAGCACCAGAGCTCCATAGCACCAGAGCTCCATAGGACCAGAGCTCCATAGCTCCATAGCACCAGAGCTCCATAGCTCCATAGCACCAGAGCTCCATACTTCCAGAGCTCCATAGCTCCATAGCTCCATAGCACCAGAGCTCCATAGCTCCATAGCACCAGAGCTCCATAGCTCCATAGCACCAGAGCTCCATACTTCCATAGCTCCATAGCTCCATACCTCCAGAGCTCCATAGCTCCATAGCTGCATACCTCCAGAGCTCCATAGCTCCAGAGCTCCATAGCTCCATAGCTCCATAGCACCAGAGCTCCATAGCTCCATAGCACCAGAGCTCCATACTTCCATAGCTCCAGGGCTCCATAGCTCCAGGGCTCCATACCTCCAGAGCTCCATAGCTCCATACTTCCAGAGCTCCATAGCTCCATACTTCCATAGCTCCATACTTCCATACCTCCATAGCTCCATACTTCCATAGCACCAGAGCTCCATACTTCCATAGCACCAGAGCTCCATACCTCCAGAGCTCCAGAGCTCCAGCCTGGGTGGCTGGTGGCTCCATAGCTCCATACTTCCATAGCTCTAAGTCAGAGAGTTGGCGAAAATTGCACTAAGTGCGAAAGCCCATTCATTTACAACGGCGTGTCCACAAGGCGGCGACATTTCCCCGTTACCGGTGGCTGCGCGGCGGGTGAGTGACAGAGCTTATCCGAGCGGCTGGAACTCTGCGCCGGCGTGGTCGAGCGTGAGGCCTCGGCCCTTTGGCTGCCTGGTACCTAAAACACTTCCATTGATCCAGCCACGGAGGGTGCTGGCTGGTGGCTCCATACCTCCATAGCTCCATAGCACCAGAGCTCCATAGCTCCATAGCACCAGAGCTCCATGGCTTCAGAGCTCCATAGCACCATAGCTCCATACCTCCAGAGCTCCAGGGCTCCATAGCTCCATACCTCCAGAGCTCCATACCTCCAGAGCTCCATACCTCCAGAGCTCCATAGCACCAGAGCTCCATGGCTTCAGAGCTCCATAGCACCATAGCTCCATACCTCCAGAGCTCCAGGGCTCCATAGCTCCATACCTCCAGAGCTCCATACCTCCAGAGCTCCATACCTCCAGAGCTCCATAGCACCAGAGCTCCATGGCTTCAGAGCTCCATAGCACCATAGCTCCATACCTCCAGAGCTCCAGGGCTCCATAGCTCCATACCTCCAG
This sequence comes from Syngnathus leptorhynchus, assembly GCF_054491065.1. Lineage (NCBI taxonomy): Eukaryota > Metazoa > Chordata > Actinopteri > Syngnathiformes > Syngnathidae > Syngnathus > Syngnathus leptorhynchus. Next base: position 1,779,487 of record NW_028231993.1, on the reverse strand, counting down.
AGCTCCATACCTCCAGAGCTCCATACCTCCAGAGCTCCATAGCACCAGAGCTCCATGGCTTCAGAGCTCCATAGCACCATAGCTCCATACCTCCAGAGCTCCAGGGCTCCATAGCTCCATACCTCCAGAGCTCCATACCTCCAGAGCTCCATACCTCCAGAGCTCCAGAGCTCCATAGCACCAGAGCTCCATGGCTTCAGAGCTCCATAGCACCATAGCTCCATACCTCCAGAGCTCCAGGGCTCCATAGCTCCATACCTCCAGAGCTCCATACCTCCAGAGCTCCAGAGCTCCATAGCACCAGAGCTCCATGGCTTCAGAGCTCCATAGCACCATAGCTCCATACCTCCAGAGCTCCAGGGCTCCATAGCTCCATACCTCCAGAGCTCCATAGCTCCATAGCTCCATACCTCCAGAGCTCCATAGCTCCAGAGCTCCATAGCTCCATAGCTCCATAGCACCAGAGCTCCATAGCTCCATAGCACCAGAGCTCCATACTTCCATAGCTCCAGGGCTCCATAGCTCCAGGGCTCCATACCTCCAGAGCTCCATAGCTCCATACTTCCAGAGCTCCATAGCTCCATACTTCCATAGCTCCATACTTCCATACCTCCATAGCTCCATACTTCCATAGCACCAGAGCTCCATACTTCCATAGCACCAGAGCTCCATACCTCCAGAGCTCCAGAGCTCCAGCCTGGGTGGCTGGTGGCTCCATAGCTCCATACTTCCATAGCTCTAAGTCAGAGAGTTGGCGAAAATTGCACTAAGTGCGAAAGCCCATTCATTTACAACGGCGTGTCCACAAGGCGGCGACATTTCCCCGTTACCGGTGGCTGCGCGGCGGGTGAGTGACAGAGCTTATACGAGCGGCTGGAACTCTGCGCCGGCGTGGTCGAGCGTGAGGCCTCGGCCCTTTGGCTGCCTGGTACCTAAAACACTTCCATTGATCCAGCCACGGAGGGTGCTGGCTGGTGGCTCCATACCTCCATAGCTCCATAGCACCAGAGCTCCATAGCTCCATAGCACCAGAGCTCCATGGCTTCAGAGCTCCATAGCACCATAGCTCCATACCTCCAGAGCTCCAGGGCTCCATAGCTCCATACCTCCAGAGCTCCATACCTCCAGAGCTCCATACCTCCAGAGCTCCATAGCACCAGAGCTCCATGGCTTCAGAGCTCCATAGCACCATAGCTCCATACCTCCAGAGCTCCAGGGCTCCATAGCTCCATACCTCCAGAGCTCCATACCTCCAGAGCTCCATACCTCCAGAGCTCCAGAGCTCCATAGCACCAGAGCTCCATGGCTTCAGAGCTCCATAGCACCATAGCTCCATACCTCCAGAGCTCCAGGGCTCCATAGCTCCATACCTCCAGAGCTCCATACCTCCAGAGCTCCAGAGCTCCATAGCACCAGAGCTCCATGGCTTCAGAGCTCCATAGCACCATAGCTCCATACCTCCAGAGCTCCAGGGCTCCATAGCTCCATACCTCCAGAGCTCCATACCTCCAGAGCTCCAGAGCTCCATAGCACCAGAGCTCCATGGCTTCAGAGCTCCATAGCACCATAGCTCAATATCCTCCAGAGCTCCAGGGCTCCAAAGCTCCATACCTCCAGAGCTCCATACCTCCAGAGCTCCATACCTCCAGAGCTCCATAGCTCCATAGCACCAGAGCTCCATAGCTCCATAGCACCAGAGCTCCATAGCACCAGAGCTCCATAGCACCAGAGCTCCATAGCTCCATAGCACCAGAGCTCCATAGCTCCATAGCACCAGAGCTCCATAGCTCCATAGCACCAGAGCTCCATACTTCCAGAGCTCCATAGCTCCATAGCTCCATAGCACCAGAGCTCCATAGCTCCATAGCACCAGAGCTCCATAGCTCCATAGCACCAGAGCTCCATACTTCCATAGCTCCATAGCTCCATACCTCCAGAGCTCCATAGCTCCATAGCTCCATACCTCCAGAGCTCCATAGCTCCAGAGCTCCATAGCTCCATAGCACCAGAGCTCCATAGCTCCATAGCACCAGAGCTCCATACTTCCATAGCTCCAGGGCTCCATAGCTCCAGGGCTCCATAGCTCCATACCTCCAGAGCTCCATAGCTCCATACTTCCAGAGCTCCATAGCTCCATAGCACCAGAGCTCCATAGCTCCATAGCACCAGAGCTCCATAGCTCCATAGCACCAGAGCTCCATAGCTCCATAGCACCAGAGCTCCATAGCTCCATAGCTCCAGGGCTCCATAGCTCCATAGCTCCAGGGCTCCATAGCTCCATAGCTCCAGGGCTCCATAGCTCCATAGCTCCATACCTCCAGAGCTCCATACCTCCAGAGCTCCATACCTCCATAGCACCAGAGCTCCATAGCTCCAGGGCTCCAGGGCTCCATAGCTCCATACCTCCAGAGCTCCATAGCTCCATACTTCCAGAGCTCCATAGCTCCATAGCTCCATACTTCCATAGCTCCATAGCTCCATACTTCCATAGCACCTGAGCTCCATACCTCCAGAGCTCCATAGCTCCAGCCTGGGTGGCTGGTGGCTCCATAGCTCCATACTTCCATAGCTCTAAGTCAGAGAGTTGGCGAAAATTGCACTAAGTGCGAAAGCCCATTCATTTACAACGGCGTGTCCGCCAGGCGGCGACATTTCCCCGTTACCGGTGGCTGCGCGGCGGGTGAGTGACAGAGCTTATCCGAGCGGCTGGAACTCTGCGCCGGCGTGGTCGAGCGTGAGGCCTTGGCCCTTTGGCTGCCTGGTACCTAAAACACTTCCATTGATCCAGCCACGGAGGGTGCTGGCTGGTGGCTCCATACCTCCATAGCTCCATAGCACCAAAGTTCCATAGCTCCATAGCACCAGAGCTCCATGGCTTCAGAGCTCCATAGCACCATAGCTCCATACCTCCAGAGCTCCAGGGCTCCATAGCTCCATACCTCCAGAACTCCATACCTCCAGAGCTCCATACCTCCAGAGCTCCATAGCACCAGAGCTCCATGGCTTCAGAGCTCCATAGCACCATAGCTCCATACCTCCAGAGCTCCAGGGCTCCATAGCTCCATACCTCCAGAGCTCCATACCTCCAGAGCTCCATACCTCCAGAGCTCCATAGCACCAGAGCTCCATGGCTTCAGAGCTCCATAGCACCATAGCTCCATACCTCCAGAGCTCCAGGGCTCCATAGCTCCATACCTCCAGAGCTCCATACCTCCAGAGCTCCATACCTCCAGAGCTCCAGAGCTCCATAGCACCAGAGCTCCATGGCTTCAGAGCTCCATAGCTCCATACCTCCAGAGCTCCAGGGCTCCATAGCTCCATACCTCCAGAGCTCCATACCTCCAGAGCTCCAGAGCTCCATAGCACCAGAGCTCCATGGCTTCAGAGCTCCATAGCACCATAGCTCCATACCTCCAGAGCTCCAGGGCTCCATAGCTCCATACCTCCAGAGCTCCATACCTCCAGAGCTCCATACCTCCAGAGCTCCATAGCTCCATAGCACCAGAGCTCCATAGCTCCATAGCACCAGAGCTCCATAGCACCAGAGCTCCATAGCACCAGAGCTCCATAGCTCCATAGCACCAGAGCTCCATAGCTCCATAGCACCAGAGCTCCATAGCTCCATAGCACCAGAGCTCCATACTTCCAGAGCTCCATAGCTCCATAGCTCCATAGCACCAGAGCTCCATAGCTCCATAGCACCAGAGCTCCATAGCTCCATAGCACCAGAGCTCCATACTTCCATAGCTCCATAGCTCCATACCTCCAGAGCTCCATAGCTCCATAGCTGCATACCTCCAGAGCTCCATAGCTCCAGAGCTCCATAGCTCCATAGCTCCATAGCACCAGAGCTCCATAGCTCCATAGCACCAGAGCTCCATACTTCCATAGCTCCAGGGCTCCATAGCTCCAGGGCTCCATACCTCCAGAGCTCCATAGCTCCATACTTCCAGAGCTCCATAGCTCCATACTTCCATAGCTCCATACTTCCATACCTCCATAGCTCCATACTTCCATAGCACCAGAGCTCCATACTTCCATAGCACCAGAGCTCCATACCTCCAGAGCTCCAGAGCTCCAGCCTGGGTGGCTGGTGGCTCCATAGCTCCATACTTCCATAGCTCTAAGTCAGAGAGTTGGCGAAAATTGCACTAAGTGCGAAAGCCCATTCATTTACAACGGCGTGTCCACAAGGCGGCGACATTTCCCCGTTACCGGTGGCTGCGCGGCGGGTGAGTGACAGAGCTTATCCGAGCGGCTGGAACTCTGCGCCGGCGTGGTCGAGCGTGAGGCCTCGGCCCTTTGGCTGCCTGGTACCTAAAACACTTCCATTGATCCAGCCACGGAGGGTGCTGGCTGGTGGCTCCATACCTCCATAGCTCCATAGCACCAGAGCTCCATAGCTCCATAGCACCAGAGCTCCATAGCTCCATAGCACCAGAGCTCCATACTTCCATAGCTCCATAGCTCCATAGCTCCATAGCACCAGAGCTCCATAGCTCCATAGCACCAGAGCTCCATAGCTCCATAGCACCAGAGCTCCATACTTCCATAGCTCCATAGCTTCATACCTCCAGAGCTCCATAGCTCCATAGCTCCATACCTCCAGAGCTCCATAGCTCCAGAGCTCCATAGCTCCATAGCACCAGAGCTCCATAGCTCCATAGCACCAGAGCTCCATACTTCCATAGCTCCAGGGCTCCATAGCTCCAGGGCTCCATAGCTCCATACCTCCAGAGCTCCATAGCTCCATACTTCCAGAGCTCCATAGCTCCATAGCACCAGAGCTCCATAGCTCCATAGCACCAGAGCTCCATAGCTCCATAGCACCAGAGCTCCATAGCTCCATAGCACCAGAGCTCCATAGCTCCATAGCTCCAGGGCTCCATAGCTCCATAGCTCCAGGGCTCCATAGCTCCATAGCTCCAGGGCTCCATAGCTCCATAGCTCCATACCTCCAGAGCTCCATACCTCCAGAGCTCCATACCTCCATAGCACCAGAGCTCCATAGCTCCAGGGCTCCAGGGCTCCATAGCTCCATACCTCCAGAGCTCCATAGCTCCATACTTCCAGAGCTCCATAGCTCCATAGCTCCATACTTCCATAGCTCCATAGCTCCATACTTCCATAGCACCTGAGCTCCATACCTCCAGAGCTCCATAGCTCCAGCCTGGGTGGCTGGTGGCTCCATAGCTCCATACTTCCATAGCTCTAAGTCAGAGAGTTGGCGAAAATTGCACTAAGTGCGAAAGCCCATTCATTTACAACGGCGTGTCCGCCAGGCGGCGACATTTCCCCGTTACCGGTGGCTGCGCGGCGGGTGAGTGACAGAGCTTATCCGAGCGGCTGGAACTCTGCGCCGGCGTGGTCGAGCGTGAGGCCTCGGCCCTTTGGCTGCCTGGTACCTAAAACACTTCCATTGATCCAGCCACGGAGGGTGCTGGCTGGTGGCTCCATACCTCCATAGCTCCATAGCACCAGAGCTCCATAGCTCCATAGCACCAGAGCTCCATGGCTTCAGAGCTCCATAGCACCATAGCTCCATACCTCCAGAGCTCCAGGGCTCCATAGCTCCATACCTCCAGAGCTCCATACCTCCAGAGCTCCATACCTCCAGAGCTCCATAGCACCAGAGCTCCATAGCACCAGAGCTCCATGGCTTCAGAGCTCCATAGCACCATAGCTCCATACCTCCAGAGCTCCAGGGCTCCATAGCTCCATACCTCCAGAGCTCCATACCTCCAGAGCTCCATACCTCCAGAGCTCCATAGCACCAGAGCTCCATGGCTTCAGAGCTCCATAGCACCATAGCTCCATACCTCCAGAGCTCCAGGGCTCCATAGCTCCATACCTCCAGAGCTCCATACCTCCAGAGCTCCATACCTCCAGAGCTCCAGAGCTCCATAGCACCAGAGCTCCATGGCTTCAGAGCTCCATAGCACCATAGCTCCATACCTCCAGAGCTCCAGGGCTCCATAGCTCCATACCTCCAGAGCTCCATACCTCCAGAGCTCCAGAGCTCCATAGCACCAGAGCTCCATGGCTTCAGAGCTCCATAGCACCATAGCTCCATACCTCCAGAGCTCCAGGGCTCCATAGCTCCATACCTCCAGAGCTCCATACCTCCAGAGCTCCATACCTCCAGAGCTCCATAGCTCCATAGCACCAGAGCTCCATAGCACCAGAGCTCCATAGCACCAGAGCTCCATAGCTCCATAGCACCAGAGCTCCATAGCTCCATAGCACCAGAGCTCCATAGCTCCATAGCACCAGAGCTCCATACTTCCAGAGCTCCATAGCTCCATAGCTCCATAGCACCAGAGCTCCATAGCTCCATAGCACCAGAGCTCCATGGCTTCAGAGCTCCATAGCACCATAGCTCCATACCTCCAGAGCTCCAGGGCTCCATAGCTCCATACCTCCAGAGCTCCATACCTCCAGAGCTCCATACCTCCAGAGCTCCATAGCACCAGAGCTCCATGGCTTCAGAGCTCCATAGCACCATAGCTCCATACCTCCAGAGCTCCAGGGCTCCATAGCTCCATACCTCCAGAGCTCCATACCTCCAGAGCTCCATACCTCCAGAGCTCCATAGCACCAGAGCTCCATGGCTTCAGAGCTCCATAGCACCATAGCTCCATACCTCCAGAGCTCCAGGGCTCCATAGCTCCATACCTCCAGAGCTCCATACCTCCAGAGCTCCATACCTCCAGAGCTCCATAGCACCAGAGCTCCATGGCTTCAGAGCTCCATAGCACCATAGCTCCATACCTCCAGAGCTCCAGGGCTCCATAGCTCCATACCTCCAGAGCTCCATACATCCAGAGCTCCATACCTCCAGAGCTCCAGAGCTCCATAGCACCAGAGCTCCATGGCTTCAGAGCTCCATAGCACCATAGCTCCATACCTCCAGAGCTCCAGGGCTCCATAGCTCCATACCTCCAGAGCTCCATACCTCCAGAGCTCCAGAGCTCCATAGCACCAGAGCTCCATGGCTTCAGAGCTCCATAGCACCATAGCTCCATACCTCCAGAGCTCCAGGGCTCCATAGCTCCATACCTCCAGAGCTCCATACCTCCAGAGCTCCAGAGCTCCATACCTCCATAGCTCCATAGCTCCATACTTCCATAGCTCCATAGCTCCAGAGCTCCATAGCTCCATACTTCCATAGCTCCATAGCTCCATACTTCCATAGCTCCATAGCTCCATAGCTCCAGGCACGGAGGGTGCTGGAGCTCCACACTTCCATAGGCACGGAGGGTGCTGGAGCTCCACACTTCCATAGGCACGGAGGGTGCTGGAGCTCCACACTTCCATAGGCACGGAGGGTGCTGGAGCTCCACACTTCCATAGGCACGGAGGGTGCTGGAGCTCCACACTTCCATAGGCAGGGAGGGTGCTGGAGCTCCACACTTCCATAGGCACGGAGGGTGCTGGAGCTCCACACTTCCATAGGCACGGAGGGTGCTGGAGCTCCACACTTCCATAGGCAGGGAGGGTGCTGGAGCTCCACACTTCCATAGGCAGGGAGGGTGCTGGAGCTCCACACTTCCATAGGCAGGGAGGGTGCTGGAGCTCCACACTTCCATAGGCAGGGAGGGTGCTGGAGCTCCACACTTCCATAGGCAGGGAGGGTGCTGGAGCTCCACACTTCCATAGGCAGGGAGGGTGCTGGAGCTCCACACTTCCATAGGCAGGGAGGGTGCTGGAGCTCCACACTTCCATAGGCAGGGAGGGTGCTGGAGCTCCACACTTCCATAGGCAGGGAGGGTGCTGGAGCTCCACACTTCCATAGGCAGGGAGGGTGCTGGAGCTCCACACTTCCATAGGCAGGGAGGGTGCTGGAGCTCCACACTTCCATAGGCAGGGAGGGTGCTGGAGCTCCACACTTCCATAGGCAGGGAGGGTGCTGGAGCTCCACACTTCCATAGGCACGGAGGGTGCTGGAGCTCCACACTTCCATAGGCAGGGAGGGTGCTGGAGCTCCACACTTCCATAGGCAGGGAGGGTGCTGGAGCTCCACACTTCCATAGGCACGGAGGGTGCTGGAGCTCCACACTTCCATAGCTCCAGGCACGGAGGGTGCTGGCACATCCACACTTCCAGCCACGGAGCATGCTGGCACTTCCACCTTGCTTGCTAAGTCGGCGTGATCTTGCCCAAAAAGTCCATCCCGAGCTCCAGCTGGAAGTGTAAAAAGAACCGGGCTGGATAAAAAAAAGAACCGGGCTGGATAAAAAAAGAAGCGGGCGACCCGTTAAAATTGCTTAGCCGAGGTCCTGGAAGCCTAACACGGCGTGATCTTGTGCAAAAAGCCGCTCCCGAGCTCCAGCTGGAAGTGTAAAAAGAACCGGGCTGGATAAAAAAAGAACCGGGCTGGATAAAAAAAAGAACCGGGCGGCCCGTTAAAATTGCTTAGCCGAGGTCCTGGAAGCCTAACACGGCGTGATCTTGTGCAAAAAGCCGCTCCCGAGCTCCAGCTGGAAGTGTAAAAAGAACCGGGCTGGATAAAAAAAAGAACCGGGCGGCCCGTTAAAATTGCTTAGCCGAGGTCCTGGAAGCCTAACACGGCGTGATCTTGTGCAAAAAGCCGCTCCCGAGCTCCAGCTGGAAGTGTAAAAAGAACCGGGCTGGATAAAAAAAAGAACCGGGCGGCCCGTTAAAATTGCTTAGCCGAGGTCCTGGAAGCCTAACACGGCGTGATCTTGTGCAAAAAGCCGCTCCCGAGCTCCAGCTGGAAGTGTAAAAAGAACCGGGCTGGATAAAAAAAAGAACCGGGCGGCCCGTTAAAATTGCTTAGCCGAGGTCCTGGAAGCCTAACCCGGCGTGATCTTGTGCAAATAGCCGCTGCCGAGCTCCAGCTGGAAGTGTGAAAAGAACCGGGCTGGATAAAAAAAAGAACCGGGCTGGATCAAAAAAGAACCGGGCGACCCGTTAAAATTGCTTAGCCGAGGTCCTGGAAGCCTAACACGGCGTGATCTTGTGCAAAAAGCCGCTCCCGAGCTCCAGCTGGAAGTGTAAAAAGAACCGGGCTGGATAAAAAAAGAACCGGGCTGGATAAAAAAAAGAACCGGGCGGCCCGTTAAAATTGCTTAGCCGAGGTCCTGGAAGCCTAACACGGCGTGATCTTGTGCAAAAAGCCGCTCCCGAGCTCCAGCTGGAAGTGTAAAAAGAACCGGGCTGGATAAAAAAAAGAACCGGGCGGCCCGTTAAAATTGCTTAGCCGAGGTCCTGGAAGCCTAACCCGGCGTGATCTTGTGCAAATAGCCGCTGCCGAGCTCCAGCTGGAAGTGTGAAAAGAACCGGGCTGGATAAAAAAAAGAACCGGGCTGGATCAAAAAAGAACCGGGCGACCCGTTAAAATTGCTTAGCCGAGGTCCTGGAAGCCTAACACGGCGTGATCTTGTGCAAAAAGCCGCTCCCGAGCTCCAGCTGGAAGTGTAAAAAGAACCGGGCTGGATAAAAAAAGAACCGGGCTGGATAAAAAAAAGAACCGGGCGGCCCGTTAAAATTGCTTAGCCGAGGTCCTGGAAGCCTAACACGGCGTGATCTTGTGCAAAAAGCCGCTCCCGAGCTCCAGCTGGAAGTGTAAAAAGAACCGGGCTGGATAAAAAAAAGAACCGGGCGGCCCGTTAAAATTGCTTAGCCGAGGTCCTGGAAGCCTAACCCGGCGTGATCTTGTGCAAATAGCCGCTGCCGAGCTCCAGCTGGAAGTGTGAAAAGAACCGGGCTGGATAAAAAAAAGAACCGGGCTGGATCAAAAAAGAACCGGGCGACCCGTTAAAATTGCTTAGCCGAGGTCCTGGAAGCCTAACACGGCGTGATCTTGTGCAAAAAGCCGCTCCCGAGCTCCAGCTGGAAGTGTAAAAAGAACCGGGCTGGATAAAAAAAGAACCGGGCTGGATCAAAAAAAGAACCGGGCGACCCGTTAAAATTGCTTAGCCGAGGTCCTGGAAGCCTAACCCGGCGTGATCTTGTGCAAAAAGCCGCTCCCGAGCTCCAGCTGGAAGTGTAAAAAGAACCGGGCTGGATAAAAAAAAGAACCGGGCGGCCCGTTAAAATTGCTTAGCCGAGGTCCTGGAAGCCTAACCCGGCGTGATCTTGTGCAAAAAGCCGCTCCCGAGCTCCAGCTGGAAGTGTAAAAAGAACCGGGCTGGATAAAAAAAAAGAACCGGGCTGGATCAAAAAAGAACCGGGCGACCCGTTAAAATTGCTTAGCCGAGGTCCTGGAAGCCTAACCCGGCGTGATCTTGTGCAAATAGCCGCTGCCGAGCTCCAGCTGGAAGTGTGAAAAGAACCGGGCTGGATAAAAAAAAGAACCGGGCTGGATCAAAAAAGAACCGGGCGACCCGTTAAAATTGCTTAGCCGAGGTCCTGGAAGCCTAACACGGCGTGATCTTGTGCAAAAAGCCGCTCCCGAGCTCCAGCTGGAAGTGTAAAAAGAACCGGGCTGGATAAAAAAAGAACCGGGCTGGATCAAAAAAGAACCGGGCGACCCGTTAAAATTGCTTAGCCGAGGTCCTGGAAGCCTAACCCGGCGTGATCTTGTGCAAAAAGCCGCTCCCGAGCTCCAGCTGGAAGTGTAAAAAGAACCAGGCTGGATAAAAAAAAGAACCGGGCTGGATCAAAAAAGAACCGGGCGGCCCGTTAAAATTGCTTAGCCGAGGTCCTGGAAGCCTAACACGGCGTGATCTTGTGCAAAAAGCCGCTCCCGAGCTCCAGCTGGAAGTGTAAAAAGAACCGGGCTGGATAAAAAAAGAACCGGGCTGGATCAAAAAAGAACCGGGCGACCCGTTAAAATTGCTTAGCCGAGGTCCTGGAAGCCTAACACGGCGTGATCTTGCCCGAAAGTCGGCCTCTATACTTCCATTTTAGGTACCAGGCGCTCATAGTGTGTTGGTCCCACTAGTCAGTGTACTGGTCCCACTCGCTAGTGTACTGGTCCCCCTAGTCAGTGTACTCATCCAGTTACCCCCCGTTTTCCAAAACACAATCGGCACGTATAAGGGGGGGACTCCTGAGAGAGATGAGGTATAGGCCAGCGCAACACCAATCCGCTCCGCGCTGGTTCCCATGTCGGCTACGGATGAATAAAACCAGCCTGTCCCCCCTGGAGCTCACGAGACACGGAATTTTTTCTAAGTGCCAACGGCTCTTCCGAGCAAACGTGTCCGCTCCGGCTGGTTCCCCCGTCGGCCTCGAATGACGAAAAATGCCGGTCTCCGCCCGGAGCTCATGACAAACGAAAAATTTTCTAAGTGCCAACGGCACTTGCGAGCGAATGTGTCCGCTCGGCGCTGGTTCCCGGGTCGAACCCGGAAGACGAAAAACGCCGGTCTCCGCCCGGAGCTCATGACAAACGAAAAATTTTCTAAGTGCCAACGGCACTTGCGAGCGAATGTGTCCGCTCGGCGCTGGTTCCCGGGTCGAACCCGGAAGACGAAAAACGCCGGTCCTCGCCCGGAGCTCATGACAAACGAAAAATTTTCTAAGTGCCAACGGCACTTGCGAGCGAATGTGTCCGCTCGGCGCTGGTTCCCGGGTCGAACCCGGAAGACGAAAAACGCCGGTCTCCGGCCGGAGCTCATGACAAACGAAAAATTTTCCAAGTGCCAACGGCACTTGCGAGCGAATGTGTCCGCTCGGCGCTGGTTCCCGGGTCGAACCCGGAAGACGAAAAACGCCGGTCCTCGCCCGGAGTTCATGACAAACGAAAAATTTTCTAAGTGCCAACGGCACTTGCGAGCGAATGTGTCCGCTCGGCGCTGGTTCCCGGGTCGGACCCGGAAGACGAAAAACGCCGGTCTCCGCCCGGAGCTCATGACAAACGAAAAATTTTCTAAGTGCCAACGGCACTTGCGAGCGAATGTGTCCGCTCGGCGCTGGTTCCCGGGTCGAACCCGGAAGACGAAAAACGCCGGTCCTCGCCCGGAGCTCATGACAAACGAAAAATTTTCTAAGTGCCAACGGCACTTGCGAGCGAATGTGTCCGCTCGGCGCTGGTTCCCGGGTCGGACCCGGAAGACGAAAAACGCCGGTCCTCGCCTGGAGGTCCCAGCAAAATCGGCGAAAAAACGACTAAGTGTCAACTTTCGAAAAAACGGCTAAGTGTCGACTTTCGAAAAAACGGCTAAGTGTCAACTTTCGAAAAAACGGCTAAGTGTCAACTTTCGAAAAAACGACTAAGTGTCGCCTCTCTGAAAAAACGGCAGAGTGCCCACGGCTCTGCGGGGCTTGTGAGTCCGCCCCGCGCCGGTTCGGCGGTCGGCCTCAAAAAGCGAAAAATCAGCCTCTCTCCCTGGAGCTCACCAAAAATTTGTCGAAATTTTTCTAAGTTCTCCTCGAGGTACCAGGGGGTGAGGTACCCGGGCTAAGATGCAGTACCTTTTTTGGTCTTCAGGTGCGCCAGAGTACAATGAAATGGTCCCAGTAGTCAGTGTACTCATCGACTTTCCCCCCGTTTTCCAAAGCACCTCGTTTACGAGTATGGAGGAGATGGTGCTGGTCTCCCCACGGCGTCGGACACGCCGTCCTCGACAGCACAAGGTCGGATAGAAGACCTGGAAAGCGCCGTGGCACGCGCTGGAGGTGGGCACTGTGGCGAAAAAACGACTAAGTGTCAACTTTCGAAAAAACGACTAAGTGTCAACTTTCGAAAAAACGGCTAAGTGTCAACTTTCGAAAAAACGACTAAGTGTCACCTCTCTGAAAAAATGGCAAAGTGTCGCCTCTCTGAAAATTTTCTAAGTGCCCACGGCTCTGCGGGCTCGTGCATCCGAGCCGCGCCGGTTCTGCAACCGGCCTAGAATGACGAAAAATAACGGTCTCCTCCTGGAGCTCACAGCCAATTGTGGCGAAAAAGTGGCAAAGTGCCCACGGCTCTGCGGGCTCGTGCATCCGACCCGCGCCGGTTCTGCAGCCGGCCTCGAATGACGAAAAATGACGGTCTCCTCCTGGAGCTCACAGCCAACTTGGCAAAAAGTTTCTAAGTGCCCACGGCCCTGCCGAGCTTTGGTGTCCGCCCAGCGCCGGTTCCGCAGTCGGCCTCGAATGACGAAAAATAACGGTCTCCTCCTGGAGCTCACAGCCAACTTGGCAAAAAGTTTCTAAGTGCCCACTGCCCTGCCGAGCTTTGGCGTCCGCCCAGCGCCGGTTCCGCAGTCGGCCTCGAATGACGAAAAATAACGGTCTCCTCCTGGAGCTCACAGCCAACTTGGCAAAAAGTTTCTAAGTGCCCACGGCCCTGCCGAGCTTTGGTGTCCGCCCAGCGCCGGTTCCGCAGTCGGCCTCGAATGACGAAAAATAACGGTCTCCTCCTGGAGCTCACAGCCAACTTGGCAAAAAGTTTCTAAGTGCCCACTGCCCTGCCGAGCTTTGGCGTCCGCCGAGCGCCGGTTCCGCAGTCGGCCTCGAATGACGAAAAATAACGGTCTCCTCCTGGAGCTCACAGCCAACTTGGCAAAAAGTTTCTAAGTGCCCACGGCCCTGCCGAGCTTTGGCGTCCGCCCAGCGCCGGTTCCGCAGTCGGCCTCGAATGACGAAAAATAACGGTCTCCTCCTGGAGCTCACAGCCAACTTGGCAAAAAGTTTCTAAGTGCCCACGGCCCTGCCGAGCTTTGGCGTCCGCCCAGCGCCGGTTCCGCAGTCGGCCTCGAATGACGAAAAATAACGGTCTCCTCCTGGAGCTCACAGCCAACTTGGCAAAAAGTTTCTAAGTGCCCACGGCCCTGCCGAGCTTTGGCGTCCGCCCAGCGCCGGTTCCGCAGTCGGCCTCGAATGACGAAAAATAACGGTCTCCTCCTGGAGCTCACAGCCAACTTGGCAAAAAGTTTCTAAGTGCCCACGGCCCTGCCGAGCTTTGGCGTCCGCCCAGCGCCGGTTCCGCAGTCGGCCTCGAATGACGAAAAATAACGGTCTCCTCCTGGAGCTCACAGCCAACTTGGCAAAAAGTTTCTAAGTGCCCACGGCCCTGCCGAGCTTTGGCGTCCGCCCAGCGCCGGTTCCGCAGTCGGCCTCGAATGACGAAAAATAACGGTCTCCTCCTGGAGCTCACAGCCAACTTGGCAAAAAGTTTCTAAGTGCCCACGGCCCTGCCGAGCTTTGGCGTCCGCCCAGCGCCGGTTCCGCAGTCGGCCTCGAATGACGAAAAATAACGGTCTCCTCCTGGAGCTCACAGCCAACTTGGCAAAAAGTTTCTAAGTGCCCACGGCCCTGCCGAGCTTTGGCGTCCGCCCAGCGCCGGTTCCGCAGTCGGCCTCGAATGACGAAAAATAACGGTCTCCTCCTGGAGCTCACAGCCAACTTGGCAAAAAGTTTCTAAGTGTCACATCTCTGAAAAAACGGCTAAGTGTCGACTTTCGAAAAAACGGCAAAGTGTCACATCTCTGAAAAAACGGCTAAGTGTCGACTTTCGAAAAAACGGCTAAGTGTCAACTTTCGAAAAAACGGCTAAGTGTCGCCTCTCTGAAAAAACGGCAAAGTGTCAACTTTCGAAAAAACGACAGAGTGTCGCCTCTCTGAAAAAACGACTAAGTGTCGACTCTGAGAAAATGGCAAAGTGCCCACGGCTCTGCGGGCTCGTGCATCCGACCCGCGCCGGTTCCCCAGCCGGCCTGAAATAAGGCAAAACCAGCCTCTCCGCCTGGAGCTCAGAGCCAACTTGGCGAATATTTTCTAAGTGCCCACGGCTCTGCGTGGCTACGGCGTCTGCCCAGCGCCGGTTCCTGGGTCGAACCCCGAGGACGAGGAATGCCGGTCTCCGCCTGGAGGTCCCAGCTTAATCGGCGAAAATTTTCTAAGTGCCCACGGCTCTGCCGGGCTCGTGCATCCGACCCGCGCCGGTTCCCCAGCCGGCCTGAAATAAGGCAAAACCAGCCTCTCCCCCTGGAGCTCAGAGCCAATTGTGGCGAAAAAACGACTAAGTGTCAACTTTCGAAAAAACGACTAAGTGTCAACTTTCCAAAAAAACGGCTAAGTGTCGACTTTCGAAAAAACGGCTAAGTGTCAACTTTCGAAAAAACGACTAAGTGTCGCCTCCGAAAAAACGACTAAGTGTCGCCTCTCTGAAAAAACGACTAAGTGCCCACGGCTCTGCGGGGCTTGTGAGTCCGCCCCGCGCCGGTTCGGCGGTCGGCCTCAAAAAGCGAAAAATCAGCCTCTCTCCCTGGAGCTCACCAAAAATTTGTCGAAATTTTTCTAAGTTCTCCTCGAGGTACCAGGGGGTGAGGTACCCGGGCTAAGATGCAGTACCTTTTTTGGTCTTCAGGTGCGCCAGAGTACAATGAAATGGTCCCAGTAGTCAGTGTACTCATCGACTTTCCCCCCGTTTTCCAAAGCACCTCGTTTACGAGTATGGAGGAGATGGTGCTGGTCTCCCCACGGCGTCGGACACGCCGTCCTCGACAGCACAAGGTCGGATAGAAGACCTGAAAAGCGCCGTGGCACGCGCTGGAGGTGTCACTCCTGCGAAAAAGTGACTAAGTGTCAACTTTCGAAAAAACGGCTAAGTGTCAACTTTCGAAAAAACGGCTAAGTGTCAACTTTCGAAAAAACGACAAAGTGTCACCTCTCTGAAAAAACGGCAAAGTGTCAACTTTTGAAAAAAACGACTAAGTGTCAACTTTCGAAAAAACGACTAAGTGTCACCTCTCTGAAAAAATGGCAAAGTGTCAACTGCGAATGTGGTGGTGCATGGAAGGAAGTGGAGGACGGCCGCCTCCTTAAACACAGGCCGAAGAGGAGCGTCAGGGCCGGCTCCTTAAACACGGACCGAGTGTCGCCCTTAACACAGACCAAGCGGAGGACGGCCGCCTCCCTAAATACAGGCCGAACCGGAGCGCGAGGGCCGCTCCTTAAACACGGACCGAGTGTCGCCCTTAACACAGACCAAGCGGAGGACGGCCGCCTCCCTAAATACAGGCCGAACCGGAGCGCGAGGGCCGCTCCTTAAACACGGACCGAGTGTCGCCCTTAACACAGACCAAGGGGAGGACGGCCGCCTCCTTAAACACAGGCCGGAGAGGAGCGTCAGGGCCAGGCTCCTTAAACACGGACCGAGTGTCGCCCTTAACACAGACCAAGCGGAGGACGGCCGCCTCCCTAAATACAGGCCGAACCGGAGCGCGAGGGCCAGGCTCCTTAAACACGGACCGAGTGTCGCCCTTAACACAGACCAAGGGGAGGACGGCCGCCTCCTTAAACACAGGCCGGAGAGGAGCGTCAGGGCCAGGCTCCTTAAACACGGACCGAGTGTCGCCCTTAACACAGACCAAGCGGAGGACGGCCGCCTCCCTAAATACAGGCCGAACCGGAGCGCGAGGGCCAGGCTCCTTAAACACGGACCGAGTGTCGCCCTTAACACAGACCAAGGGGAGGACGGCCGCCTCCTTAAACACAGGCCGAACCGGAGCGCGAGTGTTGCTCCTTAAACACGGACCGAGTGGAGGACGGCCGCCTCCTTAAACACAGGCCGAACAAAATGACACAAAGTGTCAACTGCGAATGTTGTCCATCCAAGGAAGGAGCGTGATGCCCGGCCGGCTCCTTAAACACAGGCCGAGAGTCGCCCCGGACGGTCCGCCTCGCGGCGCCCGTCTGCTCGGATAAAATGACACAAAGTGTCAACTGCGAATGTTGTCCATCCAAGGAAGGAGCGTGATGCCCGGCCGGCTCCTTAAACACAGGCCGAGAGTCGCCCCGGACGGTCCGCCTCGCGGCGCCCGCCCGCTCGGATAAAATGACACAAAGTGTCAACTACGAATGTTGTCCATCCAAGGAAGGAGCGTGATGCCCGGCCGGCTCCTTAAACACAGGCCGAGAGTCGCCCCGGACGGTCCGCCTCGCGGCGCCCGTCTGCTCGGATAAAATGACACAAAGTGTCAACTGCGAATGTTGTCCATCCAAGGAAGGAGCGTGATGCCCGGCCGGCTCCTTAAGCACAGGCCGAGAGTCGCCCCGGACGGTCCGCCTCGCGGCGCCCGCCCGCTCGGATAAAATGACACAAAGTGTCAACTACGAATGTTGTCCATCCAAGGAAGGAGCGTGATGCCCGGCCGGCTCCTTAAACACAGGCCGAGAGTCGCCCCGGACGGTCCGCCTCGCGGCGCCCGTCTGCTCGGATAAAATGACACAAAGTGTCAACTGCGAATGTTGTCCATCCAAGGAAGGAGCGTGATGCCCGGCCGGCTCCTTAAACACAGGCCGAGAGTCGCCCCGGACGGTCCGCCTCGCGGCGCCCGCCCGCTCGGATAAAATGACACAAAGTGTCAACTACGAATGTTGTCCATCCAAGGAAGGAGCGTGATGCCCGGCCGGCTCCTTAAACACAGGCCGAGAGTCGCCCCGGACGGTCCGCCTCGCGGCGCCCGCCCGCTCGGATAAAATGACACAAAGTGTCAACTGCGAATGTTGTCCATCCAAGGAAGGAGCGTGATGCCCGGCCGGCTCCTTAAACACAGGCCGAGAGTCGCCCCGGACGGTCCGCCTCGCGGCGCCCGTCCGCTCGGATAAAATGACACAAAGTGTCAACTGCGAATGTTGTCCATCCAAGGAAGGAGCGTGATGCCCGGCCGGCTCCTTAAACACAGGCCGAGAGTCGCCCCGGACGGTCCGCCTCGCGGCGCCCGCCCGCTCGGATAAAATGACACAAAGTGTCAACTATGAATGTTGTCCATCCAAGGAGGGAGCGTGAGGCCCGGCCGGCTCCGAAAACACAGGCCGAGAGTCGCCCCGGACGGTCCGCCTCGCGGCGCCCGTCTGCTCGGATAAAATGACACAAAGTGTCAACTGCGAATGTTGTCCATCCAAGGAAGGAGCGTGATGCCCGGCCGGCTCCTTAAACACAGGCCGAGAGTCGCCCCGGACG
The DNA here is from genome assembly GCF_054491065.1 of Syngnathus leptorhynchus. Taxonomy (NCBI): domain Eukaryota; kingdom Metazoa; phylum Chordata; class Actinopteri; order Syngnathiformes; family Syngnathidae; genus Syngnathus; species Syngnathus leptorhynchus. Next base: position 1,761,624 of record NW_028231993.1, on the reverse strand, counting down.
GTCCGCCTCGCGGCGCCCGCCCGCTCGGATAAAATGACACAAAGTGTCAACTACGAATGTTGTCCATCCAAGGAGGGAGCGTGAGGCCCGGCCGGCTCCGAAAACACAGGCCGAGAGTCGCCCCGGACGGTCCGCCTCGCGGCGCCCGTCTGCTCGGATAAAATGACACAAAGTGTCAACTGCGAATGTTGTCCATCCAAGGAAGGAGCGTGATGCCCGGCCGGCTCCTTAAACACAGGCCGAGAGTCGCCCCGGACGGTCCGCCTCGCGGCGCCCGCCCGCTCGGATAAAATGACACAAAGTGTCAACTACGAATGTTGTCCATCCAAGGAAGGAGCGTGATGCCCGGCTCCATAGCTCCATACCTCCAGAGCTCCATACCTCCAGAGCTCCATACCTCCAGAGCTCCATAGCACCAGAGCTCCATGGCTTCAGAGCTCCATAGCACCATAGCTCCATACCTCCAGAGCTCCAGGGCTCCATAGCTCCATACCTCCAGAGCTCCATACCTCCAGAGCTCCATACCTCCAGAGCTCCATAACACCAGAGCTCCATGGCTTCAGAGCTCCATAGCACCATAGCTCCATACCTCCAGAGCTCTGGAGGTATGGAGCTATGGAGCCCTGGAGCTCTGGAGGTATGGAGCTATGGTGCTATGGAGCTCTGAAGCCATGGAGCTCTGGTGCTATGGAGCTCTGGAGGTATGGAGCTCTGGAGGTATGGAGCTCTGGAGGTATGGAGCTATGGAGCCCTGGAGCTCTGGAGGTATGGAGCTATGGTGCTATGGAGCTCTGAAGCCATGGAGCTCTGGTGCTATGGAGCTCTGGAGGTATGGAGCTCTGGAGGTATGGAGCTCTGGAGGTATGGAGCTATGGAGCCCTGGAGCTCTGGAGGTATGGAGCTATGGTGCTATGGAGCTCTGAAGCCATGGAGCTCTGGTGCTATGGAGCTCTGGAGGTATGGAGCTCTGGAGGTATGGAGCTCTGGAGGTATGGAGCTATGGAGCCCTGGAGCTCTGGAGGTATGGAGCTATGGTGCTATGGAGCTCTGAAGCCATGGAGCTCTGGTGCTATGGAGCTATGGAGCTCTGGTGCTATGGAGCTATGGAGGTATGGAGCCACCAGCCAGCACCCTCCGTGGCTGGATCAATGGAAGTGTTTTAGGTACCAGGCAGCCAAAGGGCCGAGGCCTCACGCTCGACCACGCCGGCGCAGAGTTCCAGCCGCTCGGATAAGCTCTGTCACTCACCCGCCGCGCAGCCACCGGTAACGGGGAAATGTCGCCGCCTGGCGGACACGCCGTTGTAAATGAATGGGCTTTCGCACTTAGTGCAATTTTCGCCAACTCTCTGACTTAGAGCTATGGAAGTATGGAGCTATGGAGCCACCAGCCACCCAGGCTGGAGCTATGGAGCTCTGGAGGTATGGAGCTCAGGTGCTATGGAAGTATGGAGCTATGGAGCTATGGAAGTATGGAGCTATGGAGCTATGGAGCTCTGGAAGTATGGAGCTATGGAGCTCTGGAGGTATGGAGCTATGGAGCCCTGGAGCCCTGGAGCTATGGAGCTCTGGTGCTATGGAGGTATGGAGCTCTGGAGGTATGGAGCTCTGGAGGTATGGAGCTATGGAGCTATGGAGCCCTGGAGCTATGGAGCTATGGAGCCCTGGAGCTATGGAGCTATGGAGCCCTGGAGCTATGGAGCTATGGAGCTCTGGTGCTATGGAGCTATGGAGCTCTGGTGCTATGGAGCTATGGAGCTCTGGTGCTATGGAGCTATGGAGCTCTGGTGCTATGGAGCTATGGAGCTCTGGAAGTATGGAGCTATGGAGCTCTGGAGGTATGGAGCTTTGGAGCCCTGGAGCTATGGAGCCCTGGAGCTATGGAAGTATGGAGCTCTGGTGCTATGGAGCTATGGAGCTCTGGTGCTATGGAGCTATGGAGCTCTGGAGCTATGGAGCTCTGGAGGTATGGAGCTATGGAGCTATGGAGCTCTGGAGGTATGGAGCTATGGAGCTATGGAAGTATGGAGCTCTGGTGCTATGGAGCTATGGAGCTCTGGTGCTATGGAGCTATGGAGCTCTGGTGCTATGGAGCTATGGAGCTCTGGAAGTATGGAGCTCTGGTGCTATGGAGCTATGGAGCTCTGGTGCTATGGAGCTATGGAGCTCTGGTGCTATGGAGCTATGGAGCTCTGGTGCTATGGAGCTCTGGTGCTATGGAGCTCTGGTGCTATGGAGCTATGGAGCTCTGGTGCTATGGAGCTATGGAGCTCTGGAGGTATGGAGCTCTGGAGGTATGGAGCTCTGGAGGTATGGAGCTTTGGAGCCCTGGAGCTCTGGAGGTATGGAGCTATGGTGCTATGGAGCTCTGAAGCCATGGAGCTCTGGTGCTATGGAGCTCTGGAGCTCTGGAGGTATGGAGCTCTGGAGGTATGGAGCTTTGGAGCCCTGGAGCTCTGGAGGTATGGAGCTATGGTGCTATGGAGCTCTGAAGCCATGGAGCTCTGGTGCTATGGAGCTCTGGAGCTCTGGAGGTATGTAGCTCCATACCTCCAGAGCTCCAGGGCTCCATAGCTCCATACCTCCAGAGCTCCATACCTCCAGAGCTCCATACCTCCAGAGCTCCATAGCACCAGAGCTCCATGGCTTCAGAGCTCCATAGCACCATAGCTCCATACCTCCAGAGCTCCAGGGCTCCATAGCTCCATACCTCCAGAGCTCCATACCTCCAGAGCTCCATACCTCCAGAGCTCCAGAGCTCCATAGCACCAGAGCTCCATGGCTTCAGAGTTCCATAGCACCATAGCTCCATACCTCCAGAGCTCCAGGGCTCCAAAGCTCCATACCTCCAGAGCTCCATACCTCCAGAGCTCCATACCTCCAGAGCTCCATAGCTCCATAGCACCAGAGCTCCATAGCTCCATAGCACCAGAGCTCCATAGCACCAGAGCTCCATAGCACCAGAGCTCCATAGCTCCATAGCACCAGAGCTCCAGAGCTCCATAGCTCCATAGCACCAGAGCTCCATAGCTCCATAGCACCAGAGCTCCATACTTCCAGAGCTCCATAGCTCCATAGCACCAGAGCTCCATAGCTCCATAGCACCAGAGCTCCATAGCTCCATAGCACCAGAGCTCCATACTTCCATAGCTCCATAGCTCCATACCTCCAGAGCTCCATAGCTCCATAGCTCCATACCTCCAGAGCTCCATAGCTCCAGAGCTCCATAGCTCCATAGCACCAGAGCTCCATAGCTCCATAGCACCAGAGCTCCATACTTCCATAGCTCCAGGGCTCCATAGCTCCAGGGCTCCATAGCTCCATACCTCCAGAGCTCCATAGCTCCATACTTCCAGAGCTCCATAGCTCCATAGCACCAGAGCTCCATAGCTCCATAGCACCAGAGCTCCATAGCTCCATAGCACCAGAGCTCCATAGCTCCATAGCACCAGAGCTCCATAGCTCCATAGCTCCAGGGCTCCATAGCTCCATAGCTCCAGGGCTCCATAGCTCCATAGCTCCAGGGCTCCATAGCTCCATAGCTCCATACCTCCAGAGCTCCATACCTCCAGAGCTCCATACCTCCATAGCACCAGAGCTCCATAGCTCCAGGGCTCCAGGGCTCCACAGCTCCATACCTCCAGAGCTCCATAGCTCCATACTTCCAGAGCTCCATAGCTCCATAGCTCCATACTTCCATAGCTCCATAGCTCCATACTTCCATAGCACCTGAGCTCCATACCTCCAGAGCTCCATAGCTCCAGCCTGGGTGGCTGGTGGCTCCATAGCTCCATACTTCCATAGCTCTAAGTCAGAGAGTTGGCGAAAATTGCACTAAGTGCGAAAGCCCATTCATTTACAACGGCGTGTCCGCCAGGCGGCGACATTTCCCCGTTACCGGTGGCTGCGCGGCGGGTGAGTGACAGAGCTTATCCGAGCGGCTGGAACTCTGCGCCGGCGTGGTCGAGCGTGAGGCCTCGGCCCTTTGGCTGCCTGGTACCTAAAACACTTCCATTGATCCAGCCACGGAGGGTGCTGGCTGGTGGCTCCATACCTCCATAGCTCCATAGCACCAGAGCTCCATAGCTCCATAGCACCAGAGCTCCATGGCTTCAGAGCTCCATAGCACCATAGCTCCATACCTCCAGAGCTCCAGGGCTCCATAGCTCCATACCTCCAGAGCTCCATACCTCCAGAGCTCCATACCTCCAGAGCTCCATAGCACCAGAGCTCCATGGCTTCAGAGCTCCATAGCACCATAGCTCCATACCTCCAGAGCTCCAGGGCTCCATAGCTCCATACCTCCAGAGCTCCATACCTCCAGAGCTCCATACCTCCAGAGCTCCATAGCACCAGAGCTCCATGGCTTCAGAGCTCCATAGCACCATAGCTCCATACCTCCAGAGCTCCAGGGCTCCATAGCTCCATACCTCCAGAGCTCCATACCTCCAGAGCTCCAGAGCTCCATAGCACCAGAGCTCCATGGCTTCAGAGCTCCATAGCACCATAGCTCCATACCTCCAGAGCTCCAGGGCTCCATAGCTCCATACCTCCAGAGCTCCATACCTCCAGAGCTCCATACCTCCAGAGCTCCATAGCTCCATAGCACCAGAGCTCCATAGCTCCATAGCACCAGAGCTCCATAGCACCAGAGCTCCATAGCACCAGAGCTCCATAGCTCCATAGCACCAGAGCTCCATAGCTCCATAGCACCAGAGCTCCATAGCTCCATAGCACCAGAGCTCCATACTTCCATACCTCCAGAGCTCCATACCTCCAGAGCTCCAGGGCTCCATAGCTCCATACCTCCAGAGCTCCATACCTCCAGAGCTCCATACCTCCAGAGCTCCATAGCACCAGAGCTCCATGGCTTCAGAGCTCCATAGCACCATAGCTCCATACCTCCAGAGCTCCAGGGCTCCATAGCTCCATACCTCCAGAGCTCCATACCTCCAGAGCTCCATACCTCCAGAGCTCCATAGCACCAGAGCTCCATGGCTTCAGAGCTCCATAGCACCATAGCTCCATACCTCCAGAGCTCCAGGGCTCCATAGCTCCATACCTCCAGAGCTCCATACCTCCAGAGCTCCATACCTCCAGAGCTCCAGAGCTCCATAGCACCAGAGCTCCATGGCTTCAGAGCTCCATAGCACCATAGCTCCATACCTCCAGAGCTCCAGGGCTCCATAGCTCCATACCTCCAGAGCTCCATACCTCCAGAGCTCCAGAGCTCCATAGCACCAGAGCTCCATGGCTTCAGAGCTCCATAGCACCATAGCTCCATACCTCCAGAGCTCCAGGGCTCCATAGCTCCATACCTCCAGAGCTCCATACCTCCAGAGCTCCAGAGCTCCATAGCACCAGAGCTCCATGGCTTCAGAGCTCCATAGCACCATAGCTCCATACCTCCAGAGCTCCAGGGCTCCAAAGCTCCATACCTCCAGAGCTCCATACCTCCAGAGCTCCATAGCTCCATAGCACCAGAGCTCCATAGCTCCATAGCACCAGAGCTCCATAGCACCAGAGCTCCATAGCACCAGAGCTCCATAGCTCCATAGCACCAGAGCTCCATAGCTCCATAGCACCAGAGCTCCATAGCTCCATAGCACCAGAGCTCCATACTTCCAGAGCTCCATAGCTCCATAGCTCCATAGCACCAGAGCTCCATAGCTCCATAGCACCAGAGCTCCATAGCTCCATAGCACCAGAGCTCCATACTTCCATAGCTCCATAGCTCCATACCTCCAGAGCTCCATAGCTCCATAGCTCCATACCTCCAGAGCTCCATAGCTCCAGAGCTCCATAGCTCCATAGCACCAGAGCTCCATAGCTCCATAGCACCAGAGCTCCATACTTCCATAGCTCCAGGGCTCCATAGCTCCAGGGCTCCATAGCTCCATACCTCCAGAGCTCCATAGCTCCATACTTCCAGAGCTCCATAGCTCCATAGCACCAGAGCTCCATAGCTCCATAGCACCAGAGCTCCATAGCTCCATAGCACCAGAGCTCCATAGCTCCATAGCACCAGAGCTCCATAGCTCCATAGCTCCAGGGCTCCATAGCTCCATAGCTCCAGGGCTCCATAGCTCCATAGCTCCAGGGCTCCATAGCTCCATAGCTCCATACCTCCAGAGCTCCATACCTCCAGAGCTCCATACCTCCATAGCACCAGAGCTCCATAGCTCCAGGGCTCCAGGGCTCCATAGCTCCATACCTCCAGAGCTCCATAGCTCCATACTTCCAGAGCTCCATAGCTCCATAGCTCCATACTTCCATAGCTCCATAGCTCCATACTTCCATAGCACCTGAGCTCCATACCTCCAGAGCTCCATAGCTCCAGCCTGGGTGGCTGGTGGCTCCATAGCTCCATACTTCCATAGCTCTAAGTCAGAGAGTTGGCGAAAATTGCACTAAGTGCGAAAGCCCATTCATTTACAACGGCGTGTCCGCCAGGCGGCGACATTTCCCCGTTACCGGTGGCTGCGCGGCGGGTGAGTGACAGAGCTTATCCGAGCGGCTGGAACTCTGCGCCGGCGTGGTCGAGCGTGAGGCCTCGGCCCTTTGGCTGCCTGGTACCTAAAACACTTCCATTGATCCAGCCACGGAGGGTGCTGGCTGGTGGCTCCATACCTCCATAGCTCCATAGCACCAGAGCTCCATAGCTCCATAGCACCAGAGCTCCATGGCTTCAGAGCTCCATAGCACCATAGCTCCATACCTCCAGAGCTCCAGGGCTCCATAGCTCCATACCTCCAGAGCTCCATACCTCCAGAGCTCCATACCTCCAGAGCTCCAGAGCTCCATAGCACCAGAGCTCCATGGCTTCAGAGCTCCATAGCACCATAGCTCCATACCTCCAGAGCTCCAGGGCTCCATAGCTCCATACCTCCAGAGCTCCATACCTCCAGAGCTCCATACCTCCAGAGCTCCATAGCACCAGAGCTCCATGGCTTCAGAGCTCCATAGCACCATAGCTCCATACCTCCAGAGCTCCAGGGCTCCATAGCTCCATACCTCCAGAGCTCCATACCTCCAGAGCTCCAGAGCTCCATAGCACCAGAGCTCCATGGCTTCAGAGCTCCATAGCTCCATACCTCCAGAGCTCCAGGGCTCCATAGCTCCATACCTCCAGAGCTCCATACCTCCAGAGCTCCAGAGCTCCATAGCACCAGAGCTCCATGGCTTCAGAGCTCCATAGCACCATAGCTCCATACCTCCAGAGCTCCAGGGCTCCATAGCTCCATACCTCCAGAGCTCCATACCTCCAGAGCTCCATACCTCCAGAGCTCCATAGCTCCATAGCACCAGAGCTCCATAGCTCCATAGCACCAGAGCTCCATAGCACCAGAGCTCCATAGCACCAGAGCTCCATAGCTCCATAGCACCAGAGCTCCATAGCTCCATAGCACCAGAGCTCCATACTTCCAGAGCTCCATAGCTCCATAGCTCCATAGCACCAGAGCTCCATAGCTCCATAGCACCAGAGCTCCATAGCTCCATAGCACCAGAGCTCCATACTTCCATAGCTCCATAGCTCCATACCTCCAGAGCTCCATAGCTCCATAGCTCCATACCTCCAGAGCTCCATAGCTCCAGAGCTCCATAGCTCCATAGCTCCATAGCACCAGAGCTCCATAGCTCCATAGCACCAGAGCTCCATACTTCCATAGCTCCAGGGCTCCATAGCTCCAGGGCTCCATACCTCCAGAGCTCCATAGCTCCATACTTCCAGAGCTCCATAGCTCCATACTTCCATAGCTCCATACTTCCATACCTCCATAGCTCCATACTTCCATAGCACCAGAGCTCCATACTTCCATAGCACCAGAGCTCCATACCTCCAGAGCTCCAGAGCTCCAGCCTGGGTGGCTGGTGGCTCCATAGCTCCATACTTCCATAGCTCTAAGTCAGAGAGTTGGCGAAAATTGCACTAAGTGCGAAAGCCCATTCATTTACAACGGCGTGTCCACAAGGCGGCGACATTTCCCCGTTACCGGTGGCTGCGCGGCGGGTGAGTGACAGAGCTTATCCGAGCGGCTGGAACTCTGCGCCGGCGTGGTCGAGCGTGAGGCCTCGGCCCTTTGGCTGCCTGGTACCTAAAACACTTCCATTGATCCAGCCACGGAGGGTGCTGGCTGGTGGCTCCATACCTCCATAGCTCCATAGCACCAGAGCTCCATAGCTCCATAGCACCAGAGCTCCATGGCTTCAGAGCTCCATAGCACCATAGCTCCATACCTCCAGAGCTCCAGGGCTCCAAAGCTCCATACCTCCAGAGCTCCATACCTCCAGAGCTCCATACCTCCAGAGCTCCATAGCTCCATAGCACCAGAGCTCCATAGCTCCATAGCACCAGAGCTCCATAGCACCATAGCTCCATAGCACCAGAGCTCCATAGCTCCATAGCACCAGAGCTCCATAGCTCCATAGCACCAGAGCTCCATAGCTCCATAGCACCAGAGCTCCATACTTCCAGAGCTCCATAGCTCCATAGCTCCATAGCACCAGAGCTCCATAGCTCCATAGCACCAGAGCTCCATAGCTCCATAGCACCAGAGCTCCATACTTCCATAGCTCCATAGCTCCATACCTCCAGAGCTCCATAGCTCCATACCTCCAGAGCTCCATAGCTCCAGAGCTCCATAGCTCCATAGCACCAGAGCTCCATAGCTCCATAGCACCAGAGCTCCATACTTCCATAGCTCCAGGGCTCCATAGCTCCATACCTCCAGAGCTCCATACCTCCAGAGCTCCATAGCTCCATACTTCCAGAGCTCCATAGCTCCATAGCACCAGAGCTCCATAGCTCCATAGCACCAGAGCTCCATAGCTCCATAGCACCAGAGCTCCATAGCTCCATAGCACCAGAGCTCCATAGCTCCATAGCTCCAGGGCTCCATAGCTCCATAGCTCCAGGGCTCCATAGCTCCATAGCTCCAGGGCTCCATAGCTCCAGGGCTCCAGGGCTCCATAGCTCCATACCTCCAGAGCTCCATAGCTCCATACTTCCAGAGCTCCATAGCTCCATAGCTCCATACTTCCATAGCTCCATAGCTCCATACTTCCATAGCACCAGAGCTCCATACCTCCAGAGCTCCATAGCTCCAGCCTGGGTGGCTGGTGGCTCCATAGCTCCATACTTCCATAGCTCCAGTCAGAGAGTTGGCAAAAATTGCACTAAGTGCGAAAGCCCATTCATTTACAACGGCGTGTCCACAAGGCGGCGACATTTCCCCGTTACCGGTGGCTGCGCGGCGGGTGAGTGACAGAGCTTATCCGAGCGGCTGGAACTCTGCGCCGGCGTGGTCGAGCGTGAGGCCTCGGCCCTTTGGCTGCCTGGTACCTAAAACACTTCCATTGATCCAGCCACGGAGGGTGCTGGCTGGTGGCTCCATACCTCCATAGCTCCATAGCACCAGAGCTCCATAGCTCCATAGCACCAGAGCTCCATGGCTTCAGAGCTCCATAGCACCATAGCTCCATACCTCCAGAGCTCCAGGGCTCCATAGCTCCATACCTCCAGAGCTCCATACCTCCAGAGCTCCATACCTCCAGAGCTCCATAGCACCAGAGCTCCATGGCTTCAGAGCTCCATAGCAACATAGCTCCATACCTCCAGAGCTCCAGGGCTCCATAGCTCCATACCTCCAGAGCTCCATACCTCCAGAGCTCCATACCTCCAGAGCTCCATAGCACCAGAGCTCCATGGCTTCAGAGCTCCATAGCACCATAGCTCCATACCTCCAGAGCTCCAGGGCTCCATAGCTCCATACCTCCAGAGCTCCATACCTCCAGAGCTCCATACCTCCAGAGCTCCAGAGCTCCATAGCACCAGAGCTCCATGGCTTCAGAGCTCCATAGCACCATAGCTCCATACCTCCAGAGCTCCAGTGCTCCATAGCTCCATACCTCCAGAGCTCCATACCTCCAGAGCTCCAGAGCTCCATAGCACCAGAGCTCCATGGCTTCAGAGCTCCATAGCACCATAGCTCCATACCTCCAGAGCTCCAGGGCTCCATAGCTCCATACCTCCAGAGCTCCATACCTCCAGAGCTCCATACCTCCAGAGCTCCATAGCTCCATAGCACCAGAGCTCCATAGCTCCATAGCACCAGAGCTCCATAGCACCAGAGCTCCATAGCACCAGAGCTCCATAGCTCCATAGCACCAGAGCTCCATAGCTCCATAGCACCAGAGCTCCATAGCTCCATAGCACCAGAGCTCCATACTTCCAGAGCTCCATAGCTCCATAGCTCCATAGCACCAGAGCTCCATAGCTCCATAGCACCAGAGCTCCATGGCTTCAGAGCTCCATAGCACCATAGCTCCATACCTCCAGAGCTCCAGGGCTCCATAGCTCCATACCTCCAGAGCTCCATACCTCCAGAGCTCCATACCTCCAGAGCTCCATAGCACCAGAGCTCCATAGCTCCATAGCACCAGAGCTCCATAGCACCAGAGCTCCATAGCACCAGAGCTCCATAGCTCCATAGCACCAGAGCTCCATAGCTCCATAGCACCAGAGCTCCATACTTCCAGAGCTCCATAGCTCCATAGCTCCATAGCACCAGAGCTCCATAGCTCCATAGCACCAGAGCTCCATAGCTCCATAGCACCAGAGCTCCATACTTCCATAGCTCCATAGCTCCATACCTCCAGAGCTCCATAGCTCCATAGCTCCATACCTCCAGAGCTCCATAGCTCCAGAGCTCCATAGCTCCATAGCTCCATAGCTCCATAGCACCAGAGCTCCATAGCTCCATAGCACCAGAGCTCCATACTTCCATAGCTCCAGGGCTCCATAGCTCCAGGGCTCCATACCTCCAGAGCTCCATAGCTCCATACTTCCAGAGCTCCATAGCTCCATACTTCCATAGCTCCATACTTCCATACCTCCATAGCTCCATACTTCCATAGCACCAGAGCTCCATACTTCCATAGCACCAGAGCTCCATACCTCCAGAGCTCCAGAGCTCCAGCCTGGGTGGCTGGTGGCTCCATAGCTCCATACTTCCATAGCTCTAAGTCAGAGAGTTGGCGAAAATTGCACTAAGTGCGAAAGCCCATTCATTTACAACGGCGTGTCCACAAGGCGGCGACATTTCCCCGTTACCGGTGGCTGCGCGGCGGGTGAGTGACAGAGCTTATCCGAGCGGCTGGAACTCTGCGCCGGCGTGGTCGAGCGTGAGGCCTCGGCCCTTTGGCTGCCTGGTACCTAAAACACTTCCATTGATCCAGCCACGGAGGGTGCTGGCTGGTGGCTCCATACCTCCATAGCTCCATAGCACCAGAGCTCCATAGCTCCATAGCACCAGAGCTCCATGGCTTCAGAGCTCCATACCACCATAGCTCCATACCTCCAGAGCTCCAGGGCTCCATAGCTCCATACCTCCAGAGCTCCATACCTCCAGAGCTCCATACCTCCAGAGCTCCATAGCACCAGAGCTCCATGGCTTCAGAGCTCCATAGCACCATAGCTCCATACCTCCAGAGCTCCAGGGCTCCATAGCTCCATACCTCCAGAGCTCCATACCTCCAGAGCTCCATACCTCCAGAGCTCCAGAGCTCCATAGCACCAGAGCTCCATGGCTTCAGAGCTCCATAGCACCATAGCTCCATACCTCCAGAGCTCCAGGGCTCCATAGCTCCATACCTCCAGAGCTCCATACCTCCAGAGCTCCAGAGCTCCATAGCACCAGAGCTCCATGGCTTCAGAGCTCCATAGCACCATAGCTCCATACCTCCAGAGCTCCAGGGCTCCATAGCTCCATACCTCCAGAGCTCCATACCTCCAGAGCTCCAGAGCTCCATAGCACCAGAGCTCCATGGCTTCAGAGCTCCATAGCACCATAGCTCCATACCTCCAGAGCTCCAGGGCTCCAAAGCTCCATACCTCCAGAGCTCCATACCTCCAGAGCTCCATACCTCCAGAGCTCCATAGCTCCATAGCACCAGAGCTCCATAGCTCCATAGCACCAGAGCTCCATAGCACCAGAGCTCCATAGCACCAGAGCTCCATAGCTCCATAGCACCAGAGCTCCATAGCTCCATAGCACCAGAGCTCCATAGCTCCATAGCACCAGAGCTCCATACTTCCAGAGCTCCATAGCTCCATAGCTCCATAGCACCAGAGCTCCATAGCTCCATAGCACCAGAGCTCCATAGCTCCATAGCACCAGAGCTCCATACTTCCATAGCTCCATAGCTCCATACCTCCAGAGCTCCATAGCTCCATAGCTCCATACCTCCAGAGCTCCATAGCTCCAGAGCTCCATAGCTCCATAGCACCAGAGCTCCATAGCTCCATAGCACCAGAGCTCCATACTTCCATAGCTCCAGGGCTCCATAGCTCCAGGGCTCCATAGCTCCATACCTCCAGAGCTCCATAGCTCCATACTTCCAGAGCTCCATAGCTCCATAGCACCAGAGCTCCATAGCTCCATAGCACCAGAGCTCCATAGCTCCATAGCACCAGAGCTCCATAGCTCCATAGCACCAGAGCTCCATAGCTCCATAGCTCCAGGGCTCCATAGCTCCATAGCTCCAGGGCTCCATAGCTCCATAGCTCCAGGGCTCCATAGCTCCATAGCTCCATACCTCCAGAGCTCCATACCTCCAGAGCTCCATACCTCCATAGCACCAGAGCTCCATAGCTCCAGGGCTCCAGGGCTCCATAGCTCCATACCTCCAGAGCTCCATAGCTCCATACTTCCAGAGCTCCATAGCTCCATAGCTCCATAGCTCCATACTTCCATAGCTCCATAGCTCCATACTTCCATAGCACCTGAGCTCCATACCTCCAGAGCTCCATAGCTCCAGCCTGGGTGGCTGGTGGCTCCATAGCTCCATACTTCCATAGCTCTAAGTCAGAGAGTTGGCGAAAATTGCACTAAGTGCGAAAGCCCATTCATTTACAACGGCGTGTCCGCCAGGCGGCGACATTTCCCCGTTACCGGTGGCTGCGCGGCGGGTGAGTGACAGAGCTTATCCGAGCGGCTGGAACTCTGCGCCGGCGTGGTCGAGCGTGAGGCCTCGGCCCTTTGGCTGCCTGGTACCTAAAACACTTCCATTGATCCAGCCACGGAGGGTGCTGGCTGGTGGCTCCATACCTCCATAGCTCCATAGCACCAGAGCTCCATAGCTCCATAGCACCAGAGCTCCATGGCTTCAGAGCTCCATAGCACCATAGCTCCATACCTCCAGAGCTCCAGGGCTCCATAGCTCCATACCTCCAGAGCTCCATACCTCCAGAGCTCCATACCTCCAGAACTCCATAGCACCAGAGCTCCATGGCTTCAGAGCTCCATAGCACCATAGCTCCATACCTCCAGAGCTCCAGGGCTCCATAGCTCCATACCTCCAGAGCTCCATACCTCCAGAGCTCCATACCTCCAGAGCTCCATAGCACCAGAGCTCCATGGCTTCAGAGCTCCATAGCACCATAGCTCCATACCTCCAGAGCTCCAGGGCTCCATAGCTCCATACCTCCAGAGCTCCATACCTCCAGAGCTCCATACCTCCAGAGCTCCAGAGCTCCATAGCACCAGAGCTCCATGGCTTCAGAGCTCCATAGCTCCATACCTCCAGAGCTCCAGGGCTCCATAGCTCCATACCTCCAGAGCTCCATACCTCCAGAGCTCCAGAGCTCCATAGCACCAGAGCTCCATGGCTTCAGAGCTCCATAGCACCATAGCTCCATACCTCCAGAGCTCCAGGGCTCCATAGCTCCATACCTCCAGAGCTCCATACCTCCAGAGCTCCATACCTCCAGAGCTCCATAGCTCCATAGCACCAGAGCTCCATAGCTCCATAGCACCAGAGCTCCATAGCACCAGAGCTCCATAGCACCAGAGCTCCATAGCTGCATAGCACCAGAGCTCCATAGCTCCATAGCACCAGAGCTCCATACTTCCAGAGCTCCATAGCTCCATAGCTCCATAGCACCAGAGCTCCATAGCTCCATAGCACCAGAGCTCCATAGCTCCATAGCACCAGAGCTCCATACTTCCATAGCTCCATAGCTCCATACCTCCAGAGCTCCATAGCTCCATAGCTCCATACCTCCAGAGCTCCATAGCTCCAGAGCTCCATAGCTCCATAGCTCCATAGCACCAGAGCTCCATAGCTCCATAGCACCAGAGCTCCATACTTCCATAGCTCCATAGCTCCATACTTCCAGAGCTCCATAGCTCCATAGCACCAGAGCTCCATAGCTCCATAGCACCAGAGCTCCATAGCTCCATAGCACCAGAGCTCCATAGCTCCATAGCACCAGAGCTCCATAGCTCCATAGCTCCAGGGCTCCATAGCTCCATAGCTCCAGGGCTCCATAGCTCCATAGCTCCAGGGCTCCATAGCTCCAGGGCTCCAGGGCTCCATAGCTCCATACCTCCAGAGCTCCATAGCTCCATACTTCCAGAGCTCCATAGCTCCATAGCTCCATACTTCCATAGCTCCATAGCTCCATACTTCCATAGCACCAGAGCTCCATACCTCCAGAGCTCCATAGCTCCAGCCTGGGTGGCTGGTGGCTCCATAGCTCCATACTTCCATAGCTCCAGTCAGAGAGTTGGCGAAAATTGCACTAAGTGCGAAAGCCCATTCATTTACAACGGCGTGTCCACAAGGCGGCGACATTTCCCCGTTACCGGTGGCTGCGCGGCGGGTGAGTGACAGAGCTTATCCGAGCGGCTGGAACTCTGCGCCGGCGTGGTCGAGCGTGAGGCCTCGGCCCTTTGGCTGCCTGGTACCTAAAACACTTCCATTGATCCAGCCACGGAGGGTGCTGGCTGGTGGCTCCATACCTCCATAGCTCCATAGCACCAGAGCTCCATAGCTCCATAGCACCAGAGCTCCATGGCTTCAGAGCTCCATAGCACCATAGCTCCATACCTCCAGAGCTCCAGGGCTCCATAGCTCCATACCTCCAGAGCTCCATACCTCCAGAGCTCCATACCTCCAGAGCTCCATAGCACCAGAGCTCCATGGCTTCAGAGCTCCATAGCAACATAGCTCCATACCTCCAGAGCTCCAGGGCTCCATAGCTCCATACCTCCAGAGCTCCATACCTCCAGAGCTCCATACCTCCAGAGCTCCATAGCACCAGAGCTCCATGGCTTCAGAGCTCCATAGCACCATAGCTCCATACCTCCAGAGCTCCAGGGCTCCATAGCTCCATACCTCCAGAGCTCCATACCTCCAGAGCTCCATACCTCCAGAGCTCCAGAGCTCCATAGCACCAGAGCTCCATGGCTTCAGAGCTCCATAGCACCATAGCTCCATACCTCCAGAGCTCCAGTGCTCCATAGCTCCATACCTCCAGAGCTCCATACCTCCAGAGCTCCAGAGCTCCAGAGCTCCATAGCACCAGAGCTCCATGGCTTCAGAGCTCCATAGCACCATAGCTCCATACCTCCAGAGCTCCAGGGCTCCATAGCTCCATACCTCCAGAGCTCCATACCTCCAGAGCTCCATACCTCCAGAGCTCCATAGCTCCATAGCACCAGAGCTCCATAGCTCCATAGCACCAGAGCTCCAGAGCTCCATAGCTCCATAGCACCAGAGCTCCATAGCTCCATAGCACCAGAGCTCCATACTTCCATAGCTCCATAGCTCCATACCTCCAGAGCTCCATAGCTCCATAGCTCCATACCTCCAGAGCTCCATAGCTCCAGAGCTCCATAGCTCCATAGCTCCATAGCTCCATAGCACCAGAGCTCCATAGCTCCATAGCACCAGAGCTCCATACTTCCATAGCTCCAGGGCTCCATAGCTCCAGGGCTCCATACCTCCAGAGCTCCATAGCTCCATACTTCCAGAGCTCCATAGCTCCATACTTCCATAGCTCCATACTTCCATACCTCCATAGCTCCATACTTCCATAGCACCAGAGCTCCATACTTCCATAGCACCAGAGCTCCATACCTCCAGAGCTCCAGAGCTCCAGCCTGGGTGGCTGGTGGCTCCAGAGCTCCATAGCTCCATAGCACCAGAGCTCCATAGCTCCATAGCACCAGAGCTCCATAGCACCAGAGCTCCATAGCACCAGAGCTCCATAGCTCCATAGCACCAGAGCTCCATAGCTCCATAGCACCAGAGCTCCATAGCTCCATAGCACCAGAGCTCCATACTTCCAGAGCTCCATAGCTCCATAGCACCAGAGCTCCATAGCTCCATAGCACCAGAGCTCCATAGCTCCATAGCACCAGAGCTCCATACTTCCATAGCTCCATAGCTCCATACCTCCAGAGCTCCATAGCTCCATAGCTCCATACCTCCAGAGCTCCATAGCTCCAGAGCTCCATAGCTCCATAGCACCAGAGCTCCATAGCTCCATAGCACCAGAGCTCCATACTTCCATAGCTCCAGGGCTCCATAGCTCCAGGGCTCCATAGCTCCATACCTCCAGAGCTCCATAGCTCCATACTTCCAGAGCTCCATAGCTCCATAGCACCAGAGCTCCATAGCTCCATAGCACCAGAGCTCCATAGCTCCATAGCACCAGAGCTCCATAGCTCCATAGCACCAGAGCTCCATAGCTCCATAGCTCCAGGGCTCCATAGCTCCATAGCTCCAGGGCTCCATAGCTCCATAGCTCCAGGGCTCCATAGCTCCATAGCTCCATACCTCCAGAGCTCCATACCTCCAGAGCTCCATACCTCCATAGCACCAGAGCTCCATAGCTCCAGGGCTCCAGGGCTCCATAGCTCCATACCTCCAGAGCTCCATAGCTCCATACTTCCAGAGCTCCATAGCTCCATAGCTCCATACTTCCATAGCTCCATAGCTCCATACTTCCATAGCACCTGAGCTCCATACCTCCAGAGCTCCATAGCTCCAGCCTGGGTGGCTGGTGGCTCCATAGCTCCATACTTCCATAGCTCTAAGTCAGAGAGTTGGCGAAAATTGCACTAAGTGCGAAAGCCCATTCATTTACAACGGCGTGTCTGCCAGGCGGCGACATTTCCCCGTTACCGGTGGCTGCGCGGCGGGTGAGTGACAGAGCTTATCCGAGCGGCTGGAACTCTGCGCCGGCGTGGTCGAGCGTGATGCCTCGGCCCTTTGGCTGCCTGGTACCTAAAACACTTCCATTGATCCAGCCACGGAGGGTGCTGGCTGGTGGCTCCATACCTCCATAGTTCCATAGCACCAGAGCTCCATAGCTCCATAACACCAGAGCTCCATGGCTTCAGAGCTCCATAGCACCATAGCTCCATACCTCCAGAGCTCCAGGGCTCCATAGCTCCATACCTCCAGAACTCCATACCTCCAGAGCTCCATACCTCCAGAGCTCCATAGCACCAGAGCTCCATGGCTTCAGAGCTCCATAGCACCATAGCTCCATACCTCCAGAGCTCCAGGGCTCCATAGCTCCATACCTCCAGAGCTCCATACCTCCAGAGCTCCATACCTCCAGAGCTCCATAGCACCAGAGCTCCATGGCTTCAGAGCTCCATAGCACCATAGCTCCATACCTCCAGAGCTCCAGGGCTCCATAGCTCCATACCTCCAGAGCTCCATACCTCCAGAGCTCCATACCTCCAGAGCTCCAGAGCTCCATAGCACCAGAGCTCCATGGCTTCAGAGCTCCATAGCTCCATACCTCCAGAGCTCCAGGGCTCCATAGCTCCATACCTCCAGAGCTCCATACCTCCAGAGCTCCAGAGCTCCATAGCACCAGAGCTCCATGGCTTCAGAGCTCCATAGCACCATAGCTCCATACCTCCAGAGCTCCAGGGCTCCATAGCTCCATACCTCCAGAGCTCCATACCTCCAGAGCTCCATACCTCCAGAGCTCCATAGCTCCATAGCACCAGAGCTCCATAGCTCCATAGCACCAGAGCTCCATAGCACCAGAGCTCCATAGCACCAGAGCTCCAGAGCTCCATAGCACCAGAGCTCCATAGCTCCATAGCACCAGAGCTCCATAGCTCCATAGCACCAGAGCTCCATACTTCCAGAGCTCCATAGCTCCATAGCTCCATAGCACCAGAGCTCCATAGCTCCATAGCACCAGAGCTCCATAGCTCCATAGCACCAGAGCTCCATACTTCCATAGCTCCATAGCTCCATACCTCCAGAGCTCCATAGCTCCATAGCTGCATACCTCCAGAGCTCCATAGCTCCAGAGCTCCATAGCTCCATAGCTCCATAGCACCAGAGCTCCATAGCTCCATAGCACCAGAGCTCCATACTTCCATAGCTCCAGGGCTCCATAGCTCCAGGGCTCCATACCTCCAGAGCTCCATAGCTCCATACTTCCAGAGCTCCATAGCTCCATACTTCCATAGCTCCATACTTCCATACCTCCATAGCTCCATACTTCCATAGCACCAGAGCTCCATACTTCCATAGCACCAGAGCTCCATACCTCCAGAGCTCCAGAGCTCCAGCCTGGGTGGCTGGTGGCTCCATAGCTCCATACTTCCATAGCTCTAAGTCAGAGAGTTGGCGAAAATTGCACTAAGTGCGAAAGCCCATTCATTTACAACGGCGTGTCCACAAGGCGGCGACATTTCCCCGTTACCGGTGGCTGCGCGGCGGGTGAGTGACAGAGCTTATCCGAGCGGCTGGAACTCTGCGCCGGCGTGGTCGAGCGTGAGGCCTCGGCCCTTTGGCTGCCTGGTACCTAAAACACTTCCATTGATCCAGCCACGGAGGGTGCTGGCTGGTGGCTCCATACCTCCATAGCTCCATAGCACCAGAGCTCCATAGCTCCATAGCACCAGAGCTCCATGGCTTCAGAGCTCCATAGCACCATAGCTCCATACCTCCAGAGCTCCAGGGCTCCATAGCTCCATACCTCCAGAGCTCCATACCTCCAGAGCTCCATACCTCCAGAGCTCCATAGCACCAGAGCTCCATGGCTTCAGAGCTCCATAGCACCATAGCTCCATACCTCCAGAGCTCCAGGGCTCCATAGCTCCATACCTCCAGAGCTCCATACCTCCAGAGCTCCATACCTCCAGAGCTCCATAGCACCAGAGCTCCATGGCTTCAGAGCTCCATAGCACCATAGCTCCATACCTCCAGAGCTCCAGGGCTCCATAGCTCCATACCTCCAGAGCTCCATACCTCCAGAGCTCCATACCTCCAGAGCTCCATAGCACCAGAGCTCCATGGCTTCAGAGCTCCATAGCACCATAGCTCCATACCTCCAGAGCTCCAGGGCTCCATAGCTCCATACCTCCAGAGCTCCATACCTCCAGAGCTCCATACCTCCAGAGCTCCAGAGCTCCATAGCACCAGAGCTCCATGGCTTCAGAGCTCCATAGCACCATAGCTCCATACCTCCAGAGCTCCAGGGCTCCATAGCTCCATACCTCCAGAGCTCCATACCTCCAGAGCTCCAGAGCTCCATAGCACCAGAGCTCCATGGCTTCAGAGCTCCATAGCACCATAGCTCCATACCTCCAGAGCTCCAGGGCTCCATAGCTCCATACCTCCAGAGCTCCATACCTCCAGAGCTCCAGAGCTCCATAGCACCAGAGCTCCATGGCTTCAGAGCTCCATAGCACCATAGCTCCATACCTCCAGAGCTCCAGGGCTCCAAAGCTCCATACCTCCAGAGCTCCATACCTCCAGAGCTCCATACCTCCAGAGCTCCATAGCTCCATAGCACCAGAGCTCCATAGCTCCATAGCACCAGAGCTCCATAGCACCAGAGCTCCATAGCTCCATAGCACCAGAGCTCCATAGCTCCATAGCACCAGAGCTCCATAGCTCCATAGCACCAGAGCTCCATACTTCCAGAGCTCCATAGCTCCATAGCTCCATAGCACCAGAGCTCCATAGCTCCATAGCACCAGAGCTCCATAGCTCCATAGCACCAGAGCTCCATACTTCCATAGCTCCATAGCTCCATACCTCCAGAGCTCCATAGCTCCATAGCTCCATACCTCCAGAGCTCCATAGCTCCAGAGTTCCATAGCTCCATAGCACCAGAGCTCCATAGCTCCATAGCACCAGAGCTCCATACTTCCATAGCTCCAGGGCTCCATAGCTCCAGGGCTCCATAGCTCCATACCTCCAGAGCTCCATAGCTCCATACTTCCAGAGCTCCATAGCTCCATAGCACCAGAGCTCCATAGCTCCATAGCACCAGAGCTCCATAGCTCCATAGCACCAGAGCTCCATAGCTCCATAGCACCAGAGCTCCATAGCTCCATAGCTCCAGGGCTCCATAGCTCCATAGCTCCAGGGCTCCATAGCTCCATAGCTCCAGGGCTCCATAGCTCCATAGCTCCATACCTCCAGAGCTCCATACCTCCAGAGCTCCATACCTCCATAGCACCAGAGCTCCATAGCTCCAGGGCTCCAGGGCTCCATAGCTCCATACCTCCAGAGCTCCATAGCTCCATACTTCCAGAGCTCCATAGCTCCATAGCTCCATACTTCCATAGCTCCATAGCTCCATACTTCCATAGCACCTGAGCTCCATACCTCCAGAGCTCCATAGCTCCAGCCTGGGTGGCTGGTGGCTCCATAGCTCCATACTTCCATAGCTCTAAGTCAGAGAGTTGGCGAAAATTGCACTAAGTGCGAAAGCCCATTCATTTACAACGGCGTGTCCGCCAGGCGGCGACATTTCCCCGTTACCGGTGGCTGCGCGGCGGGTGAGTGACAGAGCTTATCCGAGCGGCTGGAACTCTGCGCCGGCGTGGTCGAGCGTGAGGCCTCGGCCCTTTGGCTGCCTGGTACCTAAAACACTTCCATTGATCCAGCCACGGAGGGTGCTGGCTGGTGGCTCCATACCTCCAGAGCTCCATAGCACCAGAGCTCCATAGCTCCATAGCACCAGAGCTCCATGGCTTCAGAGCTCCATAGCACCATAGCTCCATACCTCCAGAGCTCCAGGGCTCCATAGCTCCATACCTCCAGAGCTCCATACCTCCAGAGCTCCATACCTCCAGAGCTCCATAGCACCAGAGCTCCATGGCTTCAGAGCTCCATAGCACCATAGCTCCATACCTCCAGAGCTCCAGGGCTCCATAGCTCCATACCTCCAGAGCTCCAGAGCTCCATACCTCCAGAGCTCCAGAGCTCCATAGCACCAGAGCTCCATGGCTTCAGAGCTCCATAGCACCATAGCTCCATACCTCCAGAGCTCCAGGGCTCCATAGCTCCATACCTCCAGAGCTCCATACCTCCAGAGCTCCAGAGCTCCATAGCACCAGAGCTCCATGGCTTCAGAGCTCCATAGCACCATAGCTCCATACCTCCAGAGCTCCAGGGCTCCATAGCTCCATACCTCCAGAGCTCCATACCTCCAGAGCTCCAGAGCTCCATAGCACCAGAGCTCCATGGCTTCAGAGCTCCATAGCACCATAGCTCCATACCTCCAGAGCTCCAGGGCTCCAAAGCTCCATACCTCCAGAGCTCCATACCTCCAGAGCTCCATACCTCCAGAGCTCCATAGCTCCATAGCACCAGAGCTCCATAGCTCCATAGCACCAGAGCTCCATAGCACCAGAGCTCCATAGCACCAGAGCTCCATAGCTCCATAGCACCAGAGCTCCATAGCTCCATAGCACCAGAGCTCCATAGCTCCATAGCACCAGAGCTCCATACTTCCAGAGCTCCATAGCTCCATAGCTCCATAGCACCAGAGCTCCATAGCTCCATAGCACCAGAGCTCCATAGCTCCATAGCACCAGAGCTCCATACTTCCATAGCTCCATAGCTCCATACCTCCAGAGCTCCATAGCTCCATAGCTCCATACCTCCAGAGCTCCATAGCTCCAGAGCTCCATAGCTCCATAGCACCAGAGCTCCATAGCTCCATAGCACCAGAGCTCCATACTTCCATAGCTCCAGGGCTCCATAGCTCCAGGGCTCCATAGCTCCATACCTCCAGAGCTCCATAGCTCCATACTTCCAGAGCTCCATAGCTCCATAGCACCAGAGCTCCATAGCTCCATAGCACCAGAGCTCCATAGCTCCATAGCACCAGAGCTCCATAGCTCCATAGCACCAGAGCTCCATAGCTCCATAGCTCCAGGGCTCCATAGCTCCATAGCTCCAGGGCTCCATAGCTCCATAGCTCCAGGGCTCCATAGCTCCATAGCTCCATACCTCCAGAGCTCCATACCTCCAGAGCTCCATACCTCCATAGCACCAGAGCTCCATAGCTCCAGGGCTCCAGGGCTCCATAGCTCCATACCTCCAGAGCTCCATAGCTCCATACTTCCAGAGCTCCATAGCTCCATAGCTCCATACTTCCATAGCTCCATAGCTCCATACTTCCATAGCACCTGAGCTCCATACCTCCAGAGCTCCATAGCTCCAGCCTGGGTGGCTGGTGGCTCCATAGCTCCATACTTCCATAGCTCTAAGTCAGAGAGTTGGCGAAAATTGCACTAAGTGCGAAAGCCCATTCATTTACAACGGCGTGTCCGCCAGGCGGCGACATTTCCCCGTTACCGGTGGCTGCGCGGCGGGTGAGTGACAGAGCTTATCCGAGCGGCTGGAACTCTGCGCCGGCGTGGTCGAGCGTGAGGCCTCGGCCCTTTGGCTGCCTGGTACCTAAAACACTTCCATTGATCCAGCCACGGAGGGTGCTGGCTGGTGGCTCCATACCTCCATAGCTCCATAGCACCAAAGCTCCATAGCTCCATACCACCAGAGCTCCATGGCTTCAGAGCTACATAGCACCATAGCTCCATACCTCCAGAGCTCCAGGGCTCCATAGCTCCATACCTCCAGAACTCCATACCTCCAGAGCTCCATACCTCCAGAGCTCCATAGCACCAGAGCTCCATGGCTTCAGAGCTCCATAGCACCATAGCTCCATACCTCCAGAGCTCCAGGGCTCCATAGCTCCATACCTCCAGAGCTCCATACCTCCAGAGCTCCAGAGCTCCATAGCACCAGAGCTCCATGGCTTCAGAGCTCCATAGCACCATAGCTCCATACCTCCAGAGCTCCAGGGCTCCATAGCTCCATACCTCCAGAGCTCCATACCTCCAGAGCTCCAGAGCTCCATAGCACCAGAGCTCCATGGCTTCAGAGCTCCATAGCACCATAGCTCCATACCTCCAGAGCTCCAGGGCTCCAAAGCTCCATACCTCCAGAGCTCCATACCTCCAGAGCTCCATACCTCCAGAGCTCCATAGCTCCATAGCACCAGAGCTCCATAGCTCCATAGCACCAGAGCTCCATAGCACCAGAGCTCCATAGCTCCATAGCACCAGAGCTCCATAGCTCCATAGCACCAGAGCTCCATAGCTCCATAGCACCAGAGCTCCATACTTCCAGAGCTCCATAGCTCCATAGCTCCATAGCACCAGAGCTCCATAGCTCCATAGCACCAGAGCTCCATAGCTCCATAGCACCAGAGCTCCATACTTCCATAGCTCCATAGCTCCATACCTCCAGAGCTCCATAGCTCCATAGCTCCATACCTCCAGAGCTCCATAGCTCCAGAGCTCCATAGCTCCATAGCACCAGAGCTCCATAGCTCCATAGCACCAGAGCTCCATACTTCCATAGCTCCAGGGCTCCATAGCTCCAGGGCTCCATAGCTCCATACCTCCAGAGCTCCATAGCTCCATACTTCCAGAGCTCCATAGCTCCATAGCACCAGAGCTCCATAGCTCCATAGCACCAGAGCTCCATAGCTCCATAGCACCAGAGCTCCAGAGCTCCATAGCACCAGAGCTCCATAGCTCCATAGCTCCAGGGCTCCATAGCTCCATAGCTCCAGGGCTCCATAGCTCCATAGCTCCAGGGCTCCATAGCTCCATAGCTCCATACCTCCAGAGCTCCATACCTCCATACCTCCAGAGCTCCATACCTCCAGAGCTCCAGAGCTCCATACCTCCATAGCTCCATAGCTCCATACTTCCATAGCTCCAGAGCTCCATAGCTCCATACTTCCATAGCTCCATAGCTCCATACTTCCATAGCTCCATAGCTCCATAGCTCCAGGCACGGAGGGTGCTGGAGCTCCACACTTCCATAGGCACGGAGGGTGCTGGAGCTCCACACTTCCATAGGCACGGAGGGTGATGGAGCTCCACACTTCCATAGGCACGGAGGGTGCTGGAGCTCCACACTTCCATAGGCACGGAGGGTGCTGGAGCTCCACACTTCCATAGGCAGGGAGGGTGCTGGAGCTCCACACTTCCATAGGCACGGAGGGTGCTGGAGCTCCACACTTCCATAGGCACGGAGGGTGCTGGAGCTCCACACTTCCATAGGCAGGGAGGGTGCTGGAGCTCCACACTTCCATAGGCAGGGAGGGTGCTGGAGCTCCACACTTCCATAGGCAGGGAGGGTGCTGGAGCTCCACACTTCCATAGGCAGGGAGGGTGCTGGAGCTCCACACTTCCATAGGCAGGGAGGGTGCTGGAGCTCCACACTTCCATAGGCAGGGAGGGTGCTGGAGCTCCACACTTCCATAGGCAGGGAGGGTGCTGGAGCTCCACACAAAAAAAGAACCGGGCTGGATCAAAAAAGAACCGGGCGACCCGTTAAAATTGCTTAGCCGAGGTCCTGGAAGCCTAACACGGCGTGATCTTGTGCAAAAAGCCGCTCCCGAGCTCCAGCTGGAAGTGTAAAAAGAACCGGGCTGGATAAAAAAAGAACCGGGCTGGATCAAAAAAGAACCGGGCGACCCGTTAAAATTGCTTAGCCGAGGTCCTGGAAGCCTAACCCGGCGTGATCTTGTGCAAAAAGCCGCTCCCGAGCTCCAGCTGGAAGTGTAAAAAGAACCGGGCTGGATAAAAAAAAGAACCGGGCGGCCCGTTAAAATTGCTTAGCCGAGGTCCTGGAAGCCTAACCCGGCGTGATCTTGTGCAAAAAGCCGCTCCCGAGCTCCAGCTGGAAGTGTAAAAAGAACCGGGCTGGATAAAAAAAAGAACCGGGCTGGATCAAACAAGAACCGGGCGACCCGTTAAAATTGCTTAGCCGAGGTCCTGGAAGCCTAACACGGCGTGATCTTGTGCAAAAAGCCGCTCCCGAGCTCCAGCTGGAAGTGTAAAAAGAACCGGGCTGGATAAAAAAAGAACCGGGCTGGATCAAAAAAGAACCGGGCGACCCGTTAAAATTGCTTAGCCGAGGTCCTGGAAGCCTAACACGGCGTGATCTTGTGCAAAAAGCCGCTCCCGAGCTCCAGCTGGAAGTGTAAAAAGAACCAGGCTGGATAAAAAAAAGAACCGGGCTGGATAAAAAAAAAGAACCGGGCGACCCGTTAAAATTGCTTAGCCGAGGTCCTGGAAGCCTAACCCGGCGTGATCTTGTGCAAAAAGCCGCTCCCGAGCTCCAGCTGGAAGTGTAAAAAGAACCAGGCTGGATAAAAAAAAGAACCGGGCTGGATCAAAAAAGAACCGGGCGGCCCGTTAAAATTGCTTAGCCGAGGTCCTGGAAGCCTAACACGGCGTGATCTTGTGCAAAAAGCCGCTCCCGAGCTCCAGCTGGAAGTGTAAAAAGAACCGGGCTGGATAAAAAAAGAACCGGGCTGGATCAAAAAAGAACCGGGCGACCCGTTAAAATTGCTTAGCCGAGGTCCTGGAAGCCTAACACGGCGTGATCTTGCCCGAAAGTCGGCCTCTATACTTCCATTTTAGGTACCAGGCGCTCATAGTGTGTTGGTCCCACTAGTCAGTGTACTGGTCCCACTCGCTAGTGTACTGGTCCCCCTAGTCAGTGTACTCATCCAGTTACCCCCCGTTTTCCAAAACACAATCGGCACGTATAAGGGGGGGACTCCTGAGAGAGATGAGGTATATGCCAGCGCAACACCAATCCGCTCCGCGCTGGTTCCCATGTCGGCTACGGATGAATAAAACCAGCCTGTCCCCCCTGGAGCTCACGAGACACGGAATTTTTTCTAAGTGCCAACGGCTCTTCCGAGCAAACGTGTCCGCTCCGGCTGGTTCCCCCGTCGGCCTCGAATGACGAAAAATGCCGGTCTCCGCCCGGAGCTCATGACAAACGAAAAATTTTCTAAGTGCCAACGGCACTTGCGAGCGAATGTGTCCGCTCGGCGCTGGTTCCCGGGTCGAACCCGGAAGACGAAAAACGCCGGTCTCCGCCCGGAGCTCATGACAAACGAAAAATTTTCTAAGTGCCAACAGCACTTGCGAGCGAATGTGTCCGCTCGGCGCTGGTTCCCGGGTCGAACCCGGAAGACGAAAAACGCCGGTCCTCGCCCGGAGCTCATGACAAACGAAAAATTTTCTAAGTGCCAACGGCACTTGCGAGCGAATGTGTCCGCTCGGCGCTGGTTCCCGGGTCGAACCCGGAAGACGAAAAACGCCGGTCTCCGCCCGGAGCTCATGACAAACGAAAAATTTTCCAAGTGCCAACGGCACTTGCGAGCGAATGTGTCCGCTCGGCGCTGGTTCCCGGGTCAAACCCGGAAGACGAAAAACGCCGGTCCTCGCCCGGAGCTCATGACAAACGAAAAATTTTCTAAGTGCCAACGGCACTTGCGAGCGAATGTGTCCGCTCGGCGCTGGTTCCCGGGTCGGACCCGGAAGACGAAAAACGCCGGTCTCCGCCCGGAGCTCATGACAAACGAAAAATTTTCTAAGTGCCAACGGCACTTGCGAGCGAATGTGTCCGCTCGGCGCTGGTTCCCGGGTCGAACCCGGAAGACGAAAAACGCCGGTCCTCGCCCGGAGCTCATGACAAACGAAAAATTTTCTAAGTGCCAACGGCACTTGCGAGCGAATGTGTCCGCTCGGCGCTGGTTCCCGGGTCGGACCCGGAAGACGAAAAACGCCGGTCCTCGCCTGGAGGTCCCAGCAAAATCGGCGAAAAAACGACTAAGTGTCAACTTTCGAAAAAACGGCTAAGTGTCGACTTTCGAAAAAACGGCTAAGTGTCAACTTTCGAAAAAACGGCTAAGTGTCAACTTTCGAAAAAACGACTAAGTGTCGCCTCTCTGAAAAAACGGCAGAGTGCCCACGGCTCTGCGGGGCTTGTGAGTCCGCCCCGCGCCGGTTCGGCGGTCGGCCTCAAAAAGCGAAAAATCAGCCTCTCTCCCTGGAGCTCACCAAAAATTTGTCGAAATTTTTCTAAGTTCTCCTCGAGGTACCAGGGGGTGAGGTACCCGGGCTAAGATGCAGTACCTTTTTTGGTCTTCAGGTGCGCCAGAGTACAATGAAATGGTCCCAGTAGTCAGTGTACTCATCGACTTTCCCCCCGTTTTCCAAAGCACCTCGTTTACGAGTATGGAGGAGATGGTGCTGGTCTCCCCACGGCGTCGGACACGCCGTCCTTGACAGCACAAGGTCGGATAGAAGACCTGGAAAGCGCCGTGGCACGCGCTGGAGGTGGGCACTGTGGCGAAAAAACGACTAAGTGTCAACTTTCGAAAAAACGACTAAGTGTCAACTTTCGAAAAAACGGCTAAGTGTCAACTTTCGAAAAAACGACTAAGTGTCACCTCTCTGAAAAAATGGCAAAGTGTCGCCTCTCTGAAAATTTTCTAAGTGCCCACGGCTCTGCGGGCTCGTGCATCCGAGCCGCGCCGGTTCTGCAACCGGCCTAGAATGACGAAAAATAACGGTCTCCTCCTGGAGCTCACAGCCAATTGTGGCGAAAAAGTGGCAAAGTGCCCACGGCTCTGCGGGCTCGTGCATCCGACCCGCGCCGGTTCTGCAGCCGGCCTCGAATGACGAAAAATGACGGTCTCCTCCTGGAGCTCACAGCCAACTTGGCAAAAAGTTTCTAAGTGCCCACGGCCCTGCCGAGCTTTGGCGTCCGCCCAGCGCCGGTTCCGCAGTCGGCCTCGAATGACGAAAAATAACGGTCTCCTCCTGGAGCTCACAGCCAACTTGGCAAAAAGTTTCTAAGTGCCCACGGCCCTGCCGAGCTTTGGCGTCCGCCGAGCGCCGGTTCCGCAGTCGGCCTCGAATGACGAAAAATAACGGTCTCCTCCTGGAGCTCACAGCCAACTTGGCAAAAAGTTTCTAAGTGCCCACGGCCCTGCCGAGCTTTGGCGTCCGCCCAGCGCCGGTTCCGCAGTCGGCCTCGAATGACGAAAAATAACGGTCTCCTCCTGGAGCTCACAGCCAACTTGGGAAAAAGTTTCTAAGTGCCCACGGCCCTGCCGAGCTTTGGCGTCCGCCCAGCGCCGGTTCCGCAGTCGGCCTCGAATGACGAAAAATAACGGTCTCCTCCTGGAGCTCACAGCCAACTTGGCAAAAAGTTTCTAAGTGCCCACGGCCCTGCCGAGCTTTGGCGTCCGCCCAGCGCCGGTTCCGCAGTCGGCCTCGAATGACGAAAAATAACGGTCTCCTCCTGGAGCTCACAGCCAACTTGGCAAAAAGTTTCTAAGTGCCCACGGCCCTGCCGAGCTTTGGCGTCCGCCCAGCGCCGGTTCCGCAGTCGGCCTCGAATGACGAAAAATAACGGTCTCCTCCTGGAGCTCACAGCCAACTTGGCAAAAAGTTTCTAAGTGCCCACGGCCCTGCCGAGCTTTGGCGTCCGCCCAGCGCCGGTTCCGCAGTCGGCCTCGAATGACGAAAAATAACGGTCTCCTCCTGGAGCTCACAGCCAACTTGGCAAAAAGTTTCTAAGTGCCCACGGCCCTGCCGAGCTTTGGCGTCCGCCCAGCGCCGGTTCCGCAGTCGGCCTCGAATGACGAAAAATAACGGTCTCCTCCTGGAGCTCACAGCCAACTTGGCAAAAAGTTTCTAAGTGCCCACGGCCCTGCCGAGCTTTGGCGTCCGCCCAGCGCCGGTTCCGCAGTCGGCCTCGAATGACGAAAAATAACGGTCTCCTCCTGGAGCTCACAGCCAACTTGGCAAAAAGTTTCTAAGTGTCACATCTCTGAAAAAACGGCTAAGTGTCGACTTTCGAAAAAACGGCAAAGTGTCACATCTCTGAAAAAACGGCTAAGTGTCGACTTTCGAAAAAACGGCTAAGTGTCAACTTTCGAAAAAACGGCTAAGTGTCGCCTCTCTGAAAAAACGGCAAAGTGTCAACTTTCGAAAAAACGACAGAGTGTCGCCTCTCTGAAAAAACGACTAAGTGTCGACTCTGAGAAAATGGCAAAGTGCCCACGGCTCTGCGGGCTCGTGCATCCGACCCGCGCCGGTTCCCCAGCCGGCCTGAAATAAGGCAAAACCAGCCTCTCCGCCTGGAGCTCAGAGCCAACTTGGCGAATATTTTCTAAGTGCCCACGGCTCTGCGTGGCTACGGCGTCTGCCCAGCGCCGGTTCCTGGGTCGAACCCCGAGGACGAGGAATGCCGGTCTCCGCCTGGAGGTCCCAGCTTAATCGGCGAAAATTTTCTAAGTGCCCACGGCTCTGCCGGGCTCGTGCATCCGACCCGCGCCGGTTCCCCAGCCGGCCTGAAATAAGGCAAAACCAGCCTCTCCCCCTGGAGCTCAGAGCCAATTGTGGCGAAAAAACGACTAAGTGTCAACTTTCGAAAAAACGACTAAGTGTCAACTTTCCAAAAAAACGGCTAAGTGTCGACTTTCGAAAAAACGGCTAAGTGTCAACTTTCGAAAAAACGACTAAGTGTCGCCTCCGAAAAAACGACTAAGTGTCGCCTCTCTGAAAAAACGACTAAGTGCCCACGGCTCTGCGGGGCTTGTGAGTCCGCCCCGCGCCGGTTCGGCGGTCGGCCTCAAAAAGCGAAAAATCAGCCTCTCTCCCTGGAGCTCACCAAAAATTTGTCGAAATTTTTCTAAGTTCTCCTCGAGGTACCAGGGGGTGAGGTACCCGGGCTAAGATGCAGTACCTTTTTTGGTCTTCAGGTGCGCCAGAGTACAATGAAATGGTCCCAGTAGTCAGTGTACTCATCGACTTTCCCCCCGTTTTCCAAAGCACCTCGTTTACGAGTATGGAGGAGATGGTGCTGGTCACCCCACGGCGTCGGACACGCCGTCCTCGACAGCACAAGGTCGGATAGAAGACCTGAAAAGCGCCGTGGCACGCGCTGGAGGTGTCACTGTGGCGAAAAAGTGACTAAGTGTCAACTTTCGAAAAAACGGCTAAGTGTCAACTTTCGAAAAAACGGCTAAGTGTCAACTTTCGAAAAAACGACAAAGTGTCACCTCTCTGAAAAAACGGCAAAGTGTCAACTTTTGAAAAAAACGACTAAGTGTCAACTTTCGAAAAAACGACTAAGTGTCACCTCTCTGAAAAAATGGCAAAGTGTCAACTGCGAATGTGGTGGTGCATGGAAGGAAGTGGAGGACGGCCGCCTCCTTAAACACAGGCCGAAGAGGAGCGTCAGGGCCGGCTCCTTAAACACGGACCGAGTGTCGCCCTTAACACAGACCAAGCGGAGGACGGCCGCCTCCCTAAATACAGGCCGAACCGGAGCGCGAGGGCCGCTCCTTAAACACGGACCGAGTGTCGCCCTTAACACAGACCAAGCGGAGGACGGCCGCCTCCCTAAATACAGGCCGAACCGGAGCGCGAGGGCCGCTCCTTAAACACGGACCGAGTGTCGCCCTTAACACAGACCAAGGGGAGGACGGCCGCCTCCTTAAACACAGGCCGGAGAGGAGCGTCAGGGCCAGGCTCCTTAAACACGGACCGAGTGTCGCCCTTAACACAGACCAAGCGGAGGACGGCCGCCTCCCTAAATACAGGCCGAACCGGAGCGCGAGGGCCAGGCTCATTAAACACGGACCGAGTGTCGCCCTTAACACAGACCAAGGGGAGGACGGCCGCCTCCTTAAACACAGGCCGAACCGGAGCGCGAGTGTTGCTCCTTAAACACGGACCGAGTGGAGGACGGCCGCCTCCTTAAACACAGGCCGAACAAAATGACACAAAGTGTCAACTGCGAATGTTGTCCATCCAAGGAAGGAGCGTGATGCCCGGCCGGCTCCTTAAACACAGGCCGAGAGTCGCCCCGGACGGTCCGCCTCGCGGCGCCCGTCTGCTCGGATAAAATGACACAAAGTGTCAACTGCGAATGTTGTCCATCCAAGGAAGGAGCGTGATGCCCGGCCGGCTCCTTAAACACAGGCCGAGAGTCGCCCCGGACGGTCCGCCTCGCGGCGCCCGCCCGCTCGGATAAAATGACACAAAGTGTCAACTACGAATGTTGTCCATCCAAGGAAGGAGCGTGATGCCCGGCCGGCTCCTTAAACACAGGCCGAGAGTCGCCCCGGACGGTCCGCCTCGCGGCGCCCGTCTGCTCGGATAAAATGACACAAAGTGTCAACTGCGAATGTTGTCCATCCAAGGAAGGAGCGTGATGCCCGGCCGGCTCCTTAAACACAGGCCGAGAGTCGCCCCGGACGGTCCGCCTCGCGGCGCCCGCCCGCTCGGATAAAATGACACAAAGTGTCAACTGCGAATGTTGTCCATCCAAGGAAGGAGCGTGATGCCCGGCCGGCTCCTTAAACAAAGGCCGAGAGTCGCCCCGGACGGTCCGCCTCGCGGCGCCCGCCCGCTCGGATAAAATGACACAAAGTGTCAACTACGAATGTTGTCCATCCAAGGAAGGAGCGTGATGCCCGGCCGGCTCCTTAAACACAGGCCGAGAGTCGCCCCGGACGGTCCGCCTCGCGGCGCCCGCCCGCTCGGATAAAATGACACAAAGTGTCAACTATGAATGTTGTCCATCCAAGGAGGGAGCGTGAGGCCCGGCCGGCTCCGAAAACACAGGCCGAGAGTCGCCCCGGACGGTCCGCCTCGCGGCGCCCGTCTGCTCGGATAAAATGACACAAAGTGTCAACTGCGAATGTTGTCCATCCAAGGAAGGAGCGTGATGCCCGGCCGGCTCCTTAAACACAGGCCGAGAGTCGCCCCGGAC
This sequence comes from Syngnathus leptorhynchus, assembly GCF_054491065.1. Taxonomy (NCBI): domain Eukaryota; kingdom Metazoa; phylum Chordata; class Actinopteri; order Syngnathiformes; family Syngnathidae; genus Syngnathus; species Syngnathus leptorhynchus. The sequence continues at coordinate 1,729,891 of NW_028231993.1, read as the reverse complement.
GGTCCGCCTCGCGGCGCCCGCCCGCTCGGATAAAATGACACAAAGTGTCAACTACGAATGTTGTCCATCCAAGGAGGGAGCGTGAGGCCCGGCCGGCTCCGAAAACACAGGCCGAGAGTCGCCCCGGACGGTCCGCCTCGCGGCGCCCGTCTGCTCGGATAAAATGACACAAAGTGTCAACTGCGAATGTTGTCCATCCAAGGAAGGAGCGTGATGCCCGGCCGGCTCCTTAAACACAGGCCGAGAGTCGCCCCGGACGGTCCGCCTCGCGGCGCCCGCCCGCTCGGATAAAATGACACAAAGTGTCAACTACGAATGTTGTCCATCCAAGGAAGGAGCGTGATGCCCGGCTCCATAGCTCCATACCTCCAGAGCTCCATACCTCCAGAGCTCCATACCTCCAGAGCTCCATAGCACCAGAGCTCCATGGCTTCAGAGCTCCATAGCACCATAGCTCCATACCTCCAGAGCTCCAGGGCTCCATAGCTCCATACCTCCAGAGCTCCATACCTCCAGAGCTCCATACCTCCAGAGCTCCATAGCACCAGAGCTCCATGGCTTCAGAGCTCCATAGCACCATAGCTCCATACCTCCAGAGCTCCAGGGCTCCATAGCTCCATACCTCCAGAGCTCCATACCTCCAGAGCTCCATAGCACCAGAGCTCCATGGCTTCAGAGCTCCATAGCACCATAGCTCCATACCTCCAGAGCTCCAGGGCTCCATAGCTCCATACCTCCAGAGCTCCATACCTCCAGAGCTCCATACCTCCAGAGCTCCAGAGCTCCATAGCACCAGAGCTCCATGGCTTCAGAGCTCCATAGCACCATAGCTCCATACCTCCAGAGCTCCAGGGCTCCATAGCTCCATACCTCCAGAGCTCCATACCTCCAGAGCTCCAGAGCTCCATAGCACCAGAGCTCCATGGCTTCAGAGCTCCATAGCACCATAGCTCCATACCTCCAGAGCTCCAGGGCTCCATAGCTCCATACCTCCAGAGCTCCATACCTCCAGAGCTCCAGAGCTCCATAGCACCAGAGCTCCATGGCTTCAGAGCTCCATAGCACCATAGCTCCATACCTCCAGAGCTCCAGGGCTCCAAAGCTCCATACCTCCAGAGCTCCATACCTCCAGAGCTCCATACCTCCAGAGCTCCATAGCTCCATAGCACCAGAGCTCCATAGCTCCATAGCACCAGAGCTCCATAGCACCAGAGCTCCATAGCACCAGAGCTCCATAGCTCCATAGCACCAGAGCTCCATAGCTCCATAGCACCAGAGCTCCATAGCTCCATAGCACCAGAGCTCCATACTTCCAGAGCTCCATAGCTCCATAGCACCAGAGCTCCATAGCTCCATAGCACCAGAGCTCCATAGCTCCATAGCACCAGAGCTCCATACTTCCATAGCTCCATAGCTCCATAGCTCCATACCTCCAGAGCTCCATAGCTCCATAGCTCCATACCTCCAGAGCTCCATAGCTCCAGAGCTCCATAGCTCCATAGCACCAGAGCTCCATAGCTCCATAGCACCAGAGCTCCATACTTCCATAGCTCCAGGGCTCCATAGCTCCAGGGCTCCATAGCTCCATACCTCCAGAGCTCCATAGCTCCATACTTCCAGAGCTCCATAGCTCCATAGCACCAGAGCTCCATAGCTCCATAGCACCAGAGCTCCATAGCTCCATAGCACCAGAGCTCCATAGCTCCATAGCACCAGAGCTCCATAGCTCCATAGCTCCAGGGCTCCATAGCTCCATAGCTCCAGGGCTCCATAGCTCCATAGCTCCAGGGCTCCATAGCTCCATAGCTCCATACCTCCAGAGCTCCATACCTCCAGAGCTCCATACCTCCATAGCACCAGAGCTCCATAGCTCCAGGGCTCCAGGGCTCCATAGCTCCATACCTCCAGAGCTCCATAGCTCCATACTTCCAGAGCTCCATAGCTCCATAGCTCCATACTTCCATAGCTCCATAGCTCCATACTTCCATAGCACCTGAGCTCCATACCTCCAGAGCTCCATAGCTCCAGCCTGGGTGGCTGGTGGCTCCATAGCTCCATACTTCCATAGCTCTAAGTCAGAGAGTTGGCGAAAATTGCACTAAGTGCGAAAGCCCATTCATTTACAACGGCGTGTCCGCCAGGCGGCGACATTTCCCCGTTACCGGTGGCTGCGCGGCGGGTGAGTGACAGAGCTTATCCGAGCGGCTGGAACTCTGCGCCGGCGTGGTCGAGCGTGAGGCCTCGGCCCTTTGGCTGCCTGGTACCTAAAACACTTCCATTGATCCAGCCACGGAGGGTGCTGGCTGGTGGCTCCATACCTCCATAGCTCCATAGCACCAGAGCTCCATAGCACCATAGCACCAGAGCTCCATGGCTTCAGAGCTCCATAGCACCATAGCTCCATACCTCCAGAGCTCCAGGGCTCCATAGCTCCATACCTCCAGAGCTCCATACCTCCAGAGCTCCATACCTCCAGAGCTCCATAGCACCAGAGCTCCATGGCTTCAGAGCTCCATAGCACCATAGCTCCATACCTCCAGAGCTCCAGGGCTCCATAGCTCCATACCTCCAGAGCTCCATACCTCCAGAGCTCCAGAGCTCCAGAGCTCCATAGCACCAGAGCTCCATGGCTTCAGAGCTCCATAGCACCATAGCTCCATACCTCCAGAGCTCCAGGGCTCCATAGCTCCATACCTCCAGAGCTCCATACCTCCAGAGCTCCATACCTCCAGAGCTCCAGAGCTCCATAGCACCAGAGCTCCATGGCTTCAGAGCTCCATAGCACCATAGCTCCATACCTCCAGAGCTCCAGGGCTCCATAGCTCCATACCTCCAGAGCTCCAGAGCTCCATAGCACCAGAGCTCCATGGCTTCAGAGCTCCATAGAACCATAGCTCCATACCTCCAGAGCTCCAGGGCTCCATAGCTCCATACCTCCAGAGCTCCATACCTCCAGAGCTCCATACCTCCAGAGCTCCATAGCTCCATAGCACCAGAGCTCCATAGCTCCATAGCACCAGAGCTCCATAGCACCAGAGCTCCATAGCACCAGAGCTCCATAGCTCCATAGCACCAGAGCTCCATAGCTCCATAGCACCAGAGCTCCATAGCTCCATAGCACCAGAGCTCCATACTTCCAGAGCTCCATAGCTCCATAGCTCCATAGCACCAGAGCTCCATAGCTCCATAGCACCAGAGCTCCATGGCTTCAGAGCTCCATAGCACCATAGCTCCATACCTCCAGAGCTCCAGGGCTCCATAGCGCCATACCTCCAGAGCTCCATACCTCCAGAGCTCCATACCTCCAGAGCTCCATAGCACCAGAGCTCCATAGCTCCATAGCACCAGAGCTCCATAGCACCAGAGCTCCATAGCACCAGAGCTCCATAGCTCCATAGCACCAGAGCTCCATAGCTCCATAGCACCAGAGCTCCATACTTCCAGAGCTCCATAGCTCCATAGCTCCATAGCACCAGAGCTCCATAGCTCCATAGCACCAGAGCTCCGTAGCTCCATAGCACCAGAGCTCCATACTTCCATAGCTCCATAGCTCCATACCTCCAGAGCTCCATAGCTCCATAGCTCCATACCTCCAGAGCTCCATAGCTCCAGAGCTCCATAGCTCCATAGCTCCATAGCACCAGAGCTCCATAGCTCCATAGCACCAGAGCTCCATACTTCCATAGCTCCAGGGCTCCATAGCTCCAGGGCTCCATACCTCCAGAGCTCCATAGCTCCATACTTCCAGAGCTCCATAGCTCCATACTTCCATAGCTCCATACTTCCATACCTCCATAGCTCCATACTTCCATAGCACCAGAGCTCCATACTTCCATAGCACCAGAGCTCCATACCTCCAGAGCTCCAGAGCTCCAGCCTGGGTGGCTGGTGGCTCCATAGCTCCATACTTCCATAGCTCTAAGTCAGAGAGTTGGCGAAAATTGCACTAAGTGCGAAAGCCCATTCATTTACAACGGCGTGTCCACAAGGCGGCGACATTTCCCCGTTACCGGTGGCTGCGCGGCGGGTGAGTGACAGAGCTTATCCGAGCGGCTGGAACTCTGCGCCGGCGTGGTCGAGCGTGAGGCCTCGGCCCTTTGGCTGCCTGGTACCTAAAACACTTCCATTGATCCAGCCACGGAGGGTGCTGGCTGGTGGCTCCATACCTCCATAGCTCCATAGCACCAGAGCTCCATAGCTCCATAGCACCAGAGCTCCATGGCTTCAGAGCTCCATAGCACCATAGCTCCATACCTCCAGAGCTCCAGGGCTCCATAGCTCCATACCTCCAGAGCTCCATACCTCCAGAGCTCCATACCTTTAGAGCTCCATAGCACCAGAGCTCCATGGCTTCAGAGCTCCATAGCACCATAGCTCCATACCTCCAGAGCTCCAGGGCTCCATAGCTCCATACCTCCAGAGCTCCATACCTCCAGAGCTCCATACCTCCAGAGCTCCATAGCACCAGAGCTCCATGGCTTCAGAGCTCCATAGCACCATAGCTCCATACCTCCAGAGCTCCAGGGCTCCATAGCTCCATACCTCCAGAGCTCCATACCTCCAGAGCTCCAGAGCTCCATAGCACCAGAGCTCCATGGCTTCAGAGCTCCATAGCACCATAGCTCCATACCTCCAGAGCTCCAGGGCTCCAAAGCTCCATACCTCCAGAGCTCCATACCTCCAGAGCTCCATACCTCCATAGCACCAGAGCTCCATAGCTCCATAGCACCAGAGCTCCATAGCACCAGAGCTCCATAGCACCAGAGCTCCATAGCTCCATAGCACCAGAGCTCCATAGCTCCATAGCACCAGAGCTCCATAGCTCCATAGCACCAGAGCTCCATACTTCCAGAGCTCCATAGCTCCATAGCTCCATAGCACCAGAGCTCCATAGCTCCATAGCACCAGAGCTCCATAGCTCCATAGCACCAGAGCTCCATACTTCCATAGCTCCATAGCTCCATACCTCCAGAGCTCCATAGCTCCATAGCTCCATACCTCCAGAGCTCCATAGCACCAGAGCTCCATAGCTCCATAGCACCAGAGCTCCATACTTCCATAGCTCCAGGGCTCCATAGCTCCAGGGCTCCATAGCTCCATACCTCCAGAGCTCCATAGCTCCATACTTCCAGAGCTCCATAGCTCCATAGCACCAGAGCTCCATAGCTCCATAGCACCAGAGCTCCATAGCTCCATAGCACCAGAGCTCCATAGCTCCATAGCACCAGAGCTCCATAGCTCCATAGCTCCAGGGCTCCATAGCTCCATAGCTCCAGGGCTCCATAGCTCCATAGCTCCAGGGCTCCATAGCTCCATAGCTCCATACCTCCAGAGCTCCATACCTCCAGAGCTCCATACCTCCATAGCACCAGAGCTCCATAGCTCCAGGGCTCCAGGGCTCCATAGCTCCATACCTCCAGAGCTCCATAGCTCCATACTTCCAGAGCTCCATAGCTCCATAGCTCCATACTTCCATAGCTCCATAGCTCCATACTTCCATAGCACCTGAGTTCCATACCTCCAGAGCTCCATAGCTCCAGCCTGGGTGGCTGGTGGCTCCATAGCTCCATACTTCCATAGCTCTAAGTCAGAGAGTTGGCGAAAATTGCACTAAGTGCGAAAGCCCATTCATTTACAACGGCGTGTCCGCCAGGCGGCGACATTTCCCCGTTACCGGTGGCTGCGCGGCGGGTGAGTGACAGAGCTTATCCGAGCGGCTGGAACTCTGCGCCGGCGTGGTCGAGCGTGAGGCCTCGGCCCTTTGGCTGCCTGGTACCTAAAACACTTCCATTGATCCAGCCACGGAGGGTGCTGGCTGGTGGCTCCATACCTCCATAGCTCCATAGCACCAAAGCTCCATAGCTCCATAGCACCAGAGCTCCATGGCTTCAGAGCTCCATAGCACCATAGCTCCATACCTCCAGAGCTCCAGGGCTCCATAGCTCCATACCTCCAGAACTCCATACCTCCAGAGCTCCATACCTCCAGAGCTCCATAGCACCAGAGCTCCATGGCTTCAGAGCTCCATAGCACCATAGCTCCATACCTCCAGAGCTCCAGGGCTCCATAGCTCCATACCTCCAGAGCTCCATACCTCCAGAGCTCCATACCTCCAGAGCTCCATAGCACCAGAGCTCCATGGCTTCAGAGCTCCATAGCACCATAGCTCCATACCTCCAGAGCTCCTGGGCTCCATAGCTCCATACCTCCAGAGCTCCATACCTCCAGAGCTCCATACCTCCAGAGCTCCAGAGCTCCATAGCACCAGAGCTCCATGGCTTCAGAGCTCCATAGCTCCATACCTCCAGAGCTCCAGGGCTCCATAGCTCCATACCTCCAGAGCTCCATACCTCCAGAGCTCCAGAGCTCCATAGCACCAGAGCTCCATGGCTTCAGAGCTCCATAGCACCATAGCTCCATACCTCCAGAGCTCCAGGGCTCCATAGCTCCATACCTCCAGAGCTCCATACCTCCAGAGCTCCATACCTCCAGAGCTCCATAGCTCCATAGCACCAGAGCTCCATAGCTCCATAGCACCAGAGCTCCATAGCACCAGAGCTCCATAGCACCAGAGCTCCATAGCTCCATAGCACCAGAGCTCCATAGCTCCATAGCACCAGAGCTCCATAGCTCCATAGCACCAGAGCTCCATACTTCCAGAGCTCCATAGCTCCATAGCTCCATAGCACCAGAGCTCCATAGCTCCATAGCACCAGAGCTCCATAGCTCCATAGCACCAGAGCTCCATACTTCCATAGCTCCATAGCTCCATACCTCCAGAGCTCCATAGCTCCATAGCTGCATACCTCCAGAGCTCCATAGCTCCAGAGCTCCATAGCTCCATAGCTCCATAGCACCAGAGCTCCATAGCTCCATAGCACCAGAGCTCCATACTTCCATAGCTCCAGGGCTCCATAGCTCCAGGGCTCCATACCTCCAGAGCTCCATAGCTCCATACTTCCAGAGCTCCATAGCTCCATACTTCCATAGCTCCATACTTCCATACCTCCATAGCTCCATACTTCCATAGCACCAGAGCTCCATACTTCCATAGCACCAGAGCTCCATACCTCCAGAGCTCCAGAGCTCCAGCCTGGGTGGCTGGTGGCTCCATAGCTCCATACTTCCATAGCTCTAAGTCAGAGAGTTGGCGAAAATTGCACTAAGTGCGAAAGCCCATTCATTTACAACGGCGTGTCCACAAGGCGGCGACATTTCCCCGTTACCGGTGGCTGCGCGGCGGGTGAGTGACAGAGCTTATCCGAGCGGCTGGAACTCTGCGCCGGCGTGGTCGAGCGTGAGGCCTCGGCCCTTTGGCTGCCTGGTACCTAAAACACTTCCATTGATCCAGCCACGGAGGGTGCTGGCTGGTGGCTCCATACCTCCATAGCTCCATAGCACCAGAGCTCCATAGCTCCATAGCACCAGAGCTCCATGGCTTCAGAGCTCCATAGCACCATAGCTCCATACCTCCAGAGCTCCAGGGCTCCATAGCTCCATACCTCCAGAGCTCCATACCTCCAGAGCTCCATACCTCCAGAGCTCCATAGCACCAGAGCTCCATGGCTTCAGAGCTCCATAGCACCATAGCTCCATACCTCCAGAGCTCCAGGGCTCCATAGCTCCATACCTCCAGAGCTCCATACCTCCAGAGCTCCATACCTCCAGAGCTCCATAGCACCAGAGCTCCATGGCTTCAGAGCTCCATAGCACCATAGCTCCATACCTCCAGAGCTCCAGGGCTCCATAGCTCCATACCTCCAGAGCTCCATACCTCCAGAGCTCCATAGCACCAGAGCTCCATGGCTTCAGAGCTCCATAGCACCATAGCTCCATACCTCCAGAGCTCCAGGGCTCCATAGCTCCATACCTCCAGAGCTCCATACCTCCAGAGCTCCAGAGCTCCATAGCACCAGAGCTCCATGGCTTCAGAGCTCCATAGCACCATAGCTCCATACCTCCAGAGCTCCAGGGCTCCAAAGCTCCATACCTCCAGAGCTCCATACCTCCAGAGCTCCATACCTCCAGAGCTCCATAGCTCCATAGCACCAGAGCTCCATAGCTCCATAGCACCAGAGCTCCATAGCACCAGAGCTCCATAGCACCAGAGCTCCATAGCTCCATAGCACCAGAGCTCCATAGCTCCATAGCACCAGAGCTCCATAGCTCCATAGCACCAGAGCTCCATACTTCCAGAGCTCCATAGCTCCATAGCTCCATAGCACCAGAGCTCCATAGCTCCATAGCACCAGAGCTCCATAGCTCCATAGCACCAGAGCTCCATACTTCCATAGCTCCATAGCTCCATACCTCCAGAGCTCCATAGCTCCATAGCTCCATACCTCCAGAGCTCCATAGCTCCAGAGCTCCATAGCTCCATAGCACCAGAGCTCCATAGCTCCATAGCACCAGAGCTCCATACTTCCATAGCTCCAGGGCTCCATAGCTCCAGGGCTCCATAGCTCCATACCTCCAGAGCTCCATAGCTCCATACTTCCAGAGCTCCATAGCTCCATAGCACCAGAGCTCCATAGCTCCATAGCACCAGAGCTCCATAGCTCCATAGCACCAGAGCTCCATAGCTCCATAGCACCAGAGCTCCATAGCTCCATAGCTCCAGGGCTCCATAGCTCCATAGCTCCAGGGCTCCATAGCTCCATAGCTCCAGGGCTCCATAGCTCCATAGCTCCATACCTCCAGAGCTCCATACCTCCAGAGCTCCATACCTCCATAGCACCAGAGCTCCATAGCTCCAGGGCTCCAGGGCTCCATAGCTCCATACCTCCAGAGCTCCATAGCTCCATACTTCCAGAGCTCCATAGCTCCATAGCTCCATACTTCCATAGCTCCATAGCTCCATACTTCCATAGCACCTGAGCTCCATACCTCCAGAGCTCCATAGCTCCAGCCTGGGTGGCTGGTGGCTCCATAGCTCCATACTTCCATAGCTCTAAGTCAGAGAGTTGGCGAAAATTGCACTAAGTGCGAAAGCCCATTCATTTACAACGGCGTGTCCGCCAGGCGGCGACATTTCCCCGTTACCGGTGGCTGCGCGGCGGGTGAGTGACAGAGCTTATCCGAGCGGCTGGAACTCTGCGCCGGCGTGGTCGAGCGTGAGGCCTCGGCCCTTTGGCTGCCTGGTACCTAAAACACTTCCATTGATCCAGCCACGGAGGGTGCTGGCTGGTGGCTCCATACCTCCATAGCTCCATAGCACCAGAGCTCCATAGCTCCATAGCACCAGAGCTCCATGGCTTCAGAGCTCCATAGCACCATAGCTCCATACCTCCAGAGCTCCAGGGCTCCATAGCTCCATACCTCCAGAGCTCCATACCTCCAGAGCTCCATACCTCCAGAGCTCCATAGCACCAGAGCTCCATGGCTTCAGAGCTCCATAGCACCATAGCTCCATACCTCCAGAGCTCCAGGGCTCCATAGCTCCATACCTCCAGAGCTCCATACCTCCAGAGCTCCATACCTCCAGAGCTCCATAGCACCAGAGCTCCATGGCTTCAGAGCTCCATAGCACCATAGCTCCATACCTCCAGAGCTCCAGGGCTCCATAGCTCCATACCTCCAGAGCTCCATACCTCCAGAGCTCCATACCTCCAGAGCTCCAGAGCTCCATAGCACCAGAGCTCCATGGCTTCAGAGCTCCATAGCTCCATACCTCCAGAGCTCCAGGGCTCCATAGCTCCATACCTCCAGAGCTCCATACCTCCAGAGCTCCAGAGCTCCATAGCACCAGAGCTCCATGGCTTCAGAGCTCCATAGCACCATAGCTCCATACCTCCAGAGCTCCAGGGCTCCATAGCTCCATACCTCCAGAGCTCCATACCTCCAGAGCTCCATACCTCCAGAGCTCCATAGCACCAGAGCTCCATAGCTCCATAGCACCAGAGCTCCATAGCACCAGAGCTCCATAGCACCAGAGCTCCATAGCTCCATAGCACCAGAGCTCCATAGCTCCATAGCACCAGAGCTCCATAGCTCCATAGCACCAGAGCTCCATACTTCCAGAGCTCCATAGCTCCATAGCTCCATAGCACCAGAGCTCCATAGCTCCATAGCACCAGAGCTCCATAGCTCCATAGCACCAGAGCTCCATACTTCCATAGCTCCATAGCTCCATACCTCCAGAGCTCCATAGCTCCATAGCTCCATACCTCCAGAGCTCCATAGCTCCATAGCTCCATAGCTCCATAGCTCCATAGCACCAGAGCTCCATAGCTCCATAGCACCAGAGCTCCATACTTCCATAGCTCCAGGGCTCCATAGCTCCATACCTCCAGAGCTCCATACCTCCAGAGCTCCAGAGCTCCATAGCACCAGAGCTCCATGGCTTCAGAGCTCCATAGCACCATAGCTCCATACCTCCAGAGCTCCAGGGCTCCATAGCTCCATACCTCCAGAGCTCCATACCTCCAGAGCTCCAGAGCTCCATAGCACCAGAGCTCCATGGCTTCAGAGCTCCATAGCACCATAGCTCCATACCTCCAGAGCTCCAGGGCTCCAAAGCTCCATACCTCCAGAGCTCCATACCTCCAGAGCTCCATACCTCCAGAGCTCCATAGCTCCATAGCACCAGAGCTCCATAGCTCCATAGCACCAGAGCTCCATAGCACCAGAGCTCCGTAGCACCAGAGCTCCATAGCTCCATAGCACCAGAGCTCCATAGCTCCATAGCACCAGAGCTCCATAGCTCCATAGCACCAGAGCTCCATACTTCCAGAGCTCCATAGCTCCATAGCTCCATAGCACCAGAGCTCCATAGCTCCATAGCACCAGAGCTCCATAGCTCCATAGCACCAGAGCTCCATACTTCCATAGCTCCATAGCTCCATACCTCCAGAGCTCCATAGCTCCATAGCTCCATACCTCCAGAGCTCCATAGCTCCAGAGCTCCATAGCTCCATAGCACCAGAGCTCCATAGCTCCATAGCACCAGAGCTCCATACTTCCATAGCTCCAGGGCTCCATAGCTCCAGGGCTCCATAGCTCCATACCTCCAGAGCTCCATAGCTCCATACTTCCAGAGCTCCATAGCTCCATAGCACCAGAGCTCCATAGCTCCATAGCACCAGAGCTCCATAGCTCCATAGCACCAGAGCTCCATAGCTCCATAGCACCAGAGCTCCATAGCTCCATAGCTCCAGGGCTCCATAGCTCCATAGCTCCAGGGCTCCAGGGCTCCATAGCTCCATACCTCCAGACCTCCATAGCTCCATACTTCCAGAGCTCCATAGCTCCATAGCTCCATACTTCCATAGCTCCATAGCTCCATACTTCCATAGCACCTGAGCTCCATACCTCCAGAGCTCCATAGCTCCAGCCTGGGTGGCTGGTGGCTCCATAGCTCCATACTTCCATAGCTCTAAGTCAGAGAGTTGGCGAAAATTGCACTAAGTGCGAAAGCCCATTCATTTACAACGGCGTGTCCGCCAGGCGGCGACATTTCCCCGTTACCGGTGGCTGCGCGGCGGGTGAGTGACAGAGCTTATCCGAGCGGCTGGAACTCTGCGCCGGCGTGGTCGAGCGTGAGGCCTCGGCCCTTTGGCTGCCTGGTACCTAAAACACTTCCATTGATCCAGCCACGGAGGGTGCTGGCTGGTAGCTCCATACCTCCATAGCTCCATAGCACCAGAGCTCCATAGCTCCATAGCACCAGAGCTCCATAGCTCCATAGCACCAGAGCTCCATAGCTCCATAGCACCAGAGCTCCATACTTCCAGAGCTCCATAGCTCCATAGCTCCATAGCACCAGAGCTCCATAGCTCCATAGCACCAGAGCTCCATGGCTTCAGAGCTCCATAGCACCATAGCTCCATACCTCCAGAGCTCCAGGGCTCCATAGCTCCATACCTCCAGAGCTCCATACCTCCAGAGCTCCATACCTCCAGAGCTCCATAGCACCAGAGCTCCATAGCTCCATAGCACCAGAGCTCCATAGCACCAGAGCTCCATAGCACCAGAGCTCCATAGCTCCATAGCACCAGAGCTCCATAGCTCCATAGCACCAGAGCTCAGTACTTCCAGAGCTCCATAGCTCCATAGCTCCATAGCACCAGAGCTCCATAGCTCCATAGCACCAGAGCTCCATAGCTCCATAGCACCAGAGCTCCATACTTCCATAGCTCCATAGCTCCATACTTCCAGAGCTCCATAGCTCCATAGCTCCATACCTCCAGAGCTCCATAGCTCCAGAGCTCCATAGCTCCATAGCTCCATAGCACCAGAGCTCCATAGCTCCATAGCACCAGAGCTCCATACTTCCATAGCTCCAGGGCTCAATAGCTCCAGGGCTCCATACCTCCAGAGCTCCATAGCTCCATACTTCCAGAGCTCCATAGCTCCATACTTCCATAGCTCCATACTTCCATACCTCCATAGCTCCATACTTCCATAGCACCAGAGCTCCATACTTCCATAGCACCAGAGCTCCATACCTCCAGAGCTCCAGAGCTCCAGCCTGGGTGGCTGGTGGCTCCATAGCTCCATACTTCCATAGCTCTAAGTCAGAGAGTTGGCGAAAATTGCACTAAGTGCGAAAGCCCATTCATTTACAACGGCGTGTCCACAAGGCGGCGACATTTCCCCGTTACCGGTGGCTGCGCGGCGGGTGAGTGACAGAGCTTATCCGAGCGGCTGGAACTCTGCGCCGGCGTGGTCGAGCGTGAGGCCTCGGCCCTTTGGCTGCCTGGTACCTAAAACACTTCCATTGATCCAGCCACGGAGGGTGCTGGCTGGTGGCTCCATACCTCCATAGCTCCATAGCACCAGAGCTCCATAGCTCCATAGCACCAGAGCTCCATGGCTTCAGAGCTCCATAGCACCATAGCTCCATACCTCCAGAGCTCCAGGGCTCCATAGCTCCATACCTCCAGAGCTCCATACCTCCAGAGCTCCATACCTCCAGAGCTCCATAGCACCAGAGCTCCATGGCTTCAGAGCTCCATAGCACCATAGCTCCATACCTCCAGAGCTCCAGGGCTCCATAGCTCCATACCTCCAGAGCTCCATACCTCCAGAGCTCCAGAGCTCCATAGCACCAGAGCTCCATGGCTTCAGAGCTCCATAGCACCATAGCTCCATACCTCCAGATTTCCAGGGCTCCATAGCTCCATACCTCCAGAGCTCCATACCTCCAGAGCTCCATACCTCCAGAGCTCCATAGCACCAGAGCTCCATGGCTTCAGAACTCCATAGCACCATAGCTCCATACCTCCAGAGCTCCAGGGCTCCATAGCTCCATACCTCCAGAGCTCCATACCTCCAGAGCTCCATACCTCCAGAGCTCCAGAGCTCCATAGCACCAGAGCTCCATGGCTTCAGAGCTCCATAGCACCATAGCTCCATACCTCCAGAGCTCCAGGGCTCCATAGCTCCATACCTCCAGAGCTCCATACCTCCAGAGCTCCAGAGCTCCATAGCACCAGAGCTCCATGGCTTCAGAGCTCCATAGCACCATAGCTCCATACCTCCAGAGCTCCAGGGCTCCATAGCTCCATACCTCCAGAGCTCCATACCTCCAGAGCTCCATACCTCCAGAGCTCCATAGCTCCATAGCACCAGAGCTCCATAGCTCCATAGCACCAGAGCTCCATAGCACCAGAGCTCCATAGCACCAGAGCTCCATAGCTCCATAGCACCAGAGCTCCATAGCTCCATAGCACCAGAGCTCCATAGCTCCATAGCACCAGAGCTCCATACTTCCAGAGCTCCATAGCTCCATAGCTCCATAGCACCAGAGCTCCATAGCTCCATAGCACCAGAGCTCCATGGCTTCAGAGCTCCATAGCACCATAGCTCCATACCTCCAGAGCTCCAGGGCTCCATAGCTCCATACCTCCAGAGCTCCATACCTCCAGAGCTCCATACCTCCAGAGCTCCATAGCACCAGAGCTCCATAGCTCCATAGCACCAGAGCTCCATAGCACCAGAGCTCCATAGCACCAGAGCTCCATAGCTCCATAGCACCAGAGCTCCATAGCTCCATAGCACCAGAGCTCCATACTTCCAGAGCTCCATAGCTCCATAGCTCCATAGCACCAGAGCTCCATAGCTCCATAGCACCAGAGCTCCATAGCTCCATAGCACCAGAGCTCCATACTTCCATAGCTCCATAGCTCCATACCTCCAGAGCTCCATAGCTCCATAGCTCCATACCTCCAGAGCTCCATAGCTCCAGAGCTCCATAGCTCCATAGCTCCATAGCACCAGAGCTCCATAGCTCCATAGCACCAGAGCTCCATACTTCCATAGCTCCAGGGCTCCATAGCTCCAGGGCTCCATACCTCCAGAGCTCCATAGCTCCATACTTCCAGAGCTCCATAGCTCCATACTTCCATAGCTCCATACTTCCATACCTCCATAGCTCCATACTTCCATAGCACCAGAGCTCCATACTTCCATAGCACCAGAGCTCCATACCTCCAGAGCTCCAGAGCTCCAGCCTGGGTGGCTGGTGGCTCCATAGCTCCATACTTCCATAGCTCTAAGTCAGAGAGTTGGCGAAAATTGCACTAAGTGCGAAAGCCCATTCATTTACAACGGCGTGTCCACAAGGCGGCGACATTTCCCCGTTACCGGTGGCTGCGCGGCGGGTGAGTGACAGAGCTTATCCGAGCGGCTGGAACTCTGCGCCGGCGTGGTCGAGCGTGAGGCCTCGGCCCTTTGGCTGCCTGGTACCTAAAACACTTCCATTGATCCAGCCACGGAGGGTGCTGGCTGGTGGCTCCATACCTCCATAGCTCCATAGCACCAGAGCTCCATAGCTACATAGCACCAGAGCTCCATGGCTTCAGAGCTCCATAGCACCATAGCTCCATACCTCCAGAGCTCCAGGGCTCCATAGCTCCATACCTCCAGAGCTCCATACCTCCAGAGCTCCATACCTCCAGAGCTCCATAGCACCAGAGCTCCATGGCTTCAGAGCTCCATAGCACCATAGCTCCATACCTCCAGAGCTCCAGGGCTCCATAGCTCCATACCTCCAGAGCTCCATACCTCCAGAGCTCCATACCTCCAGAGCTCCATAGCACCAGAGCTCCATGGCTTCAGAGCTCCATAGCACCATAGCTCCATACCTCCAGAGCTCCAGGGCTCCATAGCTCCATACCTCCAGAGCTCCATACCTCCAGAGCTCCATACCTCCAGAGCTCCATAGCACCAGAGCTCCATGGCTTCAGAGCTCCATAGCACCATAGCTCCATACCTCCAGAGCTCCAGGGCTCCATAGCTCCATACCTCCAGAGCTCCATACCTCCAGAGCTACATACCTCCAGAGCTCCAGAGCTCCATAGCACCAGAGCTCCATGGCTTCAGAGCTCCATAGCACCATAGCTCCATACCTCCAGAGCTCCAGGGCTCCATAGCTCCATACCTCCAGAGCTCCATACCTCCAGAGCTCCAGAGCTCCATAGCACCAGAGCTCCATGGCTTCAGAGCTCCATAGCACCATAGCTCCATACCTCCAGAGCTCCAGGGCTCCATAGCTCCATACCTCCAGAGCTCCATACCTCCAGAGCTCCAGAGCTCCATAGCACCAGAGCTCCATGGCTTCAGAGCTCCATAGCACCATAGCTCCATACCTCCAGAGCTCCAGGGCTCCAAAGCTCCATACCTCCAGAGCTCCATACCTCCAGAGCTCCATACCTCCAGAGCTCCATAGCTCCATAGCACCAGAGCTCCATAACTCCATAGCACCAGAACTCCATAGCACCAGAGCTCCATAGCACCAGAGCTCCATAGCTCCATAGCACCAGAGCTCCATAGCTCCATAGCACCAGAGCTCCATACTTCCAGAGCTCCATAGCTCCATAGCACCAGAGCTCCATAGCTCCATAGCACCAGAGCTCCATAGCTCCAAAGCACCAGAGCTCCATACTTCCATAGCTCCATAGCTCCATACCTCCAGAGCTCCATAGCTCCATAGCTCCATACCTCCAGAGCTCCATAGCTCCAGAGCTCCATAGCTCCATAGCACCAGAGCTCCATAGCTCAATAGCACCAGAGCTCCATACTTCCATAGCTCCAGGGCTCCATAGCTCCAGGGCTCCATAGCTCCATACCTCCAGAGCTCCATAGCTCCATACTTCCAGAGCTCCATAGCTCCATAGCACCAGAGCTCCATAGCTCCATAGCACCAGAGCTCCATAGCTCCATAGCACCAGAGCTCCATAGCTCCATAGCACCAGAGCTCCATAGCTCCATAGCTCCAGGGCTCCATAGCTCCATAGCTCCAGGGCTCCATAGCTCCATAGCTCCAGGGCTCCATAGCTCCATAGCTCCATACCTCCAGAGCTCCATACCTCCAGAGCTCCATACCTCCATAGCACCAGAGCTCCATAGCTCCAGGGCTCCAGGGCTCCATAGCTCCATACCTCCAGAGCTCCATAGCTCCATACTTCCAGAGCTCCATAGCTCCATAGCTCCATACTTCCATAGCTCCATAGCTCCATACTTCCATAGCACCTGAGCTCCATACCTCCAGAGCTCCATAGCTCCAGCCTGGGTGGCTGGTGGCTCCATAGCTCCATACTTCCATAGCTCTAAGTCAGAGAGTTGGCGAAAATTGCACTAAGTGCGAAAGCCCATTCATTTACAACGGCGTGTCCGCCAGGCGGCGACATTTCCCCGTTACCGGTGGCTGCGCGGCGGGTGAGTGACAGAGCTTATCCGAGCGGCTGGAACTCTGCGCCGGCGTGGTCGAGCGTGAGGCCTCGGCCCTTTGGCTGCCAGGTACCTAAAACACTTCCATTGATCCAGCCACGGAGGGTGCTGGCTGGTGGCTCCATACCTCCATAGCTCCATAGCACCAGAGCTCCATAGCTCCATAGCACCAGAGCTCCATGGCTTCAGAGCTCCATAGCACCATAGCTCCATACCTCCAGAGCTCCAGAGCTCCAGGGCTCCATAGCTCCATACCTCCAGAGCTCCATACCTCCAGAGCTCCATACCTCCAGAGCTCCATAGCACCAGAGCTCCATGGCTTCAGAGCTCCATAGCACCATAGCTCCATACCTCCAGAGCTCCAGGGCTCCATAGCTCCATACCTCCAGAGCTCCATACCTCCAGAGCTCCATACCTCCAGAGCTCCATAGCACCAGAGCTCCATGGCTTCAGAGCTCCATAGCACCATAGCTCCATACCTCCAGAGCTCCAGGGCTCCATAGCTCCATACCTCCAGAGCTCCATACCTCCAGAGCTCCATACCTCCAGAGCTCCAGAGCTCCATAGCACCAGAGCTCCATGGCTTCAGAGCTCCATAGCACCATAGCTCCATACCTCCAGAGCTCCAGGGCTCCATAGCTCCATACCTCCAGAGCTCCATACCTCCAGAGCTCCAGAGCTCCATAGCACCAGAGCTCCATGGCTTCAGAGCTCCATAGCACCATAGCTCCATACCTCCAGAGCTCCAGGGCTCCATAGCTCCATACCTCCAGAGCTCCATACCTCCAGAGCTCCAGAGCTCCATAGCACCAGAGCTCCATGGCTTCAGAGCTCCATAGCACCATAGCTCCATACCTCCAGAGCTCCAGGGCTCCAAAGCTCCATACCTCCAGAGCTCCATACCTCCAGAGCTCCATACCTCCAGAGCTCCATAGCTCCATAGCACCAGAGCTCCATAGCTCCATAGCACCAGAGCTCCATAGCACCAGAGCTCCATAGCACCAGAGCTCCATAGCTCCATAGCACCAGAGCTCCATAGCTCCATAGCACCAGAGCTCCATAGCTCCATAGCACCAGAGCTCCATACTTCCAGAGCTCCATAGCTCCATAGCTCCATAGCACCAGAGCTCCATAGCTCCATAGCACCAGAGCTCCATAGCTCCATAGCACCAGAGCTCCATACTTCCATAGCTCCATAGCTCCATAGCTCCATACCTCCAGAGCTCCATAGCTCCATAGCTCCATACCTCCAGAGCTCCATAGCTCCAGAGCTCCATAGCTCCATAGCACCAGAGCTCCATAGCTCCATAGCACCAGAGCTCCATACTTCCATAGCTCCAGGGCTCCATAGCTCCAGGGCTCCATAGCTCCATACCTCCATAGCTCCATAGCTCCATACTTCCAGAGCTCCATAGCTCCATAGCACCAGAGCTCCATAGCTCCATAGCACCAGAGCTCCATAGCTCCATAGCACCAGAGCTCCATAGCTCCATAGCACCAGAGCTCCATAGCTCCATAGCTCCAGGGCTCCATAGCTCCATAGCTCCAGGGCTCCATAGCTCCATAGCTCCAGGGCTCCATAGCTCCATAGCTCCATACCTCCAGAGCTCCATACCTCCAGAGCTCCATACCTCCATAGCACCAGAGCTCCATAGCTCCAGGGCTCCAGGGCTCCATAGCTCCATACCTCCAGAGCTCCATAGCTCCATACTTCCAGAGCTCCATAGCTCCATAGCTCCATACTTCCATAGCTCCATAGCTCCATACTTCCATAGCACCTGAGCTCCATACCTCCAGAGCTCCATAGCTCCAGCCTGGGTGGCTGGTGGCTCCATAGCTCCATACTTCCATAGCTCTAAGTCAGAGAGTTGGCGAAAATTGCACTAAGTGCGAAAGCCCATTCATTTACAACGGCGTGTCCGCCAGGCGGCGACATTTCCCCGTTACCGGTGGCTGCGCGGCGGGTGAGTGACAGAGCTTATCCGAGCGGCTGGAACTCTGCGCCGGCGTGGTCGAGCGTGAGGCCTCGGCCCTTTGGCTGCCTGGTACCTAAAACACTTCCATTGATCTAGCCACGGAGGGTGCTGGCTGGTGGCTCCATACCTCCATAGCTCCATAGCACCAGAGCTCCATAGCTCCATAGCACCAGAGCTCCATGGCTTCAGAGCTCCATAGCACCATAGCTCCATACCTCCAGAGCTCCAGGGCTCCATAGCTCCATACCTCCAGAGCTCCATACCTCCAGAGCTCCATACCTCCAGAGCTCCATAGCACCAGAGCTCCATGGCTTCAGAGCTCCATAGCACCATAGCTCCATACCTCCAGAGCTCCAGGGCTCCATAGCTCCATACCTCCAGAGCTCCATACCTCCAGAGCTCCATACCTCCAGAGCTCCATAGCACCAGAGCTCCATGGCTTCAGAGCTCCATAGCACCATAGCTCCATACCTCCAGAGCTCCAGGGCTCCATAGCTCCATACCTCCAGAGCTCCATACCTCCAGAGCTCCAGAGCTCCATAGCACCAGAGCTCCATGGCTTCAGAGCTCCATAGCACCATAGCTCCATACCTCCAGAGCTCCAGGGCTCCATAGCTCCATACCTCCAGAGCTCCATACCTCCAGAGCTCCATACCTCCAGAGCTCCATAGCTCCATAGCACCAGAGCTCCATAGCTCCATAGCACCAGAGCTCCATAGCACCAGAGCTCCATAGCACCAGAGCTCCATAGCTCCATAGCACCAGAGCTCCATAGCTCCATAGCACCAGAGCTCCATAGCTCCATAGCACCAGAGCTCCATACTTCCAGAGCTCCATAGCTCCATAGCTCCATAGCACCAGAGCTCCATAGCTCCATAGCACCAGAGCTCCATGGCTTCAGAGCTCCATAGCACCATAGCTCCATACCTCCAGAGCTCCAGGGCTCCATAGCTCCATACCTCCAGAGCTCCATACCTCCAGAGCTCCATACCTCCAGAGCTCCATAGCACCAGAGCTCCATAGCTCCATAGCACCAGAGCTCCATAGCACCAGAACTCCATAGCACCAGAGCTCCATAGCTCCATAGCACCAGAGCTCCATACCTCCAGAGCTCCATAGCTCCATAGCTCCATACCTCCAGAGCTCCATAGCTCCAGAGCTCCATAGCTCCATAGCTCCATAGCACCAGAGCTCCATAGCTCCATAGCACCAGAGCTCCATACTTCCATAGCTCCAGGGCTCCATAGCTCCAGGGCTCCATACCTCCAGAGCTCCATAGCTCCATACTTCCAGAGCTCCATAGCTCCATACTTCCATAGCTCCATACTTCCATACCTCCATAGCTCCATACTTCCATAGCACCAGAGCTCCATACTTCCATAGCACCTGAGCTCCATACCTCCAGAGCTCCATAGCTCCAGCCTGGGTGGCTGGTGGCTCCATAGCTCCATACTTCCATAGCTCTAAGTCAGAGAGTTGGCGAAAATTGCACTAAGTGCGAAAGCCCATTCATTTACAACGGCGTGTCCGCCAGGCGGCGACATTTCCCCGTTACCGGTGGCTGCGCGGCGGGTGAGTGACAGAGCTTATCCGAGCGGCTGGAACTCTGCGCCGGCGTGGTCGAGCGTGAGGCCTCGGCCCTTTGGCTGCCTGGTACCTAAAACACTTCCATTGATCCAGCCACGGAGGGTGCTGGCTGGTGGCTCCATACCTCCATAGCTCCATAGTACCAGAGCTCCATAGCTCCATAGCACCAGAGCTCCATGGCTTCAGAGCTCCATAGCACCATAGCTCCATACCTCCAGAGCTCCAGGGCTCCATAGCTCCATACCTCCAGAGCTCCAGACCTCCAGAGCTCCATACCTCCAGAGCTCCATAGCACCAGAGCTCCATGGCTTCAGAGCTCCATAGCACCATAGCTCCATACCTCCAGAGCTCCAGGGCTCCATAGCTCCATACCTCCAGAGCTCCATACCTCCAGAGCTCCATACCTCCAGAGCTCCATAGCACCAGAGCTCCATGGCTTCAGAGCTCCATAGCACCATAGCTCCATACCTCCAGAGCTCCAGGGCTCCATAGCTCCATACCTCCAGAGCTCCATACCTCCAGAGCTCCATACCTCCAGAGCTCCAGAGCTCCATAGCACCAGAGCTCCATGGCTTCAGAGCTCCATAGCACCATAGCTCCATACCTCCAGAGCTCCAGGGCTCCATAGCTCCATACCTCCAGAGCTCCATACCTCCAGAGCTCCAGAGCTCCATAGCACCAGAGCTCCATGGCTTCAGAGCTCCATAGCACCATAGCTCCATACCTCCAGAGCTCCAGGGCTCCATAGCTCCATACCTCCAGAGCTCCATACCTCCAGAGCTCCAGAGCTCCAGAGCTCCATAGCTCCATAGCACCAGAGCTCCATAGCTCCATAGCACCAGAGCTCCATAGCACCAGAGCTCCATAGCACCAGAGCTCCATAGCTCCATAGCACCAGAGCTCCATAGCTCCATAGCACCAGAGCTCCATAGCTCCATAGCACCAGAGCTCCATACTTCCAGAGCTCCATAGCTCCATAGCTCCATAGCTCCATAGCACCAGAGCTCCATAGCTCCATAGCACCAGAGCTCCATGGCTTCAGAGCTCCATAGCACCATAGCTCCATACCTCCAGAGCTCCAGGGCTCCATAGCTCCATACCTCCAGAGCTCCATACCTCCAGAGCTCCATACCTCCAGAGCTCCATAGCACCAGAGCTCCATAGCTCCATAGCACCAGAGCTCCATAGCACCAGAGCTCCATAGCACCAGAGCTCCATAGCTCCATAGCACCAGAGCTCCATAGCTCCATAGCACCAGAGCTCCATACTTCCAGAGCTCCATAGCTCCATAGCTCCATAGCACCAGAGCTCCATAGCTCCATAGCACCAGAGCTCCATAGCTCCATAGCACCAGAGCTCCATACTTCCATAGCTCCATAGCTCCGCCCTCCAGAGCTCCATAGCTCCATAGCTCCATACCTCCAGAGCTCCATAGCTCCAGAGCTCCATAGCTCCATAGCTCCATAGCACCAGAGCTCCATAGCTCCATAGCACCAGAGCTCCATACTTCCATAGCTCCAGGGCTCCATAGCTCCAGGGCTCCATACCTCCAGAGCTCCATAACTCCATACTTCCAGAGCTCCATAGCTCCATACTTCCATAGCTCCATACTTCCATACCTCCATAGCTCCATACTTCCATAGCACCAGAGCTCCATACTTCCATAGCACCAGAGCTCCATACCTCCAGAGCTCCAGAGCTCCAGCCTGGGTGGCTGGTGGCTCCATAGCTCCATACTTCCATAGCTCTAAGTCAGAGAGTTGGCGAAAATTGCACTAATTGCGAAAGCCCATTCATTTACAACGGCGTGTCCACAAGGCGGCGACATTTCCCCGTTACCGGTGGCTGCGCGGCGGGTGAGTGACAGAGCTTATCCGAGCGGCTGGAACTCTGCGCCGGCGTGGTCGAGCGTGAGGCCTCGGCCCTTTGGCTGCCTGGTACCTAAAACACTTCCATTGATCCAGCCACGGAGGGTGCTGGCTGGTGGCTCCATACCTCCATAGCTCCATAGCACCAGAGCTCCATAGCTCCATAGCACCAGAGCTCCATGGCTTCAGAGCTCCATAGCACCATAGCTCCATACCTCCAGAGCTCCAGGGCTCCATAGCTCCATACCTCCAGAGCTCCATACCTCCAGAGCTCCATACCTCCAGAGCTCCATAGCACCAGAGCTCCATGGCTTCAGAGCTCCATAGCACCATAGCTCCATACCTCCAGAGCTCCAGGGCTCCATAGCTCCATACCTCCAGAGCTCCATACCTCCAGAGCTCCATACCTCCAGAGCTCCAGAGCTCCATAGCACCAGAGCTCCATGGCTTCAGAGCTCCATAGCACCATAGCTCCATACCTCCAGAGCTCCAGGGCTCCATAGCTCCATACCTCCAGAGCTCCATACCTCCAGAGCTCCAGAGCTCCATAGCACCAGAGCTCCATGGCTTCAGAGCTCCATAGCACCATAGCTCCATACCTCCAGAGCTCCAGGGCTCCATAGCTCCATACCTCCAGAGCTCCATACCTCCAGAGCTCCAGAGCTCCATAGCACCAGAGCTCCATAGCACCATAGCTCCATACCTCCAGAGCTCCAGGGCTCCAAAGCTCCATACCTCCAGAGCTCCATACCTCCAGAGCTCCATACCTCCAGAGCTCCATAGCTCCATAGCACCAGAGCTCCATAGCTCCATAGCACCAGAGCTCCATAGCACCAGAGCTCCATAGCACCAGAGCTCCATAGCTCCATAGCACCAGAGCTCCATAGCTCCATAGCACCAGAGCTCCATAGCTCCATAGCACCAGAGCTCCATACTTCCAGAGCTCCATAGCTCCATAGCTCCATAGCACCAGAGCTCCATAGCTCCATAGCACCAGAGCTCCATAGCTCCATAGCACCAGAGCTCCATACTTCCATAGCTCCATAGCTCCATACCTCCAGAGCTCCATAGCACCAGAGCTCCATAGCTCCATAGCACCAGAGCTCCATACTTCCAGAGCTCCATAGCTCCATAGCTCCATAGCACCAGAGCTCCATAGCTCCATAGCACCAGAGCTCCATAGCTCCATAGCACCAGAGCTCCATACTTCCATAGCTCCATAGCTCCATACCTCCAGAGCTCCATAGCTCCATAGCTCCATACCTCCAGAGCTCCATAGCTCCATAGCTCCATAGCTCCATAGCTCCATAGCACCAGAGCTCCATAGCTCCATAGCACCAGAGCTCCATACTTCCATAGCTCCAGGGCTCCATAGCTCCATACCTCCAGAGCTCCATACCTCCAGAGCTCCAGAGCTCCATAGCACCAGAGCTCCATGGCTTCAGAGCTCCATAGCACCATAGCTCCATACCTCCAGAGCTCCAGGGCTCCATAGCTCCATACCTCCAGAGCTCCATACCTCCAGAGCTCCAGAGCTCCATAGCACCAGAGCTCCATGGCTTCAGAGCTCCATAGCACCATAGCTCCATACCTCCAGAGCTCCAGGGCTCCAAAGCTCCATACCTCCAGAGCTCCATACCTCCAGAGCTCCATACCTCCAGAGCTCCATAGCTCCATAGCACCAGAGCTCCATAGCTCCATAGCACCAGAGCTCCATAGCACCAGAGCTCCGTAGCACCAGAGCTCCATAGCTCCATAGCACCAGAGCTCCATAGCTCCATAGCACCAGAGCTCCATAGCTCCATAGCACCAGAGCTCCATACTTCCAGAGCTCCATAGCTCCATAGCTCCATAGCACCAGAGCTCCATAGCTCCATAGCACCAGAGCTCCATAGCTCCATAGCACCAGAGCTCCATACTTCCATAGCTCCATAGCTCCATACCTCCAGAGCTCCATAGCTCCATAGCTCCATACCTCCAGAGCTCCATAGCTCCAGAGCTCCATAGCTCCATAGCACCAGAGCTCCATAGCTCCATAGCACCAGAGCTCCATACTTCCATAGCTCCAGGGCTCCATAGCTCCAGGGCTCCATAGCTCCATACCTCCAGAGCTCCATAGCTCCATACTTCCAGAGCTCCATAGCTCCATAGCACCAGAGCTCCATAGCTCCATAGCACCAGAGCTCCATAGCTCCATAGCACCAGAGCTCCATAGCTCCATAGCACCAGAGCTCCATAGCTCCATAGCTCCAGGGCTCCATAGCTCCATAGCTCCAGGGCTCCATAGCTCCATAGCTCCAGGGCTCCATAGCTCCATAGCTCCATACCTCCAGAGCTCCATACCTCCAGAGCTCCATACCTCCATAGCACCAGAGCTCCATAGCTCCAGGGCTCCATAGCTCCATACCTCCAGACCTCCATAGCTCCATACTTCCAGAGCTCCATAGCTCCATAGCTCCATACTTCCATAGCTCCATAGCTCCATACTTCCATAGCACCTGAGCTCCATACCTCCAGAGCTCCATAGCTCCAGCCTGGGTGGCTGGTGGCTCCATAGCTCCATACTTCCATAGCTCTAAGTCAGAGAGTTGGCGAAAATTGCACTAAGTGCGAAAGCCCATTCATTTACAACGGCGTGTCCGCCAGGCGGCGACATTTCCCCGTTACCGGTGGCTGCGCGGCGGGTGAGTGACAGAGCTTATCCGAGCGGCTGGAACTCTGCGCCGGCGTGGTCGAGCGTGAGGCCTCGGCCCTTTGGCTGCCTGGTACCTAAAACACTTCCATTGATCCAGCCACGGAGGGTGCTGGCTGGTGGCTCCATACCTCCATAGCTCCATAGCACCAGAGCTCCATAGCTCCATAGCACCAGAGCTCCATAGCTCCATAGCACCAGAGCTCCATAGCTCCATAGCACCAGAGCTCCATACTTCCAGAGCTCCATAGCTCCATAGCTCCATAGCACCAGAGCTCCATAGCTCCATAGCACCAGAGCTCCATGGCTTCAGAGCTCCATAGCACCATAGCTCCATACCTCCAGAGCTCCAGGGCTCCATAGCTCCATACCTCCAGAGCTCCATACCTCCAGAGCTCCATACCTCCAGAGCTCCATAGCACCAGAGCTCCATAGCTCCATAGCACCAGAGCTCCATAGCACCAGAGCTCCATAGCACCAGAGCTCCATAGCTCCATAGCACCAGAGCTCCATAGCTCCATAGCACCAGAGCTCCATACTTCCAGAGCTCCATAGCTCCATAGCTCCATAGCACCAGAGCTCCATAGCTCCATAGCACCAGAGCTCCATAGCTCCATAGCACCAGAGCTCCATACTTCCATAGCTCCATAGCTCCATACTTCCAGAGCTCCATAGCTCCATAGCTCCATACCTCCAGAGCTCCATAGCTCCAGAGCTCCATAGCTCCATAGCTCCATAGCACCAGAGCTCCATAGCTCCATAGCACCAGAGCTCCATACTTCCATAGCTCCAGGGCTCAATAGCTCCAGGGCTCCATACCTCCAGAGCTCCATAGCTCCATACTTCCAGAGCTCCATAGCTCCATACTTCCATAGCTCCATACTTCCATACCTCCATAGCTCCATACTTCCATAGCACCAGAGCTCCATACTTCCATAGCACCAGAGCTCCATACCTCCAGAGCTCCAGAGCTCCAGCCTGGGTGGCTGGTGGCTCCATAGCTCCATACTTCCATAGCTCTAAGTCAGAGAGTTGGCGAAAATTGCACTAAGTGCGAAAGCCCATTCATTTACAACGGCGTGTCCACAAGGCGGCGACATTTCCCCGTTACCGGTGGCTGCGCGGCGGGTGAGTGACAGAGCTTATCCGAGCGGCTGGAACTCTGCGCCGGCGTGGTCGAGCGTGAGGCCTCGGCCCTTTGGCTGCCTGGTACCTAAAACACTTCCATTGATCCAGCCACGGAGGGTGCTGGCTGGTGGCTCCATACCTCCATAGCTCCATAGCACCAGAGCTCCATAGCTCCATAGCACCAGAGCTCCATGGCTTCAGAGCTCCATAGCACCATAGCTCCATACCTCCAGAGCTCCAGGGCTCCATAGCTCCATACCTCCAGAGCTCCATACCTCCAGAGCTCCATACCTCCAGAGCTCCATAGCACCAGAGCTCCATGGCTTCAGAGCTCCATAGCACCATAGCTCCATACCTCCAGAGCTCCAGGGCTCCATAGCTCCATACCTCCAGAGCTCCATACCTCCAGAGCTCCATACCTCCAGAGCTCCATAGCACCAGAGCTCCATGGCTTCAGAGCTCCATAGCACCATAGCTCCATACCTCCAGATTTCCAGGGCTCCATAGCTCCATACCTCCAGAGCTCCATACCTCCAGAGCTCCATACCTCCAGAGCTCCATAGCACCAGAGCTCCATGGCTTCAGAACTCCATAGCACCATAGCTCCATACCTCCAGAGCTCCAGGGCTCCATAGCTCCATACCTCCAGAGCTCCATACCTCCAGAGCTCCATACCTCCAGAGCTCCAGAGCTCCATAGCACCAGAGCTCCATGGCTTCAGAGCTCCATAGCACCATAGCTCCATACCTCCAGAGCTCCAGGGCTCCATAGCTCCATACCTCCAGAGCTCCATACCTCCAGAGCTCCAGAGCTCCATAGCACCAGAGCTCCATGGCTTCAGAGCTCCATAGCACCATAGCTCCATACCTCCAGAGCTCCAGGGCTCCATAGCTCCATACCTCCAGAGCTCCATACCTCCAGAGCTCCATACCTCCAGAGCTCCATAGCTCCATAGCACCAGAGCTCCATAGCTCCATAGCACCAGAGCTCCATAGCACCAGAGCTCCATAGCACCAGAGCTCCATAGCTCCATAGCACCAGAGCTCCATAGCTCCATAGCACCAGAGCTCCATAGCTCCATAGCACCAGAGCTCCATACTTCCAGAGCTCCATAGCTCCATAGCTCCATAGCACCAGAGCTCCATAGCTCCATAGCACCAGAGCTCCATGGCTTCAGAGCTCCATAGCACCATAGCTCCATACCTCCAGAGCTCCAGGGCTCCATAGCTCCATACCTCCAGAGCTCCATACCTCCAGAGCTCCATACCTCCAGAGCTCCATAGCACCAGAGCTCCATAGCTCCATAGCACCAGAGCTCCATAGCACCAGAGCTCCATAGCACCAGAGCTCCATAGCTCCATAGCACCAGAGCTCCATAGCTCCATAGCACCAGAGCTCCATACTTCCAGAGCTCCATAGCTCCATAGCTCCATAGCACCAGAGCTCCATAGCTCCATAGCACCAGAGCTCCATAGCTCCATAGCACCAGAGCTCCATACTTCCATAGCTCCATAGCTCCATACCTCCAGAGCTCCATAGCTCCATAGCTCCATACCTCCAGAGCTCCATAGCTCCAGAGCTCCATAGCTCCAGGGCTCCATACCTCCAGAGCTCCATAGCTCCATACTTCCAGAGCTCCATAGCTCCATACTTCCATAGCTCCATACTTCCATACCTCCATAGCTCCATACTTCCATAGCACCAGAGCTCCATACTTCCATAGCACCAGAGCTCCATACCTCCAGAGCTCCAGAGCTCCAGCCTGGGTGGCTGGTGGCTCCATAGCTCCATACTTCCATAGCTCTAAGTCAGAGAGTTGGCGAAAATTGCACTAAGTGCGAAAGCCCATTCATTTACAACGGCGTGTCCACAAGGCGGCGACATTTCCCCGTTACCGGTGGCTGCGCGGCGGGTGAGTGACAGAGCTTATCCGAGCGGCTGGAACTCTGCGCCGGCGTGGTCGAGCGTGAGGCCTCGGCCCTTTGGCTGCCTGGTACCTAAAACACTTCCATTGATCCAGCCACGGAGGGTGCTGGCTGGTGGCTCCATACCTCCATAGCTCCATAGCACCAGAGCTCCATAGCTACATAGCACCAGAGCTCCATGGCTTCAGAGCTCCATAGCACCATAGCTCCATACCTCCAGAGCTCCAGGGCTCCATAGCTCCATACCTCCAGAGCTCCATACCTCCAGAGCTCCATACCTCCAGAGCTCCATAGCACCAGAGCTCCATGGCTTCAGAGCTCCATAGCACCATAGCTCCATACCTCCAGAGCTCCAGGGCTCCATAGCTCCATACCTCCAGAGCTCCATACCTCCAGAGCTCCATACCTCCAGAGCTCCATAGCACCAGAGCTCCATGGCTTCAGAGCTCCATAGCACCATAGCTCCATACCTCCAGAGCTCCAGGGCTCCATAGCTCCATACCTCCAGAGCTCCATACCTCCAGAGCTCCATACCTCCAGAGCTCCATAGCACCAGAGCTCCATGGCTTCAGAGCTCCATAGCACCATAGCTCCATACCTCCAGAGCTCCAGGGCTCCATAGCTCCATACCTCCAGAGCTCCATACCTCCAGAGCTACATACCTCCAGAGCTCCAGAGCTCCATAGCACCAGAGCTCCATGGCTTCAGAGCTCCATAGCACCATAGCTCCATACCTCCAGAGCTCCAGGGCTCCATAGCTCCATACCTCCAGAGCTCCATACCTCCAGAGCTCCAGAGCTCCATAGCACCAGAGCTCCATGGCTTCAGAGCTCCATAGCACCATAGCTCCATACCTCCAGAGCTCCAGGGCTCCATAGCTCCATACCTCCAGAGCTCCATACCTCCAGAGCTCCAGAGCTCCATAGCACCAGAGCTCCATGGCTTCAGAGCTCCATAGCACCATAGCTCCATACCTCCAGAGCTCCAGGGCTCCAAAGCTCCATACCTCCAGAGCTCCATACCTCCAGAGCTCCATACCTCCAGAGCTCCATAGCTCCATAGCACCAGAGCTCCATAACTCCATAGCACCAGAACTCCATAGCACCAGAGCTCCATAGCACCAGAGCTCCATAGCTCCATAGCACCAGAGCTCCATAGCTCCATAGCACCAGAGCTCCATAGCTCCATAGCACCAGAGCTCCATACTTCCAGAGCTCCATAGCTCCATAGCACCAGAGCTCCATAGCTCCATAGCACCAGAGCTCCATAGCTCCAAAGCACCAGAGCTCCATACTTCCATAGCTCCATAGCTCCATACCTCCAGAGCTCCATAGCTCCATAGCTCCATACCTCCAGAGCTCCATAGCTCCAGAGCTCCATAGCTCCATAGCACCAGAGCTCCATAGCTCAATAGCACCAGAGCTCCATACTTCCATAGCTCCAGGGCTCCATAGCTCCAGGGCTCCATAGCTCCATACCTCCAGAGCTCCATAGCTCCATACTTCCAGAGCTCCATAGCTCCATAGCACCAGAGCTCCATAGCTCCATAGCACCAGAGCTCCATAGCTCCATAGCACCAGAGCTCCATAGCTCCATAGCACCAGAGCTCCATAGCTCCATAGCTCCAGGGCTCCATAGCTCCATAGCTCCAGGGCTCCATAGCTCCATAGCTCCAGGGCTCCATAGCTCCATAGCTCCATACCTCCAGAGCTCCATACCTCCAGAGCTCCATACCTCCATAGCACCAGAGCTCCATAGCTCCAGGGCTCCAGGGCTCCATAGCTCCATACCTCCAGAGCTCCATAGCTCCATACTTCCAGAGCTCCATAGCTCCATAGCTCCATACTTCCATAGCTCCATAGCTCCATACTTCCATAGCACCTGAGCTCCATACCTCCAGAGCTCCATAGCTCCAGCCTGGGTGGCTGGTGGCTCCATAGCTCCATACTTCCATAGCTCTAAGTCAGAGAGTTGGCGAAAATTGCACTAAGTGCGAAAGCCCATTCATTTACAACGGCGTGTCCGCCAGGCGGCGACATTTCCCCGTTACCGGTGGCTGCGCGGCGGGTGAGTGACAGAGCTTATCCGAGCGGCTGGAACTCTGCGCCGGCGTGGTCGAGCGTGAGGCCTCGGCCCTTTGGCTGCCAGGTACCTAAAACACTTCCATTGATCCAGCCACGGAGGGTGCTGGCTGGTGGCTCCATACCTCCATAGCTCCATAGCACCAGAGCTCCATAGCTCCATAGCACCAGAGCTCCATGGCTTCAGAGCTCCATAGCACCATAGCTCCATACCTCCAGAGCTCCAGAGCTCCAGGGCTCCATAGCTCCATACCTCCAGAGCTCCATACCTCCAGAGCTCCATACCTCCAGAGCTCCATAGCACCAGAGCTCCATGGCTTCAGAGCTCCATAGCACCATAGCTCCATACCTCCAGAGCTCCAGGGCTCCATAGCTCCATACCTCCAGAGCTCCATACCTCCAGAGCTCCATACCTCCAGAGCTCCATAGCACCAGAGCTCCATGGCTTCAGAGCTCCATAGCACCATAGCTCCATACCTCCAGAGCTCCAGGGCTCCATAGCTCCATACCTCCAGAGCTCCATACCTCCAGAGCTCCATACCTCCAGAGCTCCAGAGCTCCATAGCACCAGAGCTCCATGGCTTCAGAGCTCCATAGCACCATAGCTCCATACCTCCAGAGCTCCAGGGCTCCATAGCTCCATACCTCCAGAGCTCCATACCTCCAGAGCTCCAGAGCTCCATAGCACCAGAGCTCCATGGCTTCAGAGCTCCATAGCACCATAGCTCCATACCTCCAGAGCTTCAGGGCTCCATAGCTCCATACCTCCAGAGCTCCATACCTCCAGAGCTCCAGAGCTCCATAGCACCAGAGCTCCATGGCTTCAGAGCTCCATAGCACCATAGCTCTATACCTCCAGAGCTCCAGGGCTCCAAAGCTCCATACCTCCAGAGCTCCATACCTCCAGAGCTCCATACCTCCAGAGCTCCATAGCTCCATAGCACCAGAGCTCCATAGCTCCATAGCACCAGAGCTCCATAGCACCAGAGCTCCATAGCACCAGAGCTCCATAGCTCCATAGCACCAGAGCTCCATAGCTCCATAGCACCAGAGCTCCATAGCTCCATAGCACCAGAGCTCCATACTTCCAGAGCTCCATAGCTCCATAGCTCCATAGCACCAGAGCTCCATAGCTCCATAGCACCAGAGCTCCATAGCTCCATAGCACCAGAGCTCCATACTTCCATAGCTCCATAGCTCCATAGCTCCATACCTCCAGAGCTCCATAGCTCCATAGCTCCATACCTCCAGAGCTCCATAGCTCCAGAGCTCCATAGCTCCATAGCACCAGAGCTCCATAGCTCCATAGCACCAGAGCTCCATACTTCCATAGCTCCAGGGCTCCATAGCTCCAGGGCTCCATAGCTCCATACCTCCATAGCTCCATAGCTCCATACTTCCAGAGCTCCATAGCTCCATAGCACCAGAGCTCCATAGCTCCATAGCACCAGAGCTCCATAGCTCCATAGCACCAGAGCTCCATAGCTCCATAGCACCAGAGCTCCATAGCTCCATAGCTCCAGGGCTCCATAGCTCCATAGCTCCAGGGCTCCATAGCTCCATAGCTCCAGGGCTCCATAGCTCCATAGCTCCATACCTCCAGAGCTCCATACCTCCAGAGCTCCATACCTCCATAGCACCAGAGCTCCATAGCTCCAGGGCTCCAGGGCTCCATAGCTCCATACCTCCAGAGCTCCATAGCTCCATACTTCCAGAGCTCCATAGCTCCATAGCTCCATACTTCCATAGCTCCATAGCTCCATACTTCCATAGCACCTGAGCTCCATACCTCCAGAGCTCCATAGCTCCAGCCTGGGTGGCTGGTGGCTCCATAGCTCCATACTTCCATAGCTCTAAGTCAGAGAGTTGGCGAAAATTGCACTAAGTGCGAAAGCCCATTCATTTACAACGGCGTGTCCGCCAGGCGGCGACATTTCCCCGTTACCGGTGGCTGCGCGGCGGGTGAGTGACAGAGCTTATCCGAGCGGCTGGAACTCTGCGCCGGCGTGGTCGAGCGTGAGGCCTCGGCCCTTTGGCTGCCTGGTACCTAAAACACTTCCATTGATCTAGCCACGGAGGGTGCTGGCTGGTGGCTCCATACCTCCATAGCTCCATAGCACCAGAGCTCCATAGCTCCATAGCACCAGAGCTCCATGGCTTCAGAGCTCCATAGCACCATAGCTCCATACCTCCAGAGCTCCAGGGCTCCATAGCTCCATACCTCCAGAGCTCCATACCTCCAGAGCTCCATACCTCCAGAGCTCCATAGCACCAGAGCTCCATGGCTTCAGAGCTCCATAGCACCATAGCTCCATACCTCCAGAGCTCCAGGGCTCCATAGCTCCATACCTCCAGAGCTCCATACCTCCAGAGCTCCATACCTCCAGAGCTCCATAGCACCAGAGCTCCATGGCTTCAGAGCTCCATAGCACCATAGCTCCATACCTCCAGAGCTCCAGGGCTCCATAGCTCCATACCTCCAGAGCTCCATACCTCCAGAGCTCCAGAGCTCCATAGCACCAGAGCTCCATGGCTTCAGAGCTCCATAGCACCATAGCTCCATACCTCCAGAGCTCCAGGGCTCCATAGCTCCATACCTCCAGAGCTCCATACCTCCAGAGCTCCATACCTCCAGAGCTCCATAGCTCCATAGCACCAGAGCTCCATAGCTCCATAGCACCAGAGCTCCATAGCACCAGAGCTCCATAGCACCAGAGCTCCATAGCTCCATAGCACCAGAGCTCCATAGCTCCATAGCACCAGAGCTCCATAGCTCCATAGCACCAGAGCTCCATACTTCCAGAGCTCCATAGCTCCATAGCTCCATAGCACCAGAGCTCCATAGCTCCATAGCACCAGAGCTCCATGGCTTCAGAGCTCCATAGCACCATAGCTCCATACCTCCAGAGCTCCAGGGCTCCATAGCTCCATACCTCCAGAGCTCCATACCTCCAGAGCTCCATACCTCCAGAGCTCCATAGCACCAGAGCTCCATAGCTCCATAGCACCAGAGCTCCATAGCACCAGAACTCCATAGCACCAGAGCTCCATAGCTCCATAGCACCAGAGCTCCATACCTCCAGAGCTCCATAGCTCCATAGCTCCATACCTCCAGAGCTCCATAGCTCCAGAGCTCCATAGCTCCATAGCTCCATAGCACCAGAGCTCCATAGCTCCATAGCACCAGAGCTCCATACTTCCATAGCTCCAGGGCTCCATAGCTCCAGGGCTCCATACCTCCAGAGCTCCATAGCTCCATACTTCCAGAGCTCCATAGCTCCATACTTCCATAGCTCCATACTTCCATACCTCCATAGCTCCATACTTCCATAGCACCAGAGCTCCATACTTCCATAGCACCAGAGCTCCATACCTCCAGAGCTCCAGAGCTCCAGCCTGGGTGGCTGGTGGCTCCATAGCTCCATACTTCCATAGCTCTAAGTCAGAGAGTTGGCGAAAATTGCACTAAGTGCGAAAGCCCATTCATTTACAACGGCGTGTCCACAAGGCGGCGACATTTCCCCGTTACCGGTGGCTGCGCGGCGGGTGAGTGACAGAGCTTATCCGAGCGGCTGGAACTCTGCGCCGGCGTGGTCGAGCGTGAGGCCTCGGCCCTTTGGCTGCCTGGTACCTAAAACACTTCCATTGATCCAGCCACGGAGGGTGCTGGCTGGTGGCTCCATACCTCCATAGCTCCATAGCACCAGAGCTCCATAGCTACATAGCACCAGAGCTCCATGGCTTCAGAGCTCCATAGCACCATAGCTCCATACCTCCAGAGCTCCAGGGCTCCATAGCTCCATACCTCCAGAGCTCCATACCTCCAGAGCTCCATACCTCCAGAGCTCCATAGCACCAGAGCTCCATGGCTTCAGAGCTCCATAGCACCATAGCTCCATACCTCCAGAGCTCCAGGGCTCCATAGCTCCATACCTCCAGAGCTCCATACCTCCAGAGCTCCATACCTCCAGAGCTCCATAGCACCAGAGCTCCATGGCTTCAGAGCTCCATAGCACCATAGCTCCATACCTCCAGAGCTCCAGGGCTCCATAGCTCCATACCTCCAGAGCTCCATACCTCCAGAGCTCCATACCTCCAGAGCTCCATAGCACCAGAGCTCCATGGCTTCAGAGCTCCATAGCACCATAGCTCCATACCTCCAGAGCTCCAGGGCTCCATAGCTCCATACCTCCAGAGCTCCATACCTCCAGAGCTACATACCTCCAGAGCTCCAGAGCTCCATAGCACCAGAGCTCCATGGCTTCAGAGCTCCATAGCACCATAGCTCCATACCTCCAGAGCTCCAGGGCTCCATAGCTCCATACCTCCAGAGCTCCATACCTCCAGAGCTCCAGAGCTCCATAGCACCAGAGCTCCATGGCTTCAGAGCTCCATAGCACCATAGCTCCATACCTCCAGAGCTCCAGGGCTCCATAGCTCCATACCTCCAGAGCTCCATACCTCCAGAGCTCCAGAGCTCCATAGCACCAGAGCTCCATGGCTTCAGAGCTCCATAGCACCATAGCTCCATACCTCCAGAGCTCCAGGGCTCCAAAGCTCCATACCTCCAGAGCTCCATACCTCCAGAGCTCCATACCTCCAGAGCTCCATAGCTCCATAGCACCAGAGCTCCATAACTCCATAGCACCAGAACTCCATAGCACCAGAGCTCCATAGCACCAGAGCTCCATAGCTCCATAGCACCAGAGCTCCATAGCTCCATAGCACCAGAGCTCCATAGCTCCATAGCACCAGAGCTCCATACTTCCAGAGCTCCATAGCTCCATAGCACCAGAGCTCCATAGCTCCATAGCACCAGAGCTCCATAGCTCCAAAGCACCAGAGCTCCATACTTCCATAGCTCCATAGCTCCATACCTCCAGAGCTCCATAGCTCCATAGCTCCATACCTCCAGAGCTCCATAGCTCCAGAGCTCCATAGCTCCATAGCACCAGAGCTCCATAGCTCAATAGCACCAGAGCTCCATACTTCCATAGCTCCAGGGCTCCATAGCTCCAGGGCTCCATAGCTCCATACCTCCAGAGCTCCATAGCTCCATACTTCCAGAGCTCCATAGCTCCATAGCACCAGAGCTCCATAGCTCCATAGCACCAGAGCTCCATAGCTCCATAGCACCAGAGCTCCATAGCTCCATAGCACCAGAGCTCCATAGCTCCATAGCTCCAGGGCTCCATAGCTCCATAGCTCCAGGGCTCCATAGCTCCATAGCTCCATAGCTCCAGGGCTCCATAGCTCCATAGCTCCATACCTCCAGAGCTCCATACCTCCAGAGCTCCATACCTCCATAGCACCAGAGCTCCATAGCTCCAGGGCTCCAGGGCTCCATAGCTCCATACCTCCAGAGCTCCATAGCTCCATACTTCCAGAGCTCCATAGCTCCATAGCTCCATACTTCCATAGCTCCATAGCTCCATACTTCCATAGCACCTGAGCTCCATACCTCCAGAGCTCCATAGCTCCAGCCTGGGTGGCTGGTGGCTCCATAGCTCCATACTTCCATAGCTCTAAGTCAGAGAGTTGGCGAAAATTGCACTAAGTGCGAAAGCCCATTCATTTACAACGGCGTGTCCGCCAGGCGGCGACATTTCCCCGTTACCGGTGGCTGCGCGGCGGGTGAGTGACAGAGCTTATCCGAGCGGCTGGAACTCTGCGCCGGCGTGGTCGAGCGTGAGGCCTCGGCCCTTTGGCTGCCAGGTACCTAAAACACTTCCATTGATCCAGCCACGGAGGGTGCTGGCTGGTGGCTCCATACCTCCATAGCTCCATAGCACCAGAGCTCCATAGCTCCATAGCACCAGAGCTCCATGGCTTCAGAGCTCCATAGCACCATAGCTCCATACCTCCAGAGCTCCAGAGCTCCAGGGCTCCATAGCTCCATACCTCCAGAGCTCCATACCTCCAGAGCTCCATACCTCCAGAGCTCCATAGCACCAGAGCTCCATGGCTTCAGAGCTCCATAGCACCATAGCTCCATACCTCCAGAGCTCCAGGGCTCCATAGCTCCATACCTCCAGAGCTCCATACCTCCAGAGCTCCATACCTCCAGAGCTCCATAGCACCAGAGCTCCATAGCTCCATAGCACCAGAGCTCCATAGCACCAGAGCTCCATAGCACCAGAGCTCCATAGCTCCATAGCACCAGAGCTCCATAGCTCCATAGCACCAGAGCTCCATACTTCCAGAGCTCCATAGCTCCATAGCTCCATAGCACCAGAGCTCCATAGCTCCATAGCACCAGAGCTCCATAGCTCCATAGCACCAGAGCT
Organism: Syngnathus leptorhynchus; assembly: GCF_054491065.1. Lineage (NCBI taxonomy): Eukaryota > Metazoa > Chordata > Actinopteri > Syngnathiformes > Syngnathidae > Syngnathus > Syngnathus leptorhynchus. The sequence continues at coordinate 1,693,676 of NW_028231993.1, read as the reverse complement.
CCATACTTCCATAGCTCCATAGCTCCATACTTCCAGAGCTCCATAGCTCCATAGCTCCATACCTCCAGAGCTCCATAGCTCCAGAGCTCCATAGCTCCATAGCTCCATAGCACCAGAGCTCCATAGCTCCATAGCACCAGAGCTCCATACTTCCATAGCTCCAGGGCTCAATAGCTCCAGGGCTCCATACCTCCAGAGCTCCATACCTCCAGAGCTCCATAGCTCCATAGCACCAGAGCTCCATAGCTCCATAGCACCAGAGCTCCATAGCACCAGAGCTCCATAGCACCAGAGCTCCATAGCTCCATAGCACCAGAGCTCCATAGCTCCATAGCACCAGAGCTCCATACTTCCAGAGCTCCATAGCTCCATAGCTCCATAGCACCAGAGCTCCATAGCTCCATAGCACCAGAGCTCCATAGCTCCATAGCACCAGAGCTCCATACTTCCATAGCTCCATAGCTCCATAGCTCCATACCTCCAGAGCTCCATAGCTCCATAGCTCCATACCTCCAGAGCTCCATAGCTCCAGAGCTCCATAGCTCCATAGCACCAGAGCTCCATAGCTCCATAGCACCAGAGCTCCATACTTCCATAGCTCCAGGGCTCCATAGCTCCAGGGCTCCATAGCTCCATACCTCCATAGCTCCATAGCTCCATACTTCCAGAGCTCCATAGCTCCATAGCACCAGAGCTCCATAGCTCCATAGCACCAGAGCTCCATAGCTCCATAGCACCAGAGCTCCATAGCTCCATAGCACCAGAGCTCCATAGCTCCATAGCTCCAGGGCTCCATAGCTCCATAGCTCCAGGGCTCCATAGCTCCATAGCTCCAGGGCTCCATAGCTCCATAGCTCCATACCTCCAGAGCTCCATACCTCCAGAGCTCCATACCTCCATAGCACCAGAGCTCCATAGCTCCAGAGCTCCAGGGCTCCATAGCTCCATACCTCCAGAGCTCCATAGCTCCATACTTCCAGAGCTCCATAGCTCCATAGCTCCATACTTCCATAGCTCCATAGCTCCATACTTCCATAGCACCTGAGCTCCATACCTCCAGAGCTCCATAGCTCCAGCCTGGGTGGCTGGTGGCTCCATAGCTCCATACTTCCATAGCTCTAAGTCAGAGAGTTGGCGAAAATTGCACTAAGTGCGAAAGCCCATTCATTTACAACGGCGTGTCCGCCAGGCGGCGACATTTCCCCGTTACCGGTGGCTGCGCGGCGGGTGAGTGACAGAGCTTATCCGAGCGGCTGGAACTCTGCGCCGGCGTGGTCGAGCGTGAGGCCTCGGCCCTTTGGCTGCCTGGTACCTAAAACACTTCCATTGATCTAGCCACGGAGGGTGCTGGCTGGTGGCTCCATACCTCCATAGCTCCATAGCACCAGAGCTCCATAGCTCCATAGCACCAGAGCTCCATGGCTTCAGAGCTCCATAGCACCATAGCTCCATACCTCCAGAGCTCCAGGGCTCCATAGCTCCATACCTCCAGAGCTCCATACCTCCAGAGCTCCATACCTCCAGAGCTCCATAGCACCAGAGCTCCATGGCTTCAGAGCTCCATAGCACCATAGCTCCATACCTCCAGAGCTCCAGGGCTCCATAGCTCCATACCTCCAGAGCTCCATACCTCCAGAGCTCCATACCTCCAGAGCTCCATAGCACCAGAGCTCCATGGCTTCAGAGCTCCATAGCACCATAGCTCCATACCTCCAGAGCTCCAGGGCTCCATAGCTCCATACCTCCAGAGCTCCATACCTCCAGAGCTCCATACCTCCAGAGCTCCAGAGCTCCATAGCACCAGAGCTCCATGGCTTCAGAGCTCCATAGCACCATAGCTCCATACCTCCAGAGCTCCAGGGCTCCATAGCTCCATACCTCCAGAGCTCCATACCTCCAGAGCTCCAGAGCTCCATAGCACCAGAGCTCCGTGGCTTCAGAGCTCCATAGCACCATAGCTCCATACCTCCAGAGCTCCAGGGCTCCATAGCTCCATACCTCCAGAGCTCCATACCTCCAGAGCTCCATACCTCCAGAGCTCCATAGCTCCATAGCACCAGAGCTCCATAGCTCCATAGCACCAGAGCTCCATAGCACCAGAGCTCCATAGCACCAGAGCTCCATAGCTCCATAGCACCAGAGCTCCATAGCTCCATAGCACCAGAGCTCCATAGCTCCATAGCACCAGAGCTCCATACTTCCAGAGCTCCATAGCTCCATAGCTCCATAGCACCAGAGCTCCATAGCTCCATAGCACCAGAGCTCCATGGCTTCAGAGCTCCATAGCACCATAGCTCCATACCTCCAGAGCTCCAGGGCTCCATAGCTCCATACCTCCAGAGCTCCATACCTCCAGAGCTCCATACCTCCAGAGCTCCATAGCACCAGAGCTCCATAGCTCCATAGCACCAGAGCTCCATAGCACCAGAGCTCCATAGCACCAGAGCTCCATAGCTCCATAGCACCAGAGCTCCATAGCTCCATAGCACCAGAGCTCCATACTTCCATAGCTCCATAGCTCCATAGCTCCATAGCACCAGAGCTCCATAGCTCCATAGCACCAGAGCTCCATAGCTCCATAGCACCAGAGCTCCATACTTCCATAGCTCCATAGCTCCATACCTCCAGAGCTCCATAGCTCCATAGCTCCATACCTCCAGAGCTCCATAGCTCCAGAGCTCCATAGCTCCATAGCTCCATAGCACCAGAGCTCCATAGCTCCATAGCACCAGAGCTCCATACTTCCATAGCTCCAGGGCTCCATAGCTCCAGGGCTCCATACCTCCAGAGCTCCATAGCTCCATACTTCCAGAGCTCCATAGCTCCATACTTCCATAGCTCCATACTTCCATACCTCCATAGCTCCATACTTCCATAGCACCAGAGCTCCATACTTCCATAGCACCAGAGCTCCATACCTCCAGAGCTCCAGAGCTCCAGCCTGGGTGGCTGGTGGCTCCATAGCTCCATACTTCCATAGCTCTAAGTCAGAGAGTTGGCGAAAATTGCACTAAGTGCGAAAGCCCATTCATTTACAACGGCGTGTCCACAAGGCGGCGACATTTCCCCGTTACCGGTGGCTGCGCGGCGGGTGAGTGACAGAGCTTATCCGAGCGGCTGGAACTCTGCGCCGGCGTGGTCGAGCGTGAGGCCTCGGCCCTTTGGCTGCCTGGTACCTAAAACACTTCCATTGATCCAGCCACGGAGGGTGCTGGCTGGTGGCTCCATACCTCCATAGCTCCATAGCACCAGAGCTCCATAGCTCCATAGCACCAGAGCTCCATGGCTTCAGAGCTCCATAGCACCATAGCTCCATACCTCCAGAGCTCCAGGGCTCCATAGCTCCATACCTCCAGAGCTCCATACCTCCAGAGCTCCATACCTCCAGAGCTCCATAGCACCAGAGCTCCATGGCTTCAGAGCTCCATAGCACCATAGCTCCATACCTCCAGAGCTCCAGGGCTCCATAGCTCCATACCTCCAGAGCTCCATACCTCCAGAGCTCCATACCTCCAGAGCTCCATAGCACCAGAGCTCCATGGCTTCAGAGCTCCATAGCACCATAGCTCCATACCTCCAGAGCTCCAGGGCTCCATAGCTCCATACCTCCAGAGCTCCATACCTCCAGAGCTCCATACCTCCAGAGCTCCATAGCACCAGAGCTCCATGGCTTCAGAGCTCCATAGCACCATAGCTCCATACCTCCAGAGCTCCAGGGCTCCATAGCTCCATACCTCCAGAGCTCCATACCTCCAGAGCTCCATACCTCCAGAGCTCCAGAGCTCCATAGCACCAGAGCTCCATGGCTTCAGAGCTCCATAGCACCATAGCTCCATACCTCCAGAGCTCCAGGGCTCCATAGCTCCATACCTCCAGAGCTCCATACCTCCAGAGCTCCAGAGCTCCATAGCACCAGAGCTCCATGGCTTCAGAGCTCCATAGCACCATAGCTCCATACCTCCAGAGCTCCAGGGCTCCATAGCTCCATACCTCCAGAGCTCCATACCTCCAGAGCTCCAGAGCTCCATAGCACCAGAGCTCCATGGCTTCAGAGCTCCATAGCACCATAGCTCCATACCTCCAGAGCTCCAGGGCTCCAAAGCTCCATACCTCCAGAGCTCCATACCTCCAGAGCTCCATACCTCCAGAGCTCCATAGCTCCATAGCACCAGAGCTCCATAGCTCCATAGCACCAGAGCTCCATAGCACCAGAGCTCCATAGCACCAGAGCTCCATAGCTCCATAGCACCAGAGCTCCATAGCTCCATAGCACCAGAGCTCCATAGCTCCATAGCACCAGAGCTCCATACTTCCAGAGCTCCATAGCTCCATAGCTCCATAGCACCAGAGCTCCATAGCTCCATAGCACCAGAGCTCCATAGCTCCATAGCACCAGAGCTCCATACTTCCATAGCTCCATAGCTCCATACCTCCAGAGCTCCATAGCTCCATAGCTCCATACCTCCAGAGCTCCATAGCTCCAGAGCTCCATAGCTCCATAGCACCAGAGCTCCATAGCTCCATAGCACCAGAGCTCCATACTTCCATAGCTCCAGGGCTCCATAGCTCCAGGGCTCCATAGCTCCATACCTCCAGAGCTCCATAGCTCCATACTTCCAGAGCTCCATAGCTCCATAGCACCAGAGCTCCATAGCTCCATAGCACCAGAGCTCCATAGCTCCATAGCACCAGAGCTCCATAGCTCCATAGCACCAGAGCTCCATAGCTCCATAGCTCCAGGGCTCCATAGCTCCATAGCTCCAGGGCTCCATAGCTCCATAGCTCCAGGGCTCCATAGCTCCATAGCTCCATACCTCCAGAGCTCCATACCTCCAGAGCTCCATACCTCCATAGCACCAGAGCTCCATAGCTCCAGGGCTCCAGGGCTCCATAGCTCCATACCTCCAGAGCTCCATAGCTCCATACTTCCAGAGCTCCATAGCTCCATAGCTCCATACTTCCATAGCTCCATAGCTCCATACTTCCATAGCACCTGAGCTCCATACCTCCAGAGCTCCATAGCTCCAGCCTGGGTGGCTGGTGGCTCCATAGCTCCATACTTCCATAGCTCTAAGTCAGAGAGTTGGCGAAAATTGCACTAAGTGCGAAAGCCCATTCATTTACAACGGCGTGTCCGCCAGGCGGCGACATTTCCCCGTTACCGGTGGCTGCGCGGCGGGTGAGTGACAGAGCTTATCCGAGCGGCTGGAACTCTGCGCCGGCGTGGTCGAGCGTGAGGCCTCGGCCCTTTGGCTGCCTGGTACCTAAAACACTTCCATTGATCCAGCCACGGAGGGTGCTGGCTGGTGGCTCCATACCTCCATAGCTCCATAGCACCAGAGCTCCATAGCTCCATAGCACCAGAGCTCCATAGCTCCATAGCACCAGAGCTCCATAGCTCCATAGCACCAGAGCTCCATACTTCCAGAGCTCCATAGCTCCATAGCTCCATAGCACCAGAGCTCCATAGCTCCATAGCACCAGAGCTCCATGGCTTCAGAGCTCCATAGCACCATAGCTCCATACCTCCAGAGCTCCAGGGCTCCATAGCTCCATACCTCCAGAGCTCCATACCTCCAGAGCTCCATACCTCCAGAGCTCCATAGCACCAGAGCTCCATAGCTCCATAGCACCAGAGCTCCATAGCACCAGAGCTCCATAGCACCAGAGCTCCATAGCTCCATAGCACCAGAGCTCCATAGCTCCATAGCACCAGAGCTCCATACTTCCAGAGCTCCATAGCTCCATAGCTCCATAGCACCAGAGCTCCATAGCTCCATAGCACCAGAGCTCCATAGCTCCATAGCACCAGAGCTCCATACTTCCATAGCTCCATAGCTCCATACTTCCAGAGCTCCATAGCTCCATAGCTCCATACCTCCAGAGCTCCATAGCTCCAGAGCTCCATAGCTCCATAGCTCCATAGCACCATAGCTCCATAGCTCCATAGCACCAGAGCTCCATACTTCCATAGCTCCAGGGCTCAATAGCTCCAGGGCTCCATACCTCCAGAGCTCCATAGCTCCATACTTCCAGAGCTCCATAGCTCCATACTTCCATAGCTCCATACTTCCATACCTCCATAGCTCCATACTTCCATAGCACCAGAGCTCCATACTTCCATAGCACCAGAGCTCCATACCTCCAGAGCTCCAGAGCTCCAGCCTGGGTGGCTGGTGGCTCCATAGCTCCATACTTCCATAGCTCTAAGTCAGAGAGTTGGCGAAAATTGCACTAAGTGCGAAAGCCCATTCATTTACAACGGCGTGTCCACAAGGCGGCGACATTTCCCCGTTACCGGTGGCTGCGCGGCGGGTGAGTGACAGAGCTTATCCGAGCGGCTGGAACTCTGCGCCGGCGTGGTCGAGCGTGAGGCCTCGGCCCTTTGGCTGCCTGGTACCTAAAACACTTCCATTGATCCAGCCACGGAGGGTGCTGGCTGGTGGCTCCATACCTCCATAGCTCCATAGCACCAGAGCTCCATAGCTCCATAGCACCAGAGCTCCATGGCTTCAGAGCTCCATAGCACCATAGCTCCATACCTCCAGAGCTCCAGGGCTCCATAGCTCCATACCTCCAGAGCTCCATACCTCCAGAGCTCCATACCTCCAGAGCTCCATAGCACCAGAGCTCCATGGCTTCAGAGCTCCATAGCACCATAGCTCCATACCTCCAGAGCTCCAGGGCTCCATAGCTCCATACCTCCAGAGCTCCATACCTCCAGAGCTCCATACCTCCAGAGCTCCAGAGCTCCATAGCACCAGAGCTCCATGGCTTCAGAGCTCCATAGCACCATAGCTCCATACCTCCAGAGCTCCAGGGCTCCATAGCTCCATACCTCCAGAGCTCCATACCTCCAGAGCTCCAGAGCTCCATAGCACCAGAGCTCCATGGCTTCAGAGCTCCATAGCACCATAGCTCCATACCTCCAGAGCTCCAGGGCTCCATAGCTCCATACCTCCAGAGCTCCATACCTCCAGAGCTCCAGAGCTCCATAGCACCAGAGCTCCATGGCTTCAGAGCTCCATAGCACCATAGCTCCATACCTCCAGAGCTCCAGGGCTCCAAAGCTCCATACCTCCAGAGCTCCATACCTCCAGAGCTCCATACCTCCAGAGCTCCATAGCTCCATAGCACCAGAGCTCCATAGCTCCATAGCACCAGAGTTCCATAGCACCAGAGCTCCATAGCACCAGAGCTCCATAGCTCCATAGCACCAGAGCTCCATAGCTCCATAGCACCAGAGCTCCATAGCTCCATAGCACCAGAGCTCCATACTTCCAGAGCTCCATAGCTCCATAGCTCCATAGCACCAGAGCTCCATAGCTCCATAGCACCAGAGCTCCATAGCTCCATAGCACCAGAGCTCCATACTTCCATAGCTCCATAGCTCCATACCTCCAGAGCTCCATAGCTCCAGAGCTCCATACCTCCAGAGCTCCATAGCTCCAAAGCTCCATAGCTCCATAGCACCAGAGCTCCATAGCTCCATAGCACCAGAGCTCCATACTTCCATAGCTCCAGGGCTCCATAGCTCCAGGGCTCCATAGCTCCATACCTCCAGAGCTCCATAGCTCCATACTTCCAGAGCTCCATAGCTCCATAGCACCAGAGCTCCATAGCTCCATAGCACCAGAGCTCCATAGCTCCATAGCACCAGAGCTCCATAGCTCCATAGCACCAGAGCTCCATAGCTCCATAGCTCCAGGGCTCCATAGCTCCATAGCTCCAGGGCTCCATAGCTCCATAGCTCCAGGGCTCCATAGCTCCATAGCTCCATACCTCCAGAGCTCCATACCTCCAGAGCTCCATACCTCCATAGCACCAGAGCTCCATAGCTCCAGGGCTCCAGGGCTCCATAGCTCCATACCTCCAGAGCTCCATAGCTCCATACTTCCAGAGCTCCATAGCTCCATAGCTCCATACTTCCATAGCTCCATAGCTCCATACTTCCATAGCACCTGAGCTCCATACCTCCAGAGCTCCATAGCTCCAGCCTGGGTGGCTGGTGGCTCCATAGCTCCATACTTCCATAGCTCTAAGTCAGAGAGTTGGCGAAAATTGCACTAAGTGCGAAAGCCCATTCATTTACAACGGCGTGTCCGCCAGGCGGCGACATTTCCCCGTTACCGGTGGCTGCGCGGCGGGTGAGTGACAGAGCTTATCCGAGCGGCTGGAACTCTGCGCCGGCGTGGTCGAGCGTGAGGCCTCGGACCTTTGGCTGCCTGGTACCTAAAACACTTCCATTGATCCAGCCACGGAGGGTGCTGGCTGGTGGCTCCATACCTCCATAGCTCCATAGCACCAGAGCTCCATAGCTCCATAGCACCAGAGCTCCATGGCTTCAGAGCTCCATAGCACCATAGCTCCATACCTCCAGAGCTCCAGGGCTCCATAGCTCCATACCTCCAGAGCTCCATACCTCCAGAGCTCCATACCTCCAGAGCTCCATAGCACCAGAGCTCCATGGCTTCAGAGCTCCATAGCACCATAGCTCCATACCTCCAGAGCTCCAGGGCTCCATAGCTCCATACCTCCAGAGCTCCATACCTCCAGAGCTCCATACCTCCAGAGCTCCATAGCACCAGAGCTCCATGGCTTCAGAGCTCCATAGCACCATAGCTCCATACCTCCAGAGCTCCAGGGCTCCATAGCTCCATACCTCCAGAGCTCCATACCTCCAGAGCTCCATACCTCCAGAGCTCCAGAGCTCCATAGCACCAGAGCTCCATGGCTTCAGAGCTCCATAGCTCCATACCTCCAGAGCTCCAGGGCTCCATAGCTCCATACCTCCAGAGCTCCATACCTCCAGAGCTCCAGAGCTCCATAGCACCAGAGCTCCATGGCTTCAGAGCTCCATAGCACCATAGCTCCATACCTCCAGAGCTCCAGGGCTCCATAGCTCCATACCTCCAGAGCTCCATACCTCCAGAGCTCCATACCTCCAGAGCTCCATAGCTCCATAGCACCAGAGCTCCATAGCTCCATAGCACCAGAGCTCCATAGCACCAGAGCTCCATAGCACCAGAGCTCCATAGCTCCATAGCACCAGAGCTCCATAGCTCCATAGCACCAGAGCTCCATAGCTCCATAGCACCAGAGCTCCATACTTCCAGAGCTCCATAGCTCCATAGCTCCATAGCACCAGAGCTCCATAGCTCCATAGCACCAGAGCTCCATAGCTCCATAGCACCAGAGCTCCATACTTCCATAGCTCCATAGCTCCATACCTCCAGAGCTCCATAGCTCCATAGCTCCATACCTCCAGAGCTCCATAGCTCCAGAGCTCCATAGCTCCATAGCTCCATAGCACCAGAGCTCCATAGCTCCATAGCACCAGAGCTCCATACTTCCATAGATCCAGGGCTCCATAGCTCCAGGGCTCCATACCTCCAGAGCTCCATAGCTCCATACTTCCAGAGCTCCATAGCTCCATACTTCCATAGCTCCATACTTCCATACCTCCATAGCTCCATACTTCCATAGCACCAGAGCTCCATACTTCCATAGCACCAGAGCTCCATACCTCCAGAGCTCCAGCCTGGGTGGCTGGTGGCTCCATAGCTCCATACTTCCATAGCTCTAAGTCAGAGAGTTGGCGAAAATTGCACTAAGTGCGAAAGCCCATTCATTTACAACGGCGTGTCCACAAGGCGGCGACATTTCCCCGTTACCGGTGGCTGCGCGGCGGGTGAGTGACAGAGCTTATCCGAGCGGCTGGAACTCTGCGCCGGCGTGGTCGAGCGTGAGGCCTCGGCCCTTTGGCTGCCTGGTACCTAAAACACTTCCATTGATCCAGCCACGGAGGGTGCTGGCTGGTGGCTCCATACCTCCATAGCTCCATAGCACCAGAGCTCCATAGCTCCATAGCACCAGAGCTCCATGGCTTCAGAGCTCCATAGCACCATAGCTCCATACCTCCAGAGCTCCAGGGCTCCATAGCTCCATACCTCCAGAGCTCCATACCTCCAGAGCTCCATACCTCCAGAGCTCCATAGCACCAGAGCTCCATGGCTTCAGAGCTCCATAGCACCATAGCTCCATACCTCCAGAGCTCCAGGGCTCCATAGCTCCATACCTCCAGAGCTCCATACCTCCAGAGCTCCATACCTCCAGAGCTCCATAGCACCAGAGCTCCATGGCTTCAGAGCTCCATAGCACCATAGCTCCATACCTCCAGAGCTCCAGGGCTCCATAGCTCCATACCTCCAGAGCTCCATACCTCCAGAGCTCCATACCTCCAGAGCTCCATAGCACCAGAGCTCCATGGCTTCAGAGCTCCATAGCACCATAGCTCCATACCTCCAGAGCTCCAGGGCTCCATAGCTCCATACCTCCAGAGCTCCATACCTCCAGAGCTCCATACCTCCAGAGCTCCAGAGCTCCATAGCACCAGAGCTCCATGGCTTCAGAGCTCCATAGCACCATAGCTCCATACCTCCAGAGCTCCAGGGCTCCATAGCTCCATACCTCCAGAGCTCCATACCTCCAGAGCTCCAGAGCTCCATAGCACCAGAGCTCCATGGCTTCAGAGCTCCATAGCACCATAGCTCCATACCTCCAGAGCTCCATACCTCCAGAGCTCCAGAGCTCCATAGCACCAGAGCTCCATGGCTTCAGAGCTCCATAGCACCATAGCTCCATACCTCCAGAGCTCCAGGGCTCCAAAGCTCCATACCTCCAGAGCTCCATACCTCCAGAGCTCCATACCTCCAGAGCTCCATAGCTCCATAGCACCAGAGCTCCATAGCTCCATAGCACCAGAGCTCCATAGCACCAGAGCTCCATAGCACCAGAGCTCCATAGCTCCATAGCACCAGAGCTCCATAGCTCCATAGCACCAGAGCTCCATAGCTCCATAGCACCAGAGCTCCATACTTCCAGAGCTCCATAGCTCCATAGCTCCATAGCACCAGAGCTCCATAGCTCCATAGCACCAGAGCTCCATAGCTCCATAGCACCAGAGCTCCATACTTCCATAGCTCCATAGCTCCATACCTCCAGAGCTCCATAGCTCCATAGCTCCATACCTCCAGAGCTCCATAGCTCCAGAGCTCCATAGCTCCATAGCACCAGAGCTCCATAGCTCCATAGCACCAGAGCTCCATACTTCCATAGCTCCAGGGCTCCATAGCTCCAGGGCTCCATAGCTCCATACCTCCAGAGCTCCATAGCTCCATACTTCCAGAGCTCCATAGCTCCATAGCACCAGAGCTCCATAGCTCCATAGCACCAGAGCTCCATAGCTCCATAGCACCAGAGCTCCATAGCTCCATAGCACCAGAGCTCCATAGCTCCATAGCTCCAGGGCTCCATAGCTCCATAGCTCCAGGGCTCCATAGCTCCATAGCTCCAGGGCTCCATAGCTCCATAGCTCCATAGCTCCATACCTCCAGAGCTCCATACCTCCAGAGCTCCATACCTCCATAGCACCAGAGCTCCATAGCTCCAGGGCTCCAGGGCTCCATAGCTCCATACCTCCAGAGCTCCATAGCTCCATACTTCCAGAGCTCCATAGCTCCATAGCTCCATACTTCCATAGCTCCATAGCTCCATACTTCCATAGCACCTGAGCTCCATACCTCCAGAGCTCCATAGCTCCAGCCTGGGTGGCTGGTGGCTCCATAGCTCCATACTTCCATAGCTCTAAGTCAGAGAGTTGGCGAAAATTGCACTAAGTGCGAAAGCCCATTCATTTACAACGGCGTGTCCGCCAGGCGGCGACATTTCCCCGTTACCGGTGGCTGCGCGGCGGGTGAGTGACAGAGCTTATCCGAGCGGCTGGAACTCTGCGCCGGCGTGGTCGAGCGTGAGGCCTCGGCCCTTTGGCTGCCTGGTACCTAAAACACTTCCATTGATCCAGCCACGGAGGGTGCTGGCTGGTGGCTCCATACCTCCATAGCTCCATAGCACCAGAACTCCATAGCTCCATAGCACCAGAGCTCCATGGCTTCAGAGCTCCATAGCACCATAGCTCCATACCTCCAGAGCTCCAGGGCTCCATAGCTCCATACCTCCAGAGCTCCATACCTCCAGAGCTCCATACCTCCAGAGCTCCATAGCACCAGAGCTCCATGGCTTCAGAGCTCCATAGCACCATAGCTCCATACCTCCAGAGCTCCAGGGCTCCATAGCTCCATACCTCCAGAGCTCCATACCTCCAGAGCTCCATACCTCCAGAGCTCCATAGCACCAGAGCTCCATGGCTTCAGAGCTCCATAGCACCATAGCTCCATACCTCCAGAGCTCCAGGGCTCCATAGCTCCATACCTCCATAGCTCCATAGCACCAGAGCTCCATAGCTCCATAGCACCAGAGCTCCATGGCTTCAGAGCTCCATAGCACCATAGCTCCATACCTCCAGAGCTCCAGGGCTCCATAGCTCCATAACTCCAGAGCTCCATACCTCCAGAGCTCCATACCTCCAGAGCTCCATAGCTCCATAGCACCAGAGCTCCATAGCTCCATAGCACCAGAGCTCCATAGCACCAGAGCTCCATAGCATCAGAGCTCCATAGCTCCATAGCACCAGAGCTCCATAGCTCCATAGCACCAGAGCTCCATAGCTCCATAGCACCAGAGCTCCATAGCTCCATAGCACCAGAGCTCCATAGCTCCATAGCTCCAGGGCTCCATAGCTCCATAGCTCCAGGGCTCCATAGCTCCATAGCTCCAGGGCTCCATAGCTCCAGGGCTCCAGGGCTCCATAGCTCCATACCTCCAGAGCTCCATAGCTCCATACTTCCAGAGCTCCATAGCTCCATAGCTCCATACTTCCATACTTCCATAGCTCCATAGCTCCATAGCTCCATAGCTCCACATTTCCATAGCTCCATAGCTCCATAGCTCCAGAGCTCCATAGCTCCATACTTCCATAGCTCCATAGCTCCAGAGCTCCAGAGCTCCATAGCTCCATACTTCCATAGCTCCATAGCTCCAGAGCTCCAGAGCTCCATAGCTCCATACCTCCATAGCTCCATAGCTCCATACTTCCATAGCTCCATAGCTCCAGAGCTCCATAGCTCCATACTTCCATAGCTCCATAGCTCCAGAGCTCCAGAGCTCCATAGCTCCATACCTCCATAGCTCCATAGCTCCATACTTCCATAGCTCCATAGCTCCAGAGCTCCATAGCTCCATACTTCCATAGCTCCATAGCTCCATAGCTCCAGGCACGGAGGGTGCTGGAGCTCCACACTTCCATAGGCAGGGAGGGTGCTGGAGCTCCACACTTCCATAGGCAGGGAGGGTGCTGGAGCTCCACACTTCCATAGGCAGGGAGGGTGCTGGAGCTCCACACTTCCATAGGCAGGGAGGGTGCTGGAGCTCCAAACTTCCATAGGCAGGGAGGGTGCTGGAGCTCCACACTTCCATAGGCAGGGAGGGTGCTGGAGCTCCACACTTCCATAGGCAGGGAGGGTGCTGGAGCTCCACACTTCCATAGGCAGGGAGGGTGCTGGAGCTCCACACTTCCATAGGCAGGGAGGGTGCTGGAGCTCCACACTTCCATAGGCAGGGAGGGTGCTGGAGCTCCACACTTCCATAGGCAGGGAGGGTGCTGGAGCTCCACACTTCCATAGGCAGGGAGGGTGCTGGAGCTCCACACTTCCATAGGCACGGAGGGTGCTGGAGCTCCACACTTCCATAGGCACGGAGGGTGCTGGAGCTCCACACTTCCATAGCTCCAGGCACGGAGGGTGCTGGCACATCCACACTTCCAGCCACGGAGCATGCTGGCACTTCCACCTTGCTTGCTAAGTCGGCGTGATCTTGCCCAAAAAGTCCCTCCCGAGCTCCAGCTGGAAGTGTAAAAAGAACCGGGCTGGATAAAAAAAAGAACCGGGCTGGATAAAAAAAGAACCGGGCGACCCGTTAAAATTGCTTAGCCGAGGTCCTGGAAGCCTAACACGGCGTGATCTTGTGCAAAAAGCCGCTCCCGAGCTCCAGCTGGAAGTGTAAAAAGAACCGGGCTGGATAAAAAAAGAACCGGGCTGGATAAAAAAAAGAACCGGGCGGCCCGTTAAAATTGCTTAGCCGAGGTCCTGGAAGCCTAACACGGCGTGATCTTGTGCAAAAAGCCGCTCCCGAGCTCCAGCTGGAAGTGTAAAAAGAACCGGGCTGGATAAAAAAAAGAACCGGGCGACCCGTTAAAATTGCTTAGCCGAGGTCCTGGAAGCCTAACCCGGCGTGATCTTGTGCAAAAAGCCGCTCCCGAGCTCCAGCTGGAAGTGTAAAAAGAACCGGGCTGGATAAAAAAAAGAACCGGGCGGCCCGTTAAAATTGCTTAGCCGAGGTCCTGGAAGCCTAACCCGGCGTGATCTTGTGCAAAAAGCCGCTCCCGAGCTCCAGCTGGAAGTGTAAAAAGAACCGGGCTGGATAAAAAAAAGAACCGGGCTGGATCAAAAAAGAACCGGGCGACCCGTTAAAATTGCTTAGCCGAGGTCCTGGAAGCCTAACACGGCGTGATCTTGTGCAAAAAGCCGCTCCCGAGCTCCAGCTGGAAGTGTAAAAAGAACCGGGCTGGATAAAAAAAGAACCGGGCTGGATCAAAAAAGAACCGGGCGACCCGTTAAAATTGCTTAGCCGAGGTCCTGGAAGCCTAACACGGCGTGATCTTGCCCGAAAGTCGGCCTCTATACTTCCATTTTAGGTACCAGGCGCTCATAGTGTGTTGGTCCCACTAGTCAGTGTACTGGTCCCACTCGCTAGTGTACTGGTCCCCCTAGTCAGTGTACTCATCCAGTTACCCCCCGTTTTCCAAAACACAATCGGCACGTATAAGGGGGGGACTCCTGAGAGAGATGAGGTATATGCCAGCGCAACACCAATCCGCTCCGCGCTGGTTCCCATGTCGGCTACGGATGAATAAAACCAGCCTGTCCCCCCTGGAGCTCACGAGACACGGAATTTTTTCTAAGTGCCAACGGCTCTTCCGAGCAAACGTGTCCGCTCCGGCTGGTTCCCCCGTCGGCCTCGAATGACGAAAAATGCCGGTCTCCGCCCGGAGCTCATGACAAACGAAAAATTTTCTAAGTGCCAACGGCACTTGCGAGCGAATGTGTCCGCTCGGCGCTGGTTCCCGGGTCGAACCCGGAAGACGAAAAACGCCGGTCCTCGCCCGGAGCTCATGACAAACGAAAAATTTTCTAAGTGCCAACGGCACTTGCGAGCGAATGTGTCCGCTCGGCGCTGGTTCCCGGGTCGGACCCGGAAGACGAAAAACGCCGGTCTCCGCCCGGAGCTCATGACAAACGAAAAATTTTCTAAGTGCCAACGGCACTTGCGAGCGAATGTGTCCGCTCGGCGCTGGTTCCCGGGTCGAACCCGGAAGACGAAAAACGCCGGTCCTCGCCCGGAGCTCATGACAAACGAAAAATTTTCTAAGTGCCAACGGCACTTGCGAGCGAATGTGTCCGCTCGGCGCTGGTTCCCGGGTCGGACCCGGAAGACGAAAAACGCCGGTCTCCGCCCGGAGCTCATGACAAACGAAAAATTTTCTAAGTGCCAACGGCACTTGCGAGCGAATGTGTCCGCTCGGCGCTGGTTCCCGGGTCGAACCCGGAAGACGAAAAACGCCGGTCCTCGCCCGGAGCTCATGACAAACGAAAAATTTTCTAAGTGCCAACGGCACTTGCGAGCGAATGTGTCCGCTCGGCGCTGGTTCCCGGGTCGGACCCGGAAGACGAAAAACGCCGGTCCTCGCCTGGAGGTCCCAGCAAAATCGGCGAAAAAACGACTAAGTGTCAACTTTCCAAAAAAACGGCTAAGTGTCGACTTTCGAAAAAACGGCTAAGTGTCAACTTTCGAAAAAACGACTAAGTGTCGCCTCCGAAAAAACGACTAAGTGTCGCCTCTCTGAAAAAACGACTAAGTGCCCACGGCTCTGCGGGGCTTGTGAGTCCGCCCCGCGCCGGTTCGGCGGTCGGCCTCAAAAAGCGAAAAATCAGCCTCTCTCCCTGGAGCTCACCAAAAATTTGTCGAAATTTTTCTAAGTTCTCCTCGAGGTACCAGGGGGTGAGGTACCCGGGCTAAGATGCAGTACCTTTTTTGGTCTTCAGGTGCGCCAGAGTACAATGAAATGGTCCCAGTAGTCAGTGTACTCATCGACTTTCCCCCTGTTTTCCAAAGCACCTCGTTTACGAGTATGGAGGAGATGGTGCTGGTCTCCCCACGGCGTCGGACACGCCGTCCTCGACAGCACAAGGTCGGATAGAAGACCTGAAAAGCGCCGTGGCACGCGCTGGAGGTGTCACTGTGGCGAAAAAGTGACTAAGTGTCAACTTTCGAAAAAACGGCTAAGTGTCAACTTTCGAAAAAACGGCTAAGTGTCAACTTTCGAAAAAACGACAAAGTGTCACCTCTCTGAAAAAACGGCAAAGTGTCAACTTTTGAAAAAAACGACTAAGTGTCAACTTTCGAAAAAACGACTAAGTGTCACCTCTCTGAAAAAATGGAAAAGTGTCAACTGCGAATGTGGTGGTGCATGGAAGGAAGTGGAGGACGGCCGCCTCCTTAAACACAGGCCGAAGAGGAGCGTCAGGGCCGGCTCCTTAAACACGGACCGAGTGTCGCCCTTAACACAGACCAAGCGGAGGACGGCCGCCTCCCTAAATACAGGCCGAACCGGAGCGCGAGGGCCGCTCCTTAAACACGGACCGAGTGTCGCCCTTAACACAGACCAAGCGGAGGACGGCCGCCTCCCTAAATACAGGCCGAACCGGAGCGCGAGGGCCAGGCTCCTTAAACACGGACCGAGTGTCGCCCTTAACACAGACCAAGGGGAGGACGGCCGCCTCCTTAAACACAGGCCGGAGAGGAGCGTCAGGGCCAGGCTCCTTAAACACGGACCGAGTGTCGCCCTTAACACAGACCAAGCGGAGGACGGCCGCCTCCCTAAATACAGGCCGAACCGGAGCGCGAGGGCCAGGCTCCTTAAACACGGACCGAGTGTCGCCCTTAACACAGACCAAGGGGAGGACGGCCGCCTCCTTAAACACAGGCCGGAGAGGAGCGTCAGGGCCAGGCTCCTTAAACACGGACCGAGTGTCGCCCTTAACACAGACCAAGCGGAGGACGGCCGCCTCCCTAAATACAGGCCGAACCGGAGCGCGAGGGCCAGGCTCCTTAAACACGGACCGAGTGTCGCCCTTAACACAGACCAAGGGGAGGACGGCCGCCTCCTTAAACACAGGCCGAACCGGAGCGCGAGTGTTGCTCCTTAAACACGGACCGAGTGGAGGACGGCCGCCTCCTTAAACACAGGCCGAACAAAATGACACAAAGTGTCAACTGCGAATGTTGTCCATCCAAGGAAGGAGCGTGATGCCCGGCCGGCTCCTTAAACACAGGCCGAGAGTCGCCCCGGACGGTCCGCCTCGCGGCGCCCGTCCGCTCGGATAAAATGACACAAAGTGTCAACTGCGAATGTTGTCCATCCAAGGAAGGAGCGTGATGCCCGGCCGGCTCCTTAAACACAGGCCGAGAGTCGCCCCGGACGGTCCGCCTCGCGGCGCCCGCCCGCTCGGATAAAATGACACAAAGTGTCAACTACGAATGTTGTCCATCCAAGGAAGGAGCGTGATGCCCGGCCGGCTCCTTAAACACAGGCCGAGAGTCGCCCCGGACGGTCCGCCTCGCGGCGCCCGTCTGCTCGGATAAAATGACACAAAGTGTCAACTGCGAATGTTGTCCATCCAAGGAAGGAGCGTGATGCCCGGCCGGCTCCTTAAACACAGGCCGAGAGTCTCCCCGGACGGTCCGCCTCGCGGCGCCCGCCCGCTCGGATAAAATGACACAAAGTGTCAACTATGAATGTTGTCCATCCAAGGAGGGAGCGTGAGGCCCGGCCGGCTCCGAAAACACAGGCCGAGAGTCGCCCCGGACGGTCCGCCTCGCGGCGCCCGTCTGCTCGGATAAAATGACACAAAGTGTCAACTGCGAATGTTGTCCATCCAAGGAAGGAGCGTGATGCCCGGCCGGCTCCTTAAACACAGGCCGAGAGTCGCCCCGGACGGTCCGCCTCGCGGCGCCCGCCCGCTCGGATAAAATGACACAAAGTGTCAACTACGAATGTTGTCCATCCAAGGAGGGAGCGTGAGGCCCGGCCGGCTCCGAAAACACAGGCCGAGAGTCGCCCCGGACGGTCCGCCTCGCGGCGCCCGTCTGCTCGGATAAAATGACACAAAGTGTCAACTGCGAATGTTGTCCATCCAAGGAAGGAGCGTGATGCCCGGCCGGCTCCTTAAACACAGGCCGAGAGTCGCCCCGGACGGTCCGCCTCGCGGCGCCCGCCCGCTCGGATAAAATGACACAAAGTGTCAACTACGAATGTTGTCCATCCAAGGAAGGAGCGTGATGCCCGGCCGGCTCCTTAAACAAAGGCCGAGAGTCGCCCCGGACGGTCCGCCTCTCGAGGCGCCCGCCCGCTCGGATAAAATGAAACAAAGTGTCAACTACGAATGTTGGCGCTCCCCGCGCCGCCCCGCAGGCCCCGGCGCGACCGTACTGCGGCGAGACCGAGACGACCCGGAAAAAGCATCCATCCCACCTAGCCACGATCCACGGAGGCCGAGCGAGCGGCTGAGTGTCGGGCGCCGCGCGTGCGAGCGTCCGCCGGCCGCGCCGGTCCTTCTGCGAATGACGTTTCTCAAACCCTCCGGCTTGATAGCGGCGGCACCACGGGAAGCCGTCCACACACACCGTCCGACCTCTATCCGAAAAGCCTTCCCGACCAACCGCGGTCGCGGGGGCGTCTGTCGCTCCGCATCGGGGGGGCGTATGGCTTCCGCGCTACGCGCTGCGGGCTCGGGGGGGCCGCAACGGCTGAGTCTGACTCGGCCGGGGCGCAGCTTCCCTCCCGGCAGTCAGCAATAGTGCCGATCGCGCCTGCCACCAGCCCCCTCCCCGACGGGTTCGTCGGCGCCGGCTGGCCACCGTCCGCCTTCGTTCCCCGAGGGTTCCCAACCAGCGCCGATCCAACTCCGCATCCTGGCCGCACGCAGTGCGTGCCTCGCGCGGGTAAGTCGCCGGCGCAGCGCCGCAGCTCCCGACCCCCGCGTACGGGAATAGTTGAGGGCCTCAGCGGGCCGCACCGACCGAGTCCGACTCGGGCCGGGGCGCAGATTCCCGCCTGGGTGACCGAACGTTCTCTGCTCGGGCCGGAGGGCCGACGCCCGTCCCCCCCCGTCGTCCCCCCCGGACCGCCTCCGAGGCCACTTCGCACGGCTCATCCTCGGCCCCCTACCAATGCTTAATCGATGGGGCCGCCCGGCCGGATTCGCGCCCCCCTGTCCACCGCCAGTCTCCCCAGACTAACCCGAGTTACCGCCCAGCTCGCCTAACCTTGCACTCGCTCTGCCAAACGGTCGTGTAGTCGGCGGGCCGTCCTACGGGTCGCCCTCCGGCCCCAAACGCGCGGCGGGATAGCGGCAAGGCGGCGGCGGCGGCCAGCGGCGTCGGGGCGCTCGCACCGGAGAAGAGGCGTCTTACGAGGCCGGGCGCAGCTCCCTCTCGTTTACTTGCTGAGTAGCGGCGCTCGAAGGTTCCGCGGCGAGCGCGGCTCAACCCACCGAACGTCCCCCTGCAGCGGGCTCCATCGAAGGGCCGTCCCGCCGGATTCGCACCACCCTGTCCACCGCAAAGTCGTCCAACCGACTGCACGAGTTACCGCCCGGTTCGCCTAACCTTGCATCGCCCCGCCAAACGAGCGAGTTGCCGGCCGTCCTACGGGTCGCGCACCGGCCCCACACGTGCGGAGGGCTAGCGGCAAGGCGGCGGCGGCGGTCAGCGGCGTCGGGGTCAAACTCAGCACCGGACAGGGGGTGTCTTACGAGGCCGGGCGCAGCTCCTCTCGTTTAGGGGTCCGCGAGGGTCGCGTTCGAGGTTCCGCGTCCTCGGCTTCGGCTGCGCCGGGTCCAGCCCGATCCATCTCACCCCGCGGCAGCCTCAGACCACCTAGAGCCCCCGCGAACCGCGGCCGGCGTCCGGAAAACAGTCGCGCGAGCCCCCGCTCCGGCGGGCCGGCGAGCGAGAGGCGCTACCCAGCCACCCTCTCTCCTACCTGGTTGATCCTGCCAGTAGCATATGCTTGTCTCAAAGATTAAGCCATGCAAGTCTAAGTGCACACGGCCCGTACAGCGAAACTGCGAATGGCTCATTAAATCAGTTATGGTTCCTTTGATCGCTCCTCAGTTACTTGGATAACTGTGGCAATTCTAGAGCTAATACATGCAAACGGGCGCCGACCTCCGGGGACGCGCGCATTTATCAGACCCAAAACCCACGCGGTGCCCGGGCGCGCGGGCCCAGGGGTCGCGCCGGCGTTCACGCGCCGCGCCGCGGCCCTCCGCGCGTCCGGCCCGGCCTCCCTTGGTGATCCTCGATAACTTCCAGCCGATCGCCGGCCCTCCGCGGCGGCGACGTCTCATTCGAATGTCTGCCCTATCACCTCCGACAGGGAGGCAGCCTATCAGGTCTAAATGACTTGCATACGACCTGATTCTGGGTCAGGGTCTCGTAAGTAGCAGAGCAGCTACATCGCTGCGATCTATTGAGAGTCAGCCCTCGATCCAACCTTTTGTCGGCCGGTGTCACCTCCGGGGGCCGGTCGGCATCCCCCCTCCGGGGTGGGCCGCTACCAGGGGCGTCATCGGACTTTGAAGAAATTACGCCGCGGCGGAAGACAGCGGGCGCGCCCGGGGATGAGGCAGCATCCCTGGGCCGCGGAGGGGAGGAGGCAGCCTCCCCGGGGCGGAACTTAGTCTCCGTAGAATGACGGCGGGCGTGCGTAAAGGGCGCGTCCGGGGATGAGGCAGCATCCCCGGGCCGCGGAGGGGAGGAGGCAGCCTCCCCGGGGCGGAACTTAGTCTCCGTAGAATGACGGCGGGCGTGCGTAAAGGGCGCGCCCGGGGATAGCCCATTCATTTACAACGGCGTGTCCGCCAGGCGGCGACATTTCCCCGTTACCGGTGGCTGCGCGGCGGGTGAGTGACAGAGCTTATCCGAGCGGCTGGAACTCTGCGCCGGCGTGGTCGAGCGTGAGGCCTCGGCCCTTTGGCTGCCTGGTACCTAAACACTTCCATTGATCCAGCCACGGAGGGTGCTGGCTGGTGGCTCCATACCTCCAGAGCTCCATACTTCCATAGCTGCAGAGCTCCATAGCTCCATACCTCCATACCTCCAGAGCTCCATACTTCCATAGCTCTATACTTCCATAGCTCCATAGCACCAGAGCTCCATACCTCCAGAGCTCCATAGCACCAGAGCTCCATAGCTCCATAGCACCAGAGCTCCATAGCTCCATAGCACCAGAGCTCCATACCTCCAGAGCTCCAGAGCTCCATAGCACCAGAGCTCCATAGCTCCATAGCACCAGAGCTCCATAGCTCCATAGCACCAGAGCTCCATAGCTCCATAGCTCCATAGCACCAGAGCTCCATAGCTCCATAGCACCAGAGCTCCATAGCTCCATAGCACCAGAGCTCCATACTTCCATAGCTCCAGGGCTCCATAGCTCCAGGGCTCCATAGCTCCATACCTCCATAGCTCCATAGCTCCATACTTCCAGAGCTCCATAGCTCCATACTTCCATAGCTCCATAGCTCCATACTTCCATAGCACCAGAGCTCCATACTTCCATAGCACCAGAGCTCCAGAGCTCCAGAGCTCCAGAGCTCCAGCCTGGGTGGCTGGTGGCTCCATAGCTCCATACTTCCATAGCTCTAAGTCAGAGAGTTGGCGAAAATTGCACTAAGTGCGAAAGCCCATTCATTTACAACGGCGTGTCCACAAGGCGGCGACATTTCCCCGTTACCGGTGGCTGCGCGGCGGGTGAGTGACAGAGCTTATCCGAGCGGCTGGAACTCTGCGCCGGCGTGGTCGAGCGTGAGGCCTCGGCCCTTTGGCTGCCTGGTACCTAAAACACTTCCATTGATCCAGCCACGGAGGGTGCTGGCTGGTGGCTCCATACCTCCATAGCTCCATAGCACCAGAGCTCCATAGCTCCATAGCACCAGAGCTCCATGGCTTCAGAGCTCCATAGCACCATAGCTCCATACCTCCAGAGCTCCAGGGCTCCATAGCTCCATACCTCCAGAGCTCCATACCTCCAGAGCTCCATAGCACCAGAGCTCCATGGCTTCAGAGCTCCATAGCACCATAGCTCCATACCTCCAGAGCTCCAGGGCTCCATAGCTCCATACCTCCAGAGCTCCATACCTCCAGAGCTCCATACCTCCAGAGCTCCATAGCACCAGAGCTCCATGGCTTCAGAGCTCCATAGCACCATAGCTCCATACCTCCAGAGCTCCAGGGCTCCATAGCTCCATACCTCCAGAGCTCCATACCTCCAGAGCTCCATACCTCCAGAGCTCCAGAGCTCCATAGCACCAGAGCTCCATGGCTTCAGAGCTCCATAGCACCATAGCTCCATACCTCCAGAGCTCCAGGGCTCCATAGCTCCATACCTCCAGAGCTCCATACCTCCAGAGCTCCAGAGCTCCATAGCACCAGAGCTCCATGGCTTCAGAGCTCCATAGCACCATAGCTCCATACCTCCAGAGCTCCAGGGCTCCATAGCTCCATACCTCCAGAGCTCCATACCTCCAGAGCTCCAGAGCTCCATAGCACCAGAGCTCCATGGCTTCAGAGCTCCATAGCACCATAGCTCCATACCTCCAGAGCTCCAGGGCTCCAAAGCTCCATACCTCCAGAGCTCCATACCTCCAGAGCTCCATACCTCCAGAGCTCCATAGCTCCATAGCACCAGAGCTCCATAGCTCCATAGCACCAGAGCTCCATAGCACCAGAGCTCCATAGCACCAGAGCTCCATAGCTCCATAGCACCAGAGCTCCATAGCTCCATAGCACCAGAGCTCCATAGCTCCATAGCACCAGAGCTCCATACTTCCAGAGCTCCATAGCTCCATAGCTCCATAGCACCAGAGCTCCATAGCTCCATAGCACCAGAGCTCCATAGCTCCATAGCACCAGAGCTCCATACTTCCATAGCTCCATAGCTCCATACCTCCAGAGCTCCATAGCTCCATAGCTCCATACCTCCAGAGCTCCATAGCTCCAGAGCTCCATAGCTCCATAGCACCAGAGCTCCATAGCTCCATAGCACCAGAGCTCCATACTTCCATAGCTCCAGGGCTCCATAGCTCCAGGGCTCCATACCTCCAGAGCTCCATAGCTCCATACTTCCAGAGCTCCATAGCTCCATACTTCCATAGCTCCATACTTCCATACCTCCATAGCTCCATACTTCCATAGCACCAGAGCTCCATACTTCCATAGCACCAGAGCTCCATACCTCCAGAGCTCCAGAGCTCCAGCCTGGGTGGCTGGTGGCTCCATAGCTCCATACTTCCATAGCTCTAAGTCAGAGAGTTGGCGAAAATTGCACTAAGTGCGAAAGCCCATTCATTTACAACGGCGTGTCCACAAGGCGGCGACATTTCCCCGTTACCGGTGGCTGCGCGGCGGGTGAGTGACAGAGCTTATCCGAGCGGCTGGAACTCTGCGCCGGCGTGGTCGAGCGTGAGGCCTCGGCCCTTTGGCTGCCTGGTACCTAAAACACTTCCATTGATCCAGCCACGGAGGGTGCTGGCTGGTGGCTCCATACCTCCATAGCTCCATAGCACCAGAGCTCCATAGCTCCATAGCACCAGAGCTCCATGGCTTCAGAGCTCCATAGCACCATAGCTCCATACCTCCAGAGCTCCAGGGCTCCATAGCTCCATACCTCCAGAGCTCCATACCTCCAGAGCTCCATACCTCCAGAGCTCCATAGCACCAGAGCTCCATGGCTTCAGAGCTCCATAGCACCATAGCTCCATACCTCCAGAGCTCCAGGGCTCCATAGCTCCATACCTCCAGAGCTCCATACCTCCAGAGCTCCATACCTCCAGAGCTCCATAGCACCAGAGCTCCATGGCTTCAGAGCTCCATAGCACCATAGCTCCATACCTCCAGAGCTCCAGGGCTCCATAGCTCCATACCTCCAGAGCTCCATACCTCCAGAGCTCCATACCTCCAGAGCTCCATAGCTCCATAGCACCAGAGCTCCATAGCTCCATAGCACCAGAGCTCCATAGCACCAGAGCTCCATAGCACCAGAGCTCCATAGCTCCATAGCACCAGAGCTCCATAGCTCCATAGCACCAGAGCTCCATAGCTCCATAGCACCAGAGCTCCATACTTCCAGAGCTCCATAGCTCCATAGCTCCATAGCACCAGAGCTCCATAGCTCCATAGCACCAGAGCTCCATAGCTCCATAGCACCAGAGCTCCATACTTCCATAGCTCCATAGCTCCATACCTCCAGAGCTCCATAGCTCCATAGCTCCATACCTCCAGAGCTCCATAGCTCCAGAGCTCCATAGCTCCATAGCACCAGAGCTCCATAGCTCCATAGCACCAGAGCTCCATACTTCCATAGCTCCAGGGCTCCATAGCTCCAGGGCTCCA
This sequence comes from Syngnathus leptorhynchus, assembly GCF_054491065.1. Lineage (NCBI taxonomy): Eukaryota > Metazoa > Chordata > Actinopteri > Syngnathiformes > Syngnathidae > Syngnathus > Syngnathus leptorhynchus. The sequence continues at coordinate 1,669,208 of NW_028231993.1, read as the reverse complement.
TAGCTCCATACCTCCAGAGCTCCATAGCTCCATACTTCCAGAGCTCCATAGCTCCATAGCACCAGAGCTCCATAGCTCCATAGCACCAGAGCTCCATAGCTCCATAGCACCAGAGCTCCATAGCTCCATAGCACCAGAGCTCCATAGCTCCATAGCTCCAGGGCTCCATAGCTCCATAGCTCCAGGGCTCCATAGCTCCATAGCTCCAGGGCTCCATAGCTCCATAGCTCCATACCTCCAGAGCTCCATACCTCCAGAGCTCCATACCTCCATAGCACCAGAGCTCCATAGCTCCAGGGCTCCAGGGCTCCATAGCTCCATACCTCCAGAGCTCCATAGCTCCATACTTCCAGAGCTCCATAGCTCCATAGCTCCATACTTCCATAGCTCCATAGCTCCATACTTCCATAGCACCTGAGCTCCATACCTCCAGAGCTCCATAGCTCCAGCCTGGGTGGCTGGTGGCTCCATAGCTCCATACTTCCATAGCTCTAAGTCAGAGAGTTGGCGAAAATTGCACTAAGTGCGAAAGCCCATTCATTTACAACGGCGTGTCCGCCAGGCGGCGACATTTCCCCGTTACCGGTGGCTGCGCGGCGGGTGAGTGACAGATCTTATCCGAGCGGCTGGAACTCTGCGCCGGCGTGGTCGAGCGTGAGGCCTCGGCCCTTTGGCTGCCTGGTACCTAAAACACTTCCATTGATCCAGCCACGGAGGGTGCTGGCTGGTGGCTCCATACCTCCATAGCTCCATAGCACCAGAGCTCCATAGCTCCATAGCACCAGAGCTCCATGGCTTCAGAGCTCCATAGCACCATAGCTCCATACCTCCAGAGCTCCAGGGCTCCATAGCTCCATACCTCCAGAGCTCCATACCTCCAGAGCTCCATACCTCCAGAGCTCCATAGCACCAGAGCTCCATGGCTTCAGAGCTCCATAGCACCATAGCTCCATACCTCCAGAGCTCCAGGGCTCCATAGCTCCATACCTCCAGAGCTCCATACCTCCAGAGCTCCATACCTCCAGAGCTCCATAGCACCAGAGCTCCATGGCTTCAGAGCTCCATAGCACCATAGCTCCATACCTCCAGAGCTCCAGGGCTCCATAGCTCCATACCTCCAGAGCTCCATACCTCCAGAGCTCCATACCTCCAGAGCTCCAGAGCTCCATAGCACCAGAGCTCCATGGCTTCAGAGCTCCATAGCTCCATACCTCCAGAGCTCCAGGGCTCCATAGCTCCATACCTCCAGAGTTCCATACCTCCAGAGCTCCATACCTCCAGAGCTCCAGAGCTCCATAGCACCAGAGCTCCATGGCTTCAGAGCTCCATAGCACCATAGCTCCATACCTCCAGAGCTCCAGGGCTCCATAGCTCCATACCTCCAGAGCTCCATACCTCCAGAGCTCCAGAGCTCCATAGCACCAGAGCTCCATGGCTTCAGAGCTCCATAGCACCATAGCTCCATACCTCCAGAGCTCCAGGGCTCCATAGCTCCATACCTCCAGAGCTCCATACCTCCAGAGCTCCATACCTCCAGAGCTCCATAGCTCCATAGCACCAGAGCTCCATAGCTCCATAGCACCAGAGCTCCATAGCACCAGAGCTCCATAGCACCAGAGCTCCATAGCTCCATAGCACCAGAGCTCCATAGCTCCATAGCACCAGAGCTCCATACTTCCAGAGCTCCATAGCTCCATAGCTCCATAGCACCAGAGCTCCATAGCTCCATAGCACCAGAGCTCCATAGCTCCATAGCACCAGAGCTCCATACTTCCATAGCTCCATAGCTCCATACCTCCAGAGCTCCATAGCTCCATAGCTCCATACCTCCAGAGCTCCATAGCTCCAGAGCTCCATAGCTCCATAGCTCCATAGCACCAGAGCTCCATAGCTCCATAGCACCAGAGCTCCATACTTCCATAGCTCCAGGGCTCCATAGCTCCAGGGCTCCATACCTCCAGAGCTCCATAGCTCCATACTTCCAGAGCTCCATAGCTCCATACTTCCATAGCTCCATACTTCCATACCTCCATAGCTCCATACTTCCATAGCACCAGAGCTCCATACTTCCATAGCACCAGAGCTCCATACCTCCAGAGCTCCAGAGCTCCAGCCTGGGTGGCTGGTGGCTCCATAGCTCCATACTTCCATAGCTCTAAGTCAGAGAGTTGGCGAAAATTGCACTAAGTGCGAAAGCCCATTCATTTACAACGGCGTGTCCACAAGGCGGCGACATTTCCCCGTTACCGGTGGCTGCGCGGCGGGTGAGTGACAGAGCTTATCCGAGCGGCTGGAACTCTGCGCCGGCGTGGTCGAGCGTGAGGCCTCGGCCCTTTGGCTGCCTGGTACCTAAAACACTTCCATTGATCCAGCCACGGAGGGTGCTGGCTGGTGGCTCCATACCTCCATAGCTCCATAGCACCAGAGCTCCATAGCTCCATAGCACCAGAGCTCCATGGCTTCAGAGCTCCATAGCACCATAGCTCCATACCTCCAGAGCTCCAGGGCTCCATAGCTCCATACCTCCAGAGCTCCATACCTCCAGAGCTCCATACCTCCAGAGCTCCATAGCACCAGAGCTCCATGGCTTCAGAGCTCCATAGCACCATAGCTCCATACCTCCAGAGCTCCAGGGCTCCATAGCTCCATACCTCCAGAGCTCCATACCTCCAGAGCTCCATACCTCCAGAGCTCCATAGCACCAGAGCTCCATGGCTTCAGAGCTCCATAGCACCATAGCTCCATACCTCCAGAGCTCCAGGGCTCCATAGCTCCATACCTCCAGAGCTCCATACCTCCAGAGCTCCATACCTCCAGAGCTCCATAGCACCAGAGCTCCATGGCTTCAGAGCTCCATAGCACCATAGCTCCATACCTCCAGAGCTCCAGGGCTCCATAGCTCCATACCTCCAGAGCTCCATACCTCCAGAGCTCCATACCTCCAGAGCTCCAGAGCTCCATAGCACCAGAGCTCCATGGCTTCAGAGCTCCATATCACCATAGCTCCATACCTCCAGAGCTCCAGGGCTCCATAGCTCCATACCTCCAGAGCTCCATACCTCCAGAGCTCCAGAGCTCCATAGCACCAGAGCTCCATGGCTTCAGAGCTCCATAGCACCATAGCTCCATACCTCCAGAGCTCCAGGGCTCCATAGCTCCATACCTCCAGAGCTCCATACCTCCAGAGCTCCAGAGCTCCATAGCACCAGAGCTCCATGGCTTCAGAGCTCCATAGCACCATAGCTCCATACCTCCAGAGCTCCAGGGCTCCAAAGCTCCATACCTCCAGAGCTCCATACCTCCAGAGCTCCATAGCTCCATAGCACCAGAACTCCATAGCTCCATAGCACCAGAGCTCCATAGCACCAGAGCTCCATAGCACCAGAGCTCCATAGCTCCATAGCACCAGAGCTCCATAGCTCCATAGCACCAGAGCTCCATAGCTCCATAGCACCAGAGCTCCATACTTCCAGAGCTCCATAGCTCCATAGCTCCATAGCACCAGAGCTCCATAGCTCCATAGCACCAGAGCTCCATAGCTCCATAGCACCAGAGCTCCATACTTCCATAGCTCCATAGCTCCATACCTCCAGAGCTCCATAGCTCCATAGCTCCATACCTCCAGAGCTCCATAGCTCCAGAGCTCCATAGCTCCATAGCACCAGAGCTCCATAGCTCCATAGCACCAGAGCTCCATACTTCCATAGCTCCAGGGCTCCATAGCTCCAGGGCTCCATAGCTCCATACCTCCAGAGCTCCATAGCTCCATACTTCCAGAGCTCCATAGCTCCATAGCACCAGAGCTCCATAGCTCCATAGCACCAGAGCTCCATAGCTCCATAGCACCAGAGCTCCATAGCTCCATAGCACCAGAGCTCCATAGCTCCATAGCTCCAAGGCTCCATAGCTCCATAGCTCCAGGGCTCCATAGCTCCATAGCTCCAGGGCTCCATAGCTCCATAGCTCCATACCTCCAGAGCTCCATACCTCCAGAGCTCCATACCTCCATAGCACCAGAGCTCCATAGCTCCAGGGCTCCAGGGCTCCATAGCTCCATACCTCCAGAGCTCCATAGCTCCATACTTCCAGAGCTCCATAGCTCCATAGCTCCATACTTCCATAGCTCCATAGCTCCATACTTCCATAGCACCTGAGCTCCATACCTCCAGAGCTCCATAGCTCCAGCCTGGGTGGCTGGTGGCTCCATAGCTCCATACTTCCATAGCTCTAAGTCAGAGAGTTGGCGAAAATTGCACTAAGTGCGAAAGCCCATTCATTTACAACGGCGTGTCCGCCAGGCGGCGACATTTCCCCGTTACCGGTGGCTGCGCGGCGGGTGAGTGACAGAGCTTATCCGAGCGGCTGGAACTCTGCGCCGGCGTGGTCGAGCGTGAGGCCTCGGCCCTTTGGCTGCCTGGTACCTAAAACACTTCCATTGATCCAGCCACGGAGGGTGCTGGCTGGTGGCTCCATACCTCCATAGCTCCATAGCACCAGAGCTCCATAGCTCCATAGCACCAGAGCTCCATGGCTTCAGAGCTCCATAGCACCATAGCTCCATACCTCCAGAGCTCCAGGGCTCCATAGCTCCATACCTCCAGAGCTCCATACCTCCAGAGCTCCATACCTCCAGAGCTCCATACCTCCAGAGCTCCATAGCACCAGAGCTCCATGGCTTAGGAGCTCCATAGCACCATAGCTCCATACCTCCAGAGCTCCAGGGCTCCATAGCTCCATACCTCCAGAGCTCCATACCTCCAGAGCTCCATACCTCCAGAGCTCCATAGCACCAGAGCTCCATGGCTTCAGAGCTCCATAGCACCATAGCTCCATACCTCCAGAGCTCCAGGGCTCCATAGCTCCATACCTCCAGAGCTCCATACCTCCAGAGCTCCATACCTCCAGAGCTCCATAGCACCAGAGCTCCATGGCTTCAGAGCTCCATAGCACCATAGCTCCATACCTCCAGAGCTCCAGGGCTCCATAGCTCCATACCTCCAGAGCTCCATACCTCCAGAGCTCCATACCTCCAGAGCTCCAGAGCTCCATAGCACCAGAGCTCCATGGCTTCAGAGCTCCATAGCACCATAGCTCCATACCTCCAGAGCTCCAGGGCTCCATAGCTCCATACCTCCAGAGCTCCATACCTCCAGAGCTCCAGAGCTCCATAGCACCAGAGCTCCATGGCTTCAGAGCTCCATAGCACCATAGCTCCATACCTCCAGAGCTCCAGGGCTCCATAGCTCCATACCTCCAGAGCTCCATACCTCCAGAGCTCCATACCTCCAGAGCTCCATAGCTCCATAGCACCAGAGCTCCATAGCTCCATAGCACCAGAGCTCCATAGCACCAGAGCTCCATAGCACCAGAGCTCCATAGCTCCATAGCACCAGAGCTCCATAGCTCCATAGCACCAGAGCTCCATAGCTCCATAGCAACAGAGCTCCATACTTCCAGAGCTCCATAGCTCCATAGCTCCATAGCACCAGAGCTCCATAGCTCCATAGCACCAGAGCTCCATGGCTTCAGAGCTCCATAGCACCATAGCTCCATACCTCCAGAGCTCCAGGGCTCCATAGCTCCATACCTCCAGAGCTCCATACCTCCAGAGCTCCATACCTCCAGAGCTCCATAGCACCAGAGCTCCATAGCTCCATAGCACCAGAGCTCCATAGCACCAGAGCTCCATAGCACCAGAGCTCCATAGCTCCATAGCACCAGAGCTCCATAGCTCCATAGCACCAGAGCTCCATACTTCCAGAGCTCCATAGCTCCATAGCTCCATAGCACCAGAGCTCCATAGCTCCATAGCACCAGAGCTCCATAGCTCCATAGCACCAGAGCTCCATACTTCCATAGCTCCATAGCTCCATACCTCCAGAGCTCCATAGCTCCATAGCTCCATACCTCCAGAGCTCCATAGCTCCAGAGCTCCATAGCTCCATAGCTCCATAGCACCAGAGCTCCATAGCTCCATAGCACCAGAGCTCCATACTTCCATAGCTCCAGGGCTCCATAGCTCCAGGGCTCCATACCTCCAGAGCTCCATAGCTCCATACTTCCAGAGCTCCATAGCTCCATACTTCCATAGCTCCATACTTCCATACCTCCATAGCTCCATACTTCCATAGCACCAGAGCTCCATACTTCCATAGCACCAGAGCTCCATACCTCCAGAGCTCCAGAGCTCCAGCCTGGGTGGCTGGTGGCTCCATAGCTCCATACTTCCATAGCTCTAAGTCAGAGAGTTGGCGAAAATTGCACTAAGTGCGAAAGCACATTCATTTACAACGGCGTGTCCACAAGGCGGCGACATTTCCCCGTTACCGGTGGCTGCGCGGCGGGTGAGTGACAGAGCTTATCCGAGCGGCTGGAACTCTGCGCCGGCGTGGTCGAGCGTGAGGCCTCGGCCCTTTGGCTGCCTGGTACCTAAAACACTTCCATTGATCCAGCCACGGAGGGTGCTGGCTGGTGGCTCCATACCTCCATAGCTCCATAGCACCAGAGCTCCATAGCTCCATAGCACCAGAGCTCCATGGCTTCAGAGCTCCATAGCACCATAGCTCCATACCTCCAGAGCTCCAGGGCTCCATAGCTCCATACCTCCAGAGCTCCATACCTCCAGAGCTCCATACCTCCAGAGCTCCATAGCACCAGAGCTCCATGGCTTCAGAGCTCCATAGCACCATAGCTCCATACCTCCAGAGCTCCAGGGCTCCATAGCTCCATACCTCCAGAGCTCCATACCTCCAGAGCTCCATACCTCCAGAACTCCATAGCACCAGAGCTCCATGGCTTCAGAGCTCCATAGCACCATAGCTCCATACCTCCAGAGCTCCAGGGCTCCATAGCTCCATACCTCCAGAGCTCCATACCTCCAGAGCTCCATACCTCCAGAGCTCCATAGCACCAGAGCTCCATGGCTTCAGAGCTCCATAGCACCATAGCTCCATACCTCCAGAGCTCCAGGGCTCCATAGCTCCATACCTCCAGAGCTCCATACCTCCAGAGCTCCATACCTCCAGAGCTCCAGAGCTCCATAGCACCAGAGCTCCATGGCTTCAGAGCTCCATAGCACCATAGCTCCATACCTCCAGAGCTCCAGGGCTCCATAGCTCCAGAGCTCCATACCTCCAGAGCTCCAGAGCTCCATAGCACCAGAGCTCCATGGCTTCAGAGCTCCATAGCACCATAGCTCCATACCTCCAGAGCTCCAGGGCTCCATAGCTCCATACCTCCAGAGCTCCATACCTCCAGAGCTCCAGAGCTCCATACCTCCATAGCTCCATAGCTCCATACTTCCATAGCTCCATAGCTCCAGAGCTCCATAGCTCCATACTTCCATAGCTCCATAGCTCCATACTTCCATAGCTCCATAGCTCCATAGCTCCAGGCACGGAGGGTGCTGGAGCTCCACACTTCCATAGGCACGGAGGGTGCTGGAGCTCCACACTTCCATAGGCACGGAGGGTGCTGGAGCTCCACACTTCCATAGGCACGGAGGGTGCTGGAGCTCCACACTTCCATAGGCACGGAGGGTGCTGGAGCTCCACACTTCCATAGGCAGGGAGGGTGCTGGAGCTCCACACTTCCATAGGCACGGAGGGTGCTGGAGCTCCACACTTCCATAGGCACGGAGGGTGCTGGAGCTCCACACTTCCATAGGCAGGGAGGGTGCTGGAGCTCCACACTTCCATAGGCAGGGAGGGTGCTGGAGCTCCACACTTCCATAGGCAGGGAGGGTGCTGGAGCTCCACACTTCCATAGGCAGGGAGGGTGCTGGAGCTCCACACTTCCATAGGCAGGGAGGGTGCTGGAGCTCCACACTTCCATAGGCAGGGAGGGTGCTGGAGCTCCACACTTCCATAGGCAGGGAGGGTGCTGGAGCTCCACACTTCCATAGGCAGGGAGGGTGCTGGAGCTCCACACTTCCATAGGCAGGGAGGGTGCTGGAGCTCCACACTTCCATAGGCAGGGAGGGTGCTGGAGCTCCACACTTCCATAGGCAGGGAGGGTGCTGGAGCTCCACACTTCCATAGGCAGGGAGGGTGCTGGAGCTCCACACTTCCATAGGCACGGAGGGTGCTGGAGCTCCACACTTCCATAGGCAGGGAGGGTGCTGGAGCTCCACACTTCCATAGGCAGGGAGGGTGCTGGAGCTCCACACTTCCATAGGCACGGAGGGTGCTGGAGCTCCACACTTCCATAGCTCCAGGCACGGAGGGTGCTGGCACATCCACACTTCCAGCCACGGAGCATGCTGGCACTTCCACCTTGCTTGCTAAGTCGGCGTGATCTTGCCCAAAAAGTCCCTCCCGAGCTCCAGCTGGAAGTGTAAAAAGAACCGGGCTGGATAAAAAAAAGAACCGGGCTGGATAAAAAAAGAACCGGGCGACCCGTTAAAATTGCTTAGCCGAGGTCCTGGAAGCCTAACACGGCGTGATCTTGTGCAAAAAGCCGCTCCCGAGCTCCAGCTGGAAGTGTAAAAAGAACCGGGCTGGATAAAAAAAGAACCGGGCTGGATAAAAAAAAGAACCGGGCGGCCCGTTAAAATTGCTTAGCCGAGGTCCTGGAAGCCTAACACGGCGTGATCTTGTGCAAAAAGCCGCTCCCGAGCTCCAGCTGGAAGTGTAAAAAGAACCGGGCTGGATAAAAAAAAGAACCGGGCGGCCCGTTAAAATTGCTTAGCCGAGGTCCTGGAAGCCTAACACGGCGTGATCTTGTGCAAAAAGCCGCTCCCGAGCTCCAGCTGGAAGTGTAAAAAGAACCGGGCTGGATAAAAAAAAGAACCGGGCGGCCCGTTAAAATTGCTTAGCCGAGGTCCTGGAAGCCTAACACGGCGTGATCTTGTGCAAAAAGCCGCTCCCGAGCTCCAGCTGGAAGTGTAAAAAGAACCGGGCTGGATAAAAAAAAGAACCGGGCGGCCCGTTAAAATTGCTTAGCCGAGGTCCTGGAAGCCTAACCCGGCGTGATCTTGTGCAAATAGCCGCTGCCGAGCTCCAGCTGGAAGTGTGAAAAGAACCGGGCTGGATAAAAAAAAGAACCGGGCTGGATCAAAAAAGAACCGGGCGACCCGTTAAAATTGCTTAGCCGAGGTCCTGGAAGCCTAACACGGCGTGATCTTGTGCAAAAAGCCGCTCCCGAGCTCCAGCTGGAAGTGTAAAAAGAACCGGGCTGGATAAAAAAAGAACCGGGCTGGATAAAAAAAAGAACCGGGCGGCCCGTTAAAATTGCTTAGCCGAGGTCCTGGAAGCCTAACACGGCGTGATCTTGTGCAAAAAGCCGCTCCCGAGCTCCAGCTGGAAGTGTAAAAAGAACCGGGCTGGATAAAAAAAAGAACCGGGCGGCCCGTTAAAATTGCTTAGCCGAGGTCCTGGAAGCCTAACCCGGCGTGATCTTGTGCAAATAGCCGCTGCCGAGCTCCAGCTGGAAGTGTGAAAAGAACCGGGCTGGATAAAAAAAAGAACCGGGCTGGATCAAAAAAGAACCGGGCGACCCGTTAAAATTGCTTAGCCGAGGTCCTGGAAGCCTAACACGGCGTGATCTTGTGCAAAAAGCCGCTCCCGAGCTCCAGCTGGAAGTGTAAAAAGAACCGGGCTGGATAAAAAAAGAACCGGGCTGGATCAAAAAAAGAACCGGGCGACCCGTTAAAATTGCTTAGCCGAGGTCCTGGAAGCCTAACCCGGCGTGATCTTGTGCAAAAAGCCGCTCCCGAGCTCCAGCTGGAAGTGTAAAAAGAACCGGGCTGGATAAAAAAAAGAACCGGGCGGCCCGTTAAAATTGCTTAGCCGAGGTCCTGGAAGCCTAACCCGGCGTGATCTTGTGCAAAAATCCGCTCCCGAGCTCCAGCTGGAAGTGTAAAAAGAACCGGGCTGGATAAAAAAAAAGAACCGGGCTGGATCAAAAAAGAACCGGGCGACCCGTTAAAATTGCTTAGCCGAGGTCCTGGAAGCCTAACCCGGCGTGATCTTGTGCAAATAGCCGCTGCCGAGCTCCAGCTGGAAGTGTGAAAAGAACCGGGCTGGATAAAAAAAAGAACCGGGCTGGATCAAAAAAGAACCGGGCGACCCGTTAAAATTGCTTAGCCGAGGTCCTGGAAGCCTAACACGGCGTGATCTTGTGCAAAAAGCCGCTCCCGAGCTCCAGCTGGAAGTGTAAAAAGAACCGGGCTGGATAAAAAAAGAACCGGGCTGGATCAAAAAAGAACCGGGCGACCCGTTAAAATTGCTTAGCCGAGGTCCTGGAAGCCTAACCCGGCGTGATCTTGTGCAAAAAGCCGCTCCCGAGCTCCAGCTGGAAGTGTAAAAAGAACCGGGCTGGATAAAAAAAAGAACCGGGCGGCCCGTTAAAATTGCTTAGCCGAGGTCCTGGAAGCCTAACCCGGCGTGATCTTGTGCAAAAAGCCGCTCCCGAGCTCCAGCTGGAAGTGTAAAAAGAACCGGGCTGGATAAAAAAAAGAACCGGGCTGGATCAAAAAAGAACCGGGCGACCCGTTAAAATTGCTTAGCCGAGGTCCTGGAAGCCTAACACGGCGTGATCTTGTGCAAAAAGCCGCTCCCGAGCTCCAGCTGGAAGTGTAAAAAGAACCGGGCTGGATAAAAAAAGAACCGGGCTGGATCAAAAAAGAACCGGGCGACCCGTTAAAATTGCTTAGCCGAGGTCCTGGAAGCCTAACACGGCGTGATCTTGTGCAAAAAGCCGCTCCCGAGCTCCAGCTGGAAGTGTAAAAAGAACCAGGCTGGATAAAAAAAAGAACCGGGCTGGATAAAAAAAAAGAACCGGGCGACCCGTTAAAATTGCTTAGCCGAGGTCCTGGAAGCCTAACCCGGCGTGATCTTGTGCAAAAAGCCGCTCCCGAGCTCCAGCTGGAAGTGTAAAAAGAACCAGGCTGGATAAAAAAAAGAACCGGGCTGGATCAAAAAAGAACCGGGCGGCCCGTTAAAATTGCTTAGCCGAGGTCCTGGAAGCCTAACACGGCGTGATCTTGTGCAAAAAGCCGCTCCCGAGCTCCAGCTGGAAGTGTAAAAAGAACCGGGCTGGATAAAAAAAGAACCGGGCTGGATCAAAAAAGAACCGGGCGACCCGTTAAAATTGCTTAGCCGAGGTCCTGGAAGCCTAACACGGCGTGATCTTGCCCGAAAGTCGGCCTCTATACTTCCATTTTAGGTACCAGGCGCTCATAGTGTGTTGGTCCCACTAGTCAGTGTACTGGTCCCACTCGCTAGTGTACTGGTCCCCCTAGTCAGTGTACTCATCCAGTTACCCCCCGTTTTCCAAAACACAATCGGCACGTATAAGGGGGGGACTCCTGAGAGAGATGAGGTATATGCCAGCGCAACACCAATCCGCTCCGCGCTGGTTCCCATGTCGGCTACGGATGAATAAAACCAGCCTGTCCCCCCTGGAGCTCACGAGACACGGAATTTTTTCTAAGTGCCAACGGCTCTTCCGAGCAAACGTGTCCGCTCCGGCTGGTTCCCCCGTCGGCCTCGAATGACGAAAAATGCCGGTCTCCGCCCGGAGCTCATGACAAACGAAAAATTTTCTAAGTGCCAACGGCACTTGCGAGCGAATGTGTCCGCTCGGCGCTGGTTCCCGGGTCGAACCCGGAAGACGAAAAACGCCGGTCTCCGCCCGGAGCTCATGACAAACGAAAAATTTTCTAAGTGCCAACGGCACTTGCGAGCGAATGTGTCCGCTCGGCGCTGGTTCCCGGGTCGAACCCGGAAGACGAAAAACGCCGGTCCTCGCCCGGAGCTCATGACAAACGAAAAATTTTCTAAGTGCCAACGGCACTTGCGAGCGAATGTGTCCGCTCGGCGCTGGTTCCCGGGTCGAACCCGGAAGACGAAAAACGCCGGTCTCCGCCCGGAGCTCATGACAAACGAAAAATTTTCCAAGTGCCAACGGCACTTGCGAGCGAATGTGTCCGCTCGGCGCTGGTTCCCGGGTCGAACCCGGAAGACGAAAAACGCCGGTCCTCGCCCGGAGCTCATGACAAACGAAAAATTTTCTAAGTGCCAACGGCACTTGCGAGCGAATGTGTCCGCTCGGCGCTGGTTCCCGGGTCGGACCCGGAAGACGAAAAACGCCGGTCTCCGCCCGGAGCTCATGACAAACAAAAAATTTTCTAAGTGCCAACGGCACTTGCGAGCGAATGTGTCCGCTCGGCGCTGGTTCCCGGGTCGAACCCGGAAGACGAAAAACGCCGGTCCTCGCCCGGAGCTCATGACAAACGAAAAATTTTCTAAGTGCCAACGGCACTTGCGAGCGAATGTGTCCGCTCGGCGCTGGTTCCCGGGTCGGACCCGGAAGACGAAAAACGCCGGTCCTCGCCTGGAGGTCCCAGCAAAATCGGCGAAAAAACGACTAAGTGTCAACTTTCGAAAAAACGGCTAAGTGTCGACTTTCGAAAAAACGGCTAAGTGTCAACTTTCGAAAAAACGGCTAAGTGTCAACTTTCGAAAAAACGACTAAGTGTCGCCTCTCTGAAAAAACGGCAGAGTGCCCACGGCTCTGCGGGGCTTGTGAGTCCGCCCCGCGCCGGTTCGGCGGTCGGCCTCAAAAAGCGAAAAATCAGCCTCTCTCCCTGGAGCTCACCAAAAATTTGTCGAAATTTTTCTAAGTTCTCCTCGAGGTACCAGGGGGTGAGGTACCCGGGCTAAGATGCAGTACCTTTTTTGGTCTTCAGGTGCGCCAGAGTACAATGAAATGGTCCCAGTAGTCAGTGTACTCATCGACTTTCCCCCCGTTTTCCAAAGCACCTCGTTTACGAGTATGGAGGAGATGGTGCTGGTCTCCCCACGGCGTCGGACACGCCGTCCTCGACAGCACAAGGTCGGATAGAAGACCTGGAAAGCGCCGTGGCACGCGCTGGAGGTGGGCACTGTGGCGAAAAAACGACTAAGTGTCAACTTTCGAAAAAACGACTAAGTGTCAACTTTCGAAAAAACGGCTAAGTGTCAACTTTCGAAAAAACGACTAAGTGTCACCTCTCTGAAAAAATGGCAAAGTGTCGCCTCTCTGAAAATTTTCTAAGTGCCCACGGCTCTGCGGGCTCGTGTATCCGAGCCGCGCCGGTTCTGCAACCGGCCTAGAATGACGAAAAATAATGGTCTCCTCCTGGAGCTCACAGCCAATTGTGGCGAAAAAGTGGCAAAGTGCCCACGGCTCTGCGGGCTCGTGCATCCGACCCGCGCCGGTTCTGCAGCCGGCCTCGAATGACGAAAAATGACGGTCTCCTCCTGGAGCTCACAGCCAACTTGGCAAAAAGTTTCTAAGTGCCCACGGCCCTGCCGAGCTTTGGCGTCCGCCCAGCGCCGGTTCCGCAGTCGGCCTCGAATGACGAAAAATAACGGTCTCCTCCTGGAGCTCACAGCCAACTTGGCAAAAAGTTTCTAAGTGCCCACGGCCCTGCCGAGCTTTGGCGTCCGCCGAGCGCCGGTTCCGCAGTCGGCCTCGAATGACGAAAAATAACGGTCTCCTCCTGGAGCTCACAGCCAACTTGGCAAAAGGTTTCTAAGTGCCCACGGCCCTGCCGAGCTTTGGCGTCCGCCCAGCGCCGGTTCCGCAGTCGGCCTCGAATGACGAAAAATAACGGTCTCCTCCTGGAGCTCACAGCCAACTTGGCAAAAAGTTTCTAAGTGCCCACGGCCCTGCCGAGCTTTGGCGTCCGCCCAGCGCCGGTTCCGCAGTCGGCCTCGAATGACGAAAAATAACGGTCTCCTCCTGGAGCTCACAGCCAACTTGGCAAAAAGTTTCTAAGTGCCCACGGCCCTGCCGAGCTTTGGCGTCCGCCCAGCGCCGGTTCCGCAGTCGGCCTCGAATGACGAAAAATAACGGTCTCCTCCTGGAGCTCACAGCCAACTTGGCAAAAAGTTTCTAAGTGCCCACGGCCCTGCCGAGCTTTGGCGTCCGCCCAGCGCCGGTTCCGCAGTCGGCCTCGAATGACGAAAAATAACGGTCTCCTCCTGGAGCTCACAGCCAACTTGGCAAAAAGTTTCTAAGTGCCCACGGCCCTGCCGAGCTTTGGCGTCCGCCCAGCGCCGGTTCCGCAGTCGGCCTCGAATGACGAAAAATAACGGTCTCCTCCTGGAGCTCACAGCCAACTTGGCAAAAAGTTTCTAAGTGCCCACGGCCCTGCCGAGCTTTGGCGTCCGCCCAGCGCCGGTTCCGCAGTCGGCCTCGAATGACGAAAAATAACGGTCTCCTCCTGGAGCTCACAGCCAACTTGGCAAAAAGTTTCTAAGTGCCCACGGCCCTGCCGAGCTTTGGCGTCCGCCCAGCGCCGGTTCCGCAGTCGGCCTCGAATGACGAAAAATAACGGTCTCCTCCTGGAGCTCACAGCCAACTTGGCAAAAAGTTTCTAAGTGTCACATCTCTGAAAAAACGGCTAAGTGTCGACTTTCGAAAAAACGGCAAAGTGTCACATCTCTGAAAAAACGGCTAAGTGTCGACTTTCGAAAAAACGGCTAAGTGTCAACTTTCGAAAAAACGGCTAAGTGTCGCCTCTCTGAAAAAACGGCAAAGTGTCAACTTTCGAAAAAACGACAGAGTGTCGCCTCTCTGAAAAAACGACTAAGTGTCGACTCTGAGAAAATGGCAAAGTGCCCACGGCTCTGCGGGCTCGTGCATCCGACCCGCGCCGGTTCCCCAGCCGGCCTGAAATAAGGCAAAACCAGCCTCTCCGCCTGGAGCTCAGAGCCAACTTGGCGAATATTTTCTAAGTGCCCACGGCTCTGCGTGGCTACGGCGTCTGCCCAGCGCCGGTTCCTGGGTCGAACCCCGAGGACGAGGAATGCCGGTCTCCGCCTGGAGGTCCCAGCTTAATCGGCGAAAATTTTCTAAGTGCCCACGGCTCTGCCGGGCTCGTGCATCCGACCCGCGCCGGTTCCCCAGCCGGCCTGAAATAAGGCAAAACCAGCCTCTCCCCCTGGAGCTCAGAGCCAATTGTGGCGAAAAAACGACTAAGTGTCAACTTTCGAAAAAACGACTAAGTGTCAACTTTCCAAAAAAACGGCTAAGTGTCGACTTTCGAAAAAACGGCTAAGTGTCAACTTTCGAAAAAACGACTAAGTGTCGCCTCCGAAAAAACGACTAAGTGTCGCCTCTCTGAAAAAACGACTAAGTGCCCACGGCTCTGCGGGGCTTGTGAGTCCGCCCCGCGCCGGTTCGGCGGTCGGCCTCAAAAAGCGAAAAATCAGCCTCTCTCCCTGGAGCTCACCAAAAATTTGTCGAAATTTTTCTAAGTTCTCCTCGAGGTACCAGGGGGTGAGGTACCCGGGCTAAGATGCAGTACCTTTTTTGGTCTTCAGGTGCGCCAGAGTACAATGAAATGGTCCCAGTAGTCAGTGTACTCATCGACTTTCCCCCCGTTTTCCAAAGCACCTCGTTTACGAGTATGGAGGAGATGGTGCTGGTCTCCCCACGGCGTCGGACACGCCGTCCTCGACAGCACAAGGTCGGATAGAAGACCTGAAAAGCGCCGTGGCACGCGCTGGAGGTGTCACTGTGGCGAAAAAGTGACTAAGTGTCAACTTTCGAAAAAACGGCTAAGTGTCAACTTTCGAAAAAACGGCTAAGTGTCAACTTTCGAAAAAACGACAAAGTGTCACCTCTCTGAAAAAACGGCAAAGTGTCAACTTTTGAAAAAAACGACTAAGTGTCAACTTTCGAAAAAACGACTAAGTGTCACCTCTCTGAAAAAATGGCAAAGTGTCAACTGCGAATGTGGTGGTGCATGGAAGGAAGTGGAGGACGGCCGCCTCCTTAAACACAGGCCGAAGAGGAGCGTCAGGGCCGGCTCCTTAAACACGGACCGAGTGTCGCCCTTAACACAGACCAAGCGGAGGACGGCCGCCTCCCTAAATACAGGCCGAACCGGAGCGCCAGGGCCAGGCTCCTTAAACACGGACCGAGTGTCGCCCTTAACACAGACCAAGCGGAGGACGGCCGCCTCCCTAAATACAGGCCGAACCGGAGCGCGAGGGCCGCTCCTTAAACACGGACCGAGTGTCGCCCTTAACACAGACCAAGGGGAGGACGGCCGCCTCCTTAAACACAGGCCGGAGAGGAGCGTCAGGGCCAGGCTCCTTAAACACGGACCGAGTGTCGCCCTTAACACAGACCAAGCGGAGGACGGCCGCCTCCCTAAATACAGGCCGAACCGGAGCGCGAGGGCCAGGCTCCTTAAACACGGACCGAGTGTCGCCCTTAACACAGACCAAGGGGAGGACGGCCGCCTCCTTAAACACAGGCCGGAGAGGAGCGTCAGGGCCAGGCTCCTTAAACACGGACCGAGTGTCGCCCTTAACACAGACCAAGCGGAGGACGGCCGCCTCCCTAAATACAGGCCGAACCGGAGCGCGAGGGCCAGGCTCCTTAAACACGGACCGAGTGTCGCCCTTAACACAGACCAAGGGGAGGACGGCCGCCTCCTTAAACACAGGCCGAACCGGAGCGCGAGTGTTGCTCCTTAAACACGGACCGAGTGGAGGACGGCCGCCTCCTTAAACACAGGCCGAACAAAATGACACAAAGTGTCAACTGCGAATGTTGTCCATCCAAGGAAGGAGCGTGATGCCCGGCCGGCTCCTTAAACACAGGCCGAGAGTCGCCCCGGACGGTCCGCCTCGCGGCGCCCGTCTGCTCGGATAAAATGACACAAAGTGTCAACTGCGAATGTTGTCCATCCAAGGAAGGAGCGTGATGCCCGGCCGGCTCCTTAAACACAGGCCGAGAGTCGCCCCGGACGGTCCGCCTCGCGGCGCCCGCCCGCTCGGATAAAATGACACAAAGTGTCAACTACGAATGTTGTCCATCCAAGGAAGGAGCGTGATGCCCGGCCGGCTCCTTAAACACAGGCCGAGAGTCGCCCCGGACGGTCCGCCTCGCGGCGCCCGTCTGCTCGGATAAAATGACACAAAGTGTCAACTGCGAATGTTGTCCATCCAAGGAAGGAGCGTGATGCCCGGCCGGCTCCTTAAACACAGGCCGAGAGTCGCCCCGGACGGTCCGCCTCACGGCGCCCGCCCGCTCGGATAAAATGACACAAAGTGTCAACTGCGAATGTTGTCCATCCAAGGAAGGAGCGTGATGCCCGGCCGGCTCCTTAAACACAGGCCGAGAGTCGCCCCGGACGGTCCGCCTCGCGGCGCCCGCCCGCTCGGATAAAATGACACAAAGTGTCAACTATGAATGTTGTCCATCCAAGGAGGGAGCGTGAGGCCCGGCCGGCTCCGAAAACACAGGCCGAGAGTCGCCCCGGACGGTCCGCCTCGCGGCGCCCGTCTGCTCGGATAAAATGACACAAAGTGTCAACTGCGAATGTTGTCCATCCAAGGAAGGAGCGTGATGCCCGGCCGGCTCCTTAAACACAGGCCGAGAGTCGCCCCGGACGGTCCGCCTCGCGGCGCCCGCCCGCTCGGATAAAATGACACAAAGTGTCAACTACGAATGTTGTCCATCCAAGGAGGGAGCGTGAGGCCCGGCCGGCTCCTTAAACAAAGGCCGAGAGTCGCCCCGGACGGTCCGCCTCTCGAGGCGCCCGCCCGCTCGGATAAAATGAAACAAAGTGTCAACTACGAATGTTGGCGCTCCCCGCGCCGCCCCGCAGGCCCCGGCGCGACCGTACTGCGGCGAGACCGAGACGACCCGGAAAAAGCATCCATCCCACCTAGCCACGATCCACGGAGGCCGAGCGAGCGGCTGAGTGTCGGGCGCCGCGCGTGCGAGCGTCCGCCGGCCGCGCCGGTCCTTCTGCGAATGACGTTTCTCAAACCCTCCGGCTTGATAGCGGCGGCACCACGGGAAGCCGTCCACACACACCGTCCGACCTCTATCCGAAAAGCCTTCCCGACCAACCGCGGTCGCGGGGGCGTCTGTCGCTCCGCATCGGGGGGGCGTATGGCTTCCGCGCTACGCGCTGCGGGCTCGGGGGGGCCGCAACGGCTGAGTCTGACTCGGCCGGGGCGCAGCTTCCCTCCCGGCAGTCAGCAATAGTGCCGATCGCGCCTGCCACCAGCCCCCTCCCCGACGGGTTCGTCGGCGCCGGCTGGCCACCGTCCGCCTTCGTTCCCCGAGGGTTCCCAACCAGCGCCGATCCAACTCCGCATCCTGGCCGCACGCAGTGCGTGCCTCGCGCGGGTAAGTCGCCGGCGCAGCGCCGCAGCTCCCGACCCCCGCGTACGGGAATAGTTGAGGGCCTCAGCGGGCCGCACCGACCGAGTCCGACTCGGGCCGGGGCGCAGATTCCCGCCTGGGTGACCGAACGTTCTCTGCTCGGGCCGGAGGGCCGACGCCCGTCCCCCCCCGTCGTCCCCCACGGACCGCCTCCGAGGCCACTTCGCACGGCTCATCCTCGGCCCCCTACCAATGCTTAATCGATGGGGCCGCCCGGCCGGATTCGCGCCCCCCTGTCCACCGCCAGTCTCCCCAGACTAACCCGAGTTACCGCCCAGCTCGCCTAACCTTGCACTCGCTCTGCCAAACGGTCGTGTAGTCGGCGGGCCGTCCTACGGGTCGCCCTCCGGCCCCAAACGCGCGGCGGGATAGCGGCAAGGCGGCGGCGGCGGCCAGCGGCGTCGGGGCGCTCGCACCGGAGAAGAGGCGTCTTACGAGGCCGGGCGCAGCTCCCTCTCGTTTACTTGCTGAGTAGCGGCGCTCGAAGGTTCCGCGGCGAGCGCGGCTCAACCCACCGAACGTCCCCCTGCAGCGGGCTCCATCGAAGGGCCGTCCCGCCGGATTCGCACCACCCTGTCCACCGCAAAGTCGTCCAACCGACTGCACGAGTTACCGCCCGGTTCGCCTAACCTTGCATCGCCCCGCCAAACGAGCGAGTTGCCGGCCGTCCTACGGGTCGCGCACCGGCCCCACACGTGCGGAGGGCTAGCGGCAAGGCGGCGGCGGCGGTCAGCGGCGTCGGGGTCAAACTCAGCACCGGACAGGGGGTGTCTTACGAGGCCGGGCGCAGCTCCTCTCGTTTAGGGGTCCGCGAGGGTCGCGTTCGAGGTTCCGCGTCCTCGGCTTCGGCTGCGCCGGGTCCAGCCCGATCCATCTCACCCCGCGGCAGCCTCAGACCACCTAGAGCCCCCGCGAACCGCGGCCGGCGTCCGGAAAACAGTCGCGCGAGCCCCCGCTCCGGCGGGCCGGCGAGCGAGAGGCGCTACCCAGCCACCCTCTCTCCTACCTGGTTGATCCTGCCAGTAGCATATGCTTGTCTCAAAGATTAAGCCATGCAAGTCTAAGTGCACACGGCCCGTACAGCGAAACTGCGAATGGCTCATTAAATCAGTTATGGTTCCTTTGATCGCTCCTCAGTTACTTGGATAACTGTGGCAATTCTAGAGCTAATACATGCAAACGGGCGCCGACCTCCGGGGACGCGCGCATTTATCAGACCCAAAACCCACGCGGTGCCCGGGCGCGCGGGCCCAGGGGTCGCGCCGGCGTTCACGCGCCGCGCCGCGGCCCTCCGCGCGTCCGGCCCGGCCTCCCTTGGTGATCCTCGATAACTTCCAGCCGATCGCCGGCCCTCCGCGGCGGCGACGTCTCATTCGAATGTCTGCCCTATCACCTCCGACAGGGAGGCAGCCTATCAGGTCTAAATGACTTGCATACGACCTGATTCTGGGTCAGGGTCTCGTAAGTAGCAGAGCAGCTACATCGCTGCGATCTATTGAGAGTCAGCCCTCGATCCAACCTTTTGTCGGCCGGTGTCACCTCCGGGGGCCGGTCGGCATCCCCCCTCCGGGGTGGGCCGCTACCAGGGGCGTCATCGGACTTTGAAGAAATTACGCCGCGGCGGAAGACAGCGGGCGCGCCCGGGGATGAGGCAGCATCCCTGGGCCGCGGAGGGGAGGAGGCAGCCTCCCCGGGGCGGAACTTAGTCTCCGTAGAATGACGGCGGGCGTGCGTAAAGGGCGCGTCCGGGGATGAGGCAGCATCCCCGGGCCGCGGAGGGGAGGAGGCAGCCTCCCCGGGGCGGAACTTAGTCTCCGTAGAATGACGGCGGGCGTGCGTAAAGGGCGCGCCCGGGGATAGCCCATTCATTTACAACGGCGTGTCCGCCAGGCGGCGACATTTCCCCGTTACCGGTGGCTGCGCGGCGGGTGAGTGACAGAGCTTATCCGAGCGGCTGGAACTCTGCGCCGGCGTGGTCGAGCGTGAGGCCTCGGCCCTTTGGCTGCCTGGTACCTAAACACTTCCATTGATCCAGCCACGGAGGGTGCTGGCTGGTGGCTCCATACCTCCAGAGCTCCATACTTCCATAGCTGCAGAGCTCCATAGCTCCATACCTCCATACCTCCAGAGCTCCATACTTCCATAGCTCTATACTTCCATAGCTCCATAGCACCAGAGCTCCATACCTCCAGAGCTCCATAGCACCAGAGCTCCATAGCTCCATAGCACCAGAGCTCCATAGCTCCATAGCACCAGAGCTCCATACCTCCAGAGCTCCAGAGCTCCATAGCACCAGAGCTCCATAGCTCCATAGCACCAGAGCTCCATAGCTCCATAGCACCAGAGCTCCATAGCTCCATAGCTCCATAGCACCAGAGCTCCATAGCTCCATAGCACCAGAGCTCCATAGCTCCATAGCACCAGAGCTCCATACTTCCATAGCTCCAGGGCTCCATAGCTCCAGGGCTCCATAGCTCCATACCTCCATAGCTCCATAGCTCCATACTTCCAGAGCTCCATAGCTCCATACTTCCATAGCTCCATAGCTCCATACTTCCATAGCACCAGAGCTCCATACTTCCATAGCACCAGAGCTCCATACCTCCAGAGCTCCAGAGCTCCAGCCTGGGTGGCTGGTGGCTCCATAGCTCCATACTTCCATAGCTCTAAGTCAGAGAGTTGGCGAAAATTGCATTAAGTGCGAAAGCCCATTCATTTACAACGGCGTGTCCACAAGGCGGCGACATTTCCCCGTTACCGGTGGCTGCGCGGCGGGTGAGTGACAGAGCTTATCCGAGCGGCTGGAACTCTGCGCCGGCGTGGTCGAGCGTGAGGCCTCGGCCCTTTGGCTGCCTGGTACCTAAAACACTTCCATTGATCCAGCCACGGAGGGTGCTGGCTGGTGGCTCCATACCTCCATAGCTCCATAGCACCAGAGCTCCATAGCTCCATAGCACCAGAGCTCCATGGCTTCAGAGCTCCATAGCACCATAGCTCCATACCTCCAGAGCTCCAGGGCTCCATAGCTCCATACCTCCAGAGCTCCATACCTCCAGAGCTCCATAGCACCAGAGCTCCATGGCTTCAGAGCTCCATAGCACCATAGCTCCATACCTCCAGAGCTCCAGGGCTCCATAGCTCCATACCTCCAGAGCTCCATACCTCCAGAGCTCCATACCTCCAGAGCTCCATAGCACCAGAGCTCCATGGCTTCAGAGCTCCATAGCACCATAGCTCCATACCTCCAGAGCTCCAGGGCTCCATAGCTCCATACCTCCAGAGCTCCATACCTCCAGAGCTCCATACCTCCAGAGCTCCATAGCACCAGAGCTCCATGGCTTCAGAGCTCCATAGCACCATAGCTCCATACCTCCAGAGCTCCAGGGCTCCATAGCTCCATACCTCCAGAGCTCCATACCTCCAGAGCTCCATACCTCCAGAGCTCCAGAGCTCCATAGCACCAGAGCTCCATGGCTTCAGAGCTCCATAGCACCATAGCTCCATACCTCCAGAGCTCCAGGGCTCCATAGCTCCATACCTCCAGAGCTCCATACCTCCAGAGCTCCAGAGCTCCATAGCACCAGAGCTCCATGGCTTCAGAGCTCCATAGCACCATAGCTCCATACCTCCAGAGCTCCAGGGCTCCATAGCTCCATACCTCCAGAGCTCCATACCTCCAGAGCTCCAGAGCTCCATAGCACCAGAGCTCCATGGCTTCAGAGCTCCATAGCACCATAGCTCCATACCTCCAGAGCTCCAGGGCTCCAAAGCTCCATACCTCCAGAGCTCCATACCTCCAGAGCTCCATACCTCCAGAGCTCCATAGCTCCATAGCACCAGAGCTCCATAGCTCCATAGCACCAGAGCTCCATAGCACCAGAGCTCCATAGCACCAGAGCTCCATAGCTCCATAGCACCAGAGCTCCATAGCTCCATAGCACCAGAGCTCCATAGCTCCATAGCACCAGAGCTCCATACTTCCAGAGCTCCATAGCTCCATAGCTCCATAGCACCAGAGCTCCATAGCTCCATAGCACCAGAGCTCCATAGCTCCATAGCACCAGAGCTCCATACTTCCATAGCTCCATAGCTCCATACCTCCAGAGCTCCATAGCTCCATAGCTCCATACCCCCAGAGCTCCATAGCTCCAGAGCTCCATAGCTCCATAGCACCAGAGCTCCATAGCTCCATAGCACCAGAGCTCCATACTTCCATAGCTCCAGGGCTCCATAGCTCCAGGGCTCCATAGCTCCATACCTCCAGAGCTCCATAGCTCCATACTTCCAGAGCTCCATAGCTCCATAGCACCAGAGCTCCATAGCTCCATAGCACCAGAGCTCCATAGCTCCATAGCACCAGAGCTCCAGGGCTCCATAGCTCCATACCTCCATAGCTCCATAGCTCCAGGGCTCCATAGCTCCATAGCTCCAGGGCTCCATAGCTCCATAGCTCCAGGGCTCCATAGCTCCATAGCTCCATACCTCCAGAGCTCCATACCTCCAGAGCTCCATACCTCCATAGCACCAGAGCTCCATAGCTCCAGGGCTCCAGGGCTCCATAGCTCCATACCTCCAGAGCTCCATAGCTCCATACTTCCAGAGCTCCATAGCTCCATAGCTCCATACTTCCATAGCTCCATAGCTCCATACTTCCATAGCACCTGAGCTCCATACCTCCAGAGCTCCATAGCTCCAGCCTGGGTGGCTGGTGGCTCCATAGCTCCATACTTCCATAGCTCTAAGTCAGAGAGTTGGCGAAAATTGCACTAAGTGCGAAAGCCCATTCATTTACAACGGCGTGTCCGCCAGGCGGCGACATTTCCCCGTTACCGGTGGCTGCGCGGCGGGTGAGTGACAGAGCTTATCCGAGCGGCTGGAACTCTGCGCCGGCGTGGTCGAGCGTGACGCCTCGGCCCTTTGGCTGCCTGGTACCTAAAACACTTCCATTGATCCAGCCACGGAGGGTGCTGGCTGGTGGCTCCATACCTCCATAGCTCCATAGCACCAGAGCTCCATAGCTCCATAGCACCAGAGCTCCATGGCTTCAGAGCTCCATAGCACCATAGCTCCATACCTCCAGAGCTCCAGGGCTCCATAGCTCCATACCTCCAGAGCTCCATACCTCCAGAGCTCCATACCTCCAGAGCTCCATAGCACCAGAGCTCCATGGCTTCAGAGCTCCATAGCACCATAGCTCCATACCTCCAGAGCTCCAGGGCTCCATAGCTCCATACCTCCAGAGCTCCATACCTCCAGAGCTCCATACCTCCAGAGCTCCATAGCACCAGAGCTCCATGGCTTCAGAGCTCCATAGCACCATAGCTCCATACCTCCAGAGCTCCAGGGCTCCATAGCTCCATACCTCCAGAGCTCCATACCTCCAGAGCTCCATACCTCCAGAGCTCCATAGCACCAGAGCTCCATGGCTTCAGAGCTCCATAGCACCATAGCTCCATACCTCCAGAGCTCCAGGGCTCCATAGCTCCATACCTCCAGAGCTCCATACCTCCAGAGCTCCATACCTCCAGAGCTCCATAGCACCAGAGCTCCATGGCTTCAGAGCTCCATAGCACCATAGCTCCATACCTCCAGAGCTCCAGGGCTCCATAGCTCCATACCTCCAGAGCTCCATACCTCCAGAGCTCCATACCTCCAGAGCTCCAGAGCTCCATAGCACCAGAGCTCCATGGCTTCAGAGCTCCATAGCACCATAGCTCCATACCTCCAGAGCTCCAGGGCTCCATAGCTCCATACCTCCAGAGCTCCATACCTCCAGAGCTCCAGAGCTCCATAGCACCAGAGCTCCATGGCTTCAGAGCTCCATAGCACCATAGCTCCATACCTCCAGAGCTCCAGGGCTCCATAGCTCCATACCTCCAGAGCTCCATACCTCCAGAGCTCCAGAGCTCCATAGCACCAGAGCTCCATGGCTTCAGAGCTCCATAGCACCATAGCTCCATACCTTCAGAGCTCCAGGGCTCCAAAGCTCCATACCTCCAGAGCTCCATACCTCCAGAGCTCCATACCTCCAGAGCTCCATAGCTCCATAGCACCAGAGCTCCATAGCTCCATAGCACCAGAGCTCCGTAGCACCAGAGCTCCATAGCACCAGAGCTCCATAGCTCCATAGCACCAGAGCTCCATAGCTCCATAGCACCAGAGCTCCATAGCTCCATAGCACCAGAGCTCCATACTTCCAGAGCTCCATAGCTCCATAGCACCAGAGCTCCATAGCTCCATAGCACCAGAGCTCCATAGCTCCATAGCACCAGAGCTCCATACTTCCATAGCTCCATAGCTCCATACCTCCAGAGCTCCATAGCTCCATAGCTCCATACCTCCAGAGCTCCATAGCTCCAGAGCTCCATAGCTCCATAGCACCAGAGCTCCATAGCTCCATAGCACCAGAGCTCCATACTTCCATAGCTCCAGGGCTCCATAGCTCCAGGGCTCCATAGCTCCATACCTCCAGAGCTCCATAGCTCCATACTTCCAGAGCTCCATAGCTCCATAGCACCAGAGCTCCATAGCTCCATAGCACCAGAGCTCCATAGCTCCATAGCACCAGAGCTCCATAGCTCCATAGCACCAGAGCTCCATAGCTCCATAGCTCCAGGGCTCCATAGCTCCATAGCTCCAGGGCTCCATAGCTCCATAGCTCCAGGGCTCCATAGCTCCATAGCTCCATACCTCCAGAGCTCCATACCTCCAGAGCTCCATACCTCCATAGCACCAGAGCTCCATAGCTCCAGGGCTCCAGGGCTCCATAGCTCCATACCTCCAGAGCTCCATAGCTCCATACTTCCAGAGCTCCATAGCTCCATAGCTCCATACTTCCATAGCTCCATAGCTCCATACTTCCATAGCACCTGAGCTCCATACCTCCAGAGCTCCATAGCTCCAGCCTGGGTGGCTGGTGGCTCCATAGCTCCATACTTCCATAGCTCTAAGTCAGAGAGTTGGCGAAAATTGCACTAAGTGCGAAAGCCCATTCATTTACAACGGCGTGTCCGCCAGGCGGCGACATTTCCCCGTTACCGGTGGCTGCGCGGCGGGTGAGTGACAGAGCTTATCCGAGCGGCTGGAACTCTGCGCCGGCGTGGTCGAGCGTGAGGCCTCGGCCCTTTGGCTGCCTGGTACCTAAAACACTTCCATTGATCCAGCCACGGAGGGTGCTGGCTGGTGGCTCCATACCTCCATAGCTCCATAGCACCAGAGCTCCATAGCTCCATAGCACCAGAGCTCCATGGCTTCAGAGCTCCATAGCACCATAGCTCCATACCTCCAGAGCTCCAGGGCTCCATAGCTCCATACCTCCAGAGCTCCATACCTCCAGAGCTCCATACCTCCAGAGCTCCATAGCACCAGAGCTCCATGGCTTCAGAGCTCCATAGCACCATAGCTCCATACCTCCAGAGCTCCAGGGCTCCATAGCTCCATACCTCCAGAGCTCCATACCTCCAGAGTTCCATACCTCCAGAGCTCCAGAGCTCCATAGCACCAGAGCTCCATGGCTTCAGAGCTCCATAGCACCATAGCTCCATACCTCCAGAGCTCCAGGGCTCCATAGCTCCATACCTCCAGAGCTCCATACCTCCAGAGCTCCAGAGCTCCATAGCACCAGAGCTCCATGGCTTCAGAGCTCCATAGCACCATAGCTCCATACCTCCAGAGCTCCAGGGCTCCATAGCTCCATACCTCCAGAGCTCCATACCTCCAGAGCTCCATACCTCCAGAGCTCCATAGCTCCATAGCACCAGAGCTCCATAGCTCCATAGCACCAGAGCTCCATAGCACCAGAGCTCCATAGCACCAGAGCTCCATAGCTCCATAGCACCAGAGCTCCATAGCTCCATAGCACCAGAGCTCCATAGCTCCATAGCACCAGAGCTCCATACTTCCAGAACTCCATAGCTCCATAGCTCCATAGCACCAGAGCTCCATAGCTCCATAGCACCAGAGCTCCATGGCTTCAGAGCTCCATAGCACCATAGCTCCATACCTCCAGAGCTCCAGGGCTCCATAGCTCCATACCTCCAGAGCTCCATACCTCCAGAGCTCCATACCTCCAGAGCTCCATAGCACCAGAGCTCCATAGCTCCATAGCACCAGAGCTCCATAGCACCAGAGCTCCATAGCACCAGAGCTCCATAGCTCCATAGCACCAGAGCTCCATAGCTCCAGAGCTCCAGAGCTCCATAGCACCAGAGCTCCATGGCTTCAGAGCTCCATAGCACCATAGCTCCATACCTCCAGAGCTCCAGGGCTCCATAGCTCCATACCTCCAGAGCTCCATACCTCCAGAGCTCCAGAGCTCCATAGCACCAGAGCTCCATGGCTTCAGAGCTCCATAGCACCATAGCTCCATACCTCCAGAGCTCCAGGGCTCCATAGCTCCATACCTCCAGAGCTCCATACCTCCAGAGCTCCAGAGCTCCATAGCACCAGAGCTCCATGGCTTCAGAGCTCCATAGCACCATAGCTCCATACCTCCAGAGCTCCAGGGCTCCAAAGCTCCATACCTCCAGAGCTCCATACCTCCAGAGCTCCATACCTCCAGAGCTCCATAGCTCCATAGCACCAGAGCTCCATAGCTCCATAGCACCAGAGCTCCATAGCACCAGAGCTCCATAGCACCAGAGCTCCATAGCTCCATAGCACCAGAGCTCCATAGCTCCATAGCACCAGAGCTCCATAGCTCCATAGCACCAGCTCCATACTTCCAGAGCTCCATAGCTCCATAGCTCCATAGCACCAGAGCTCCATAGCTCCATAGCACCAGAGCTCCATAGCTCCATAGCACCAGAGCTCCATACTTCCATAGCTCCATAGCTCCATACCTCCAGAGCTCCATAGCTCCATAGCTCCATACCTCCAGAGCTCCATAGCTCCAGAGCTCCATAGCTCCATAGCACCAGAGCTCCATAGCTCCATAGCACCAGAGCTCCATACTTCCATAGCTCCAGGGCTCCATAGCTCCAGGGCTCCATAGCTCCATACCTCCAGAGCTCCATAGCTCCATACTTCCAGAGCTCCATAGCTCCATAGCACCAGAGCTCCATAGCTCCATAGCACCAGAGCTCCATAGCTCCATAGCACCAGAGCTCCATAGCTCCATAGCACCAGAGCTCCATAGCTCCATAGCTCCAGGGCTCCATAGCTCCATAGCTCCAGGGCTCCATAGCTCCATAGCTCCAGGGCTCCATAGCTCCATAGCTCCATACCTCCAGAGCTCCATACCTCCAGAGCTCCATACCTCCATAGCACCAGAGCTCCATAGCTCCAGGGCTCCAGGGCTCCATAGCTCCATACCTCCAGAGCTCCATAGCTCCATACTTCCAGAGCTCCATAGCTCCATAGCTCCATACTTCCATAGCTCCATAGCTCCATACTTCCATAGCACCTGAGCTCCATACCTCCAGAGCTCCATAGCTCCAGCCTGGGTGGCTGGTGGCTCCATAGCTCCATACTTCCATAGCTCTAAGTCAGAGAGTTGGCGAAAATTGCACTAAGTGCGAAAGCCCATTCATTTACAACGGCGTGTCCGCCAGGCGGCGACATTTCCCCGTTACCGGTGGCTGCGCGGCGGGTGAGTGACAGAGCTTATCCGAGCGGCTGGAACTCTGCGCCGGCGTGGTCGAGCGTGAGGCCTCGGCCCTTTGGCTGCCTGGTACCTAAAACACTTCCATTGATCCAGCCACGGAGGGTGCTGGCTGGTGGCTCCATACCTCCATAGCTCCATAGCACCAGAGCTCCATAGCTCCATAGCACCAGAGCTCCATGGCTTCAGAGCTCCATAGCACCATAGCTCCATACCTCCAGAGCTCCAGGGCTCCATAGCTCCATACCTCCAGAGCTCCATACCTCCAGAGCTCCATACCTCCAGAGCTCCATAGCACCAGAGCTCCATGGCTTCAGAGCTCCATAGCACCATAGCTCCATACCTCCAGAGCTCCAGGGCTCCATAGCTCCATACCTCCAGAGCTCCATACCTCCAGAGCTCCATACCTCCAGAGCTCCATAGCACCAGAGCTCCATGGCTTCAGAGCTCCATAGCACCATAGCTCCATACCTCCAGAGCTCCAGGGCTCCATAGCTCCATACCTCCAGAGCTCCATACCTCCAGAGCTCCAGAGCTCCATAGCACCAGAGCTCCATGGCTTCAGAGCTCCATAGCTCCATACCTCCAGAGCTCCAGGGCTCCATAGCTCCATACCTCCAGAGCTCCATACCTCCAGAGCTCCAGAGCTCCATAGCACCAGAGCTCCATGGCTTCAGAGCTCCATAGCACAATAGCTCCATACCTCCAGAGCTCCAGGGCTCCATAGCTCCATACCTCCAGAGCTCCATACCTCCAGAGCTCCATACCTCCAGAGCTCCATAGCTCCATAGCACCAGAGCTCCATAGCTCCATAGCACCAGAGCTCCATAGCACCAGAGCTCCATAGCACCAGAGCTCCATAGCTCCATAGCACCAGAGCTCCATAGCTCCATAGCACCAGAGCTCCATACTTCCAGAGCTCCATAGCTCCATAGCTCCATAGCACCAGAGCTCCATAGCTCCATAGCACCAGAGCTCCATAGCTCCATAGCACCAGAGCTCCATACTTCCATAGCTCCATAGCTCCATACCTCCAGAGCTCCATAGCTCCATAGCTCCATACCTCCAGAGCTCCATAGCTCCAGGGCTCCAGGGCTCCATAGCTCCATACCTCCAGAGCTCCATAGCTCCATACTTCCAGAGCTCCATAGCTCCATAGCTCCATACTTCCATAGCTCCATAGCTCCATACTTCCATAGCACCTGAGCTCCATACCTCCAGAGCTCCATAGCTCCAGCCTGGGTGGCTGGTGGCTCCATAGCTCCATACTTCCATAGCTCTAAGTCAGAGAGTTGGCGAAAATTGCACTAAGTGCGAAAGCCCATTCATTTACAACGGCGTGTCCGCCAGGCGGCGACATTTCCCCGTTACCGGTGGCTGCGCGGCGGGTGAGTGACAGAGCTTATCCGAGCGGCTGGAACTCTGCGCCGGCGTGGTCGAGCGTGAGGCCTCGGCCCTTTGGCTGCCTGGTACCTAAAACACTTCCATTGATCCAGCCACGGAGGGTGCTGGCTGGTGGCTCCATACCTCCATAGCTCCATAGCACCAGAGCTCCATAGCTCCATAGCACCAGAGCTCCATGGCTTCAGAGCTCCATAGCACCATAGCTCCATACCTCCAGAGCTCCAGGGCTCCATAGCTCCATACCTCCAGAGCTCCATACCTCCAGAGCTCCATACCTCCAGAGCTCCATAGCACCAGAGCTCCATGGCTTCAGAGCTCCATAGCACCATAGCTCCATACCTCCAGAGCTCCAGGGCTCCATAGCTCCATACCTCCAGAGCTCCATACCTCCAGAGCTCCATACCTCCAGAGCTCCATAGCACCAGAGCTCCATGGCTTCAGAGCTCCATAGCACCATAGCTCCATACCTCCAGAGCTCCAGGGCTCCATAGCTCCATACCTCCAGAGCTCCATACCTCCAGAGCTCCAGAGCTCCATAGCACCAGAGCTCCATGGCTTCAGAGCTCCATAGCTCCATACCTCCAGAGCTCCAGGGCTCCATAGCTCCATACCTCCAGAGCTCCATACCTCCAGAGCTCCAGAGCTCCATAGCACCAGAGCTCCATGGCTTCAGAGCTCCATAGCACAATAGCTCCATACCTCCAGAGCTCCAGGGCTCCATAGCTCCATACCTCCAGAGCTCCATACCTCCAGAGCTCCATACCTCCAGAGCTCCATAGCTCCATAGCACCAGAGCTCCATAGCTCCATAGCACCAGAGCTCCATAGCACCAGAGCTCCATAGCACCAGAGCTCCATAGCTCCATAGCACCAGAGCTCCATAGCTCCATAGCACCAGAGCTCCATACTTCCAGAGCTCCATAGCTCCATAGCTCCATAGCACCAGAGCTCCATAGCTCCATAGCACCAGAGCTCCATAGCTCCATAGCACCAGAGCTCCATACTTCCATAGCTCCATAGCTCCATACCTCCAGAGCTCCATAGCTCCATAGCTCCATACCTCCAGAGCTCCATAGCTCCAGAGCTCCATAGCTCCATAGCTCCATAGCACCAGAGCTCCATAGCTCCATAGCACCAGAGCTCCATACTTCCATAGCTCCAGGGCTCCATAGCTCCAGGGCTCCATACCTCCAGAGCTCCATAGCTCCATACTTCCAGAGCTCCATAGCTCCATACTTCCATAGCTCCATACTTCCATACCTCCATAGCTCCATACTTCCATAGCACCAGAGCTCCATACTTCCATAGCACCAGAGCTCCATACCTCCAGAGCTCCAGAGCTCCAGCCTGGGTGGCTGGTGGCTCCATAGCTCCATACTTCCATAGCTCTAAGTCAGAGAGTTGGCGAAAATTGCACTAAGTGCGAAAGCCCATTCATTTACAACGGCGTGTCCACAAGGCGGCGACATTTCCCCGTTACCGGTGGCTGCGCGGCGGGTGAGTGACAGAGCTTATCCGAGCGGCTGGAACTCTGCGCCGGCGTGGTCGAGCGTGAGGCCTCGGCCCTTTGGCTGCCTGGTACCTAAAACACTTCCATTGATCCAGCCACGGAGGGTGCTGGCTGGTGGCTCCATACCTCCATAGCTCCATAGCACCAGAGCTCCATAGCTCCATAGCACCAGAGCTCCATGGCTTCAGAGCTCCATAGCACCATAGCTCCATACCTCCAGAGCTCCAGGGCTCCATAGCTCCATACCTCCAGAGCTCCATACCTCCAGAGCTCCATACCTCCAGAGCTCCATAGCACCAGAGCTCCATGGCTTCAGAGCTCCATAGCACCATAGCTCCATACCTCCAGAGCTCCAGGGCTCCATAGCTCCATACCTCCAGAGCTCCATACCTCCAGAGCTCCATACCTCCAGAGCTCCATAGCACCAGAGCTCCATGGCTTCAGAGCTCCATAGCACCATAGCTCCATACCTCCAGAGCTCCAGGGCTCCATAGCTCCATACCTCCAGAGCTCCATACCTCCAGAGCTCCATACCTCCAGAGCTCCAGAGCTCCATAGCACCAGAGCTCCATGGCTTCAGAGCTCCATAGCACCATAGCTCCATACCTCCAGAGCTCCAGGGCTCCATAGCTCCATACCTCCAGAGCTCCATACCTCCAGAGCTCCAGAGCTCCATAGCACCAGAGCTCCATGGCTTCAGAGCTCCATAGCACCATAGCTCCATACCTCCAGAGCTCCAGGGCTCCATAGCTCCATACCTCCAGAGCTCCATACCTCCAGAGCTCCAGAGCTCCATAGCACCAGAGCTCCATGGCTTCAGAGCTCCATAGCACCATAGCTCCATACCTCCAGAGCTCCAGGGCTCCAAAGCTCCATACCTCCAGAGCTCCATACCTCCAGAGCTCCATACCTCCAGAGCTCCATAGCTCCATAGCACCAGAGCTCCATAGCTCCATAGCACCAGAGCTCCGTAGCACCAGAGCTCCATAGCACCAGAGCTCCATAGCTCCATAGCACCAGAGCTCCATAGCTCCATAGCACCAGAGCTCCATAGCTCCATAGCACCAGAGCTCCATACTTCCAGAGCTCCATAGCTCCATAGCA
Source organism: Syngnathus leptorhynchus (assembly GCF_054491065.1). Taxonomy (NCBI): domain Eukaryota; kingdom Metazoa; phylum Chordata; class Actinopteri; order Syngnathiformes; family Syngnathidae; genus Syngnathus; species Syngnathus leptorhynchus. The sequence goes on along the minus strand of NW_028231993.1, from coordinate 1,637,410 downwards.
CCAGAGCTCCATAGCTCCATAGCACCAGAGCTCCATAGCTCCATAGCACCAGAGCTCCATACTTCCATAGCTCCATAGCTCCATACCTCCAGAGCTCCATAGCTCCATAGCTCCATACCTCCAGAGCTCCATAGCTCCAGAGCTCCATAGCTCCATAGCACCAGAGCTCCATAGCTCCATAGCACCAGAGCTCCATACTTCCATAGCTCCAGGGCTCCATAGCTCCAGGGCTCCATAGCTCCATACCTCCAGAGCTCCATAGCTCCATACTTCCAGAGCTCCATAGCTCCATAGCACCAGAGCTCCATAGCTCCATAGCACCAGAGCTCCATAGCTCCATAGCACCAGAGCTCCATAGCTCCATAGCACCAGAGCTCCATAGCTCCATAGCTCCAGGGCTCCATAGCTCCATAGCTCCAGGGCTCCATAGCTCCATAGCTCCAGGGCTCCATAGCTCCATAGCTCCATACCTCCAGAGCTCCATACCTCCAGAGCTCCATACCTCCATAGCACCAGAGCTCCATAGCTCCAGGGCTCCAGGGCTCCATAGCTCCATACCTCCAGAGCTCCATAGCTCCATACTTCCAGAGCTCCATAGCTCCATAGCTCCATACTTCCATAGCTCCATAGCTCCATACTTCCATAGCACCTGAGCTCCATACCTCCAGAGCTCCATAGCTCCAGCCTGGGTGGCTGGTGGCTCCATAGCTCCATACTTCCATAGCTCTAAGTCAGAGAGTTGGCGAAAATTGCACTAAGTGCGAAAGCCCATTCATTTACAACGGCGTGTCCGCCAGGCGGCGACATTTCCCCGTTACCGGTGGCTGCGCGGCGGGTGAGTGACAGAGCTTATCCGAGCGGCTGGAACTCTGCGCCGGCGTGGTCGAGCGTGAGGCCTCGGCCCTTTGGCTGCCTGGTACCTAAAACACTTCCATTGATCCAGCCACGGAGGGTGCTGGCTGGTGGCTCCATACCTCCATAGCTCCATAGCACCAGAGCTCCATAGCTCCATAGCACCAGAGCTCCATGGCTTCAGAGCTCCATAGCACCATAGCTCCATACCTCCAGAGCTCCAGGGCTCCATAGCTCCATACCTCCAGAGCTCCATACCTCCAGAGCTCCATACCTCCAGAGCTCCATAGCACCAGAGCTCCATGGCTTCAGAGCTCCATAGCACCATAGCTCCATACCTCCAGAGCTCCAGGGCTCCATAGCTCCATACCTCCAGAGCTCCATACCTCCAGAGTTCCATACCTCCAGAGCTCCAGAGCTCCATAGCACCAGAGCTCCATGGCTTCAGAGCTCCATAGCACCATAGCTCCATACCTCCAGAGCTCCAGGGCTCCATAGCTCCATACCTCCAGAGCTCCATACCTCCAGAGCTCCAGAGCTCCATAGCACCAGAGCTCCATGGCTTCAGAGCTCCATAGCACCATAGCTCCATACCTCCAGAGCTCCAGGGCTCCATAGCTCCATACCTCCAGAGCTCCATACCTCCAGAGCTCCATACCTCCAGAGCTCCATAGCTCCATAGCACCAGAGCTCCATAGCTCCATAGCACCAGAGCTCCATAGCACCAGAGCTCCATAGCACCAGAGCTCCATAGCTCCATAGCACCAGAGCTCCATAGCTCCATAGCACCAGAGCTCCATAGCTCCATAGCACCAGAGCTCCATACTTCCAGAACTCCATAGCTCCATAGCTCCATAGCACCAGAGCTCCATAGCTCCATAGCACCAGAGCTCCATGGCTTCAGAGCTCCATAGCACCATAGCTCCATACCTCCAGAGCTCCAGGGCTCCATAGCTCCATACCTCCAGAGCTCCATACCTCCAGAGCTCCATACCTCCAGAGCTCCATAGCACCAGAGCTCCATAGCTCCATAGCACCAGAGCTCCATAGCACCAGAGCTCCATAGCACCAGAGCTCCATAGCTCCATAGCACCAGAGCTCCATAGCTCCATAGCACCAGAGCTCCATACTTCCAGAGCTCCATAGCTCCATAGCTCCATAGCACCAGAGCTCCATAGCTCCATAGCACCAGAGCTCCATAGCTCCATAGCACCAGAGCTCCATACTTCCATAGCTCCATAGCTCCATACCTCCAGAGCTCCATAGCTCCATAGCTCCATACCTCCAGAGCTCCATAGCTCCAGAGCTCCATAGCTCCATAGCTCCATAGCACCAGAGCTCCATAGCTCCATAGCACCAGAGCTCCATACTTCCATAGCTCCAGGGCTCCATAGCTCCAGGGCTCCATACCTCCAGAGCTCCATAGCTCCATACTTCCAGAGCTCCATAGCTCCATACTTCCATAGCTCCATACTTCCATACCTCCATGCGAATGACGTTTCTCAAACCCTCCGGCTTGATAGCGGCGGCACCACGGGAAGCCGTCCACACACACCGTCCGACCTCTATCCGAAAAGCCTTCCCGACCAACCGCGGTCGCGGGGGCGTCTGTCGCTCCGCATCGGGGGGGCGTATGGCTTCCGCGCTACGCGCTGCGGGCTCGGGGGGGCCGCAACGGCTGAGTCTGACTCGGCCGGGGCGCAGCTTCCCTCCCGGCAGTCAGCAATAGTGCCGATCGCGCCTGCCACCAGCCCCCTCCCCGACGGGTTCGTCGGCGCCGGCTGGCCACCGTCCGCCTTCGTTCCCCGAGGGTTCCCAACCAGCGCCGATCCAACTCCGCATCCTGGCCGCACGCAGTGCGTGCCTCGCGCGGGTAAGTCGCCGGCGCAGCGCCGCAGCTCCCGACCCCCGCGTACGGGAATAGTTGAGGGCCTCAGCGGGCCGCACCGACCGAGTCCGACTCGCTCTGCCAAACGGTCGTGTAGTCGGCGGGCCGTCCTACGGGTCGCCCTCCGGCCCCAAACGCGCGGCGGGATAGCGGCAAGGCGGCGGCGGCGGCCAGCGGCGTCGGGGCGCTCGCACCGGAGAAGAGGCGTCTTACGAGGCCGGGCGCAGCTCCCTCTCGTTTACTTGCTGAGTAGCGGCGCTCGAAGGTTCCGCGGCGAGCGCGGCTCAACCCACCGAACGTCCCCCTGCAGCGGGCTCCATCGAAGGGCCGTCCCGCCGGATTCGCACCACCCTGTCCACCGCAAAGTCGTCCACGCGCGCATTTATCAGACCCAAAACCCACGCGGTGCCCGGGCGCGCGGGCCCAGGGGTCGCGCCGGCGTTCACGCGCCGCGCCGCGGCCCTCCGCGCGTCCGGCCCGGCCTCCCTTGGTGATCCTCGATAACTTCCAGCCGATCGCCGGCCCTCCGCGGCGGCGACGTCTCATTCGAATGTCTGCCCTATCACCTCCGACAGGGAGGCAGCCTATCAGGTCTAAATGACTTGCATACGACCTGATTTCACGGTCAGGGTCTCGTAAGTAGCAGAGCAGCTACATCGCTGCGATCTATTGAGAGTCAGCCCTCGATCCAACCTTTAGTCGGCCGGTGTCACCTCCGGGGGCCGGTCGGCATCCCCCCTCCGGGGTGGGCCGCTACCAGGGGCGTCATCGGACTTTGAAGAAATTACGCCGCGGCGGAAGACAGCGGGCGCGCCCGGGGATGAGGCAGCATCCCTGGGCCGCGGAGGGGAGGAGGCAGCCTCCCCGGGGCGGAACTTAGTCTCCGTAGAATGACGGCGGGCGTGCGTAAAGGGCGCGTCCGGGGATGAGGCAGCATCCCCGGGCCGCGGAGGGGAGGAGGCAGCCTCCCCGGGGCGGAACTTAGTCTCCGTAGAATGACGGCGGGCGTGCGTAAAGGGCGCGCCCGGGGATAGCCCATTCATTTACAACGGCGTGTCCGCCAGGCGGCGACATTTCCCCGTTACCGGTGGCTGCGCGGCGGGTGAGTGACAGAGCTTATCCGAGCGGCTGGAACTCTGCGCCGGCGTGGTCGAGCGTGAGGCCTCGGCCCTTTGGCTGCCTGGTACCTAAACACTTCCATTGATCCAGCCACGGAGGGTGCTGGCTGGTGGCTCCATACCTCCAGAGCTCCATACTTCCATAGCTGCAGAGCTCCATAGCTCCATACCTCCATACCTCCAGAGCTCCATACTTCCATAGCTCTATACTTCCATAGCTCCATAGCACCAGAGCTCCATACCTCCAGAGCTCCATAGCACCAGAGCTCCATAGCTCCATAGCACCAGAGCTCCATAGCTCCATAGCACCAGAGCTCCATACCTCCAGAGCTCCAGAGCTCCATAGCACCAGAGCTCCATAGCTCCATAGCACCAGAGCTCCATAGCTCCATAGCACCAGAGCTCCATAGCTCCATAGCTCCATAGCACCAGAGCTCCATAGCTCCATAGCTCCATAGCACCAGAGCTCCATAGCTCCATAGCACCAGAGCTCCATACTTCCATAGCTCCAGGGCTCCATAGCTCCAGGGCTCCATAGCTCCATACCTCCATAGCTCCATAGCTCCATACTTCCAGAGCTCCATAGCTCCATACTTCCATAGCTCCATAGCTCCATACTTCCATAGCACCAGAGCTCCATACTTCCATAGCACCAGAGCTCCAGAGCTCCAGAGCTCCAGCCTGGGTGGCTGGTGGCTCCATAGCTCCATACTTCCATAGCTCTAAGTCAGAGAGTTGGCGAAAATTGCACTAAGTGCGAAAGCCCATTCATTTACAACGGCGTGTCCACAAGGCGGCGACATTTCCCCGTTACCGGTGGCTGCGCGGCGGGTGAGTGACAGAGCTTATCCGAGCGGCTGGAACTCTGCGCCGGCGTGGTCGAGCGTGAGGCCTCGGCCCTTTGGCTGCCTGGTACCTAAAACACTTCCATTGATCCAGCCACGGAGGGTGCTGGCTGGTGGCTCCATACCTCCATAGCTCCATAGCACCAGAGCTCCATAGCTCCATAGCACCAGAGCTCCATGGCTTCAGAGCTCCATAGCACCATAGCTCCATACCTCCAGAGCTCCAGGGCTCCATAGCTCCATACCTCCAGAGCTCCATACCTCCAGAGCTCCATACCTCCAGAGCTCCATAGCACCAGAGCTCCATGGCTTCAGAGCTCCATAGCACCATAGCTCCATACCTCCAGAGCTCCAGGGCTCCATAGCTCCATACCTCCAGAGCTCCATACCTCCAGAGCTCCATACCTCCAGAGCTCCATAGCACCAGAGCTCCATGGCTTCAGAGCTCCATAGCACCATAGCTCCATACCTCCAGAGCTCCAGGGCTCCATAGCTCCATACCTCCAGAGCTCCATACCTCCAGAGCTCCATACCTCCAGAGCTCCAGAGCTCCATAGCACCAGAGCTCCATGGCTTCAGAGCTCCATAGCACCATAGCTCCATACCTCCAGAGCTCCAGGGCTCCATAGCTCCATACCTCCAGAGCTCCATACCTCCAGAGCTCCAGAGCTCCATAGCACCAGAGCTCCATGGCTTCAGAGCTCCATAGCACCATAGCTCCATACCTCCAGAGCTCCAGGGCTCCATAGCTCCATACCTCCAGAGCTCCATACCTCCAGAGCTCCAGAGCTCCATAGCACCAGAGCTCCATGGCTTCAGAGCTCCATAGCACCATAGCTCCATACCTCCAGAGCTCCAGGGCTCCAAAGCTCCATACCTCCAGAGCTCCATACCTCCAGAGCTCCATACCTCCAGAGCTCCATAGCTCCATAGCACCAGAGCTCCATAGCTCCATAGCACCAGAGCTCCATAGCACCAGAGCTCCATAGCACCAGAGCTCCATAGCTCCATAGCACCAGAGCTCCATAGCTCCATAGCACCAGAGCTCCATAGCTCCATAGCACCAGAGCTCCATACTTCCAGAGCTCCATAGCTCCATAGCTCCATAGCACCAGAGCTCCATAGCTCCATAGCACCAGAGCTCCATAGCTCCATAGCACCAGAGCTCCATACTTCCATAGCTCCATAGCTCCATACCTCCAGAGCTCCATAGCTCCATAGCTCCATACCTCCAGAGCTCCATAGCTCCAGAGCTCCATAGCTCCATAGCACCAGAGCTCCATAGCTCCATAGCACCAGAGCTCCATACTTCCATAGCTCCAGGGCTCCATAGCTCCAGGGCTCCATAGCTCCATACCTCCAGAGCTCCATAGCTCCATACTTCCAGAGCTCCATAGCTCCATAGCACCAGAGCTCCATAGCTCCATAGCACCAGAGCTCCATAGCTCCATAGCACCAGAGCTCCATAGCTCCATAGCACCAGAGCTCCATAGCTCCATAGCTCCAGGGCTCCATAGCTCCATAGCTCCAGGGCTCCATAGCTCCATAGCTCCAGGGCTCCATAGCTCCATAGCTCCATACCTCCAGAGCTCCATACCTCCAGAGCTCCATACCTCCATAGCACTAGAGCTCCATAGCTCCAGGGCTCCAGGGCTCCATAGCTCCATACCTCCAGAGCTCCATAGCTCCATACTTCCAGAGCTCCATAGCTCCATAGCTCCATACTTCCATAGCTCCATAGCTCCATACTTCCATAGCACCTGAGCTCCATACCTCCAGAGCTCCATAGCTCCAGCCTGGGTGGCTGGTGGCTCCATAGCTCCATACTTCCATAGCTCTAAGTCAGAGAGTTGGCGAAAATTGCACTAAGTGCGAAAGCCCATTCATTTACAACGGCGTGTCCGCCAGGCGGCGACATTTCCCCGTTACCGGTGGCTGCGCGGCGGGTGAGTGACAGAGCTTATCCGAGCGGCTGGAACTCTGCGCCGGCGTGGTCGAGCGTGAGGCCTCGGCCCTTTGGCTGCCTGGTACCTAAAACACTTCCATTGATCCAGCCACGGAGGGTGCTGGCTGGTGGCTCCATACCTCCATAGCTCCATAGCACCAGAGCTCCATAGCTCCATAGCACCAGAGCTCCATGGCTTCAGAGCTCCATAGCACCATAGCTCCATACCTCCAGAGCTCCAGGGCTCCATAGCTCCATACCTCCAGAGCTCCATACCTCCAGAGCTCCATACCTCCAGAGCTCCATAGCACCAGAGCTCCATGGCTTCAGAGCTCCATAGCACCATAGCTCCATACCTCCAGAGCTCCAGGGCTCCATAGCTCCATACCTCCAGAGCTCCATACCTCCAGAGCTCCATACCTCCAGAGCTCCATAGCACCAGAGCTCCATGGCTTCAGAGCTCCATAGCACCATAGCTCCATACCTCCAGAGCTCCAGGGCTCCATAGCTCCATACCTCCAGAGCTCCATACCTCCAGAGCTCCATACCTCCAGAGCTCCAGAGCTCCATAGCACCAGAGCTCCATGGCTTCAGAGCTCCATAGCTCCATACCTCCAGAGCTCCAGGGCTCCATAGCTCCATACCTCCAGAGCTCCATACCTCCAGAGCTCCAGAGCTCCATAGCACCAGAGCTCCATGGCTTCAGAGCTCCATAGCACCATAGCTCCATACCTCCAGAGCTCCAGGGCTCCATAGCTCCATACCTCCAGAGCTCCATACCTCCAGAGCTCCATACCTCCAGAGCTCCATAGCTCCATAGCACCAGAGCTCCATAGCTCCATAGCACCAGAGCTCCATAGCACCAGAGCTCCATAGCACCAGAGCTCCATAGCTCCATAGCACCAGAGCTCCATAGCTCCATAGCACCAGAGCTCCATAGCTCCATAGCACCAGAGCTCCATACTTCCAGAGCTCCATAGCTCCATAGCTCCATAGCACCAGAGCTCCATAGCTCCATAGCACCAGAGCTCCATGGCTTCAGAGCTCCATAGCACCATAGCTCCATACCTCCAGAGCTCCAGGGCTCCATAGCTCCATACCTCCAGAGCTCCATACCTCCAGAGCTCCATACCTCCAGAGCTCCATAGCACCAGAGCTCCATAGCTCCATAGCACCAGAGCTCCATAGCACCAGAACTCCATAGCACCAGAGCTCCATAGCTCCATAGCACCAGAGCTCCATACCTCCAGAGCTCCATAGCTCCATAGCTCCATACCTCCAGAGCTCCATAGCTCCAGAGCTCCATAGCTCCATAGCTCCATAGCACCAGAGCTCCATAGCTCCATAGCACCAGAGCTCCATACTTCCATAGCTCCAGGGCTCCATAGCTCCAGGGCTCCATACCTCCAGAGCTCCATAGCTCCATACTTCCAGAGCTCCATAGCTCCATACTTCCATAGCTCCATACTTCCATACCTCCATAGCTCCATACTTCCATAGCACCAGAGCTCCATACTTCCATAGCACCAGAGCTCCATACCTCCAGAGCTCCAGAGCTCCAGCCTGGGTGGCTGGTGGCTCCATAGCTCCATACTTCCATAGCTCTAAGTCAGAGAGTTGGCGAAAATTGCACTAAGTGCGAAAGCCCATTCATTTACAACGGCGTGTCCACAAGGCGGCGACATTTCCCCGTTACCCGTGGCTGCGCGGCGGGTGAGTGACAGAGCTTATCCGAGCGGCTGGAACTCTGCGCCGGCGTGGTCGAGCGTGAGGCCTCGGCCCTTTGGCTGCCTGGTACCTAAAACACTTCCATTGATCCAGCCACGGAGGGTGCTGGCTGGTGGCTCCATACCTCCATAGCTCCATAGCACCAGAGCTCCATAGCTCCATAGCACCAGAGCTCCATGGCTTCAGAGCTCCATAGCACCATAGCTCCATACCTCCAGAGCTCCAGGGCTCCATAGCTCCATACCTCCAGAGCTCCATACCTCCAGAGCTCCATACCTCCAGAGCTCCATAGCACCAGAGCTCCATGGCTTCAGAGCTCCATAGCACCATAGCTCCATACCTCCAGAGCTCCAGGGCTCCATAGCTCCATACCTCCAGAGCTCCATACCTCCAGAGCTCCATACCTCCAGAGCTCCATAGCACCAGAGCTCCATGGCTTCAGAGCTCCATAGCACCATAGCTCCATACCTCCAGAGCTCCAGGGCTCCATAGCTCCATACCTCCAGAGCTCCATACCTCCAGAGCTCCATACCTCCAGAGCTCCAGAGCTCCATAGCACCAGAGCTCCATGGCTTCAGAGCTCCATAGCACCATAGCTCCATACCTCCAGAGCTCCAGGGCTCCATAGCTCCATACCTCCAGAGCTCCATACCTCCAGAGCTCCAGAGCTCCATAGCACCAGAGCTCCATGGCTTCAGAGCTCCATAGCACCATAGCTCCATACCTCCAGAGCTCCAGGGCTCCATAGCTCCATACCTCCAGAGCTCCATAGCACCAGAGCTCCATGGCTTCAGAGCTCCATAGCACCATAGCTCCATACCTCCAGAGCTCCAGGGCTCCAAAGCTCCATACCTCCAGAGCTCCATACCTCCAGAGCTCCATACCTCCAGAGCTCCATAGCTCCATAGCACCAGAGCTCCATAGCTCCATAGCACCAGAGCTCCATAGCACCAGAGCTCCATAGCACCAGAGCTCCATAGCTCCATAGCACCAGAGCTCCATAGCTCCATAGCACCAGAGCTCCATAGCTCCATAGCACCAGAGCTCCATACTTCCAGAGCTCCATAGCTCCATAGCTCCATAGCACCAGAGCTCCATAGCTCCATAGCACCAGAGCTCCAGAGCTCCATAGCACCAGAGCTCCATACTTCCATAGCTCCATAGCTCCATACCTCCAGAGCTCCATAGCTCCATAGCTCCATACCTCCAGAGCTCCATAGCTCCAGAGCTCCATAGCTCCATAGCACCAGAGCTCCATAGCTCCATAGCACCAGAGCTCCATACTTCCATAGCTCCAGGGCTCCATAGCTCCAGGGCTCCATAGCTCCATACCTCCAGAGCTCCATAGCTCCATACTTCCAGAGCTCCATAGCTCCATAGCACCAGAGCTCCATAGCTCCATAGCACCAGAGCTCCATAGCTCCATAGCACCAGAGCTCCATAGCTCCATAGCACCAGAGCTCCATAGCTCCATAGCTCCAGGGCTCCATAGCTCCATAGCTCCATAGCACCAGAGCTCCATAGCTCCATAGCACCAGAGCTCCATAGCTCCATAGCACCAGAGCTCCATACTTCCAGAACTCCATAGCTCCATAGCTCCATAGCACCAGAGCTCCATAGCTCCATAGCACCAGAGCTCCATGGCTTCAGAGCTCCATAGCACCATAGCTCCATACCTCCAGAGCTCCAGGGCTCCATAGCTCCATACCTCCAGAGCTCCATACCTCCAGAGCTCCATACCTCCAGAGCTCCATAGCACCAGAGCTCCATAGCTCCATAGCACCAGAGCTCCATAGCACCAGAGCTCCATAGCACCAGAGCTCCATAGCTCCATAGCACCAGAGCTCCATAGCTCCATAGCACCAGAGCTCCATACTTCCAGAGCTCCATAGCTCCATAGCTCCATAGCACCAGAGCTCCATAGCTCCATAGCACCAGAGCTCCATAGCTCCATAGCACCAGAGCTCCATACTTCCATAGCTCCATAGCTCCATACCTCCAGAGCTCCATAGCTCCATAGCTCCATACCTCCAGAGCTCCATAGCTCCAGAGCTCCATAGCTCCATAGCTCCATAGCACCAGAGCTCCATAGCTCCATAGCACCAGAGCTCCATACTTCCATAGCTCCAGGGCTCCATAGCTCCAGGGCTCCATACCTCCAGAGCTCCATAGCTCCATACTTCCAGAGCTCCATAGCTCCATACTTCCATAGCTCCATACTTCCATACCTCCATGCGAATGACGTTTCTCAAACCCTCCGGCTTGATAGCGGCGGCACCACGGGAAGCCGTCCACACACACCGTCCGACCTCTATCCGAAAAGCCTTCCCGACCAACCGCGGTCGCGGGGGCGTCTGTCGCTCCGCATCGGGGGGGCGTATGGCTTCCGCGCTACGCGCTGCGGGCTCGGGGGGGCCGCAACGGCTGAGTCTGACTCGGCCGGGGCGCAGCTTCCCTCCCGGCAGTCAGCAATAGTGCCGATCGCGCCTGCCACCAGCCCCCTCCCCGACGGGTTCGTCGGCGCCGGCTGGCCACCGTCCGCCTTCGTTCCCCGAGGGTTCCCAACCAGCGCCGATCCAACTCCGCATCCTGGCCGCACGCAGTGCGTGCCTCGCGCGGGTAAGTCGCCGGCGCAGCGCCGCAGCTCCCGACCCCCGCGTACGGGAATAGTTGAGGGCCTCAGCGGGCCGCACCGACCGAGTCCGACTCGCTCTGCCAAACGGTCGTGTAGTCGGCGGGCCGTCCTACGGGTCGCCCTCCGGCCCCAAACGCGCGGCGGGATAGCGGCAAGGCGGCGGCGGCGGCCAGCGGCGTCGGGGCGCTCGCACCGGAGAAGAGGCGTCTTACGAGGCCGGGCGCAGCTCCCTCTCGTTTACTTGCTGAGTAGCGGCGCTCGAAGGTTCCGCGGCGAGCGCGGCTCAACCCACCGAACGTCCCCCTGCAGCGGGCTCCATCGAAGGGCCGTCCCGCCGGATTCGCACCACCCTGTCCACCGCAAAGTCGTCCACGCGCGCATTTATCAGACCCAAAACCCACGCGGTGCCCGGGCGCGCGGGCCCAGGGGTCGCGCCGGCGTTCACGCGCCGCGCCGCGGCCCTCCGCGCGTCCGGCCCGGCCTCCCTTGGTGATCCTCGATAACTTCCAGCCGATCGCCGGCCCTCCGCGGCGGCGACGTCTCATTCGAATGTCTGCCCTATCACCTCCGACAGGGAGGCAGCCTATCAGGTCTAAATGACTTGCATACGACCTGATTCTCGGTCAGGGTCTCGTAAGTAGCAGAGCAGCTACATCGCTGCGATCTATTGAGAGTCAGCCCTCGATCCAACCTTTAGTCGGCCGGTGTCACCTCCGGGGGCCGGTCGGCATCCCCCCTCCGGGGTGGGCCGCTACCAGGGGCGTCATCGGACTTTGAAGAAATTACGCCGCGGCGGAAGACAGCGGGCGCGCCCGGGGATGAGGCAGCATCCCTGGGCCGCGGAGGGGAGGAGGCAGCCTCCCCGGGGCGGAACTTAGTCTCCGTAGAATGACGGCGGGCGTGCGTAAAGGGCGCGTCCGGGGATGAGGCAGCATCCCCGGGCCGCGGAGGGGAGGAGGCAGCCTCCCCGGGGCGGAACTTAGTCTCCGTAGAATGACGGCGGGCGTGCGTAAAGGGCGCGCCCGGGGATAGCCCATTCATTTACAACGGCGTGTCCGCCAGGCGGCGACATTTCCCCGTTACCGGTGGCTGCGCGGCGGGTGAGTGACAGAGCTTATCCGAGCGGCTGGAACTCTGCGCCGGCGTGGTCGAGCGTGAGGCCTCGGCCCTTTGGCTGCCTGGTACCTAAACACTTCCATTGATCCAGCCACGGAGGGTGCTGGCTGGTGGCTCCATACCTCCAGAGCTCCATACTTCCATAGCTGCAGAGCTCCATAGCTCCATACCTCCATACCTCCAGAGCTCCATACTTCCATAGCTCTATACTTCCATAGCTCCATAGCACCAGAGCTCCATACCTCCAGAGCTCCATAGCACCAGAGCTCCATAGCTCCATAGCACCAGAGCTCCATAGCTCCATAGCACCAGAGCTCCATACCTCCAGAGCTCCAGAGCTCCATAGCACCAGAGCTCCATAGCTCCATAGCACCAGAGCTCCATAGCTCCATAGCACCAGAGCTCCATAGCTCCATAGCTCCATAGCACCAGAGCTCCATAGCTCCATAGCTCCATAGCACCAGAGCTCCATAGCTCCATAGCACCAGAGCTCCATACTTCCATAGCTCCAGGGCTCCATAGCTCCAGGGCTCCATAGCTCCATACCTCCATAGCTCCATAGCTCCATACTTCCAGAGCTCCATAGCTCCATACTTCCATAGCTCCATAGCTCCATACTTCCATAGCACCAGAGCTCCATACTTCCATAGCACCAGAGCTCCAGAGCTCCAGAGCTCCAGCCTGGGTGGCTGGTGGCTCCATAGCTCCATACTTCCATAGCTCTAAGTCAGAGAGTTGGCGAAAATTGCACTAAGTGCGAAAGCCCATTCATTTACAACGGCGTGTCCACAAGGCGGCGACATTTCCCCGTTACCGGTGGCTGCGCGGCGGGTGAGTGACAGAGCTTATCCGAGCGGCTGGAACTCTGCGCCGGCGTGGTCGAGCGTGAGGCCTCGGCCCTTTGGCTGCCTGGTACCTAAAACACTTCCATTGATCCAGCCACGGAGGGTGCTGGCTGGTGGCTCCATACCTCCATAGCTCCATAGCACCAGAGCTCCATAGCTCCATAGCACCAGAGCTCCATGGCTTCAGAGCTCCATAGCACCATAGCTCCATACCTCCAGAGCTCCAGGGCTCCATAGCTCCATACCTCCAGAGCTCCATACCTCCAGAGCTCCATACCTCCAGAGCTCCATAGCACCAGAGCTCCATGGCTTCAGAGCTCCATAGCACCATAGCTCCATACCTCCAGAGCTCCAGGGCTCCATAGCTCCATACCTCCAGAGCTCCATACCTCCAGAGCTCCATACCTCCAGAGCTCCATAGCACCAGAGCTCCATGGCTTCAGAGCTCCATAGCACCATAGCTCCATACCTCCAGAGCTCCAGGGCTCCATAGCTCCATACCTCCAGAGCTCCATACCTCCAGAGCTCCATACCTCCAGAGCTCCAGAGCTCCATAGCACCAGAGCTCCATGGCTTCAGAGCTCCATAGCACCATAGCTCCATACCTCCAGAGCTCCAGGGCTCCATAGCTCCATACCTCCAGAGCTCCATACCTCCAGAGCTCCAGAGCTCCATAGCACCAGAGCTCCATGGCTTCAGAGCTCCATAGCACCATAGCTCCATACCTCCAGAGCTCCAGGGCTCCATAGCTCCATACCTCCAGAGCTCCATACCTCCAGAGCTCCAGAGCTCCATAGCACCAGAGCTCCATGGCTTCAGAGCTCCATAGCACCATAGCTCCATACCTCCAGAGCTCCAGGGCTCCAAAGCTCCATACCTCCAGAGCTCCATACCTCCAGAGCTCCATACCTCCAGAGCTCCATAGCTCCATAGCACCAGAGCTCCATAGCTCCATAGCACCAGAGCTCCATAGCACCAGAGCTCCATAGCACCAGAGCTCCATAGCTCCATAGCACCAGAGCTCCATAGCTCCATAGCACCAGAGCTCCATAGCTCCATAGCACCAGAGCTCCATACTTCCAGAGCTCCATAGCTCCATAGCTCCATAGCACCAGAGCTCCATAGCTCCATAGCACCAGAGCTCCATAGCTCCATAGCACCAGAGCTCCATACTTCCATAGCTCCATAGCTCCATACCTCCAGAGCTCCATAGCTCCATAGCTCCATACCTCCAGAGCTCCATAGCTCCAGAGCTCCATAGCTCCATAGCACCAGAGCTCCATAGCTCCATAGCACCAGAGCTCCATACTTCCATAGCTCCAGGGCTCCATAGCTCCAGGGCTCCATAGCTCCATACCTCCAGAGCTCCATAGCTCCATACTTCCAGAGCTCCATAGCTCCATAGCACCAGAGCTCCATAGCTCCATAGCACCAGAGCTCCATAGCTCCATAGCACCAGAGCTCCATAGCTCCATAGCACCAGAGCTCCATAGCTCCATAGCTCCAGGGCTCCATAGCTCCATAGCTCCAGGGCTCCATAGCTCCATAGCTCCAGGGCTCCATAGCTCCATAGCTCCATACCTCCAGAGCTCCATACCTCCAGAGCTCCATACCTCCATAGCACCAGAGCTCCATAGCTCCAGGGCTCCAGGGCTCCATAGCTCCATACCTCCAGAGCTCCATAGCTCCATACTTCCAGAGCTCCATAGCTCCATAGCTCCATACTTCCATAGCTCCATAGCTCCATACTTCCATAGCACCTGAGCTCCATACCTCCAGAGCTCCATAGCTCCAGCCTGGGTGGCTGGTGGCTCCATAGCTCCATACTTCCATAGCTCTAAGTCAGAGAGTTGGCGAAAATTGCACTAAGTGCGAAAGCCCATTCATTTACAACGGCGTGTCCGCCAGGCGGCGACATTTCCCCGTTACCGGTGGCTGCGCGGCGGGTGAGTGACAGAGCTTATCCGAGCGGCTGGAACTCTGCGCCGGCGTGGTCGAGCGTGAGGCCTCGGCCCTTTGGCTGCCTGGTACCTAAAACACTTCCATTGATCCAGCCACGGAGGGTGCTGGCTGGTGGCTCCATACCTCCATAGCTCCATAGCACCAGAGCTCCATAGCTCCATAGCACCAGAGCTCCATGGCTTCAGAGCTCCATAGCACCATAGCTCCATACCTCCAGAGCTCCAGGGCTCCATAGCTCCATACCTCCAGAGCTCCATACCTCCAGAGCTCCATACCTCCAGAGCTCCATAGCACCAGAGCTCCATGGCTTCAGAGCTCCATAGCACCATAGCTCCATACCTCCAGAGCTCCAGGGCTCCATAGCTCCATACCTCCAGAGCTCCATACCTCCAGAGCTCCATACCTCCAGAGCTCCATAGCACCAGAGCTCCATGGCTTCAGAGCTCCATAGCACCATAGCTCCATACCTCCAGAGCTCCAGGGCTCCATAGCTCCATACCTCCAGAGCTCCATACCTCCAGAGCTCCATACCTCCAGAGCTCCAGAGCTCCATAGCACCAGAGCTCCATGGCTTCAGAGCTCCATAGCTCCATACCTCCAGAGCTCCAGGGCTCCATAGCTCCATACCTCCAGAGCTCCATACCTCCAGAGCTCCAGAGCTCCATAGCACCAGAGCTCCATGGCTTCAGAGCTCCATAGCACCATAGCTCCATACCTCCAGAGCTCCAGGGCTCCATAGCTCCATACCTCCAGAGCTCCATACCTCCAGAGCTCCATACCTCCAGAGCTCCATAGCTCCATAGCACCAGAGCTCCATAGCTCCATAGCACCAGAGCTCCATAGCACCAGAGCTCCATAGCACCAGAGCTCCATAGCTCCATAGCACCAGAGCTCCATAGCTCCATAGCACCAGAGCTCCATAGCTCCATAGCACCAGAGCTCCATACTTCCAGAGCTCCATAGCTCCATAGCTCCATAGCACCAGAGCTCCATAGCTCCATAGCACCAGAGCTCCATGGCTTCAGAGCTCCATAGCACCATAGCTCCATACCTCCAGAGCTCCAGGGCTCCATAGCTCCATACCTCCAGAGCTCCATACCTCCAGAGCTCCATACCTCCAGAGCTCCATAGCACCAGAGCTCCATAGCTCCATAGCACCAGAGCTCCATAGCACCAGAACTCCATAGCACCAGAGCTCCATAGCTCCATAGCACCAGAGCTCCATACCTCCAGAGCTCCATAGCTCCATAGCTCCATACCTCCAGAGCTCCATAGCTCCAGAGCTCCATAGCTCCATAGCTCCATAGCACCAGAGCTCCATAGCTCCATAGCACCAGAGCTCCATACTTCCATAGCTCCAGGGCTCCATAGCTCCAGGGCTCCATACCTCCAGAGCTCCATAGCTCCATACTTCCAGAGCTCCATAGCTCCATACTTCCATAGCTCCATACTTCCATACCTCCATAGCTCCATACTTCCATAGCACCAGAGCTCCATACTTCCATAGCACCAGAGCTCCATACCTCCAGAGCTCCAGAGCTCCAGCCTGGGTGGCTGGTGGCTCCATAGCTCCATACTTCCATAGCTCTAAGTCAGAGAGTTGGCGAAAATTGCACTAAGTGCGAAAGCCCATTCATTTACAACGGCGTGTCCACAAGGCGGCGACATTTCCCCGTTACCCGTGGCTGCGCGGCGGGTGAGTGACAGAGCTTATCCGAGCGGCTGGAACTCTGCGCCGGCGTGGTCGAGCGTGAGGCCTCGGCCCTTTGGCTGCCTGGTACCTAAAACACTTCCATTGATCCAGCCACGGAGGGTGCTGGCTGGTGGCTCCATACCTCCATAGCTCCATAGCACCAGAGCTCCATAGCTCCATAGCACCAGAGCTCCATGGCTTCAGAGCTCCATAGCACCATAGCTCCATACCTCCAGAGCTCCAGGGCTCCATAGCTCCATACCTCCAGAGCTCCATACCTCCAGAGCTCCATACCTCCAGAGCTCCATAGCACCAGAGCTCCATGGCTTCAGAGCTCCATAGCACCATAGCTCCATACCTCCAGAGCTCCAGGGCTCCATAGCTCCATACCTCCAGAGCTCCATACCTCCAGAGCTCCATACCTCCAGAGCTCCATAGCACCAGAGCTCCATGGCTTCAGAGCTCCATAGCACCATAGCTCCATACCTCCAGAGCTCCAGGGCTCCATAGCTCCATACCTCCAGAGCTCCATACCTCCAGAGCTCCATACCTCCAGAGCTCCAGAGCTCCATAGCACCAGAGCTCCATGGCTTCAGAGCTCCATAGCACCATAGCTCCATACCTCCAGAGCTCCAGGGCTCCATAGCTCCATACCTCCAGAGCTCCATACCTCCAGAGCTCCAGAGCTCCATAGCACCAGAGCTCCATGGCTTCAGAGCTCCATAGCACCATAGCTCCATACCTCCAGAGCTCCAGGGCTCCATAGCTCCATACCTCCAGAGCTCCATAGCACCAGAGCTCCATGGCTTCAGAGCTCCATAGCACCATAGCTCCATACCTCCAGAGCTCCAGGGCTCCAAAGCTCCATACCTCCAGAGCTCCATACCTCCAGAGCTCCATACCTCCAGAGCTCCATAGCTCCATAGCACCAGAGCTCCATAGCTCCATAGCACCAGAGCTCCATAGCACCAGAGCTCCATAGCACCAGAGCTCCATAGCTCCATAGCACCAGAGCTCCATAGCTCCATAGCACCAGAGCTCCATAGCTCCATAGCACCAGAGCTCCATACTTCCAGAGCTCCATAGCTCCATAGCTCCATAGCACCAGAGCTCCATAGCTCCATAGCACCAGAGCTCCAGAGCTCCATAGCACCAGAGCTCCATACTTCCATAGCTCCATAGCTCCATACCTCCAGAGCTCCATAGCTCCATAGCTCCATACCTCCAGAGCTCCATAGCTCCAGAGCTCCATAGCTCCATAGCACCAGAGCTCCATAGCTCCATAGCACCAGAGCTCCATACTTCCATAGCTCCAGGGCTCCATAGCTCCAGGGCTCCATAGCTCCATACCTCCAGAGCTCCATAGCTCCATACTTCCAGAGCTCCATAGCTCCATAGCACCAGAGCTCCATAGCTCCATAGCACCAGAGCTCCATAGCTCCATAGCACCAGAGCTCCATAGCTCCATAGCACCAGAGCTCCATAGCTCCATAGCTCCAGGGCTCCATAGCTCCATAGCTCCAGGGCTCCATAGCTCCATAGCTCCAGGGCTCCATAGCTCCATAGCTCCATACCTCCAGAGCTCCATACCTCCAGAGCTCCATACCTCCATAGCACCAGAGCTCCATAGCTCCAGGGCTCCAGGGCTCCATAGCTCCATACCTCCAGAGCTCCATAGCTCCATACTTCCAGAGCTCCATAGCTCCATAGCTCCATACTTCCATAGCTCCATAGCTCCATACTTCCATAGCACCTGAGCTCCATACCTCCAGAGCTCCATAGCTCCAGCCTGGGTGGCTGGTGGCTCCATAGCTCCATACTTCCATAGCTCTAAGTCAGAGAGTTGGCGAAAATTGCACTAAGTGCGAAAGCCCATTCATTTACAACGGCGTGTCCGCCAGGCGGCGACATTTCCCCGTTACCGGTGGCTGCGCGGCGGGTGAGTGACAGAGCTTATCCGAGCGGCTGGAACTCTGCGCCGGCGTGGTCGAGCGTGAGGCCTCGGCCCTTTGGCTGCCTGGTACCTAAAACACTTCCATTGATCCAGCCACGGAGGGTGCTGGCTGGTGGCTCCATACCTCCATAGCTCCATAGCACCAGAGCTCCATAGCTCCATAGCACCAGAGCTCCATGGCTTCAGAGCTCCATAGCACCATAGCTCCATACCTCCAGAGCTCCAGGGCTCCATAGCTCCATACCTCCAGAGCTCCAGACCTCCAGAGCTCCATACCTCCAGAGCTCCATAGCACCAGAGCTCCATGGCTTCAGAGCTCCATAGCACCATAGCTCCATACCTCCAGAGCTCCAGGGCTCCATAGCTCCATACCTCCAGAGCTCCATACCTCCAGAGCTCCATACCTCCAGAGCTCCATAGCACCAGAGCTCCATGGCTTCAGAGCTCCATAGCACCATAGCTCCATACCTCCAGAGCTCCAGGGCTCCATAGCTCCATACCTCCAGAGCTCCATACCTCCAGAGCTCCATACCTCCAGAGCTCCAGAGCTCCATAGCACCAGAGCTCCATGGCTTCAGAGCTCCATAGCACCATAGCTCCATACCTCCAGAGCTCCAGGGCTCCATAGCTCCATACCTCCAGAGCTCCATACCTCCAGAGCTCCAGAGCTCCATAGCACCAGAGCTCCATGGCTTCAGAGCTCCATAGCACCATAGCTCCATACCTCCAGAGCTCCAGGGCTCCATAGCTCCATACCTCCAGAGCTCCATACCTCCAGAGCTCCAGAGCTCCAGAGCTCCATAGCTCCATAGCACCAGAGCTCCATAGCTCCATAGCACCAGAGCTCCATAGCACCAGAGCTCCATAGCACCAGAGCTCCATAGCTCCATAGCACCAGAGCTCCATAGCTCCATAGCACCAGAGCTCCATAGCTCCATAGCACCAGAGCTCCATACTTCCAGAGCTCCATAGCTCCATAGCTCCATAGCACCAGAGCTCCATAGCTCCATAGCACCAGAGCTCCATGGCTTAAGAGCTCCATAGCACCATAGCTCCATACCTCCAGAGCTCCAGGGCTCCATAGCTCCATACCTCCAGAGCTCCATACCTCCAGAGCTCCATACCTCCAGAGCTCCATAGCACCAGAGCTCCATAGCTCCATAGCACCAGAGCTCCATAGCACCAGAGCTCCATAGCACCAGAGCTCCATAGCTCCATAGCACCAGAGCTCCATAGCTCCATAGCACCAGAGCTCCATACTTCCAGAGCTCCATAGCTCCATAGCTCCATAGCACCAGAGCTCCATAGCTCCATAGCACCAGAGCTCCATAGCTCCATAGCACCAGAGCTCCATACTTCCATAGCTCCATAGCTCCGCCCTCCAGAGCTCCATAGCTCCATAGCTCCATACCTCCAGAGCTCCATAGCTCCAGAGCTCCATAGCTCCATAGCTCCATAGCACCAGAGCTCCATAGCTCCATAGCACCAGAGCTCCATACTTCCATAGCTCCAGGGCTCCATAGCTCCACGGCTCCATACCTCCAGAGCTCCATAACTCCATACTTCCAGAGCTCCATAGCTCCATACTTCCATAGCTCCATACTTCCATACCTCCATAGCTCCATACTTCCATAGCACCAGAGCTCCATACTTCCATAGCACCAGAGCTCCATACCTCCAGAGCTCCAGAGCTCCAGCCTGGGTGGCTGGTGGCTCCATAGCTCCATACTTCCATAGCTCTAAGTCAGAGAGTTGGCGAAAATTGCACTAAGTGCGAAAGCCCATTCATTTACAACGGCGTGTCCACAAGGCGGCGACATTTCCCCGTTACCGGTGGCTGCGCGGCGGGTGAGTGACAGAGCTTATCCGAGCGGCTGGAACTCTGCGCCGGCGTGGTCGAGCGTGAGGCCTCGGCCCTTTGGCTGCCTGGTACCTAAAACACTTCCATTGATCCAGCCACGGAGGGTGCTGGCTGGTGGCTCCATACCTCCATAGCTCCATAGCACCAGAGCTCCATAGCTCCATAGCACCAGAGCTCCATGGCTTCAGAGCTCCATAGCACCATAGCTCCATACCTCCAGAGCTCCAGGGCTCCATAGCTCCATACCTCCAGAGCTCCATACCTCCAGAGCTCCATACCTCCAGAGCTCCATAGCACCAGAGCTCCATGGCTTCAGAGCTCCATAGCACCATAGCTCCATACCTCCAGAGCTCCAGGGCTCCATAGCTCCATACCTCCAGAGCTCCATACCTCCAGAGCTCCATACCTCCAGAGCTCCAGAGCTCCATAGCACCAGAGCTCCATGGCTTCAGAGCTCCATAGCACCATAGCTCCATACCTCCAGAGCTCCAGGGCTCCATAGCTCCATACCTCCAGAGCTCCATACCTCCAGAGCTCCAGAGCTCCATAGCACCAGAGCTCCATGGCTTCAGAGCTCCATAGCACCATAGCTCCATACCTCCAGAGCTCCAGGGCTCCATAGCTCCATACCTCCAGAGCTCCATACCTCCAGAGCTCCAGAGCTCCATAGCACCAGAGCTCCATGGCTTCAGAGCTCCATAGCACCATAGCTCCATACCTCCAGAGCTCCAGGGCTCCAAAGCTCCATACCTCCAGAGCTCCATACCTCCAGAGCTCCATACCTCCAGAGCTCCATAGCTCCATAGCACCAGAGCTCCATAGCTCCATAGCACCAGAGCTCCATAGCACCAGAGCTCCATAGCACCAGAGCTCCATAGCTCCATAGCACCAGAGCTCCATAGCTCCATAGCACCAGAGCTCCATAGCTCCATAGCACCAGAGCTCCATACTTCCAGAGCTCCATAGCTCCATAGCTCCATAGCACCAGAGCTCCATAGCTCCATAGCACCAGAGCTCCATAGCTCCATAGCACCAGAGCTCCATACTTCCATAGCTCCATAGCTCCATACCTCCAGAGCTCCATAGCTCCATAGCTCCATACCTCCAGAGCTCCATAGCTCCAGAGCTCCATAGCTCCATAGCACCAGAGCTCCATAGCTCCATAGCACCAGAGCTCCATACTTCCATAGCTCCAGGGCTCCATAGCTCCAGGGCTCCATAGCTCCATACCTCCAGAGCTCCATAGCTCCATACTTCCAGAGCTCCATAGCTCCATAGCACCAGAGCTCCATAGCTCCATAGCACCAGAGCTCCATAGCTCCATAGCACCAGAGCTCCATAGCTCCATAGCACCAGAGCTCCATAGCTCCATAGCTCCAGGGCTCCATAGCTCCATAGCTCCAGGGCTCCATAGCTCCATAGCTCCAGGGCTCCATAGCTCCATAGCTCCATACCTCCAGAGCTCCATACCTCCAGAGCTCCATACCTCCATAGCACCAGAGCTCCATAGCTCCAGGGCTCCAGGGCTCCATAGCTCCATACCTCCAGAGCTCCATAGCTCCATACTTCCAGAGCTCCATAGCTCCATAGCTCCATACTTCCATAGCTCCATAGCTCCATACTTCCATAGCACCTGAGCTCCATACCTCCAGAGCTCCATAGCTCCAGCCTGGGTGGCTGGTGGCTCCATAGCTCCATACTTCCATAGCTCTAAGTCAGAGAGTTGGCGAAAATTGCACTAAGTGCGAAAGCCCATTCATTTACAACGGCGTGTCCGCCAGGCGGCGACATTTCCCCGTTACCGGTGGCTGCGCGGCGGGTGAGTGACAGAGCTTATCCGAGCGGCTGGAACTCTGCGCCGGCGTGGTCGAGCGTGAGGCCTCGGCCCTTTGGCTGCCTGGTACCTAAAACACTTCCATTGATCCAGCCACGGAGGGTGCTGGCTGGTGGCTCCATACCTCCATAGCTCCATAGCACCAGAGCTCCATAGCTCCATAGCACCAGAGCTCCATGGCTTCAGAGCTCCATAGCACCATAGCTCCATACCTCCAGAGCTCCAGGGCTCCATAGCTCCATACCTCCAGAGCTCCATACCTCCAGAGCTCCATACCTCCAGAGCTCCATAGCACCAGAGCTCCATGGCTTCAGAGCTCCATAGCACCATAGCTCCATACCTCCAGAGCTCCAGGGCTCCATAGCTCCATACCTCCAGAGCTCCATACCTCCAGAGCTCCATACCTCCAGAGCTCCATAGCACCAGAGCTCCATGGCTTCAGAGCTCCATAGCACCATAGCTCCATACCTCCAGAGCTCCAGGGCTCCATAGCTCCATACCTCCAGAGCTCCATGCCTCCAGAGCTCCATACCTCCAGAGCTCCAGAGCTCCATAGCACCAGAGCTCCATGGCTTCAGAGCTCCATAGCTCCATACCTCCAGAGCTCCAGGGCTCCATAGCTCCATACCTCCAGAGCTCCATACCTCCAGAGCTCCAGAGCTCCATAGCACCAGAGCTCCATGGCTTCAGAGCTCCATAGCACCATAGCTCCATACCTCCAGAGCTCCAGGGCTCCATAGCTCCATACCTCCAGAGCTCCATACCTCCAGAGCTCCATACCTCCAGAGCTCCATAGCACCAGAGCTCCATAGCTCCATAGCACCAGAGCTCCATAGCACCAGAGTTCCATAGCACCAGAGCTCCATAGCTCCATAGCACCAGAGCTCCATAGCTCCATAGCACCAGAGCTCCATAGCTCCATAGCACCAGAGCTCCATACTTCCAGAGCTCCATAGCTCCATAGCTCCATAGCACCAGAGCTCCATAGCTCCATAGCACCAGAGCTCCATAGCTCCATAGCACCAGAGCTCCATACTTCCATAGCTCCATAGCTCCATACCTCCAGAGCTCCATAGCTCCATAGCTCCATACCTCCAGAGCTCCATAGCTCCATAGCTCCATAGCTCCATAGCTCCATAGCACCAGAGCTCCATAGCTCCATAGCACCAGAGCTCCATACTTCCATAGCTCCAGGGCTCCATAGCTCCAGGGCTCCATACCTCCAGAGCTCCATAGCTCCATACTTCCAGAGCTCCATAGCTCCATACTTCCATAGCTCCATACTTCCATACCTCCATAGCTCCATACTTCCATAGCACCAGAGCTCCATACTTCCATAGCACCAGAGCTCCATACCTCCAGAGCTCCAGAGCTCCAGCCTGGGTGGCTGGTGGCTCCATAGCTCCATACTTCCATAGCTCTAAGTCAGAGAGTTGGCGAAAATTGCACTAAGTGCGAAAGCCCATTCATTTACAACGGCGTGTCCACAAGGCGGCGACATTTCCCCGTTACCGGTGGCTGCGCGGCGGGTGAGTGACAGAGCTTATCCGAGCGGCTGGAACTCTGCGCCGGCGTGGTCGAGCGTGAGGCCTCGGCCCTTTGGCTGCCTGGTACCTAAAACACTTCCATTGATCCAGCCACGGAGGGTGCTGGCTGGTGGCTCCATACCTCCATAGCTCCATAGCACCAGAGCTCCATAGCTCCATAGCACCAGAGCTCCATGGCTTCAGAGCTCCATAGCACCATAGCTCCATACCTCCAGAGCTCCAGGGCTCCATAGCTCCATACCTCCAGAGCTCCATACCTCCAGAGCTCCATACCTCCAGAGCTCCATAGCACCAGAGCTCCATGGCTTCAGAGCTCCATAGCACCATAGCTCCATACCTCCAGAGCTCCAGGGCTCCATAGCTCCATACCTCCAGAGCTCCATACCTCCAGAGCTCCATACCTCCAGAGCTCCATAGCACCAGAGCTCCATGGCTTCAGAGCTCCATAGCACCATAGCTCCATACCTCCAGAGCTCCAGGGCTCCATAGCTCCATACCTCCAGAGCTCCATACCTCCAGAGCTCCATACCTCCAGAGCTCCATAGCACCAGAGCTCCATGGCTTCAGAGCTCCATAGCACCATAGCTCCATACCTCCAGAGCTCCAGGGCTCCATAGCTCCATACCTCCAGAGCTCCATACCTCCAGAGCTCCATACCTCCAGAGCTCCAGAGCTCCATAGCACCAGAGCTCCATGGCTTCAGAGCTCCATAGCACCATAGCTCCATACCTCCAGAGCTCCAGGGCTCCATAGCTCCATACCTCCAGAGCTCCATACCTCCAGAGCTCCAGAGCTCCATAGCACCAGAGCTCCATGGCTTCAGAGCTCCATAGCACCATAGCTCCATACCTCCAGAGCTCCAGGGCTCCATAGCTCCATACCTCCAGAGCTCCATACCTCCAGAGCTCCAGAGCTCCATAGCACCAGAGCTCCATGGCTTCAGAGCTCCATAGCACCATAGCTCCATACCTCCAGAGCTCCAGGGCTCCAAAGCTCCATACCTCCAGAGCTCCATACCTCCAGAGCTCCATACCTCCAGAGCTCCATAGCTCCATAGCACCAGAGCTCCATAGCTCCATAGCACCAGAGCTCCATAGCACCAGAGCTCCATAGCACCAGAGCTCCATAGCTCCATAGCACCAGAGCTCCATAGCTCCATAGCACCAGAGCTCCATAGCTCCATAGCACCAGAGCTCCATACTTCCAGAGCTCCATAGCTCCATAGCTCCATAGCACCAGAGCTCCATAGCTCCATAGCACCAGAGCTCCATAGCTCCATAGCACCAGAGCTCCATACTTCCATAGCTCCATAGCTCCATACCTCCAGAGCTCCATAGCTCCATAGCTCCATACCTCCAGAGCTCCATAGCTCCAGAGCTCCATAGCTCCATAGCACCAGAGCTCCATAGCTCCATAGCACCAGAGCTCCATACTTCCATAGCTCCAGGGCTCCATAGCTCCAGGGCTCCATAGCTCCATACCTCCAGAGCTCCATAGCTCCATACTTCCAGAGCTCCATAGCTCCATAGCACCAGAGCTCCATAGCTCCATAGCACCAGAGCTCCATAGCTCCATAGCACCAGAGCTCCATAGCTCCATAGCACCAGAGCTCCATAGCTCCATAGCTCCAGGGCTCCATAGCTCCATAGCTCCAGGGCTCCATAGCTCCATAGCTCCAGGGCTCCATAGCTCCATAGCTCCATACCTCCAGAGCTCCATACCTCCAGAGCTCCATACCTCCATAGCACCAGAGCTCCATAGCTCCAGGGCTCCAGGGCTCCATAGCTCCATACCTCCAGAGCTCCATAGCTCCATACTTCCAGAGCTCCATAGCTCCATAGCTCCATACTTCCATAGCTCCATAGCTCCATACTTCCATAGCACCTGAGCTCCATACCTCCAGAGCTCCATAGCTCCAGCCTGGGTGGCTGGTGGCTCCATAGCTCCATACTTCCATAGCTCTAAGTCAGAGAGTTGGCGAAAATTGCACTAAGTGCGAAAGCCCATTCATTTACAACGGCGTGTCCGCCAGGCGGCGACATTTCCCCGTTACCGGTGGCTGCGCGGCGGGTGAGTGACAGAGCTTATCCGAGCGGCTGGAACTCTGCGCCGGCGTGGTCGAGCGTGAGGCCTCGGCCCTTTGGCTGCCTGGTACCTAAAACACTTCCATTGATCCAGCCACGGAGGGTGCTGGCTGGTGGCTCCATACCTCCATAGCTCCATAGCACCAGAGCTCCATAGCTCCATAGCACCAGAGCTCCATGGCTTCAGAGCTCCATAGCACCATAGCTCCATACCTCCAGAGCTCCAGGGCTCCATAGCTCCATACCTCCAGAGCTCCATACCTTTAGAGCTCCATACCTCCAGAGCTCCATAGCACCAGAGCTCCATGGCTTCAGAGCTCCATAGCACCATAGCTCCATACCTCCAGAGCTCCAGGGCTCCATAGCTCCATACCTCCAGAGCTCCATACCTCCAGAGCTCCATACCTCCAGAGCTCCATAGCACCAGAGCTCCATGGCTTCAGAGCTCCATAGCACCATAGCTCCATACCTCCAGAGCTCCAGGGCTCCATAGCTCCATACCTCCAGAGCTCCATGCCTCCAGAGCTCCATACCTCCAGAGCTCCAGAGCTCCATAGCACCAGAGCTCCATGGCTTCAGAGCTCCATAGCTCCATACCTCCAGAGCTCCAGGGCTCCATAGCTCCATACCTCCAGAGCTCCATACCTCCAGAGCTCCAGAGCTCCATAGCACCAGAGCTCCATGGCTTCAGAGCTCCATAGCACCATAGCTCCATACCTCCAGAGCTCCAGGGCTCCATAGCTCCATACCTCCAGAGCTCCATACCTCCAGAGCTCCATACCTCCAGAGCTCCATAGCACCAGAGCTCCATAGCTCCATAGCACCAGAGCTCCATAGCACCAGAGTTCCATAGCACCAGAGCTCCATAGCTCCATAGCACCAGAGCTCCATAGCTCCATAGCACCAGAGCTCCATAGCTCCATAGCACCAGAGCTCCATACTTCCAGAGCTCCATAGCTCCATAGCTCCATAGCACCAGAGCTCCATAGCTCCATAGCACCAGAGCTCCATAGCTCCATAGCACCAGAGCTCCATACTTCCATAGCTCCATAGCTCCATACCTCCAGAGCTCCATAGCTCCATAGCTCCATACCTCCAGAGCTCCATAGCTCCATAGCTCCATAGCTCCATAGCTCCATAGCACCAGAGCTCCATAGCTCCATAGCACCAGAGCTCCATACTTCCATAGCTCCAGGGCTCCATACCTCCAGGGCTCCATACCTCCAGAGCTCCATAGCTCCATACTTCCAGAGCTCCATAGCTCCATACTTCCATAGCTCCATACTTCCATACCTCCATAGCTCCATACTTCCATAGCACCAGAGCTCCATACTTCCATAGCACCAGAGCTCCATACCTCCAGAGCTCCAGAGCTCCAGCCTGGGTGGCTGGTGGCTCCATAGCTCCATACTTCCATAGCTCTAAGTCAGAGAGTTGGCGAAAATTGCACTAAGTGCGAAAGCCCATTCATTTACAACGGCGTGTCCACAAGGCGGCGACATTTCCCCGTTACCGGTGGCTGCGCGGCGGGTGAGTGACAGAGCTTATCCGAGCGGCTGGAACTCTGCGCCGGCGTGGTCGAGCGTGAGGCCTCGGCCCTTTGGCTGCCTGGTACCTAAAACACTTCCATTGATCCAGCCACGGAGGGTGCTGGCTGGTGGCTCCATACCTCCATAGCTCCATAGCACCAGAGCTCCATAGCTCCATAGCACCAGAGCTCCATGGCTTCAGAGCTCCATAGCACCATAGCTCCATACCTCCAGAGCTCCAGGGCTCCATAGCTCCATACCTCCAGAGCTCCATACCTCCAGAGCTCCATACCTCCAGAGCTCCATAGCACCAGAGCTCCATGGCTTCAGAGCTCCATAGCACCATAGCTCCATACCTCCAGAGCTCCAGGGCTCCATAGCTCCATACCTCCAGAGCTCCATACCTCCAGAGCTCCATACCTCCAGAGCTCCATAGCACCAGAGCTCCATGGCTTCAGAGCTCCATAGCACCATAGCTCCATACCTCCAGAGCTCCAGGGCTCCATAGCTCCATACCTCCAGAGCTCCATACCTCCAGAGCTCCATACCTCCAGAGCTCCAGAGCTCCATAGCACCAGAGCTCCATGGCTTCAGAGCTCCATAGCTCCATACCTCCAGAGCTCCAGGGCTCCATAGCTCCATACCTCCAGAGCTCCATACCTCCAGAGCTCCAGAGCTCCATAGCACCAGAGCTCCATGGCTTCAGAGCTCCATAGCACCATAGCTCCATACCTCCAGAGCTCCAGGGCTCCATAGCTCCATACCTCCAGAGCTCCATACCTCCAGAGCTCCATACCTCCAGAGCTCCATAGCTCCATAGCACCAGAGCTCCATAGCTCCATAGCACCAGAGCTCCATAGCACCAGAGCTCCATAGCACCAGAGCTCCATAGCTCCATAGCACCAGAGCTCCATAGCTCCATAGCACCAGAGCTCCATAGCTCCATAGCACCAGAGCTCCATACTTCCAGAGCTCCATAGCTCCATAGCTCCATAGCACCAGAGCTCCATAGCTCCATAGCACCAGAGCTCCATAGCTCCATAGCACCAGAGCTCCATACTTCCATAGCTCCATAGCTCCATACCTCCAGAGCTCCATAGCTCCATAGCTCCATACCTCCAGAGCTCCATAGCTCCAGAGCTCCATAGCTCCATAGCTCCATAGCACCAGAGCTCCATAGCTCCATAGCACCAGAGCTCCATACTTCCATAGATCCAGGGCTCCATAGCTCCAGGGCTCCATACCTCCAGAGCTCCATAGCTCCATACTTCCAGAGCTCCATAGCTCCATACTTCCATAGCTCCATACTTCCATACCTCCATAGCTCCATACTTCCATAGCACCAGAGCTCCATACTTCCATAGCACCAGAGCTCCATACCTCCAGAGCTCCAGAGCTCCAGCCTGGGTGGCTGGTGGCTCCATAGCTCCATACTTCCATAGCTCTAAGTCAGAGAGTTGGCGAAAATTGCACTAAGTGCGAAAGCCCATTCATTTACAACGGCGTGTCCACAAGGCGGCGACATTTCCCCGTTACCGGTGGCTGCGCGGCGGGTGAGTGACAGAGCTTATCCGAGCGGCTGGAACTCTGCGCCGGCGTGGTCGAGCGTGAGGCCTCGGCCCTTTGGCTGCCTGGTACCTAAAACACTTCCATTGATCCAGCCACGGAGGGTGCTGGCTGGTGGCTCCATACCTCCATAGCTCCATAGCACCAGAGCTCCATAGCTCCATAGCACCAGAGCTCCATGGCTTCAGAGCTCCATAGCACCATAGCTCCATACCTCCAGAGCTCCAGGGCTCCATAGCTCCATACCTCCAGAGCTCCATACCTCCAGAGCTCCATACCTCCAGAGCTCCATAGCACCAGAGCTCCATGGCTTCAGAGCTCCATAGCACCATAGCTCCATACCTCCAGAGCTCCAGGGCTCCATAGCTCCATACCTCCAGAGCTCCATACCTCCAGAGCTCCATACCTCCAGAGCTCCATAGCACCAGAGCTCCATGGCTTCAGAGCTCCATAGCACCATAGCTCCATACCTCCAGAGCTCCAGGGCTCCATAGCTCCATACCTCCAGAGCTCCATACCTCCAGAGCTCCATACCTCCAGAGCTCCATAGCACCAGAGCTCCATGGCTTCAGAGCTCCATAGCACCATAGCTCCATACCTCCAGAGCTCCAGGGCTCCATAGCTCCATACCTCCAGAGCTCCATACCTCCAGAGCTCCATACCTCCAGAGCTCCAGAGCTCCATAGCACCAGAGCTCCATGGCTTCAGAGCTCCATAGCACCATAGCTCCATACCTCCAGAGCTCCAGGGCTCCATAGCTCCATACCTCCAGAGCTCCATACCTCCAGAGCTCCAGAGCTCCATAGCACCAGAGCTCCATGGCTTCAGAGCTCCATAGCACCATAGCTCCATACCTCCAGAGCTCCAGGGCTCCATAGCTCCATACCTCCAGAGCTCCATACCTCCAGAGCTCCAGAGCTCCATAGCACCAGAGCTCCATGGCTTCAGAGCTCCATAGCACCATAGCTCCATACCTCCAGAGCTCCAGGGCTCCAAAGCTCCATACCTCCAGAGCTCCATACCTCCAGAGCTCCATACCTCCAGAGCTCCATAGCTCCATAGCACCAGAGCTCCATAGCTCCATAGCACCAGAGCTCCATAGCACCAGAGCTCCATAGCACCAGAGCTCCATAGCTCCATAGCACCAGAGCTCCATAGCTCCATAGCACCAGAGCTCCATAGCTCCATAGCACCAGAGCTCCATACTTCCAGAGCTCCATAGCTCCATAGCTCCATAGCACCAGAGCTCCATAGCTCCATAGCACCAGAGCTCCATAGCTCCATAGCACCAGAGCTCCATACTTCCATAGCTCCATAGCTCCATACCTCCAGAGCTCCATAGCTCCATAGCTCCATACCTCCAGAGCTCCATAGCTCCAGAGCTCCATAGCTCCATAGCACCAGAGCTCCATAGCTCCATAGCACCAGAGCTCCATACTTCCATAGCTCCAGGGCTCCATAGCTCCAGGGCTCCATAGCTCCATACCTCCAGAGCTCCATAGCTCCATACTTCCAGAGCTCCATAGCTCCATAGCACCAGAGCTCCATAGCTCCATAGCACCAGAGCTCCATAGCTCCATAGCACCAGAGCTCCATAGCTCCATAGCACCAGAGCTCCATAGCTCCATAGCTCCAGGGCTCCATAGCTCCATAGCTCCAGGGCTCCATAGCTCCATAGCTCCAGGGCTCCATAGCTCCATAGCTCCATAGCTCCATACCTCCAGAGCTCCATACCTCCAGAGCTCCATACCTCCATAGCACCAGAGCTCCATAGCTCCAGGGCTCCAGGGCTCCATAGCTCCATACCTCCAGAGCTCCATAGCTCCATACTTCCAGAGCTCCATAGCTCCATAGCTCCATACTTCCATAGCTCCATAGCTCCATACTTCCATAGCACCTGAGCTCCATACCTCCAGAGCTCCATAGCTCCAGCCTGGGTGGCTGGTGGCTCCATAGCTCCATACTTCCATAGCTCTAAGTCAGAGAGTTGGCGAAAATTGCACTAAGTGCGAAAGCCCATTCATTTACAACGGCGTGTCCGCCAGGCGGCGACATTTCCCCGTTACCGGTGGCTGCGCGGCGGGTGAGTGACAGAGCTTATCCGAGCGGCTGGAACTCTGCGCCGGCGTGGTCGAGCGTGAGGCCTCGGCCCTTTGGCTGCCTGGTACCTAAAACACTTCCATTGATCCAGCCACGGAGGGTGCTGGCTGGTGGCTCCATACCTCCATAGCTCCATAGCACCAGAACTCCATAGCTCCATAGCACCAGAGCTCCATGGCTTCAGAGCTCCATAGCACCATAGCTCCATACCTCCAGAGCTCCAGGGCTCCATAGCTCCATACCTCCAGAGCTCCATACCTCCAGAGCTCCATACCTCCAGAGCTCCATAGCACCAGAGCTCCATGGCTTCAGAGCTCCATAGCACCATAGCTCCATACCTCCAGAGCTCCAGGGCTCCATAGCTCCATACCTCCAGAGCTCCATACCTCCAGAGCTCCATACCTCCAGAGCTCCATAGCACCAGAGCTCCATGGCTTCAGAGCTCCATAGCACCATAGCTCCATACCTCCAGAGCTCCAGGGCTCCATAGCTCCATACCTCCATAGCTCCATAGCACCAGAGCTCCATAGCTCCATAGCACCAGAGCTCCATGGCTTCAGAGCTCCATAGCACCATAGCTCCATACCTCCAGAGCTCCAGGGCTCCATAGCTCCATAACTCCAGAGCTCCATACCTCCAGAGCTCCATACCTCCAGAGCTCCATAGCTCCATAGCACCAGAGCTCCATAGCTCCATAGCACCAGAGCTCCATAGCACCAGAGCTCCATAGCATCAGAGCTCCATAGCTCCATAGCACCAGAGCTCCATAGCTCCATAGCACCAGAGCTCCATAGCTCCATAGCACCAGAGCTCCATAGCTCCATAGCACCAGAGCTCCATAGCTCCATAGCTCCAGGGCTCCATAGCTCCATAGCTCCAGGGCTCCATAGCTCCATAGCTCCAGGGCTCCATAGCTCCAGGGCTCCAGGGCTCCATAGCTCCATACCTCCAGAGCTCCATAGCTCCATACTTCCAGAGCTCCATAGCTCCATAGCTCCATACTTCCATACTTCCATAGCTCCATAGCTCCATAGCTCCATAGCTCCACATTTCCATAGCTCCATAGCTCCATAGCTCCAGAGCTCCATAGCTCCATACTTCCATAGCTCCATAGCTCCAGAGCTCCAGAGCTCCATAGCTCCATACTTCCATAGCTCCATAGCTCCAGAGCTCCAGAGCTCCATAGCTCCATACCTCCATAGCTCCATAGCTCCATACTTCCATAGCTCCATAGCTCCAGAGCTCCATAGCTCCATACTTCCATAGCTCCATAGCTCCAGAGCTCCAGAGCTCCATAGCTCCATACCTCCATAGCTCCATAGCTCCATACTTCCATAGCTCCATAGCTCCAGAGCTCCATAGCTCCATACTTCCATAGCTCCATAGCTCCATAGCTCCAGGCACGGAGGGTGCTGGAGCTCCACACTTCCATAGGCAGGGAGGGTGCTGGAGCTCCACACTTCCATAGGCAGGGAGGGTGCTGGAGCTCCACACTTCCATAGGCAGGGAGGGTGCTGGAGCTCCACACTTCCATAGGCAGGGAGGGTGCTGGAGCTCCACACTTCCATAGGCAGGGAGGGTGCTGGAGCTCCACACTTCCATAGGCAGGGAGGGTGCTGGAGCTCCACACTTCCATAGGCAGGGAGGGTGCTGGAGCTCCACACTTCCATAGGCAGGGAGGGTGCTGGAGCTCCACACTTCCATAGGCAGGGAGGGTGCTGGAGCTCCACACTTCCATAGGCAGGGAGGGTGCTGGAGCTCCACACTTCCATAGGCAGGGAGGGTGCTGGAGCTCCACACTTCCATAGGCAGGGAGGGTGCTGGAGCTCCACACTTCCATAGGCACGGAGGGTGCTGGAGCTCCACACTTCCATAGGCACAGAGGGTGCTGGAGCTCCACACTTCCATAGCTCCAGGCACGGAGGGTGCTGGCACATCCACACTTCCAGCCACGGAGCATGCTGGCACTTCCACCTTGCTTGCTAAGTCGGCGTGATCTTGCCCAAAAAGTCCCTCCCGAGCTCCAGCTGGAAGTGTAAAAAGAACCGGGCTGGATAAAAAAAAGAACCGGGCTGGATAAAAAAAGAACCGGGCGACCCGTTAAAATTGCTTAGCCGAGGTCCTGGAAGCCTAACACGGCGTGATCTTGTGCAAAAAGCCGCTCCCGAGCTCCAGCTGGAAGTGTAAAAAGAACCGGGCTGGATAAAAAAAGAACCGGGCTGGATAAAAAAAAGAACCGGGCGGCCCGTTAAAATTGCTTAGCCGAGGTCCTGGAAGCCTAACACGGCGTGATCTTGTGCAAAAAGCCGCTCCCGAGCTCCAGCTGGAAGTGTAAAAAGAACCGGGCTGGATAAAAAAAAGAACCGGGCGACCCGTTAAAATTGCTTAGCCGAGGTCCTGGAAGCCTAACCCGGCGTGATCTTGTGCAAAAAGCCGCTCCCGAGCTCCAGCTGGAAGTGTAAAAAGAACCGGGCTGGATAAAAAAAAGAACCGGGCGGCCCGTTAAAATTGCTTAGCCGAGGTCCTGGAAGCCTAACCCGGCGTGATCTTGTGCAAAAAGCCGCTCCCGAGCTCCAGCTGGAAGTGTAAAAAGAACCGGGCTGGATAAAAAAAAGAACCGGGCTGGATCAAAAAAGAACCGGGCGACCCGTTAAAATTGCTTAGCCGAGGTCCTGGAAGCCTAACACGGCGTGATCTTGTGCAAAAAGCCGCTCCCGAGCTCCAGCTGGAAGTGTAAAAAGAACCGGGCTGGATAAAAAAAGAACCGGGCTGGATCAAAAAAGAACCGGGCGACCCGTTAAAATTGCTTAGCCGAGGTCCTGGAAGCCTAACACGGCGTGATCTTGCCCGAAAGTCGGCCTCTATACTTCCATTTTAGGTACCAGGCGCTCATAGTGTGTTGGTCCCACTAGTCAGTGTACTGGTCCCACTCGCTAGTGTACTGGTCCCCCTAGTCAGTGTACTCATCCAGTTACCCCCCGTTTTCCAAAACACAATCGGCACGTATAAGGGGGGGACTCCTGAGAGAGATGAGGTATATGCCAGCGCAACACCAATCCGCTCCGCGCTGGTTCCCATGTCGGCTACGGATGAATAAAACCAGCCTGTCCCCCCTGGAGCTCACGAGACACGGAATTTTTTCTAAGTGCCAACGGCTCTTCCGAGCAAACGTGTCCGCTCCGGCTGGTTCCCCCGTCGGCCTCGAATGACGAAAAATGCCGGTCTCCGCCCGGAGCTCATGACAAACGAAAAATTTTCTAAGTGCCAACGGCACTTGCGAGCGAATGTGTCCGCTCGGCGCTGGTTCCCGGGTCGAACCCGGAAGACGAAAAACGCCGGTCTCCGCCCGGAGCTCATGACAAACGAAAAATTTTCTAAGTGCCAACGGCACTTGCGAGCGAATGTGTCCGCTCGGCGCTGGTTCCCGGGTCGAACCCGGAAGACGAAAAACGCCGGTCCTCGCCCGGAGCTCATGACAAACGAAAAATTTTCTAAGTGCCAACGGCACTTGCGAGCGAATGTGTCCGCTCGGCGCTGGTTCCCGGGTCGAACCCGGAAGACGAAAAACGCCGGTCTCCGCCCGGAGCTCATGACAAACGAAAAATTTTCTAAGTGCCAACGGCACTTGCGAGCGAATGTGTCCGCTCGGCGCTGGTTCCCGGGTCGAACCCGGAAGACGAAAAACGCCGGTCCTCGCCCGGAGCTCATGACAAACGAAAAATTTTCTAAGTGCCAACGGCACTTGCGAGCGAATGTGTCCGCTCGGCGCTGGTTCCCGGGTCGGACCCGGAAGACGAAAAACGCCGGTCCTCGCCTGGAGGTCCCAGCAAAATCGGCGAAAAAACGACTAAGTGTCAACTTTCCAAAAAAACGGCTAAGTGTCGACTTTCGAAAAAACGGCTAAGTGTCAACTTTCGAAAAAACGACTAAGTGTCGCCTCCGAAAAAACGACTAAGTGTCGCCTCTCTGAAAAAACGACTAAGTGCCCACGGCTCTGCGGGGCTTGTGAGTCCGCCCCGCGCCGGTTCGGCGGTCGGCCTCAAAAAGCGAAAAATCAGCCTCTCTCCCTGGAGCTCACCAAAAATTTGTCGAAATTTTTCTAAGTTCTCCTCGAGGTACCAGGGGGTGAGGTACCCGGGCTAAGATGCAGTACCTTTTTTGGTCTTCAGGTGCGCCAGAGTACAATGAAATGGTCCCAGTAGTCAGTGTACTCATCGACTTTCCCCCTGTTTTCCAAAGCACCTCGTTTACGAGTATGGAGGAGATGGTGCTGGTCTCCCCACGGCGTCGGACACGCCGTCCTCGACAGCACAAGGTCGGATAGAAGACCTGAAAAGCGCCGTGGCACGCGCTGGAGGTGTCACTGTGGCGAAAAAGTGACTAAGTGTCAACTTTCGAAAAAACGGCTAAGTGTCAACTTTCGAAAAAACGGCTAAGTGTCAACTTTCGAAAAAACGACAAAGTGTCACCTCTCTGAAAAAACGGCAAAGTGTCAACTTTTGAAAAAAACGACTAAGTGTCAACTTTCGAAAAAACGACTAAGTGTCACCTCTCTGAAAAAATGGAAAAGTGTCAACTGCGAATGTGGTGGTGCATGGAAGGAAGTGGAGGACGGCCGCCTCCTTAAACACAGGCCGAAGAGGAGCGTCAGGGCCGGCTCCTTAAACACGGACCGAGTGTCGCCCTTAACACAGACCAAGCGGAGGACGGCCGCCTCCCTAAATACAGGCCGAACCGGAGCGCGAGGGCCGCTCCTTAAACACGGACCGAGTGTCGCCCTTAACACAGACCAAGCGGAGGACGGCCGCCTCCCTAAATACAGGCCGAACCGGAGCGCGAGGGCCAGGCTCCTTAAACACGGACCGAGTGTCGCCCTTAACACAGACCAAGGGGAGGACGGCCGCCTCCTTAAACACAGGCCGGAGAGGAGCGTCAGGGCCAGGCTCCTTAAACACGGACCGAGTGTCGCCCTTAACACAGACCAAGCGGAGGACGGCCGCCTCCCTAAATACAGGCCGAACCGGAGCGCGAGGGCCAGGCTCCTTAAACACGGACCGAGTGTCGCCCTTAACACAGACCAAGGGGAGGACGGCCGCCTCCTTAAACACAGGCCGGAGAGGAGCGTCAGGGCCAGGCTCCTTAAACACGGACCGAGTGTCGCCCTTAACACAGACCAAGCGGAGGACGGCCGCCTCCCTAAATACAGGCCGAACCGGAGCGCGAGGGCCAGGCTCCTTAAACACGGACCGAGTGTCGCCCTTAACACAGACCAAGGGGAGGACGGCCGCCTCCTTAAACACAGGCCGAACCGGAGCGCGAGTGTTGCTCCTTAAACACGGACCGAGTGGAGGACGGCCGCCTCCTTAAACACAGGCCGAACAAAATGACACAAAGTGTCAACTGCGAATGTTGTCCATCCAAGGAAGGAGCGTGATGCCCGGCCGGCTCCTTAAACACAGGCCGAGAGTCGCCCCGGACGGTCCGCCTCGCGGCGCCCGTCCGCTCGGATAAAATGACACAAAGTGTCAACTGCGAATGTTGTCCATCCAAGGAAGGAGCGTGATGCCCGGCCGGCTCCTTAAACACAGGCCGAGAGTCGCCCCGGACGGTCCGCCTCGCGGCGCCCGCCCGCTCGGATAAAATGACACAAAGTGTCAACTACGAATGTTGTCCATCCAAGGAAGGAGCGTGATGCCCGGCCGGCTCCTTAAACACAGGCCGAGAGTCGCCCCGGACGGTCCGCCTCGCGGCGCCCGTCTGCTCGGATAAAATGACACAAAGTGTCAACTGCGAATGTTGTCCATCCAAGGAAGGAGCGTGATGCCCGGCCGGCTCCTTAAACACAGGCCGAGAGTCTCCCCGGACGGTCCGCCTCGCGGCGCCCGCCCGCTCGGATAAAATGACACAAAGTGTCAACTATGAATGTTGTCCATCCAAGGAGGGAGCGTGAGGCCCGGCCGGCTCCGAAAACACAGGCCGAGAGTCGCCCCGGACGGTCCGCCTCGCGGCGCCCGTCTGCTCGGATAAAATGACACAAAGTGTCAACTGCGAATGTTGTCCATCCAAGGAAGGAGCGTGATGCCCGGCCGGCTCCTTAAACACAGGCCGAGAGTCGCCCCGGACGGTCCGCCTCGCGGCGCCCGCCCGCTCGGATAAAATGACACAAAGTGTCAACTACGAATGTTGTCCATCCAAGGAGGGAGCGTGAGGCCCGGCCGGCTCCGAAAACACAGGCCGAGAGTCGCCCCGGACGGTCCGCCTCGCGGCGCCCGTCTGCTCGGATAAAATGACACAAAGTGTCAACTGCGAATGTTGTCCATCCAAGGAAGGAGCGTGATGCCCGGCCGGCTCCTTAAACACAGGCCGAGAGTCGCCCCGGACGGTCCGCCTCGCGGCGCCCGCCCGCTCGGATAAAATGACACAAAGTGTCAACTACGAATGTTGTCCATCCAAGGAAGGAGCGTGATGCCCGGCCGGCTCCTTAAACAAAGGCCGAGAGTCGCCCCGGACGGTCCGCCTCTCGAGGCGCCCGCCCGCTCGGATAAAATGAAACAAAGTGTCAACTACGAATGTTGGCGCTCCCCGCGCCGCCCCGCAGGCCCCGGCGCGACCGTACTGCGGCGAGACCGAGACGACCCGGAAAAAGCATCCATCCCACCTAGCCACGATCCACGGAGGCCGAGCGAGCGGCTGAGTGTCGGGCGCCGCGCGTGCGAGCGTCCGCCGGCCGCGCCGGTCCTTCTGCGAATGACGTTTCTCAAACCCTCCGGCTTGATAGCGGCGGCACCACGGGAAGCCGTCCACACACACCGTCCGACCTCTATCCGAAAAGCCTTCCCGACCAACCGCGGTCGCGGGGGCGTCTGTCGCTCCGCATCGGGGGGGCGTATGGCTTCCGCGCTACGCGCTGCGGGCTCGGGGGGGCCGCAACGGCTGAGTCTGACTCGGCCGGGGCGCAGCTTCCCTCCCGGCAGTCAGCAATAGTGCCGATCGCGCCTGCCACCAGCCCCCTCCCCGACGGGTTCGTCGGCGCCGGCTGGCCACCGTCCGCCTTCGTTCCCCGAGGGTTCCCAACCAGCGCCGATCCAACTCCGCATCCTGGCCGCACGCAGTGCGTGCCTCGCGCGGGTAAGTCGCCGGCGCAGCGCCGCAGCTCCCGACCCCCGCGTACGGGAATAGTTGAGGGCCTCAGCGGGCCGCACCGACCGAGTCCGACTCGGGCCGGGGCGCAGATTCCCGCCTGGGTGACCGAACGTTCTCTGCTCGGGCCGGAGGGCCGACGCCCGTCCCCCCCCGTCGTCCCCCCCGGACCGCCTCCGAGGCCACTTCGCACGGCTCATCCTCGGCCCCCTACCAATGCTTAATCGATGGGGCCGCCCGGCCGGATTCGCGCCCCCCTGTCCACCGCCAGTCTCCCCAGACTAACCCGAGTTACCGCCCAGCTCGCCTAACCTTGCACTCGCTCTGCCAAACGGTCGTGTAGTCGGCGGGCCGTCCTACGGGTCGCCCTCCGGCCCCAAACGCGCGGCGGGATAGCGGCAAGGCGGCGGCGGCGGCCAGCGGCGTCGGGGCGCTCGCACCGGAGAAGAGGCGTCTTACGAGGCCGGGCGCAGCTCCCTCTCGTTTACTTGCTGAGTAGCGGCGCTCGAAGGTTCCGCGGCGAGCGCGGCTCAACCCACCGAACGTCCCCCTGCAGCGGGCTCCATCGAAGGGCCGTCCCGCCGGATTCGCACCACCCTGTCCACCGCAAAGTCGTCCAACCGACTGCACGAGTTACCGCCCGGTTCGCCTAACCTTGCATCGCCCCGCCAAACGAGCGAGTTGCCGGCCGTCCTACGGGTCGCGCACCGGCCCCACACGTGCGGAGGGCTAGCGGCAAGGCGGCGGCGGCGGTCAGCGGCGTCGGGGTCAAACTCAGCACCGGACAGGGGGTGTCTTACGAGGCCGGGCGCAGCTCCTCTCGTTTAGGGGTCCGCGAGGGTCGCGTTCGAGGTTCCGCGTCCTCGGCTTCGGCTGCGCCGGGTCCAGCCCGATCCATCTCACCTTGCGGCAGCCTCAGACCACCTAGAGCCCCCGCGAACCGCGGCCGGCGTCCGGAAAACAGTCGCGCGAGCCCCCGCTCCGGCGGGCCGGCGAGCGAGAGGCGCTACCCAGCCACCCTCTCTCCTACCTGGTTGATCCTGCCAGTAGCATATGCTTGTCTCAAAGATTAAGCCATGCAAGTCTAAGTGCACACGGCCCGTACAGCGAAACTGCGAATGGCTCATTAAATCAGTTATGGTTCCTTTGATCGCTCCTCAGTTACTTGGATAACTGTGGCAATTCTAGAGCTAATACATGCAAACGGGCGCCGACCTCCGGGGACGCGCGCATTTATCAGACCCAAAACCCACGCGGTGCCCGGGCGCGCGGGCCCAGGGGTCGCGCCGGCGTTCACGCGCCGCGCCGCGGCCCTCCGCGCGTCCGGCCCGGCCTCCCTTGGTGATCCTCGATAACTTCCAGCCGATCGCCGGCCCTCCGCGGCGGCGACGTCTCATTCGAATGTCTGCCCTATCACCTCCGACAGGGAGGCAGCCTATCAGGTCTAAATGACTTGCATACGACCTGATTCTGGGTCAGGGTCTCGTAAGTAGCAGAGCAGCTACATCGCTGCGATCTATTGAGAGTCAGCCCTCGATCCAACCTTTTGTCGGCCGGTGTCACCTCCGGGGGCCGGTCGGCATCCCCCCTCCGGGGTGGGCCGCTACCAGGGGCGTCATCGGACTTTGAAGAAATTACGCCGCGGCGGAAGACAGCGGGCGCGCCCGGGGATGAGGCAGCATCCCTGGGCCGCGGAGGGGAGGAGGCAGCCTCCCCGGGGCGGAACTTAGTCTCCGTAGAATGACGGCGGGCGTGCGTAAAGGGCGCGTCCGGGGATGAGGCAGCATCCCCGGGCCGCGGAGGGGAGGAGGCAGCCTCCCCGGGGCGGAACTTAGTCTCCGTAGAATGACGGCGGGCGTGCGTAAAGGGCGCGCCCGGGGATAGCCCATTCATTTACAACGGCGTGTCCGCCAGGCGGCGACATTTCCCCGTTACCGGTGGCTGCGCGGCGGGTGAGTGACAGAGCTTATCCGAGCGGCTGGAACTCTGCGCCGGCGTGGTCGAGCGTGAGGCCTCGGCCCTTTGGCTGCCTGGTACCTAAACACTTCCATTGATCCAGCCACGGAGGGTGCTGGCTGGTGGCTCCATACCTCCAGAGCTCCATACTTCCATAGCTGCAGAGCTCCATAGCTCCATACCTCCATACCTCCAGAGCTCCATACTTCCATAGCTCTATACTTCCATAGCTCCATAGCACCAGAGCTCCATACCTCCAGAGCTCCATAGCACCAGAGCTCCATAGCTCCATAGCACCAGAGCTCCATAGCTCCATAGCACCAGAGCTCCATACCTCCAGAGCTCCAGAGCTCCATAGCACCAGAGCTCCATAGCTCCATAGCACCAGAGCTCCATAGCTCCATAGCACCAGAGCTCCATAGCTCCATAGCTCCATAGCACCAGAGCTCCATAGCTCCATAGCACCAGAGCTCCATAGCTCCATAGCACCAGAGCTCCATACTTCCATAGCTCCAGGGCTCCATAGCTCCAGGGCTCCATAGCTCCATACCTCCATAGCTCCATAGCTCCATACTTCCAGAGCTCCATAGCTCCATACTTCCATAGCTCCATAGCTCCATACTTCCATAGCACCAGAGCTCCATACTTCCATAGCACCAGAGCTCCAGAGCTCCAGAGCTCCAGCCTGGGTGGCTGGTGGCTCCATAGCTCCATACTTCCATAGCTCTAAGTCAGAGAGTTGGCGAAAATTGCACTAAGTGCGAAAGCCCATTCATTTACAACGGCGTGTCCACAAGGCGGCGACATTTCCCCGTTACCGGTGGCTGCGCGGCGGGTGAGTGACAGAGCTTATCCGAGCGGCTGGAACTCTGCGCCGGCGTGGTCGAGCGTGAGGCCTCGGCCCTTTGGCTGCCTGGTACCTAAAACACTTCCATTGATCCAGCCACGGAGGGTGCTGGCTGGTGGCTCCATACCTCCATAGCTCCATAGCACCAGAGCTCCATAGCTCCATAGCACCAGAGCTCCATGGCTTCAGAGCTCCATAGCACCATAGCTCCATACCTCCAGAGCTCCAGGGCTCCATAGCTCCATACCTCCAGAGCTCCATACCTCCAGAGCTCCATACCTCCAGAGCTCCATAGCACCAGAGCTCCATGGCTTCAGAGCTCCATAGCACCATAGCTCCATACCTCCAGAGCTCCAGGGCTCCATAGCTCCATACCTCCAGAGCTCCATACCTCCAGAGCTCCATACCTCCAGAGCTCCATAGCACCAGAGCTCCATGGCTTCAGAGCTCCATAGCACCATAGCTCCATACCTCCAGAGCTCCAGGGCTCCATAGCTCCATACCTCCAGAGCTCCATACCTCCAGAGCTCCATACCTCCAGAGCTCCAGAGCTCCATAGCACCAGAGCTCCATGGCTTCAGAGCTCCATAGCACCATAGCTCCATACCTCCAGAGCTCCAGGGCTCCATAGCTCCATACCTCCAGAGCTCCATACCTCCAGAGCTCCAGAGCTCCATAGCACCAGAGCTCCATGGCTTCAGAGCTCCATAGCACCATAGCTCCATACCTCCAGAGCTCCAGGGCTCCATAGCTCCATACCTCCAGAGCTCCATACCTCCAGAGCTCCAGAGCTCCATAGCACCAGAGCTCCATGGCTTCAGAGCTCCATAGCACCATAGCTCCATACCTCCAGAGCTCCAGGGCTCCAAAGCTCCATACCTCCAGAGCTCCATACCTCCAGAGCTCCATACCTCCAGAGCTCCATAGCTCCATAGCACCAGAGCTCCATAGCTCCATAGCACCAGAGCTCCATAGCACCAGAGCTCCATAGCACCAGAGCTCCATAGCTCCATAGCACCAGAGCTCCATAGCTCCATAGCACCAGAGCTCCATAGCTCCATAGCACCAGAGCTCCATACTTCCAGAGCTCCATAGCTCCATAGCTCCATAGCACCAGAGCTCCATAGCTCCATAGCACCAGAGCTCCATAGCTCCATAGCACCAGAGCTCCATACTTCCATAGCTCCATAGCTCCATACCTCCAGAGCTCCATAGCTCCATAGCTCCATACCTCCAGAGCTCCATAGCTCCAGAGCTCCATAGCTCCATAGCACCAGAGCTCCATAGCTCCATAGCACCAGAGCTCCATACTTCCATAGCTCCAGGGCTCCATAGCTCCAGGGCTCCATACCTCCAGAGCTCCATAGCTCCATACTTCCAGAGCTCCATAGCTCCATACTTCCATAGCTCCATACTTCCATACCTCCATAGCTCCATACTTCCATAGCACCAGAGCTCCATACTTCCATAGCACCAGAGCTCCATACCTCCAGAGCTCCAGAGCTCCAGCCTGGGTGGCTGGTGGCTCCATAGCTCCATACTTCCATAGCTCTAAGTCAGAGAGTTGGCGAAAATTGCACTAAGTGCGAAAGCCCATTCATTTACAACGGCGTGTCCACAAGGCGGCGACATTTCCCCGTTACCGGTGGCTGCGCGGCGGGTGAGTGACAGAGCTTATCCGAGCGGCTGGAACTCTGCGCCGGCGTGGTCGAGCGTGAGGCCTCGGCCCTTTGGCTGCCTGGTACCTAAAACACTTCCATTGATCCAGCCACGGAGGGTGCTGGCTGGTGGCTCCATACCTCCATAGCTCCATAGCACCAGAGCTCCATAGCTCCATAGCACCAGAGCTCCATGGCTTCAGAGCTCCATAGCACCATAGCTCCATACCTCCAGAGCTCCAGGGCTCCATAGCTCCATACCTCCAGAGCTCCATACCTCCAGAGCTCCATACCTCCAGAGCTCCATAGCACCAGAGCTCCATGGCTTCAGAGCTCCATAGCACCATAGCTCCATACCTCCAGAGCTCCAGGGCTCCATAGCTCCATACCTCCAGAGCTCCATACCTCCAGAGCTCCATACCTCCAGAGCTCCAGAGCTCCATAGCACCAGAGCTCCATGGCTTCAGAGCTCCATAGCACCATAGCTCCATACCTCCAGAGCTCCAGGGCTCCATAGCTCCATACCTCCAGAGCTCCATACCTCCAGAGCTCCAGAGCTCCATAGCACCAGAGCTCCATGGCTTCAGAGCTCCATAGCACCATAGCTCCATACCTCCAGAGCTCCAGGGCTCCATAGCTCCATACCTCCATAGCTCCATAGCACCAGAGCTCCATAGCTCCATAGCACCAGAGCTCCATGGCTTCAGAGCTCCATAGCACCATAGCTCCATACCTCCAGAGCTCCAGGGCTCCAAAGCTCCATACCTCCAGAGCTCCATACCTCCAGAGCTCCATACCTCCAGAGCTCCATAGCTCCATAGCACCAGAGCTCCATAGCTCCATAGCACCAGAGCTCCATAGCACCATAGCTCCATAGCACCAGAGCTCCATAGCTCCATAGCACCAGAGCTCCATAGCTCCATAGCACCAGAGCTCCATAGCTCCATAGCACCAGAGCTCCATACTTCCAGAGCTCCATAGCTCCATAGCTCCATAGCACCAGAGCTCCATAGCTCCATAGCACCAGAGCTCCATAGCTCCATAGCACCAGAGCTCCATACTTCCATAGCTCCATAGCTCCATACCTCCAGA
Organism: Syngnathus leptorhynchus; assembly: GCF_054491065.1. Lineage (NCBI taxonomy): Eukaryota > Metazoa > Chordata > Actinopteri > Syngnathiformes > Syngnathidae > Syngnathus > Syngnathus leptorhynchus. Next base: position 1,593,615 of record NW_028231993.1, on the reverse strand, counting down.
GCTCCATAGCTCCATACCTCCAGAGCTCCATAGCTCCAGAGCTCCATAGCTCCATAGCACCAGAGCTCCATAGCTCCATAGCACCAGAGCTCCATACTTCCATAGCTCCAGGGCTCCATAGCTCCAGGGCTTTATAGCTCCATACCTCCAGAGCTCCATAGCTCCATACCTCCAGAGCTCCATAGCTCCATACTTCCAGAGCTCCATAGCTCCATAGCACCAGAGCTCCATAGCTCCATAGCACCAGAGCTCCATAGCTCCATAGCACCAGAGCTCCATAGCTCCATAGCAACAGAGCTCCATAGCTCCATAGCTCCAGGGCTCCATAGCTCCATAGCTCCAGGGCTCCATAGCTCCATAGCTCCAGGGCTCCATAGCTCCAGGGCTCCAGGGCTCCATAGCTCCATACCTCCAGAGCTCCATAGCTCCATACTTCCAGAGCTCCATAGCTCCATAGCTCCATACTTCCATAGCTCCATAGCTCCATACTTCCATAGCACCAGAGCTCCATACCTCCAGAGCTCCATAGCTCCAGCCTGGGTGGCTGGTGGCTCCATAGCTCCATACTTCCATAGCTCCAGTCAGAGAGTTGGCGAAAATTGCACTAAGTGCGAAAGCCCATTCATTTACAACGGCGTGTCCACAAGGCGGCGACATTTCCCCGTTACCGGTGGCTGCGCGGCGGGTGAGTGACAGAGCTTATCCGAGCGGCTGGAACTCTGCGCCGGCGTGGTCGAGCGTGAGGCCTCGGCCCTTTGGCTGCCTGGTACCTAAAACACTTCCATTGATCCAGCCACGGAGGGTGCTGGCTGGTGGCTCCATACCTCCATAGCTCCATAGCACCAGAGCTCCATAGCTCCATAGCACCAGAGCTCCATGGCTTCAGAGCTCCATAGCACCATAGCTCCATACCTCCAGAGCTCCAGGGCTCCATAGCTCCATACCTCCAGAGCTCCATACCTCCAGAGCTCCATAGCACCAGAGCTCCATGGCTTCAGAGCTCCATACCTCCAGAGCTCCAGGGCTCCATAGCTCCATACCTCCAGAGCTCCATACCTCCAGAGCTCCATACCTCCAGAGCTCCAGAGCTCCATAGCACCAGAGCTCCATGGCTTCAGAGCTCCATAGCACCATAGCTCCATACCTCCAGAGCTCCAGGGCTCCATAGCTCCATACCTCCAGAGCTCCATACCTCCAGAGCTCCAGAGCTCCATAGCACCAGAGCTCCATGGCTTCAGAGCTCCATAGCACCATAGCTCCATACCTCCAGAGCTCCAGAGCTCCAGGGCTCCATAGCTCCATACCTCCAGAGCTCCATACCTCCAGAGCTCCATACCTCCAGAGCTCCATAGCTCCATAGCACCAGAGCTCCATAGCTCCATAGCACCAGAGCTCCATAGCACCAGAGCTCCATAGCACCAGAGCTCCATAGCTCCATAGCACCAGAGCTCCATAGCTCCATAGCACCAGAGCTCCATAGCTCCATAGCACCAGAGCTCCATACTTCCAGAGCTCCATAGCTCCATAGCTCCATAGCACCAGAGCTCCATAGCTCCATAGCACCAGAGCTCCATGGCTTCAGAGCTCCATAGCACCATAGCTCCATACCTCCAGAGCTCCAGGGCTCCATAGCTCCATACCTCCAGAGCTCCATACCTCCAGAGCTCCATACCTCCAGAGCTCCATAGCACCAGAGCTCCATAGCTCCATAGCACCAGAGCTCCATAGCACCAGAGCTCCATAGCACCAGAGCTCCATAGCTCCATAGCACCAGAGCTCCATAGCTCCATAGCACCAGAGCTCCATACTTCCAGAGCTCCATAGCTCCATAGCTCCATAGCACCAGAGCTCCATAGCTCCATAGCACCAGAGCTCCATAGCTCCATAGCACCAGAGCTCCATACTTCCATAGCTCCATAGCTCCATACCTCCAGAGCTCCATAGCTCCATAGCTCCATACCTCCAGAGCTCCATAGCTCCAGAGCTCCATAGCTCCATAGCTCCATAGCACCAGAGCTCCATAGCTCCATAGCACCAGAGCTCCATACTTCCATAGCTCCAGGGCTCCATAGCTCCAGGGCTCCATACCTCCAGAGCTCCATAGCTCCATACTTCCAGAGCTCCATAGCTCCATACTTCCATAGCTCCATACTTCCATACCTCCATAGCTCCATACTTCCATAGCACCAGAGCTCCATACTTCCATAGCACCAGAGCTCCATACCTCCAGAGCTCCAGAGCTCCAGCCTGGGTGGCTGGTGGCTCCATAGCTCCATACTTCCATAGCTCTAAGTCAGAGAGTTGGCGAAAATTGCACTAAGTGCGAAAGCCCATTCATTTACAACGGCGTGTCCACAAGGCGGCGACATTTCCCCGTTACCGGTGGCTCCGCGGCGGGTGAGTGACAGAGCTTATCCGAGCGGCTGGAACTCTGCGCCGGCGTGGTCGAGCGTGAGGCCTCGGCCCTTTGGCTGCCTGGTACCTAAAACACTTCCATTGATCCAGCCACGGAGGGTGCTGGCTGGTGGCTCCATACCTCCATAGCTCCATAGCACCAGAGCTCCATAGCTCCATAGCACCAGAGCTCCATGGCTTCAGAGCTCCATAGCACCATAGCTCCATACCTCCAGAGCTCCAGGGCTCCATAGCTCCATACCTCCAGAGCTCCATACCTCCAGAGCTCCATACCTCCAGAGCTCCATAGCACCAGAGCTCCATGGCTTCAGAGCTCCATAGCACCATAGCTCCATACCTCCAGAGCTCCAGGGCTCCATAGCTCCATACCTCCAGAGCTCCATACCTCCAGAGCTCCATACCTCCAGAGCTCCATAGCACCAGAGCTCCATGGCTTCAGAGCTCCATAGCACCATAGCTCCATACCTCCAGAGCTCCAGGGCTCCATAGCTCCATACCTCCAGAGCTCCATACCTCCAGAGCTCCATACCTCCAGAGCTCCATAGCACCAGAGCTCCATGGCTTCAGAGCTCCATAGCACCATAGCTCCATACCTCCAGAGCTCCAGGGCTCCATAGCTCCATACCTCCAGAGCTCCATACCTCCAGAGCTCCATACCTCCAGAGCTCCAGAGCTCCATAGCACCAGAGCTCCATGGCTTCAGAGCTCCATAGCACCATAGCTCCATACCTCCAGAGCTCCAGGGCTCCATAGCTCCATACCTCCAGAGCTCCATACCTCCAGAGCTCCAGAGCTCCATAGCACCAGAGCTCCATGGCTTCAGAGCTCCATAGCACCATAGCTCCATACCTCCAGAGCTCCAGGGCTCCATAGCTCCATACCTCCAGAGCTCCATACCTCCAGAGCTCCAGAGCTCCATACCTCCATAGCTCCATAGCTCCATACTTCCATAGCTCCATAGCTCCAGAGCTCCATAGCTCCATACTTCCATAGCTCCATAGCTCCATACTTCCATAGCTCCATAGCTCCATAGCTCCAGGCACGGAGGGTGCTGGAGCTCCACACTTCCATAGGCACGGAGGGTGCTGGAGCTCCACACTTCCATAGGCACGGAGGGTGCTGGAGCTCCACACTTCCATAGGCACGGAGGGTGCTGGAGCTCCACACTTCCATAGGCAGGGAGGGTGCTGGAGCTCCACACTTCCATAGGCACGGAGGGTGCTGGAGCTCCACACTTCCATAGGCACGGAGGGTGCTGGAGCTCCACACTTCCATAGGCAGGGAGGGTGCTGGAGCTCCACACTTCCATAGGCAGGGAGGGTGCTGGAGCTCCACACTTCCATAGGCAGGGAGGGTGCTGGAGCTCCACACTTCCATAGGCAGGGAGGGTGCTGGAGCTCCACACTTCCATAGGCAGGGAGGGTGCTGGAGCTCCACACTTCCATAGGCAGGGAGGGTGCTGGAGCTCCACACTTCCATAGGCAGGGAGGGTGCTGGAGCTCCACACTTCCATAGGCAGGGAGGGTGCTGGAGCTCCACACTTCCATAGGCAGGGAGGGTGCTGGAGCTCCACACTTCCATAGGCAGGGAGGGTGCTGGAGCTCCACACTTCCATAGGCAGGGAGGGTGCTGGAGCTCCACACTTCCATAGGCACGGAGGGTGCTGGAGCTCCACACTTCCATAGGCAGGGAGGGTGCTGGAGCTCCACACTTCCATAGGCAGGGAGGGTGCTGGAGCTCCACACTTCCATAGGCAGGGAGGGTGCTGGAGCTCCACACTTCCATAGCTCCAGGCACGGAGGGTGCTGGCACATCCACACTTCCAGCCACGGAGCATGCTGGCACTTCCACCTTGCTTGCTAAGTCGGCGTGATCTTGCCCAAAAAGTCCATCCCGAGCTCCAGCTGGAAGTGTAAAAAGAACCGGGCTGGATAAAAAAAAGAACCGGGCTGGATAAAAAAAGAACCGGGCGACCCGTTAAAATTGCTTAGCCGAGGTCCTGGAAGCCTAACACGGCGTGATCTTGTGCAAAAAGCCGCTCCCGAGCTCCAGCTGGAAGTGTAAAAAGAACCGGGCTGGATAAAAAAAGAACCGGGCTGGATAAAAAAAAGAACCGGGCGGCCCGTTAAAATTGCTTAGCCGAGGTCCTGGAAGCCTAACACGGCGTGATCTTGTGCAAAAAGCCGCTCCCGAGCTCCAGCTGGAAGTGTAAAAAGAACCGGGCTGGATAAAAAAAAGAACCGGGCGGCCCGTTAAAATTGCTTAGCCGAGGTCCTGGAAGCCTAACACGGCGTGATCTTGTGCAAAAAGCCGCTCCCGAGCTCCAGCTGGAAGTGTAAAAAGAACCGGGCTGGATAAAAAAAAGAACCGGGCGGCCCGTTAAAATTGCTTAGCCGAGGTCCTGGAAGCCTAACACGGCGTGATCTTGTGCAAAAAGCCGCTCCCGAGCTCCAGCTGGAAGTGTAAAAAGAACCGGGCTGGATAAAAAAAAGAACCGGGCGGCCCGTTAAAATTGCTTAGCCGAGGTCCTGGAAGCCTAACCCGGCGTGATCTTGTGCAAATAGCCGCTGCCGAGCTCCAGCTGGAAGTGTGAAAAGAACCGGGCTGGATAAAAAAAAGAACCGGGCTGGATCAAAAAAGAACCGGGCGACCCGTTAAAATTGCTTAGCCGAGGTCCTGGAAGCCTAACACGGCGTGATCTTGTGCAAAAAGCTGCTCCCGAGCTCCAGCTGGAAGTGTAAAAAGAACCGGGCTGGATAAAAAAAGAACCGGGCTGGATAAAAAAAAGAACCGGGCGGCCCGTTAAAATTGCTTAGCCGAGGTCCTGGAAGCCTAACACGGCGTGATCTTGTGCAAAAAGCCGCTCCCGAGCTCCAGCTGGAAGTGTAAAAAGAACCGGGCTGGATAAAAAAAAGAACCGGGCGGCCCGTTAAAATTGCTTAGCCGAGGTCCTGGAAGCCTAACCCGGCGTGATCTTGTGCAAATAGCCGCTGCCGAGCTCCAGCTGGAAGTGTGAAAAGAACCGGGCTGGATAAAAAAAAGAACCGGGCTGGATCAAAAAAGAACCGGGCGACCCGTTAAAATTGCTTAGCCGAGGTCCTGGAAGCCTAACACGGCGTGATCTTGTGCAAAAAGCCGCTCCCGAGCTCCAGCTGGAAGTGTAAAAAGAACCGGGCTGGATAAAAAAAGAACCGGGCTGGATCAAAAAAAGAACCGGGCGACCCGTTAAAATTGCTTAGCCGAGGTCCTGGAAGCCTAACCCGGCGTGATCTTGTGCAAAAAGCCGCTCCCGAGCTCCAGCTGGAAGTGTAAAAAGAACCGGGCTGGATAAAAAAAAGAACCGGGCGGCCCGTTAAAATTGCTTAGCCGAGGTCCTGGAAGCCTAACCCGGCGTGATCTTGTGCAAAAAGCCGCTCCCGAGCTCCAGCTGGAAGTGTAAAAAGAACCGGGCTGGATAAAAAAAAAGAACCGGGCTGGATCAAAAAAGAACCGGGCGACCCGTTAAAATTGCTTAGCCGAGGTCCTGGAAGCCTAACCCGGCGTGATCTTGTGCAAATAGCCGCTGCCGAGCTCCAGCTGGAAGTGTGAAAAGAACCGGGCTGGATAAAAAAAAGAACCGGGCTGGATCAAAAAAGAACCGGGCGACCCGTTAAAATTGCTTAGCCGAGGTCCTGGAAGCCTAACACGGCGTGATCTTGTGCAAAAAGCCGCTCCCGAGCTCCAGCTGGAAGTGTAAAAAGAACCGGGCTGGATAAAAAAAGAACCGGGCTGGATCAAAAAAGAACCGGGCGACCCGTTAAAATTGCTTAGCCGAGGTCCTGGAAGCCTAACCCGGCGTGATCTTGTGCAAAAAGCCGCTCCCGAGCTCCAGCTGGAAGTGTAAAAAGAACCGGGCTGGAAAAAAAAAAGAACCGGGCGGCCCGTTAAAATTGCTTAGCCGAGGTCCTGGAAGCCTAACCCGGCGTGATCTTGTGCAAAAAGCCGCTCCCGAGCTCCAGCTGGAAGTGTAAAAAGAACCGGGCTGGATAAAAAAAAGAACCGGGCTGGATCAAAAAAGAACCGGGCGACCCGTTAAAATTGCTTAGCCGAGGTCCTGGAAGCCTAACACGGCGTGATCTTGTGCAAAAAGCCGCTCCCGAGCTCCAGCTGGAAGTGTAAAAAGAACCGGGCTGGATAAAAAAAGAACCGGGCTGGATCAAAAAAGAACCGGGCGACCCGTTAAAATTGCTTAGCCGAGGTCCTGGAAGCCTAACACGGCGTGATCTTGTGCAAAAAGCCGCTCCCGAGCTCCAGCTGGAAGTGTAAAAAGAACCAGGCTGGATAAAAAAAAGAACCGGGCTGGATAAAAAAAAGAACCGGGCGACCCGTTAAAATTGCTTAGCCGAGGTCCTGGAAGCCTAACCCGGCGTGATCTTGTGCAAAAAGCCGCTCCCGAGCTCCAGCTGGAAGTGTAAAAAGAACCAGGCTGGATAAAAAAAAGAACCGGGCTGGATCAAAAAAGAACCGGGCGGCCCGTTAAAATTGCTTAGCCGAGGTCCTGGAAGCCTAACACGGCGTGATCTTGTGCAAAAAGCCGCTCCCGAGCTCCAGCTGGAAGTGTAAAAAGAACCGGGCTGGATAAAAAAAGAACCGGGCTGGATCAAAAAAGAACCGGGCGACCCGTTAAAATTGCTTAGCCGAGGTCCTGGAAGCCTAACACGGCGTGATCTTGCCCGAAAGTCGGCCTCTATACTTCCATTTTAGGTACCAGGCGCTCATAGTGTGTTGGTCCCACTAGTCAGTGTACTGGTCCCACTCGCTAGTGTACTGGTCCCCCTAGTCAGTGTACTCATCCAGTTACCCCCCGTTTTCCAAAACACAATCGGCACGTATAAGGGGGGGACTCCTGAGAGAGATGAGGTATATGCCAGCGCAACACCAATCCGCTCCGCGCTGGTTCCCATGTCGGCTACGGATGAATAAAACCAGCCTGTCCCCCCTGGAGCTCACGAGACACGGAATTTTTTCTAAGTGCCAACGGCTCTTCCGAGCAAACGTGTCCGCTCCGGCTGGTTCCCCCGTCGGCCTCGAATGACGAAAAATGCCGGTCTCCGCCCGGAGCTCATGACAAACGAAAAATTTTCTAAGTGCCAACGGCACTTGCGAGCGAATGTGTCCGCTCGGCGCTGGTTCCCGGGTCGAACCCGGAAGACGAAAAACGCCGGTCTCCGCCCGGAGCTCATGACAAACGAAAAATTTTCTAAGTGCCAACGGCACTTGCGAGCGAATGTGTCCGCTCGGCGCTGGTTCCCAGGTCGAACCCGGAAGACGAAAAACGCCGGTCCTCGCCCGGAGCTCATGACAAACGAAAAATTTTCTAAGTGCCAACGGCACTTGCGAGCGAATGTGTCCGCTCGGCGCTGGTTCCCGGGTCGAACCCGGAAGACGAAAAACGCCGGTCTCCGCCCGGAGCTCATGACAAACGAAAAATTTTCCAAGTGCCAACGGCACTTGCGAGCGAATGTGTCCGCTCGGCGCTGGTTCCCGGGTCGAACCCGGAAGACGAAAAACGCCGGTCCTCGCCCGGAGCTCATGACAAACGAAAAATTTTCTAAGTGCCAACGGCACTTGCGAGCGAATGTGTCCGCTCGGCGCTGGTTCCCGGGTCGGACCCGGAAGACGAAAAACGCCGGTCTCCGCCCGGAGCTCATGACAAACAAAAAATTTTCTAAGTGCCAACGGCACTTGCGAGCGAATGTGTCCGCTCGGCGCTGGTTCCCGGGTCGAACCCGGAAGACGAAAAACGCCGGTCCTCGCCCGGAGCTCATGACAAACGAAAAATTTTCTAAGTGCCAACGGCACTTGCGAGCGAATGTGTCCGCTCGGCGCTGGTTCCCGGGTCGGACCCGGAAGACGAAAAACGCCGGTCCTCGCCTGGAGGTCCCAGCAAAATCGGCGAAAAAACGACTAAGTGTCAACTTTCGAAAAAACGGCTAAGTGTCGACTTTCGAAAAAACGGCTAAGTGTCAACTTTCGAAAAAACGGCTAAGTGTCAACTTTCGAAAAAACGACTAAGTGTCGCCTCTCTGAAAAAACGGCAGAGTGCCCACGGCTCTGCGGGGCTTGTGAGTCCGCCCCGCGCCGGTTCGGCGGTCGGCCTCAAAAAGCGAAAAATCAGCCTCTCTCCCTGGAGCTCACCAAAAATTTGTCGAAATTTTTCTAAGTTCTCCTCGAGGTACCAGGGGGTGAGGTACCCCGGCTAAGATGCAGTACCTTTTTTGGTCTTCAGGTGCGCCAGAGTACAATGAAATGGTCCCAGTAGTCAGTGTACTCATCGACTTTCCCCCCGTTTTCCAAAGCACCTCGTTTACGAGTATGGAGGAGATGGTGCTGGTCTCCCCACGGCGTCGGACACGCCGTCCTTGACAGCACAAGGTCGGATAGAAGACCTGGAAAGCGCCGTGGCACGCGCTGGAGGTGGGCACTGTGGCGAAAAAACGACTAAGTGTCAACTTTCGAAAAAACGACTAAGTGTCAACTTTCGAAAAAACGGCTAAGTGTCAACTTTCGAAAAAACGACTAAGTGTCACCTCTCTGAAAAAATGGCAAAGTGTCGCCTCTCTGAAAATTTTCTAAGTGCCCACGGCTCTGCGGGCTCGTGCATCCGAGCCGCGCCGGTTCTGCAACCGGCCTAGAATGACGAAAAATAACGGTCTCCTCCTGGAGCTCACAGCCAATTGTGGCGAAAAAGTGGCAAAGTGCCCACGGCTCTGCGGGCTCGTGCATCCGACCCGCGCCGGTTCTGCAGCCGGCCTCGAATGACGAAAAATGACGGTCTCCTCCTGGAGCTCACAGCCAACTTGGCAAAAAGTTTCTAAGTGCCCACGGCCCTGCCGAGCTTTGGCGTCCGCCCAGCGCCGGTTCCGCAGTCGGCCTCGAATGACGAAAAATAACGGTCTCCTCCTGGAGCTCACAGCCAACTTGGCAAAAAGTTTCTAAGTGCCCACGGCCCTGCCGAGCTTTGGCGTCCGCCGAGCGCCGGTTCCGCAGTCGGCCTCGAATGACGAAAAATAACGGTCTCCTCCTGGAGCTCACAGCCAACTTGGCAAAAAGTTTCTAAGTGCCCACGGCCCTGCCGAGCTTTGGCGTCCGCCCAGCGCCGGTTCCGCAGTCGGCCTCGAATGACGAAAAATAACGGTCTCCTCCTGGAGCTCACAGCCAACTTGGCAAAAAGTTTCTAAGTGCCCACGGCCCTGCCGAGCTTTGGCGTCCGCCCAGCGCCGGTTCCGCAGTCGGCCTCGAATGACGAAAAATAACGGTCTCCTCCTGGAGCTCACAGCCAACTTGGCAAAAAGTTTCTAAGTGCCCACGGCCCTGCCGAGCTTTGGCGTCCGCCCAGCGCCGGTTCCGCAGTCGGCCTCGAATGACGAAAAATAACGGTCTCCTCCTGGAGCTCACAGCCAACTTGGCAAAAAGTTTCTAAGTGCCCACGGCCCTGCCGAGCTTTGGCGTCCGCCCAGCGCCGGTTCCGCAGTCGGCCTCGAATGACGAAAAATAACGGTCTCCTCCTGGAGCTCACAGCCAACTTGGCAAAAAGTTTCTAAGTGCCCACGGCCCTGCCGAGCTTTGGCGTCCGCCCAGCGCCGGTTCCGCAGTCGGCCTCGAATGACGAAAAATAACGGTCTCCTCCTGGAGCTCACAGCCAACTTGGCAAAAAGTTTCTAAGTGCCCACGGCCCTGCCGAGCTTTGGCGTCCGCCCAGCGCCGGTTCCGCAGTCGGCCTCGAATGACGAAAAATAACGGTCTCCTCCTGGAGCTCACAGCCAACTTGGCAAAAAGTTTCTAAGTGCCCACGGCCCTGCCGAGCTTTGGCGTCCGCCCAGCGCCGGTTCCGCAGTCGGCCTCGAATGACGAAAAATAACGGTCTCCTCCTGGAGCTCACAGCCAACTTGGCAAAAAGTTTCTAAGTGTCACATCTCTGAAAAAACGGCTAAGTGTCGACTTTCGAAAAAACGGCAAAGTGTCACATCTCTGAAAAAACGGCTAAGTGTCGACTTTCGAAAAAACGGCTAAGTGTCAACTTTCGAAAAAACGGCTAAGTGTCGCCTCTCTGAAAAAACGGCAAAGTGTCAACTTTCGAAAAAACGACAGAGTGTCGCCTCTCTGAAAAAACGACTAAGTGTCGACTCTGAGAAAATGGCAAAGTGCCCACGGCTCTGCGGGCTCGTGCATCCGACCCGCGCCGGTTCCCCAGCCGGCCTGAAATAAGGCAAAACCAGCCTCTCCGCCTGGAGCTCAGAGCCAACTTGGCGAATATTTTCTAAGTGCCCACGGCTCTGCGTGGCTACGGCGTCTGCCCAGCGCCGGTTCCTGGGTCGAACCCCGAGGACGAGGAATGCCGGTCTCCGCCTGGAGGTCCCAGCTTAATCGGCGAAAATTTTCTAAGTGCCCACGGCTCTGCCGGGCTCGTGCATCCGACCCGCGCCGGTTCCCCAGCCGGCCTGAAATAAGGCAAAACCAGCCTCTCCCCCTGGAGCTCAGAGCCAATTGTGGCGAAAAAACGACTAAGTGTCAACTTTCGAAAAAACGACTAAGTGTCAACTTTCCAAAAAAACGGCTAAGTGTCGACTTTCGAAAAAACGGCTAAGTGTCAACTTTCGAAAAAACGACTAAGTGTCGCCTCCGAAAAAACGACTAAGTGTCGCCTCTCTGAAAAAACGACTAAGTGCCCACGGCTCTGCGGGGCTTGTGAGTCCGCCCCGCGCCGGTTCGGCGGTCGGCCTCAAAAAGCGAAAAATCAGCCTCTCTCCCTGGAGCTCACCAAAAATTTGTCGAAATTTTTCTAAGTTCTCCTCGAGGTACCAGGGGGTGAGGTACCCGGGCTAAGATGCAGTACCTTTTTTGGTCTTCAGGTGCGCCAGAGTACAATGAAATGGTCCCAGTAGTCAGTGTACTCATCGACTTTCCCCCCGTTTTCCAAAGCACCTCGTTTACGAGTATGGAGGAGATGGTGCTGGTCTCCCCACGGCGTCGGACACGCCGTCCTCGACAGCACAAGGTCGGATAGAAGACCTGAAAAGCGCCGTGGCACGCGCTGGAGGTGTCACTGTGGCGAAAAAGTGACTAAGTGTCAACTTTCGAAAAAACGGCTAAGTGTCAACTTTCGAAAAAACGGCTAAGTGTCAACTTTCGAAAAAACGACAAAGTGTCACCTCTCTGAAAAAACGGCAAAGTGTCAACTTTTGAAAAAAACGACTAAGTGTCAACTTTCGAAAAAACGACTAAGTGTCACCTCTCTGAAAAAATGGCAAAGTGTCAACTGCGAATGTGGTGGTGCATGGAAGGAAGTGGAGGACGGCCGCCTCCTTAAACACAGGCCGAAGAGGAGCGTCAGGGCCGGCTCCTTAAACACGGACCGAGTGTCGCCCTTAACACAGACCAAGCGGAGGACGGCCGCCTCCCTAAATACAGGCCGAACCGGAGCGCGAGGGCCGCTCCTTAAACACGGACCGAGTGTCGCCCTTAACACAGACCAAGCGGAGGACGGCCGCCTCCCTAAATACAGGCCGAACCGGAGCGCGAGGGCCGCTCCTTAAACACGGACCGAGTGTCGCCCTTAACACAGACCAAGGGGAGGACGGCCGCCTCCTTAAACACAGGCCGGAGAGGAGCGTCAGGGCCAGGCTCCTTAAACACGGACCGAGTGTCGCCCTTAACACAGACCAAGCGGAGGACGGCCGCCTCCCTAAATACAGGCCGAACCGGAGCGCGAGGGCCAGGCTCCTTAAACACGGACCGAGTGTCGCCCTTAACACAGACCAAGGGGAGGACGGCCGCCTCCTTAAACACAGGCCGGAGAGGAGCGTCAGGGCCAGGCTCCTTAAACACGGACCGAGTGTCGCCCTTAACACAGACCAAGCGGAGGACGGCCGCCTCCCTAAATACAGGCCGAACCGGAGCGCGAGGGCCAGGCTCCTTAAACACGGACCGAGTGTCGCCCTTAACACAGACCAAGGGGAGGACGGCCGCCTCCTTAAACACAGGCCGAACCGGAGCGCGAGTGTTGCTCCTTAAACACGGACCGAGTGGAGGACGGCCGCCTCCTTAAACACAGGCCGAACAAAATGACACAAAGTGTCAACTGCGAATGTTGTCCATCCAAGGAAGGAGCGTGATGCCCGGCCGGCTCCTTAAACACAGGCCGAGAGTCGCCCCGGACGGTCCGCCTCGCGGCGCCCGTCTGCTCGGATAAAATGACACAAAGTGTCAACTGCGAATGTTGTCCATCCAAGGAAGGAGCGTGATGCCCGGCCGGCTCCTTAAACACAGGCCGAGAGTCGCCCCGGACGGTCCGCCTCGCGGCGCCCGCCCGCTCGGATAAAATGACACAAAGTGTCAACTACGAATGTTGTCCATCCAAGGAGGGAGCGTGAGGCCCGGCCGGCTCCGAAAACACAGGCCGAGAGTCGCCCCGGACGGTCCGCCTCGCGGCGCCCGTCTGCTCGGATAAAATGACACAAAGTGTCAACTGCGAATGTTGTCCATCCAAGGAAGGAGCGTGATGCCCGGCCGGCTCCTTAAACACAGGCCGAGAGTCGCCCCGGACGGTCCGCCTCGCGGCGCCCGCCCGCTCGGATAAAATGACACAAAATGTCAACTACGAATGTTGTCCATCCAAGGAAGGAGCGTGATGCCCGGCCGGCTCCTTAAACAAAGGCCGAGAGTCGCCCCGGACGGTCCGCCTCTCGAGGCGCCCGCCCGCTCGGATAAAATGAAACAAAGTGTCAACTACGAATGTTGGCGCTCCCCGCGCCGCCCCGCAGGCCCCGGCGCGACCGTACTGCGGCGAGACCGAGACGACCCGGAAAAAGCATCCATCCCACCTAGCCACGATCCACGGAGGCCGAGCGAGCGGCTGAGTGTCGGGCGCCGCGCGTGCGAGCGTCCGCCGGCCGCGCCGGTCCTTCTGCGAATGACGTTTCTCAAACCCTCCGGCTTGATAGCGGCGGCACCACGGGAAGCCGTCCACACACACCGTCCGACCTCTATCCGAAAAGCCTTCCCGACCAACCGCGGTCGCGGGGGCGTCTGTCGCTCCGCATCGGGGGGGCGTATGGCTTCCGCGCTACGCGCTGCGGGCTCGGGGGGGCCGCAACGGCTGAGTCTGACTCGGCCGGGGCGCAGCTTCCCTCCCGGCAGTCAGCAATAGTGCCGATCGCGCCTGCCACCAGCCCCCTCCCCGACGGGTTCGTCGGCGCCGGCTGGCCACCGTCCGCCTTCGTTCCCCGAGGGTTCCCAACCAGCGCCGATCCAACTCCGCATCCTGGCCGCACGCAGTGCGTGCCTCGCGCGGGTAAGTCGCCGGCGCAGCGCCGCAGCTCCCGACCCCCGCGTACGGGAATAGTTGAGGGCCTCAGCGGGCCGCACCGACCGAGTCCGACTCGGGCCGGGGCGCAGATTCCCGCCTGGGTGACCGAACGTTCTCTGCTCGGGCCGGAGGGCCGACGCCCGTCCCCCCCCGTCGTCCCCCACGGACCGCCTCCGAGGCCACTTCGCACGGCTCATCCTCGGCCCCCTACCAATGTTTAATCGATGGGGCCGCCCGGCCGGATTCGCGCCCCCCTGTCCACCGCCAGTCTCCCCAGACTAACCCGAGTTACCGCCCAGCTCGCCTAACCTTGCACTCGCTCTGCCAAACGGTCGTGTAGTCGGCGGGCCGTCCTACGGGTCGCCCTCCGGCCCCAAACGCGCGGCGGGATAGCGGCAAGGCGGCGGCGGCGGCCAGCGGCGTCGGGGCGCTCGCACCGGAGAAGAGGCGTCTTACGAGGCCGGGCGCAGCTCCCTCTCGTTTACTTGCTGAGTAGCGGCGCTCGAAGGTTCCGCGGCGAGCGCGGCTCAACCCACCGAACGTCCCCCTGCAGCGGGCTCCATCGAAGGGCCGTCCCGCCGGATTCGCACCACCCTGTCCACCGCAAAGTCGTCCAACCGACTGCACGAGTTACCGCCCGGTTCGCCTAACCTTGCATCGCCCCGCCAAACGAGCGAGTTGCCGGCCGTCCTACGGGTCGCGCACCGGCCCCACACGTGCGGAGGGCTAGCGGCAAGGCGGCGGCGGCGGTCAGCGGCGTCGGGGTCAAACTCAGCACCGGACAGGGGGTGTCTTACGAGGCCGGGCGCAGCTCCTCTCGTTTAGGGGTCCGCGAGGGTCGCGTTCGAGGTTCCGCGTCCTCGGCTTCGGCTGCGCCGGGTCCAGCCCGATCCATCTCACCCCGCGGCAGCCTCAGACCACCTAGAGCCCCCGCGAACCGCGGCCGGCGTCCGGAAAACAGTCGCGCGAGCCCCCGCTCCGGCGGGCCGGCGAGCGAGAGGCGCTACCCAGCCACCCTCTCACCTACCTGGTTGATCCTGCCAGTAGCATATGCTTGTCTCAAAGATTAAGCCATGCAAGTCTAAGTGCACACGGCCCGTACAGCGAAACTGCGAATGGCTCATTAAATCAGTTATGGTTCCTTTGATCGCTCCTCAGTTACTTGGATAACTGTGGCAATTCTAGAGCTAATACATGCAAACGGGCGCCGACCTCCGGGGACGCGCGCATTTATCAGACCCAAAACCCACGCGGTGCCCGGGCGCGCGGGCCCAGGGGTCGCGCCGGCGTTCACGCGCCGCGCCGCGGCCCTCCGCGCGTCCGGCCCGGCCTCCCTTGGTGATCCTCGATAACTTCCAGCCGATCGCCGGCCCTCCGCGGCGGCGACGTCTCATTCGAATGTCTGCCCTATCACCTCCGACAGGGAGGCAGCCTATCAGGTCTAAATGACTTGCATACGACCTGATTCTGGGTCAGGGTCTCGTAAGTAGCAGAGCAGCTACATCGCTGCGATCTATTGAGAGTCAGCCCTCGATCCAACCTTTTGTCGGCCGGTGTCACCTCCGGGGGCCGGTCGGCATCCCCCCTCCGGGGTGGGCCGCTACCAGGGGCGTCATCGGACTTTGAAGAAATTACGCCGCGGCGGAAGACAGCGGGCGCGCCCGGGGATGAGGCAGCATCCCTGGGCCGCGGAGGGGAGGAGGCAGCCTCCCCGGGGCGGAACTTAGTCTCCGTAGAATGACGGCGGGCGTGCGTAAAGGGCGCGTCCGGGGATGAGGCAGCATCCCCGGGCCGCGGAGGGGAGGAGGCAGCCTCCCCGGGGCGGAACTTAGTCTCCGTAGAATGACGGCGGGCGTGCGTAAAGGGCGCGCCCGGGGATAGCCCATTCATTTACAACGGCGTGTCCGCCAGGCGGCGACATTTCCCCGTTACCGGTGGCTGCGCGGCGGGTGAGTGACAGAGCTTATCCGAGCGGCTGGAACTCTGCGCCGGCGTGGTCGAGCGTGAGGCCTCGGCCCTTTGGCTGCCTGGTACCTAAACACTTCCATTGATCCAGCCACGGAGGGTGCTGGCTGGTGGCTCCATACCTCCAGAGCTCCATACTTCCATAGCTGCAGAGCTCCATAGCTCCATACCTCCATACCTCCAGAGCTCCATACTTCCATAGCTCTATACTTCCATAGCTCCATAGCACCAGAGCTCCATACCTCCAGAGCTCCATAGCACCAGAGCTCCATAGCTCCATAGCACCAGAGCTCCATAGCTCCATAGCACCAGAGCTCCATACCTCCAGAGCTCCAGAGCTCCATAGCACCAGAGCTCCATAGCTCCATAGCACCAGAGCTCCATAGCTCCATAGCACCAGAGCTCCATAGCTCCATAGCACCAGAGCTCCATAGCTCCATAGCTCCATAGCACCAGAGCTCCATAGCTCCATAGCACCAGAGCTCCATAGCTCCATAGCACCAGAGCTCCATACTTCCATAGCTCCATAGCTCCATACCTCCAGAGCTCCATAGCTCCATAGCTCCATACCTCCAGAGCTCCATAGCTCCAGAGCTCCATAGCTCCATAGCACCAGAGCTCCATAGCTCCATAGCACCAGAGCTCCATACTTCCATAGCTCCAGGGCTCCATAGCTCCAGGGCTCCATAGCTCCATACCTCCAGAGCTCCATAGCTCCATACTTCCAGAGCTCCATAGCTCCATAGCACCAGAGCTCCATAGTTCCATAGCACCAGAGCTCCATAGCTCCATAGCACCAGAGCTCCATAGCTCCATAGCACCAGAGCTCCATAGCTCCATAGCTCCAGGGCTCCATAGCTCCATAGCTCCAGGGCTCCATAGCTCCATAGCTCCAGGGCTCCATAGCTCCATAGCTCCATACCTCCAGAGCTCCATACCTCCAGAGCTCCATACCTCCATAGCACCAGAGCTCCATAGCTCCAGGGCTCCAGGGCTCCATAGCACCATAGCTCCATACCTCCAGAGCTCCAGGGCTCCATAGCTCCATACCTCCAGAGCTCCATACCTCCAGAGCTCCATACCTCCAGAGCTCCATAGCACCAGAGCTCCATGGCTTCAGAGCTCCATAGCACCATAGCTCCATACCTCCAGAGCTCCAGGGCTCCATAGCTCCATACCTCCAGAGCTCCATACCTCCAGAGCTCCATACCTCCAGAGCTCCATAGCACCAGAGCTCCATGGCTTCAGAGCTCCATAGCACCATAGCTCCATACCTCCAGAGCTCCAGGGCTCCATAGCTCCATACCTCCAGAGCTCCATACCTCCAGAGCTCCATACCTCCAGAGCTCCAGAGCTCCATAGCACCAGAGCTCCATGGCTTCAGAGCTCCATAGCTCCATACCTCCAGAGCTCCAGGGCTCCATAGCTCCATACCTCCAGAGCTCCATACCTCCAGAGCTCCAGAGCTCCATAGCACCAGAGCTCCATGGCTTCAGAGCTCCATAGCACCATAGCTCCATACCTCCAGAGCTCCAGGGCTCCATAGCTCCATACCTCCAGAGCTCCATACCTCCAGAGCTCCATACCTCCAGAGCTCCATAGCTCCATAGCACCAGAGCTCCATAGCTCCATAGCACCAGAGCTCCATAGCACCAGAGCTCCATAGCACCAGAGCTCCATAGCTCCATAGCACCAGAGCTCCATAGCTCCATAGCACCAGAGCTCCATAGCTCCATAGCACCAGAGCTCCATACTTCCAGAGCTCCATAGCTCCATAGCTCCATAGCACCAGAGCTCCATAGCTCCATAGCACCAGAGCTCCATGGCTTCAGAGCTCCATAGCACCATAGCTCCATACCTCCAGAGCTCCAGGGCTCCATAGCTCCATACCTCCAGAGCTCCATACCTCCAGAGCTCCATACCTCCAGAGCTCCATAGCACCAGAGCTCCATAGCTCCATAGCACCAGAGCTCCATAGCACCAGAACTCCATAGCACCAGAGCTCCATAGCTCCATAGCACCAGAGCTCCATAGCTCCATAGCACCAGAGCTCCATACTTCCAGAGCTCCATAGCTCCATAGCTCCATAGCACCAGAGCTCCATAGCTCCATAGCACCAGAGCTCCATAGCTCCATAGCACCAGAGCTCCATACTTCCATAGCTCCATAGCTCCATACCTCCAGAGCTCCATAGCTCCATAGCTCCATACCTCCAGAGCTCCATAGCTCCAGAGCTCCATAGCTCCATAGCACCAGAGCTCCATAGCTCCATAGCACCAGAGCTCCATACTTCCATAGCTCCAGGGCTCCATAGCTCCAGGGCTCCATACCTCCAGAGCTCCATAGCTCCATACTTCCAGAGCTCCATAGCTCCATACTTCCATAGCTCCATACTTCCATACCTCCATAGCTCCATACTTCCATAGCACCAGAGCTCCATACTTCCATAGCACCAGAGCTCCATACCTCCAGAGCTCCAGAGCTCCAGCCTGGGTGGCTGGTGGCTCCATAGCTCCATACTTCCATAGCTCTAAGTCAGAGAGTTGGCGAAAATTGCACTAAGTGCGAAAGCCCATTCATTTACAACGGCGTGTCCACAAGGCGGCGACATTTCCCCGTTACCGGTGGCTGCGCGGCGGGTGAGTGACAGAGCTTATCCGAGCGGCTGGAACTCTGCGCCGGCGTGGTCGAGCGTGAGGCCTCGGCCCTTTGGCTGCCTGGTACCTAAAACACTTCCATTGATCCAGCCACGGAGGGTGCTGGCTGGTGGCTCCATACCTCCATAGCTCCATAGCACCAGAGCTCCATAGCTCCATAGCACCAGAGCTCCATGGCTTCAGAGCTCCATAGCACCATAGCTCCATACCTCCAGAGCTCCAGGGCTCCATAGCTCCATACCTCCAGAGCTCCATACCTCCAGAGCTCCATACCTCCAGAGCTCCATAGCACCAGAGCTCCATGGCTTCAGAGCTCCATAGCACCATAGCTCCATACCTCCAGAGCTCCAGGGCTCCATAGCTCCATACCTCCAGAGCTCCATACCTCCAGAGCTCCATACCTCCAGAGCTCCATAGCACCAGAGCTCCATGGCTTCAGAGCTCCATAGCACCATAGCTCCATACCTCCAGAGCTCCAGGGCTCCATAGCTCCATACCTCCAGAGCTCCATACCTCCAGAGCTCCATACCTCCAGAGCTCCATAGCACCAGAGCTCCATGGCTTCAGAGCTCCATAGCACCATAGCTCCATACCTCCAGAGCTCCAGGGCTCCATAGCTCCATACCTCCAGAGCTCCATACCTCCAGAGCTCCATACCTCCAGAGCTCCAGAGCTCCATAGCACCAGAGCTCCATGGCTTCAGAGCTCCATAGCACCATAGCTCCATACCTCCAGAGCTCCAGGGCTCCATAGCTCCATACCTCCAGAGCTCCATACCTCCAGAGCTCCAGAGCTCCATAGCACCAGAGCTCCATGGCTTCAGAGCTCCATAGCACCATAGCTCCATACCTCCAGAGCTCCAGGGCTCCATAGCTCCATACCTCCAGAGCTCCATACCTCCAGAGCTCCAGAGCTCCATAGCACCAGAGCTCCATGGCTTCAGAGCTCCATAGCACCATAGCTCCATACCTCCAGAGCTCCAGGGCTCCAAAGCTCCATACCTCCAGAGCTCCATACCTCCAGAGCTCCATACCTCCAGAGCTCCATAGCTCCATAGCACCAGAGCTCCATAGCTCCATAGCACCAGAGCTCCATAGCAGCAGAGCTCCATAGCACCAGAGCTCCATAGCTCCATAGCACCAGAGCTCCATAGCTCCATAGCACCAGAGCTCCATAGCTCCATAGCACCAGAGCTCCATACTTCCAGAGCTCCATAGCTCCATAGCACCAGAGCTCCATAGCTCCATAGCACCAGAGCTCCATAGCTCCATAGCACCAGAGCTCCATACTTCCATAGCTCCATAGCTCCATACCTCCAGAGCTCCATAGCTCCATAGCTCCATACCTCCAGAGCTCCATAGCTCCAGAGCTCCATAGCTCCATAGCACCAGAGCTCCATAGCTCCATAGCACCAGAGCTCCATACTTCCATAGCTCCAGGGCTCCATAGCTCCAGGGCTCCATAGCTCCATACCTCCAGAGCTCCATAGCTCCATACTTCCAGAGCTCCATAGCTCCATAGCACCAGAGCTCCATAGCTCCATAGCACCAGAGCTCCATAGCTCCATAGCACCAGAGCTCCATAGCTCCATAGCACCAGAGCTCCATAGCTCCATAGCTCCAGGGCTCCATAGCTCCAGGGCTCCATAGCTCCATAGCTCCAGGGCTCCATAGCTCCATACCTCCAGAGCTCCATACCTCCAGAGCTCCATACCTCCATAGCACCAGAGCTCCATAGCTCCAGGGCTCCATAGCTCCATACCTCCAGAGCTCCATAGCTCCATACTTCCAGAGCTCCATAGCTCCATAGCTCCATACTTCCATAGCTCCATAGCTCCATACTTCCATAGCACCTGAGCTCCATACCTCCAGAGCTCCATAGCTCCAGCCTGGGTGGCTGGTGGCTCCATAGCTCCATACTTCCATAGCTCTAAGTCAGAGAGTTGGCGAAAATTGCACTAAGTGCGAAAGCCCATTCATTTACAACGGCGTGTCCGCCAGGCGGCGACATTTCCCCGTTACCGGTGGCTGCGCGGCGGGTGAGTGACAGAGCTTATCCGAGCGGCTGGAACTCTGCGCCGGCGTGGTCGAGCGTGAGGCCTCGGCCCTTTGGCTGCCTGGTACCTAAAACACTTCCATTGATCCAGCCACGGAGGGTGCTGGCTGGTGGCTCCATACCTCCATAGCTCCATAGCACCAGAGCTCCATAGCTCCATAGCACCAGAGCTCCATGGCTTCAGAGCTCCATAGCACCATAGCTCCATACCTCCAGAGCTCCAGGGCTCCATAGCTCCATACCTCCAGAGCTCCATACCTCCAGAGCTCCATACCTCCAGAGCTCCATAGCACCAGAGCTCCATGGCTTCAGAGCTCCATAGCACCATAGCTCCATACCTCCAGAGCTCCAGGGCTCCATAGCTCCATACCTCCAGAGCTCCATACCTCCAGAGCTCCATACCTCCAGAGCTCCATAGCACCAGAGCTCCATGGCTTCAGAGTTCCATAGCACCATAGCTCCATACCTCCAGAGCTCCAGGGCTCCATAGCTCCATACCTCCAGAGCTCCATACCTCCAGAGCTCCATACCTCCAGAGCTCCAGAGCTCCATAGCACCAGAGCTCCATGGCTTCAGAGCTCCATAGCACCATAGCTCCATACCTCCAGAGCTCCAGGGCTCCATAGCTCCATACCTCCAGAGCTCCATACCTCCAGAGCTCCAGAGCTCCATAGCACCAGAGCTCCATGGCTTCAGAGCTCCATAGCACCATAGCTCCATACCTCCAGAGCTCCAGGGCTCCATAGCTCCATACCTCCAGAGCTCCATACCTCCAGAGCTCCATACCTCCAGAGCTCCATAGCTCCATAGCACCAGAGCTCCATAGCTCCATAGCACCAGAGCTCCATAGCACCAGAGCTCCATAGCACCAGAGCTCCATAGCTCCATAGCACCAGAGCTCCATAGCTCCATAGCACCAGAGCTCCATAGCTCCATAGCACCAGAGCTCCATACTTCCAGAGCTCCATAGCTCCATAGCTCCATAGCACCAGAGCTCCATAGCTCCATAGCACCAGAGCTCCATGGCTTCAGAGCTCCATAGCACCATAGCTCCATACCTCCAGAGCTCCAGGGCTCCATAGCTCCATACCTCCAGAGCTCCATACCTCCAGAGCTCCATACCTCCAGAGCTCCATAGCACCAGAGCTCCATAGCTCCATAGCACCAGAGCTCCATAGCACCAGAGCTCCATAGCACCAGAGCTCCATAGCTCCATAGCACCAGAGCTCCATAGCTCCATAGCACCAGAGCTCCATACTTCCAGAGCTCCATAGCTCCATAGCACCAGAGCTCCATAGCTCCATAGCACCAGAGCTCCATAGCTCCATAGCACCAGAGCTCCATACTTCCATAGCTCCATAGCTCCATACCTCCAGAGCTCCATAGCTCCATAGCTCCATACCTCCAGAGCTCCATAGCTCCAGAGCTCCATAGCTCCATAGCTCCATAGCACCAGAGCTCCATAGCTCCATAGCACCAGAGCTCCATACTTCCATAGCTCCAGGGCTCCATAGCTCCAGGGCTCCATACCTCCAGAGCTCCATAGCTCCATACTTCCAGAGCTCCATAGCTCCATACTTCCATAGCTCCATACTTCCATACCTCCATAGCTCCATACTTCCATAGCACCAGAGCTCCATACTTACATAGCACCAGAGCTCCATACCTCCAGAGCTCCAGAGCTCCAGCCTGGGTGGCTGGTGGCTCCATAGCTCCATACTTCCATAGCTCTAAGTCAGAGAGTTGGCGAAAATTGCACTAAGTGCGAAAGCCCATTCATTTACAACGGCGTGTCCACAAGGCGGCGACATTTCCCCGTTACCGGTGGCTGCGCGGCGGGTGAGTGACAGAGCTTATCCGAGCGGCTGGAACTCTGCGCCGGCGTGGTCGAGCGTGAGGCCTCGGCCCTTTGGCTGCCTGGTACCTAAAACACTTCCATTGATCCAGCCACGGAGGGTGCTGGCTGGTGGCTCCATACCTCCATAGCTCCATAGCACCAGAGCTCCATAGCTCCATAGCACCAGAGCTCCATGGCTTCAGAGCTCCATAGCACCATAGCTCCATACCTCCAGAGCTCCAGGGCTCCATAGCTCCATACCTCCAGAGCTCCATACCTCCAGAGCTCCATACCTCCAGAGCTCCATAGCACCAGAGCTCCATGGCTTCAGAGCTCCATAGCACCATAGCTCCATACCTCCAGAGCTCCAGGGCTCCATAGCTCCATACCTCCAGAGCTCCATACCTCCAGAGCTCCATACCTCCAGAGCTCCATAGCACCAGAGCTCCATGGCTTCAGAGCTCCATAGCACCATAGCTCCATACCTCCAGAGCTCCAGGGCTCCATAGCTCCATACCTCCAGAGCTCCATACCTCCAGAGCTCCATACCTCCAGAGCTCCATAGCACCAGAGCTCCATGGCTTCAGAGCTCCATAGCACCATAGCTCCATACCTCCAGAGCTCCAGGGCTCCATAGCTCCATACCTCCAGAGCTCCATACCTCCAGAGCTCCATACCTCCAGAGCTCCAGAGCTCCATAGCACCAGAGCTCCATGGCTTCAGAGCTCCATAGCACCATAGCTCCATACCTCCAGAGCTCCAGGGCTCCATAGCTCCATACCTCCAGAGCTCCATACCTCCAGAGCTCCATAGCACCAGAGCTCCATGGCTTCAGAGCTCCATAGCACCATAGCTCCATACCTCCAGAGCTCCAGGGCTCCATAGCTCCATACCTCCAGAGCTCCATACCTCCAGAGCTCCAGAGCTCCATAGCACCAGAGCTCCATGGCTTCAGAGCTCCATAGCACCATAGCTCCATACCTCCAGAGCTCCAGGGCTCCAAAGCTCCATACCTCCAGAGCTCCATACCTCCAGAGCTCCATACCTCCATAGCTCCATAGCTCCATAGCACCAGAGCTCCATAGCTCCATAGCACCAGAGCTCCATAGCACCAGAGCTCCATAGCACCAGAGCTCCATAGCTCCATAGCACCAGAGCTCCATACCTCCAGAGCTCCATACCTCCAGAGCTCCATAGCACCAGAGCTCCATGGCTTCAGAGCTCCATAGCACCATAGCTCCATACCTCCAGAGCTCCAGGGCTCCATAGCTCCATACCTCCAGAGCTCCATACCTCCAGAGCTCCATACCTCCAGAGCTCCATAGCACCAGAGCTCCATGGCTTCAGAGCTCCATAGCACCATAGCTCCATACCTCCAGAGCTCCAGGGCTCCATAGCTCCATACCTCCAGAGCTCCATACCTCCAGAGCTCCATACCTCCAGAGCTCCAGAGCTCCATAGCACCAGAGCTCCATGGCTTCAGAGCTCCATAGCACCATAGCTCCATACCTCCAGAGCTCCAGGGCTCCATAGCTCCATACCTCCAGAGCTCCATACCTCCAGAGCTCCAGAGCTCCATAGCACCAGAGCTCCATGGCTTCAGAGCTCCATAGCACCATAGTTCCATACCTCCAGAGCTCCAGGGCTCCATAGCTCCATACCTCCAGAGCTCCATACCTCCAGAGCTCCATACCTCCAGAGCTCCATAGCTCCATAGCACCAGAGCTCCATAGCCCCATAGCACCAGAGCTCCATAGCACCAGAGCTCCATAGCACCAGAGCTCCATAGCTCCATAGCACCAGAGCTCCATAGCTCCATAGCACCAGAGCTCCATAGCTCCATAGCACCAGAGCTCCATACTTCCAGAGCTCCATAGCTCCATAGCTCCATAGCACCAGAGCTCCATAGCTCCATAGCACCATAGCTCCATGGCTTCAGAGCTCCATAGCACCATAGCTCCATACCTCCAGAGCTCCAGGGCTCCATAGCTCGATACCTCCAGAGCTCCATACCTCCAGAGCTCCATACCTCCAGAGCTCCATAGCACCAGAGCTCCATAGCTCCATAGCACCAGAGCTCCATAGCACCAGAGCTCCATAGCACCAGAGCTCCATAGCTCCATAGCACCAGAGCTCCATAGCTCCATAGCACCAGAGCTCCATACTTCCAGAGCTCCATAGCTCCATAGCACCAGAGCTCCATAGCTCCATAGCACCAGAGCTCCATAGCTCCATAGCACCAGAGCTCCATACTTCCATAGCTCCATAGCTCCATACCTCCAGAGCTCCATAGCTCCATAGCTCCATACCTCCAGAGCTCCATAGCTCCAGAGCTCCATAGCTCCATAGCTCCATAGCACCAGAGCTCCATAGCTCCATAGCACCAGAGCTCCATACTTCCATAGCTCCAGGGCTCCATAGCTCCAGGGCTCCATACCTCCAGAGCTCCATAGCTCCATACTTCCAGAGCTCCATAGCTCCATACTTCCATAGCTCCATACTTCCATACCTCCATAGCTCCATACTTCCATAGCACCAGAGCTCCATACTTCCATAGCACCAGAGCTCCATACCTCCAGAGCTCCAGAGCTCCAGCCTGGGTGGCTGGTGGCTCCATAGCTCCATACTTCCATAGCTCTAAGTCAGAGAGTTGGCGAAAATTGCACTAAGTGCGAAAGCCCATTCATTTACAACGGCGTGTCCACAAGGCGGCGACATTTCCCCGTTACCGGTGGCTGCGCGGCGGGTGAGTGACAGAGCTTATCCGAGCGGCTGGAACTCTGCGCCGGCGTGGTCGAGCGTGAGGCCTCGGCCCTTTGGCTGCCTGGTACCTAAAACACTTCCATTGATCCAGCCACGGAGGGTGCTGGCTGGTGGCTCCATACCTCCATAGCTCCATAGCACCAGAGCTCCATAGCTCCATAGCACCAGAGCTCCATGGCTTCAGAGCTCCATAGCACCATAGCTCCATACCTCCAGAGCTCCAGGGCTCCATAGCTCCATACCTCCAGAGCTCCATACCTCCAGAGCTCCATACCTCCAGAGCTCCATAGCACCAGAGCTCCATGGCTTCAGAGCTCCATAGCACCATAGCTCCATACCTCCAGAGCTCCAGGGCTCCAGGGCTCCATAGCTCCATACCTCCAGAGCTCCATACCTCCAGAGCTCCATACCTCCAGAGCTCCATAGCACCAGAGCTCCATGGCTTCAGAGCTCCATAGCACCATAGCTCCATACCTCCAGAGCTCCAGGGCTCCATAGCTCCATACCTCCAGAGCTCCATACCTCCAGAGCTCCATACCTCCAGAGCTCCATAGCACCAGAGCTCCATGGCTTCAGAGCTCCATAGCACCATAGCTCCATACCTCCAGAGCTCCAGGGCTCCATAGCTCCATACCTCCAGAGCTCCATACCTCCAGAGTTCCATACCTCCAGAGCTCCAGAGCTCCATAGCACCAGAGCTCCATGGCTTCAGAGCTCCATAGCACCATAGCTCCATACCTCCAGAGCTCCAGGGCTCCATAGCTCCATACCTCCAGAGCTCCATACCTCCAGAGCTCCAGAGCTCCATAGCACCAGAGCTCCATGGCTTCAGAGCTCCATAGCACCATAGCTCCATACCTCCAGAGCTCCAGGGCTTCATAGCTCCATACCTCCAGAGCTCCATACCTCCAGAGCTCCAGAGCTCCATAGCACCAGAGCTCCATGGCTTCAGAGCTCCATAGCACCATAGCTCCATACCTCCAGAGCTCCAGGGCTCCAAAGCTCCATACCTCCAGAGCTCCATACCTCCAGAGCTCCATACCTCCAGAGCTCCATAGCTCCATAGCACCAGAGCTCCATAGCTCCATAGCACCAGAGCTCCATAGCACCAGAGCTCCATAGCACCAGAGCTCCATAGCTCCATAGCACCAGAGCTCCATAGCTCCATAGCACCAGAGCTCCATAGCTCCATAGCACCAGAGCTCCATACTTCCAGAGCTCCATAGCTCCATAGCTCCATAGCACCAGAGCTCCATAGCTCCATAGCACCAGAGCTCCATAGCTCCATAGCACCAGAGCTCCATACTTCCATAGCTCCATAGCTCCATACCTCCAGAGCTCCATAGCTCCATAGCTCCATACCTCCAGAGCTCCATAGCTCCAGAGCTCCATAGCTCCATAGCACCAGAGCTCCATAGCTCCATAGCACCAGAGCTCCATACTTCCATAGCTCCAGGGCTCCATAGCTCCAGGGCTCCATAGCTCCATACCTCCAGAGCTCCATAGCTCCATACTTCCAGAGCTCCATAGCTCCATAGCACCAGAGCTCCATAGCTCCATAGCACCAGAGCTCCATAGCTCCATAGCACCAGAGCTCCATAGCTCCATAGCACCAGAGCTCCATAGCTCCATAGCTCCAGGGCTCCATAGCTCCATAGCTCCAGGGCTCCATAGCTCCATAGCTCCAGGGCTCCATAGCTCCATAGCTCCATACCTCCAGAGCTCCATACCTCCAGAGCTCCATACCTCCATAGCACCAGAGCTCCATAGCTCCAGGGCTCCAGGGCTCCATAGCTCCATACCTCCAGAGCTCCATAGCTCCATACTTCCAGAGCTCCATAGCTCCATAGCTCCATACTTCCATAGCTCCATAGCTCCATACTTCCATAGCACCTGAGCTCCATACCTCCAGAGCTCCATAGCTCCAGCCTGGGTGGCTGGTGGCTCCATAGCTCCATACTTCCATAGCTCTAAGTCAGAGAGTTGGCGAAAATTGCACTAAGTGCGAAAGCCCATTCATTTACAACGGCGTGTCCGCCAGGCGGCGACATTTCCCCGTTACCGGTGGCTGCGCGGCGGGTGAGTGACAGAGCTTATCCGAGCGGCTGGAACTCTGCGCCGGCGTGGTCGAGCGTGAGGCCTCGGCCCTTTGGCTGCCTGGTACCTAAAACACTTCCATTGATCCAGCCACGGAGGGTGCTGGCTGGTGGCTCCATACCTCCATAGCTCCATAGCACCAGAGCTCCATAGCTCCATAGCACCAGAGCTCCATGGCTTCAGAGCTCCATAGCACCATAGCTCCATACCTCCAGAGCTCCAGGGCTCCATAGCTCCATACCTCCAGAGCTCCATACCTCCAGAGCTCCATACCTCCAGAGCTCCATAGCACCAGAGCTCCATGGCTTCAGAGCTCCATAGCACCATAGCTCCATACCTCCAGAGCTCCAGGGCTCCATAGCTCCATACCTCCAGAGTTCCATACCTCCAGAGCTCCATACCTCCAGAGCTCCATAGCACCAGAGCTCCATGGCTTCAGAGCTCCATAGCACCATAGCTCCATACCTCCAGAGCTCCAGGGCTCCATAGCTCCATACCTCCAGAGCTCCATACCTCCAGAGCTCCATACCTCCAGAGCTCCAGAGCTCCATAGCACCAGAGCTCCATGGCTTCAGAGCTCCATAGCACCATAGCTCCATACCTCCAGAGCTCCAGGGCTCCATAGCTCCATACCTCCAGAGCTCCATACCTCCAGAGCTCCAGAGCTCCATAGCACCAGAGCTCCATGGCTTCAGAGCTCCATAGCACCATAGCTCCATACCTCCAGAGCTCCAGGGCTCCATAGCTCCATACCTCCAGAGCTCCATACCTCCAGAGCTCCATACCTCCAGAGCTCCATAGCTCCATAGCACCAGAGCTCCATAGCTCCATAGCACCAGAGCTCCATAGCACCAGAGCTCCATAGCACCAGAGCTCCATAGCTCCATAGCACCAGAGCTCCATAGCTCCATAGCACCAGAGCTCCATAGCTCCATAGCACCAGAGCTCCATACTTCCAGAGCTCCATAGCTCCATAGCTCCATAGCACCAGAGCTCCATAGCTCCATAGCACCAGAGCTCCATGGCTTCAGAGCTCCATAGCACAATAGCTCCATACCTCCAGAGCTCCAGAGCTCCAGGGCTCCATAGCTCCATACCTCCAGAGCTCCATACCTCCAGAGCTCCATACCTCCAGAGCTCCATAGCACCAGAGCTCCATAGCTCCATACTTCCATAGCTCCATACTTCCATACCTCCATAGCTCCATACTTCCATAGCACCAGAGCTCCATACTTCCATAGCACCAGAGCTCCATACCTCCAGAGCTCCAGAGCTCCAGCCTGGGTGGCTGGTGGCTCCATAGCTCCATACTTCCATAGCTCTAAGTCAGAGAGTTGGCGAAAATTGCACTAAGTGCGAAAGCCCATTCATTTACAACGGCGTGTCCACAAGGCGGCGACATTTCCCCGTTACCGGTGGCTGCGCGGCGGGTGAGTGACAGAGCTTATCCGAGCGGCTGGAACTCTGCGCCGGCGTGGTCGAGCGTGAGGCCTCGGCCCTTTGGCTGCCTGGTACCTAAAACACTTCCATTGATCCAGCCACGGAGGGTGCTGGCTGGTGGCTCCATACCTCCATAGCTCCATAGCACCAGAGCTCCATAGCTCCATAGCACCAGAGCTCCATGGCTTCAGAGCTCCATAGCACCATAGCTCCATACCTCCAGAGCTCCAGGGCTCCATAGCTCCATACCTCCAGAGCTCCATACCTCCAGAGCTCCATACCTCCAGAGCTCCATAGCACCAGAGCTCCATGGCTTCAGAGCTCCATAGCACCATAGCTCCATACCTCCAGAGCTCCAGGGCTCCATAGCTCCATACCTCCAGAGCTCCATACCTCCAGAGCTCCATACCTCCAGAGCTCCATAGCACCAGAGCTCCATGGCTTCAGAGCTCCATAGCACCATAGCTCCATACCTCCAGAGCTCCAGGGCTCCATAGCTCCATACCTCCAGAGCTCCATACCTCCAGAGCTCCATACCTCCAGAGCTCCATAGCACCAAAGCTCCATGGCTTCAGAGCTCCATAGCACCATAGCTCCATACCTCCAGAGCTCCAGGGCTCCATAGCTCCATACCTCCAGAGCTCCATACCTCCAGAGCTCCATACCTCCAGAGCTCCAGAGCTCCATAGCACCAGAGCTCCATGGCTTCAGAGCTCCATAGCACCATAGCTCCATACCTCCAGAGCTCCAGGGCTCCATAGCTCCATACCTCCAGAGCTCCATACCTCCAGAGCTCCAGAGCTCCATAGCACCAGAGCTCCATGGCTTCAGAGCTCCATAGCACCATAGCTCCATACCTCCAGAGCTCCAGGGCTCCATAGCTCCATACCTCCATACCTCCAGAGCTCCATACCTCCAGAGCTCCAGAGCTCCATAGCACCAGAGCTCCATGGCTTCAGAGCTCCATAGCACCATAGCTCCATACCTCCAGAGTTCCAGGGCTCCAAAGCTCCATACCTCCAGAGCTCCATACCTCCAGAGCTCCATACCTCCAGAGCTCCATAGCTCCATAGCACCAGAGCTCCATAGCTCCATAGCACCAGAGCTCCATAGCACCAGAGCTCCATAGCACCAGAGCTCCATAGCTCCATAGCACCAGAGCTCCATAGCTCCATAGCACCAGAGCTCCATAGCTCCATAGCACCAGAGCTCCATACTTCCAGAGCTCCATAGCTCCATAGCTCCATAGCACCAGAGCTCCATAGCTCCATAGCACCAGAGCTCCATAGCTCCATAGCACCAGAGCTCCATACTTCCATAGCTCCATAGCTCCATACCTCCAGAGCTCCATAGCTCCATAGCTCCATACCTCCAGAG
The DNA here is from genome assembly GCF_054491065.1 of Syngnathus leptorhynchus. NCBI lineage: Eukaryota > Metazoa > Chordata > Actinopteri > Syngnathiformes > Syngnathidae > Syngnathus > Syngnathus leptorhynchus. The sequence continues at coordinate 1,563,662 of NW_028231993.1, read as the reverse complement.
CTCCATAGCTCCAGAGCTCCATAGCTCCATAGCACCAGAGCTCCATAGCTCCATAGCACCAGAGCTCCATACTTCCATAGCTCCAGGGCTCCATAGCTCCAGGGCTCCATAGCTCCATACCTCCAGAGCTCCATAGCTCCATACTTCCAGAGCTCCATAGCTCCATAGCACCAGAGCTCCATAGCTCCATAGCACCAGAGCTCCATAGCTCCATAGCACCAGAGCTCCATAGCTCCATAGCACCAGAGCTCCATAGCTCCATAGCTCCAGGGCTCCATAGCTCCATAGCTCCAGGGCTCCATAGCTCCATAGCTCCATACCTCCAGAGCTCCATACCTCCAGAGCTCCATACTTCCATAGCACCTGAGCTCCATACCTCCAGAGCTCCATAGCTCCAGCCTGGGTGGCTGGTGGCTCCATAGCTCCATACTTCCATAGCTCTAAGTCAGAGAGTTGGCGAAAATTGCACTAAGTGCGAAAGCCCATTCATTTACAACGGCGTGTCCGCCAGGCGGCGACATTTCCCCGTTACCGGTGGCTGCGCGGCGGGTGAGTGACAGAGCTTATCCGAGCGGCTGGAACTCTGCGCCGGCGTGGTCGAGCATGAGGCCTCGGCCCTTTGGCTGCCTGGTACCTAAAACACTTCCATTGATCCAGCCACGGAGGGTGCTGGCTGGTGGCTCCATACCTCCATAGCTCCATAGCACCAGAGCTCCATAGCTCCATAGCACCAGAGCTCCATGGCTTCAGAGCTCCATAGCACCATAGCTCCATACCTCCAGAGCTCCAGGGCTCCAAAGCTCCATACCTCCAGAGCTCCATACCTCCAGAGCTCCATACCTCCAGAGCTCCATAGCTCCATAGCACCAGAGCTCCATAGCTCCATAGCACCAGAGCTCCATAGCACCATAGCTCCATAGCACCAGAGCTCCATAGCTCCATAGCACCAGAGCTCCATAGCTCCATAGCACCAGAGCTCCATAGCTCCATAGCACCAGAGCTCCATACTTCCAGAGCTCCATAGCTCCATAGCTCCATAGCACCAGAGCTCCATAGCTCCATAGCACCAGAGCTCCATAGCTCCATAGCACCAGAGCTCCATACTTCCATAGCTCCATAGCTCCATACCTCCAGAGCTCCATAGCTCCATACCTCCAGAGCTCCATAGCTCCAGAGCTCCATAGCTCCATAGCACCAGAGCTCCATAGCTCCATAGCACCAGAGCTCCATACTTCCATAGCTCCAGGGCTCCATAGCTCCAGGGCTCCATAGCTCCATACCTCCAGAGCTCCATAGCTCCATACTTCCAGAGCTCCATAGCTCCATAGCACCAGAGCTCCATAGCTCCATAGCACCAGAGCTCCATAGCTCCATAGCACCAGAGCTCCATAGCTCCATAGCACCAGAGCTCCATAGCTCCATAGCTCCAGGGCTCCATAGCTCCATAGCTCCAGGGCTCCATAGCTCCATAGCTCCAGGGCTCCATAGCTCCAGGGCTCCAGGGCTCCATAGCTCCATACCTCCAGAGCTCCATAGCTCCATACTTCCAGAGCTCCATAGCTCCATAGCTCCATACTTCCATAGCTCCATAGCTCCATACTTCCATAGCACCAGAGCTCCATACCTCCAGAGCTCCATAGCTCCAGCCTGGGTGGCTGGTGGCTCCATAGCTCCATACTTCCATAGCTCCAGTCAGAGAGTTGGCAAAAATTGCACTAAGTGCGAAAGCCCATTCATTTACAACGGCGTGTCCACAAGGCGGCGACATTTCCCCGTTACCGGTGGCTGCGCGGCGGGTGAGTGACAGAGCTTATCCGAGCGGCTGGAACTCTGCGCCGGCGTGGTCGAGCGTGAGGCCTCGGCCCTTTGGCTGCCTGGTACCTAAAACACTTCCATTGATCCAGCCACGGAGGGTGCTGGCTGGTGGCTCCATACCTCCATAGCTCCATAGCACCAGAGCTCCATAGCTCCATAGCACCAGAGCTCCATGGCTTCAGAGCTCCATAGCACCATAGCTCCATACCTCCAGAGCTCCAGGGCTCCATAGCTCCATACCTCCAGAGCTCCATACCTCCAGAGCTCCATACCTCCAGAGCTCCATAGCACCAGAGCTCCATGGCTTCAGAGCTCCATAGCACCATAGCTCCATACCTCCAGAGCTCCAGGGCTCCATAGCTCCATACCTCCAGAGCTCCAGAGCTCCATACCTCCAGAGCTCCATACCTCCAGAGCTCCATAGCACCAGAGCTCCATGGCTTCAGAGCTCCATAGCACCATAGCTCCATACCTCCAGAGCTCCAGGGCTCCATAGCTCCATACCTCCAGAGCTCCATACCTCCAGAGCTCCATACCTCCAGAGCTCCATAGCACCAGAGCTCCATGGCTTCAGAGCTCCATAGCACCATAGCTCCATACCTCCAGAGCTCCAGGGCTCCATAGCTCCATACCTCCAGAGCTCCATACCTCCAGAGCTCCATACCTCCAGAGCTCCAGAGCTCCATAGCACCAGAGCTCCATGGCTTCAGAGCTCCATAGCACCATAGCTCCATACCTCCAGAGCTCCAGGGCTCCATAGCTCCATACCTCCAGAGCTCCATACCTCCAGAGCTCCAGAGCTCCATAGCACCAGAGCTCCATGGCTTCAGAGCTCCATAGCACCATAGCTCCATACCTCCAGAGCTCCAGGGCTCCATAGCTCCATACCTCCAGAGCTCCATACCTCCAGAGCTCCAGAGCTCCATAGCACCAGAGCTCCATGGCTTCAGAGCTCCATAGCACCATAGCTCCATACCTCCAGAGATCCAGGGCTCCAAAGCTCCATACCTCCAGAGCTCCATACCTCCAGAGCTCCATACCTCCAGAGCTCCATAGCTCCATAGCACCAGAGCTCCATAGCTCCATAGCACCAGAGCTCCATAGCACCAGAGCTCCATAGCACCAGAGCTCCATAGCTCCATAGCACCAGAGCTCCATAGCTCCATAGCACCAGAGCTCCATAGCTCCATAGCACCAGAGCTCCATACTTCCAGAGCTCCATAGCTCCATAGCTCCATAACACCAGAGCTCCATAGCTCCATAGCACCAGAGCTCCATAGCTCCATAGCACCAGAGCTCCATACTTCCATAGCTCCATAGCTCCATACCTCCAGAGCTCCATAGCTCCATAGCTCCATACCTCCAGAGCTCCATAGCTCCAGAGCTCCATAGCTCCATAGCACCAGAGCTCCATAGCTCCATAGCACCAGAGCTCCATACTTCCATAGCTCCAGGGCTCCATAGCTCCAGGGCTCCATAGCTCCATACTTCCAGAGCTCCATAGCTCCATAGCACCAGAGCTCCATAGCTCCATAGCACCAGAGCTCCATAGCTCCATAGCACCAGAGCTCCATAGCTCCATAGCACCAGAGCTCCATAGCTCCATAGCTCCAGGGCTCCATAGCTCCATAGCTCCAGGGCTCCATAGCTCCATAGCTCCAGGGCTCCATAGCTCCATAGCTCCATACCTCCAGAGCTCCATACCTCCAGAGCTCCATACCTCCATAGCACCAGAGCTCCATAGCTCCAGGGCTCCAGGGCTCCATAGCTCCATACCTCCAGAGCTCCATAGCTCCATACTTCCAGAGCTCCATAGCTCCATAGCTCCATACTTCCATAGCTCCATAGCTCCATACTTCCATAGCACCTGAGCTCCATACCTCCAGAGCTCCATAGCTCCAGCCTGGGTGGCTGGTGGCTCCATAGCTCCATACTTCCATAGCTCTAAGTCAGAGAGTTGGCGAAAATTGCACTAAGTGCGAAAGCCCATTCATTTACAACGGCGTGTCCGCCAGGCGGCGACATTTCCCCGTTACCGGTGGCTGCGCGGCGGGTGAGTGACAGAGCTTATCCGAGCGGCTGGAACTCTGCGCCGGCGTGGTCGAGCGTGAGGCCTCGGCCCTTTGGCTGCCTGGTACCTAAAACACTTCCATTGATCCAGCCACGGAGGGTGCTGGCTGGTGGCTCCATACCTCCATAGCTCCATAGCACCAGAGCTCCATAGCTCCATAGCACCAGAGCTCCATGGCTTCAGAGCTCCATAGCACCATAGCTCCATACCTCCAGAGCTCCAGGGCTCCATAGCTCCATACCTCCAGAGCTCCATACCTCCAGAGCTCCATACCTCCAGAGCTCCATAGCACCAGAGCTCCATGGCTTCAGAGCTCCATAGCACCATAGCTCCATACCTCCAGAGCTCCAGGGCTCCATAGCTCCATACCTCCAGAGCTCCATACCTCCAGAGCTCCATACCTCCAGAGCTCCATAGCACCAGAGCTCCATGGCTTCAGAGCTCCATAGCACCATAGCTCCATACCTCCAGAGCTCCAGGGTTCCATAGCTCCATACCTCCAGAGCTCCATACCTCCAGAGCTCCATACCTCCAGAGCTCCATAGCACCAGAGCTCCATGGCTTCAGAGCTCCATAGCACCATAGCTCCATACCTCCAGAGCTCCAGGGCTCCATAGCTCCATACCTCCAGAGCTCCATACCTCCAGAGCTCCATACCTCCAGAGCTCCATAGCACCAGAGCTCCATGGCTTCAGAGCTCCATAGCACCATAGCTCCATACCTCCAGAGCTCCAGGGTTCCATAGCTCCATACCTCCAGAGCTCCATACCTCCAGAGCTCCATACCTCCAGAGCTCCAGAGCTCCATAGCACCAGAGCTCCATGGCTTCAGAGCTCCATAGCACCATAGCTCCATACCTCCAGAGCTCCAGGGCTCCATAGCTCCATACCTCCAGAGCTCCATACCTCCAGAGCTCCAGAGCTCCATAGCACCAGAGCTCCATGGCTTCAGAGCTCCATAGCACCATAGCTCCATACCTCCAGAGCTCCAGGGCTCCATAGCTCCATACCTCCAGAGCTCCATACCTCCAGAGCTCCAGAGCTCCATAGCACCAGAGCTCCATGGCTTCAGAGCTCCATAGCACCATAGCTCCATACCTCCAGAGCTCCAGGGCTCCAAAGCTCCATACCTCCAGAGCTCCATACCTCCAGAGCTCCATACCTCCAGAGCTCCATAGCTCCATAGCACCAGAGCTCCATAGCTCCATAGCACCAGAGCTCCGTAGCACCAGAGCTCCATAGCACCAGAGCTCCATAGCTCCATAGCACCAGAGCTCCATAGCTCCATAGCACCAGAGCTCCATAGCTCCATAGCACCAGAGCTCCATACTTCCAGAGCTCCATAGCTCCATAGCACCAGAGCTCCATAGCTCCATAGCACCAGAGCTCCATAGCTCCATAGCACCAGAGCTCCATACTTCCATAGCTCCATAGCTCCATACCTCCAGAGCTCCATAGCTCCATAGCTCCATACCTCCAGAGCTCCATAGCTCCAGAGCTCCATAGCTCCATAGCACCAGAGCTCCATAGCTCCATAGCACCAGAGCTCCATACTTCCATAGCTCCAGGGCTCCATAGCTCCAGGGCTCCATAGCTCCATACCTCCAGAGCTCCATAGCTCCATACTTCCAGAGCTCCATAGCTCCATAGCACCAGAGCTCCATAGCTCCATAGCACCAGAGCTCCATAGCTCCATAGCACCAGAGCTCCATAGCTCCATAGCACCAGAGCTCCATAGCTCCATAGCTCCAGGGCTCCATAGCTCCACAGCTCCAGGGCTCCATAGCTCCATAGCTCCAGGGCTCCATAGCTCCATAGCTCCATACCTCCAGAGCTCCATACCTCCAGAGCTCCATACCTCCATAGCACCAGAGCTCCATAGCTCCAGGGCTCCAGGGCTCCATAGCTCCATACCTCCAGAGCTCCATAGCTCCATACTTCCAGAGCTCCATAGCTCCATAGCTCCATACTTCCATAGCTCCATAGCTCCATACTTCCATAGCACCTGAGCTCCATACCTCCAGAGCTCCATAGCTCCAGACTGGGTGGCTGGTGGCTCCATAGCTCCATACTTCCATAGCTCTAAGTCAGAGAGTTGGCGAAAATTGCACTAAGTGCGAAAGCCCATTCATTTACAACGGCGTGTCCGCCAGGCGGCGACATTTCCCCGTTACCGGTGGCTGCGCGGCGGGTGAGTGACAGAGCTTATCCGAGCGGCTGGAACTCTGCGCCGGCGTGGTCGAGCGTGAGGCCTCGGCCCTTTGGCTGCCTGGTACCTAAAACACTTCCATTGATCCAGCCACGGAGGGTGCTGGCTGGTGGCTCCATACCTCCATAGCTCCATAGCACCAGAGCTCCATAGCTCCATAGCACCAGAGCTCCATGGCTTCAGAGCTCCATAGCACCATAGCTCCATACCTCCAGAGCTCCAGGGCTCCATAGCTCCATACCTCCAGAGCTCCATACCTCCAGAGCTCCATACCTCCAGAGCTCCATAGCACCAGAGCTCCATGGCTTCAGAGCTCCATAGCACCATAGCTCCATACCTCCAGAGCTCCAGGGCTCCATAGCTCCATACCTCCAGAGCTCCATACCTCCAGAGCTCCATACCTCCAGAGCTCCATAGCACCAGAGCTCCATGGCTTCAGAGCTCCATAGCACCATAGCTCCATACCTCCAGAGCTCCAGGGCTCCATAGCTCCATACCTCCAGAGCTCCATACCTCCAGAGCTCCATACCTCCAGAGCTCCAGAGCTCCATAGCACCAGAGCTCCATGGCTTCAGAGCTCCATAGCACCATAGCTCCATACCTCCAGAGCTCCAGGGCTCCATAGCTCCATACCTCCAGAGCTCCATACCTCCAGAGCTCCAGAGCTCCATAGCACCAGAGCTCCATGGCTTCAGAGCTCCATAGCACCATAGCTCCATACCTCCAGAGCTCCAGGGCTCCATAGCTCCATACCTCCAGAGCTCCATACCTCCAGAGCTCCATACCTCCAGAGCTCCATAGCTCCATAGCACCAGAGCTCCATAGCTCCATAGCACCAGAGCTCCATAGCACCAGAGCTCCATAGCACCAGAGCTCCATAGCTCCATAGCACCAGAGCTCCATAGCTCCATAGCACCAGAGCTCCATAGCTCCATAGCACCAGAGCTCCATACTTCCAGAGCTCCATAGCTCCATAGCTCCATAGCACCAGAGCTCCATAGCTCCATAGCACCAGAGCTCCATGGCTTCAGAGCTCCATAGCACCATAGCTCCATACCTCCAGAGCTCCAGGGCTCCATAGCTCCATACCTCCAGAGCTCCATACCTCCAGAGCTCCATACCTCCAGAGCTCCATAGCACCAGAGCTCCATAGCTCCATAGCACCAGAGCTCCATAGCACCAGAGCTCCATAGCACCAGAGCTCCATAGCTCCATAGCACCAGAGCTCCATAGCTCCATAGCACCAGAGCTCCATACTTCCAGAGCTCCATAGCTCCATAGCTCCATAGCACCAGAGCTCCATAGCTCCATAGCACCAGAGCTCCATAGCTCCATAGCACCAGAGCTCCATACTTCCATAGCTCCATAGCTCCATACCTCCAGAGCTCCATAGCTCCATAGCTCCATACCTCCAGAGCTCCATAGCTCCAGAGCTCCATAGCTCCATAGCTCCATAGCACCAGAGCTCCATAGCTCCATAGCACCAGAGCTCCATACTTCCATAGCTCCAGGGCTCCATAGCTCCAGGGCTCCATACCTCCAGAGCTCCATAGCTCCATACTTCCAGAGCTCCATAGCTCCATACTTCCATAGCTCCATACTTCCATACCTCCATAGCTCCATACTTCCATAGCACCAGAGCTCCATACTTCCATAGCACCAGAGCTCCATACCTCCAGAGCTCCAGAGCACCAGAGCTCCATAGCTCCATAGCACCAGAGCTCCATAGCTCCATAGCACCAGAGCTCCATAGCTCCATAGCACCAGAGCTCCATACTTCCAGAGCTCCATAGCTCCATAGCTCCATAGCACCAGAGCTCCATAGCTCCATAGCACCAGAGCTCCATGGCTTCAGAGCTCCATAGCACCATAGCTCCATACCTCCAGAGCTCCAGGGCTCCATAGCTCCATACCTCCAGAGCTCCATACCTCCAGAGCTCCATACCTCCAGAGCTCCATAGCACCAGAGCTCCATAGCTCCATAGCACCAGAGCTCCATAGCACCAGAGCTCCATAGCACCAGAGCTCCATAGCTCCATAGCACCAGAGCTCCATAGCTCCATAGCACCAGAGCTCCATACTTCCAGAGCTCCATAGCTCCATAGCTCCATAGCACCAGAGCTCCATAGCTCCATAGCACCAGAGCTCCATAGCTCCATAGCACCAGAGCTCCATACTTCCATAGCTCCATAGCTCCATACCTCCAGAGCTCCATAGCTCCATAGCTCCATACCTCCAGAGCTCCATAGCTCCAGAGCTCCATAGCTCCATAGCTCCATAGCACCAGAGCTCCATAGCTCCATAGCACCAGAGCTCCATACTTCCATAGCTCCAGGGCTCCATAGCTCCAGGGCTCCATACCTCCAGAGCTCCATAGCTCCATACTTCCAGAGCTCCATAGCTCCATCCTTCCATAGCTCCATACTTCCATACCTCCATAGCTCCATACTTCCATAGCACCAGAGCTCCATACTTCCATAGCACCAGAGCTCCATACCTCCAGAGCTCCAGAGCTCCAGCCTGGGTGGCTGGTGGCTCCATAGCTCCATACTTCCATAGCTCTAAGTCAGAGAGTTGGCGAAAATTGCACTAAGTGCGAAAGCCCATTCATTTACAACGGCGTGTCCGCCAGGCGGCGACATTTCCCCGTTACCGGTGGCTGCGCGGCGGGTGAGTGACAGAGCTTATCCGAGCGGCTGGAACTCTGCGCCGGCGTGGTCGAGAGTGAGGCCTCGGCCCTTTGGCTGCCTGGTACCTAAAACACTTCCATTGATCCAGCCACGGAGGGTGCTGGCTGGTGGCTCCATACCTCCATAGCTCCATAGCACCAGAGCTCCATAGCTCCATAGCACCAGAGCTCCATGGCTTCAGAGCTCCATAGCACCATAGCTCCATACCTCCAGAGCTCCAGGGCTCCATAGCTCCATACCTCCAGAGCTCCATACCTCCAGAGCTCCATACCTCCAGAGCTCCATAGCACCAGAGCTCCATGGCTTCAGAGCTCCATAGCACCATAGCTCCATACCTCCAGAGCTCCAGGGCTCCATAGCTCCATACCTCCAGAGCTCCATACCTCCAGAGCTCCATACCTCCAGAGCTCCATAGCACCAGAGCTCCATGGCTTCAGAGCTCCATAGCACCATAGCTCCATACCTCCAGAGCTCCAGGGCTCCATAGCTCCATACCTCCAGAGCTCCATACCTCCAGAGCTCCATACCTCCAGAGCTCCAGAGCTCCATAGCACCAGAGCTCCATGGCTTCAGAGCTCCATAGCTCCATACCTCCAGAGCTCCAGGGCTCCATAGCTCCATACCTCCAGAGCTCCATACCTCCAGAGCTCCAGAGCTCCATAGCACCAGAGCTCCATGGCTTCAGAGCTCCATAGCACCATAGCTCCATACCTCCAGAGCTCCAGGGCTCCATAGCTCCATACCTCCAGAGCTCCATACCTCCAGAGCTCCATACCTCCAGAGCTCCATAGCTCCATAGCACCAGAGCTCCATAGCTCCATAGCACCAGAGCTCCATAGCACCAGAGCTCCATAGCACCAGAGCTCCATAGCTCCATAGCACCAGAGCTCCATAGCTCCATAGCACCAGAGCTCCATACTTCCAGAGCTCCATAGCTCCATAGCTCCATAGCACCAGAGCTCCATAGCTCCATAGCACCAGAGCTCCATAGCTCCATAGCACCAGAGCTCCATACTTCCATAGCTCCATAGCTCCATACCTCCAGAGCTCCATAGCTCCATAGCTCCATACCTCCAGAGCTCCATAGCTCCAGAGCTCCATAGCTCCATAGCTCCATAGCACCAGAGCTCCATAGCTCCATAGCACCAGAGCTCCATACTTCCATAGCTCCAGGGCTCCATAGCTCCAGGGCTCCATACCTCCAGAGCTCCATAGCTCCATACTTCCAGAGCTCCATAGCTCCATACTTCCATAGCTCCATACTTCCATACCTCCATAGCTCCATACTTCCATAGCACCAGAGCTCCATACTTCCATAGCACCAGAGCTCCATACCTCCAGAGCTCCAGAGCTCCAGCCTGGGTGGCTGGTGGCTCCATAGCTCCATACTTCCATAGCTCTAAGTCAGAGAGTTGGCGAAAATTGCACTAAGTGCGAAAGCCCATTCATTTACAACGGCGTGTCCACAAGGCGGCGACATTTCCCCGTTACCGGTGGCTGCGCGGCGGGTGAGTGACAGAGCTTATCCGAGCGGCTGGAACTCTGCGCCGGCGTGGTCGAGCGTGAGGCCTCGGCCCTTTGGCTGCCTGGTACCTAAAACACTTCCATTGATCCAGCCACGGAGGGTGCTGGCTGGTGGCTCCATACCTCCATAGCTCCATAGCACCAGAGCTCCATAGCTCCATAGCACCAGAGCTCCATGGCTTCAGAGCTCCATAGCACCATAGCTCCATACCTCCAGAGCTCCAGGGCTCCATAGCTCCATACCTCCAGAGCTCCATACCTCCAGAGCTCCATACCTCCAGAGCTCCATAGCACCAGAGCTCCATGGCTTCAGAGCTCCATAGCACCATAGCTCCATACCTCCAGAGCTCCAGGGCTCCATAGCTCCATACCTCCAGAGCTCCATACCTCCAGAGCTCCATACCTCCAGAGCTCCATAGCACCAGAGCTCCATGGCTTCAGAGCTCCATAGCACCATAGCTCCATACCTCCAGAGCTCCAGGGCTCCATAGCTCCATACCTCCAGAGCTCCATACCTCCAGAGCTCCATACCTCCAGAGCTCCATAGCACCAGAGCTCCATGGCTTCAGAGCTCCATAGCACCATAGCTCCATACCTCCAGAGCTCCAGGGCTCCATAGCTCCATACCTCCAGAGCTCCATACCTCCAGAGCTCCATACCTCCAGAGCTCCAGAGCTCCATAGCACCAGAGCTCCATGGCTTCAGAGCTCCATAGCACCATAGCTCCATACCTCCAGAGCTCCAGGGCTCCATAGCTCCATACCTCCAGAGCTCCATACCTCCAGAGCTCCAGAGCTCCATAGCACCAGAGCTCCATGGCTTCAGAGCTCCATAGCACCATAGCTCCATACCTCCAGAGCTCCAGGGCTCCATAGCTCCATACCTCCAGAGCTCCATACCTCCAGAGCTCCAGAGCTCCATAGCACCAGAGCTCCATGGCTTCAGAGCTCCATAGCACCATAGCTCCATACCTCCAGAGTTCCAGGGCTCCAAAGCTCCATACCTCCAGAGCTCCATACCTCCAGAGCTCCATACCTCCAGAGCTCCATAGCTCCATAGCACCAGAGCTCCATAGCTCCATAGCACCAGAGCTCCATAGCACCAGAGCTCCATAGCACCAGAGCTCCATAGCTCCATAGCACCAGAGCTCCATAGCTCCATAGCACCAGAGCTCCATAGCTCCAGAGCACCAGAGCTCCATACTTCCAGAGCTCCATAGCTCCATAGCTCCATAGCACCAGAGCTCCATAGCTCCATAGCACCAGAGCTCCATAGCTCCATAGCACCAGAGCTCCATACTTCCATAGCTCCATAGCTCCATACCTCCAGAGCTCCATAGCTCCATAGCTCCATACCTCCAGAGCTCCATAGCTCCAGAGCTCCATAGCTCCATAGCACCAGAGCTCCATAGCTCCATAGCACCAGAGCTCCATACTTCCATAGCTCCAGGGCTCCATAGCTCCAGGGCTCCATAGCTCCATACCTCCAGAGCTCCATAGCTCCATACTTCCAGAGCTCCATAGCTCCATAGCACCAGAGCTCCATAGCTCCATAGCACCAGAGCTCCATAGCTCCATAGCACCAGAGCTCCATAGCTCCATAGCACCAGAGCTCCATAGCTCCATAGCTCCAGGGCTCCATAGCTCCATAGCTCCAGGGCTCCATAGCTCCATAGCTCCAGGGCTCCATAGCTCCATAGGTCCATACCTCCAGAGCTCCATACCTCCAGAGCTCCATACCTCCATAGCACCAGAGCTCCATAGCTCCAGGGCTCCAGGGCTCCATAGCTCCATACCTCCAGAGCTCCATAGCTCCATACTTCCAGAGCTCCATAGCTCCATAGCTCCATACTTCCATAGCTCCATAGCTCCATACTTCCATAGCACCTGAGCTCCATACCTCCAGAGCTCCATAGCTCCAGCCTGGGTGGCTGGTGGCTCCATAGCTCCATACTTCCATAGCTCTAAGTCAGAGAGTTGGCGAAAATTGCACTAAGTGCGAAAGCCCATTCATTTACAACGGCGTGTCCGCCAGGCGGCGACATTTCCCCGTTACCGGTGGCTGCGCGGCGGGTGAGTGACAGAGCTTATCCGAGCGGCTGGAACTCTGCGCCGGCGTGGTCGAGCATGAGGCCTCGGCCCTTTGGCTGCCTGGTACCTAAAACACTTCCATTGATCCAGCCACGGAGGGTGCTGGCTGGTGGCTCCATACCTCCATAGCTCCATAGCACCAGAGCTCCATAGCTCCATAGCACCAGAGCTCCATGGCTTCAGAGCTCCATAGCACCATAGCTCCATACCTCCAGAGCTCCAGGGCTCCATAGCTCCATACCTCCAGAGCTCCATACCTCCAGAGCTCCATACCTTCAGAGCTCCATAGCACCAGAGCTCCATGGCTTCAGAGCTCCATAGCACCATAGCTCCATACCTCCAGAGCTCCAGGGCTCCATAGCTCCATACCTCCAGAGCTCCATACCTCCAGAGCTCCATACCTCCAGAGCTCCATAGCACCAGAGCTCCATGGCTTCAGAGCTCCATAGCACCATAGCTCCATACCTCCAGAGCTCCAGGGCTCCATAGCTCCATACCTCCAGAGCTCCATACCTCCAGAGCTCCATACCTCCAGAGCTCCATAGCACCAGAGCTCCATGGCTTCAGAGCTCCATAGCACCATAGCTCCATACCTCCAGAGCTCCAGGGCTCCATAGCTCCATACCTCCAGAGCTCCATACCTCCAGAGCTCCATAGCTCCATAGCACCAGAGCTCCATGGCTTCAGAGCTCCATAGCACCATAGCTCCATACCTCCAGAGCTCCAGGGCTCCATAGCTCCATACCTCCAGAGCTCCATACCTCCAGAGCTCCATACCTCCAGAACTCCATAGCTCCATAGCACCAGAGCTCCATAGCTCCATAGCACCAGAGCTCCATAGCACCAGAGCTCCATAGCACCAGAGCTCCATAGCTCCATAGCACCAGAGCTCCATAGCTCCATAGCACCAGAGCTCCATAGCTCCATAGCACCAGAGCTCCATACTTCCAGAGCTCCATAGCTCCATAGCTCCATAGCACCAGAGCTCCATAGCTCCATAGCACCAGAGCTCCATGGCTTCAGAGCTCCATAGCACCATAGCTCCATACCTCCAGAGCTCCAGGGCTCCATAGCTCCATACCTCCAGAGCTCCATACCTCCAGAGCTCCATACCTCCAGAGCTCCATAGCACCAGAGCTCCATAGCTCCATAGCACCAGAGCTCCATAGCACCAGAGCTCCATAGCACCAGAGCTCCATAGCTCCATAGCACCAGAGCTCCATAGCTCCATAGCACCAGAGCTCCATACTTCCAGAGCTCCATAGCTCCATAGCACCAGAGCTCCATAGCTCCATAGCACCAGAGCTCCATAGCTCCATAGCACCAGAGCTCCATACTTCCATAGCTCCATAGCTCCATACCTCCAGAGCTCCATAGCTCCATAGCTCCATACCTCCAGAGCTCCATAGCTCCAGAGCTCCATAGCTCCATAGCTCCATAGCACCAGAGCTCCATAGCTCCATAGCACCAGAGCTCCATACTTCCATAGCTCCAGGGCTCCATAGCTCCAGGGCTCCATACCTCCAGAGCTCCATAGCTCCATACTTCCAGAGCTCCATAGCTCCATACTTCCATAGCTCCATACTTCCATACCTCCATAGCTCCATACTTCCATAGCACCAGAGCTCCATACTTCCATAGCACCAGAGCTCCATACCTCCAGAGCTCCAGAGCTCCAGCCTGGGTGGCTGGTGGCTCCATAGCTCCATACTTCCATAGCTCTAAGTCAGAGAGTTGGCGAAAATTGCACTAAGTGCGAAAGCCCATTCATTTACAACGGCGTGTCCACAAGGCGGCGACATTTCCCCGTTACCGGTGGCTGCGCGGCGGGTGAGTGACAGAGCTTATCTGAGCGGCTGGAACTCTGCGCCGGCGTGGTCGAGCGTGAGGCCTCGGCCCTTTGGCTGCCTGGTACCTAAAACACTTCCATTGATCCAGCCACGGAGGGTGCTGGCTGGTGGCTCCATACCTCCATAGCTCCATAGCACCAGAGCTCCATAGCTCCATAGCACCAGAGCTCCATGGCTTCAGAGCTCCATAGCACCATAGCTCCATACCTCCAGAGCTCCAGGGCTCCATAGCTCCATACCTCCAGAGCTCCATACCTCCAGAGCTCCATACCTCCAGAGCTCCATAGCACCAGAGCTCCATGGCTTCAGAGCTCCATAGCACCATAGCTCCATACCTCCAGAGCTCCAGGGCTCCATAGCTCCATACCTCCAGAGCTCCATACCTCCAGAGCTCCATACCTCCAGAGCTCCATAGCACCAGAGCTCCATGGCTTCAGAGCTCCATAGCACCATAGCTCCATACCTCCAGAGCTCCAGGGCTCCATAGCTCCATACCTCCAGAGCTCCATACCTCCAGAGCTCCATACCTCCAGAGCTCCAGAGCTCCATAGCACCAGAGCTCCAGGGCTCCATAGCTCCAGGGCTCCATAGCTCCATACCTCCAGAGCTCCATAGCTCCATACTTCCAGAGCTCCATAGCTCCATAGCACCAGAGCTCCATAGCTCCATAGCACCAGAGCTCCATAGCTCCATAGCACCAGAGCTCCATAGCTCCATAGCACCAGAGCTCCATAGCTCCATAGCTCCAGGGCTCCATAGCTCCATAGCTCCAGGGCTCCATAGCTCCATAGCTCCAGGGCTCCATAGCTCCATAGCTCCATACCTCCAGAGCTCCATACCTCCAGAGCTCCATACCTCCATAGCACCAGAGCTCCATAGCTCCAGGGCTCCAGGGCTCCATAGCTCCATACCTCCAGAGCTCCATAGCTCCATACTTCCAGAGCTCCATAGCTCCATAGCTCCATACTTCCATAGCTCCATAGCTCCATACTTCCATAGCACCTGAGCTCCATACCTCCAGAGCTCCATAGCTCCAGCCTGGGTGGCTGGTGGCTCCATAGCTCCATACTTCCATAGCTCTGTCAGAGAGTTGGCGAAAATTGCACTAAGTGCGAAAGCCCATTCATTTACAACGGCGTGTCCGCCAGGCGGCGACATTTCCCCGTTACCGGTGGCTGCGCGGCGGGTGAGTGACAGAGCTTATCCGAGCGGCTGGAACTCTGCGCCGGCGTGGTCGAGCGTGAGGCCTCGGCCCTTTGGCTGCCTGGTACCTAAAACACTTCCATTGATCCAGCCACGGAGGGTGCTGGCTGGTGGCTCCATACCTCCATAGCTCCATAGCACCAGAGCTCCAGAGCTCCATAGCACCAGAGCTCCATGGCTTCAGAGCTCCATAGCACCATAGCTCCATACCTCCAGAGCTCCAGGGCTCCATAGCTCCATACCTCCAGAGCTCCATACCTCCAGAGCTCCATACCTCCAGAGCTCCATAGCTCCATAGCACCAGAGCTCCATAGCTCCATAGCACCAGAGCTCCATAGCACCAGAGCTCCATAGCACCAGAGCTCCATAGCTCCATAGCACCAGAGCTCCATAGCTCCATAGCACCAGAGCTCCATAGCTCCATAGCACCAGAGCTCCATACTTCCAGAGCTCCATAGCTCCATAGCTCCATAGCACCAGAGCTCCATAGCTCCATAGCACCAGAGCTCCATGGCTTCAGAGCTCCATAGCACCATAGCTCCATACCTCCAGAGCTCCAGGGCTCCATAGCTCCATACCTCCAGAGCTCCATACCTCCAGAGCTCCATACCTCCAGAGCTCCATAGCACCAGAGCTCCATAGCTCCATAGCACCAGAGCTCCATAGCACCAGAGCTCCATAGCTCCATAGCACCAGAGCTCCATAGCTCCATAGCACCAGAGCTCCATACTTCCAGAGCTCCATAGCTCCATAGCTCCATAGCACCAGAGCTCCATAGCTCCATAGCACCAGAGCTCCATAGCTCCATAGCACCAGAGCTCCATACTTCCATAGCTCCATAGCTCCATACCTCCAGAGCTCCATAGCTCCATAGCTCCATACCTCCAGAGCTCCATAGCTCCAGAGCTCCATAGCTCCATAGCTCCATAGCACCAGAGCTCCATAGCTCCATAGCACCAGAGCTCCATACTTCCATAGCTCCAGGGCTCCATAGCTCCAGGGCTCCATACCTCCAGAGCTCCATAGCTCCATACTTCCAGAGCTCCATAGCTCCATACTTCCATAGCTCCATACTTCCATACCTCCATAGCTCCATACTTCCATAGCACCAGAGCTCCATACTTCCATAGCACCAGAGCTCCATACCTCCAGAGCTCCAGAGCTCCAGCCTGGGTGGCTGGTGGCTCCATAGCTCCATACTTCCATAGCTCTAAGTCAGAGAGTTGGCGAAAATTGCACTAAGTGCGAAAGCCCATTCATTTACAACGGCGTGTCCACAAGGCGGCGACATTTCCCCGTTACCGGTGGCTGCGCGGCGGGTGAGTGACAGAGCTTATCCGAGCGGCTGGAACTCTGCGCCGGCGTGGTCGAGCGTGAGGCCTCGGCCCTTTGGCTGCCTGGTACCTAAAACACTTCCATTGATCCAGCCACGGAGGGTGCTGGCTGGTGGCTCCATACCTCCATAGCTCCATAGCACCAGAGCTCCATAGCTCCATAGCACCAGAGCTCCATGGCTTCAGAGCTCCATAGCACCATAGCTCCATACCTCCATAGCTCCAGGGCTCCATAGCTCCATACCTCCAGAGCTCCATACCTCCAGAGCTCCATACCTCCAGAGCTCCATAGCACCAGAGCTCCATGGCTTCAGAGCTCCATAGCACCATAGCTCCATACCTCCAGAGCTCCAGGGCTCCATAGCTCCATACCTCCAGAGCTCCATACCTCCAGAGCTCCATACCTCCAGAGCTCCAGAGCTCCATAGCACCAGAGCTCCATGGCTTCAGAGCTCCATAGCACCATAGCTCCATACCTCCAGAGCTCCAGGGCTCCATAGCTCCATACCTCCAGAGCTCCATACCTCCAGAGCTCCAGAGCTCCATAGCACCAGAGCTCCATGGCTTCAGAGCTCCATAGCACCATAGCTCCATACCTCCAGAGCTCCAGGGCTCCATAGCTCCATACCTCCAGAGCTCCATACCTCCAGAGCTCCAGAGCTCCATAGCACCAGAGCTCCATGGCTTCAGAGCTCCATAGCACCATAGCTCCATACCTCCAGAGCTCCAGGGCTCCAAAGCTCCATACCTCCAGAGCTCCATACCTCCAGAGCTCCATACCTCCAGAGCTCCATAGCTCCATAGCACCAGAGCTCCATAGCTCCATAGCACCAGAGCTCCATAGCACCAGAGCTCCATAGCACCAGAGCTCCATAGCTCCATAGCACCAGAGCTCCATAGCTCCATAGCACCAGAGCTCCATAGCTCCATAGCACCAGAGCTCCATACTTCCAGAGCTCCATAGCTCCATAGCTCCATAGCACCAGAGCTCCATAGCTCCATAGCACCAGAGCTCCATAGCTCCATAGCACCAGAGCTCCATACTTCCATAGCTCCATAGCTCCATACCTCCAGAGCTCCATAGCTCCATAGCTCCATACCTCCAGAGCTCCATAGCTCCAGAGCTCCATAGCTCCATAGCACCAGAGCTCCATAGCTCCATAGCACCAGAGCTCCATACTTCCATAGCTCCAGGGCTCCATAGCTCCAGGGCTCCATAGCTCCATACCTCCAGAGCTCCATAGCTCCATACTTCCAGAGCTCCATAGCTCCATAGCACCAGAGCTCCATAGCTCCATAGCACCAGAGCTCCATAGCTCCATAGCACCAGAGCTCCATAGCTCCATAGCACCAGAGCTCCATAGCTCCATAGCTCCAGGGCTCCATAGCTCCATAGCTCCAGGGCTCCATAGCTCCATAGCTCCAGGGCTCCATAGCTCCATAGCTCCATACCTCCAGAGCTCCATACCTCCAGAGCTCCATACCTCCATAGCACCAGAGCTCCATAGCTCCAGGGCTCCAGGGCTCCATAGCTCCATACCTCCAGAGCTCCATAGCTCCATACTTCCATAGCTCCATAGCTCCATAGCTCCATACTTCCATAGCTCCATAGCTCCATACTTCCATAGCACCTGAGCTCCATACCTCCAGAGCTCCATAGCTCCAGCCTGGGTGGCTGGTGGCTCCATAGCTCCATACTTCCATAGCTCTAAGTCAGAGAGTTGGCGAAAATTGCACTAAGTGCGAAAGCCCATTCATTTACAACGGCGTGTCCGCCAGGCGGCGACATTTCCCCGTTACCGGTGGCTGCGCGGCGGGTGAGTGACAGAGCTTATCCGAGCGGCTGGAACTCTGCGCCGGCGTGGTCGAGCGTGAGGCCTCGGCCCTTTGGCTGCCTGGTACCTAAAACACTTCCATTGATCCAGCCACGGAGGGTGCTGGCTGGTGGCTCCATACCTCCATAGCTCCATAGCACCAGAGCTCCATAGCTCCATAGCACCAGAGCTCCATGGCTTCAGAGCTCCATAGCACCATAGCTCCATACCTCCAGAGCTCCAGGGCTCCATAGCTCCATACCTCCAAAGCTCCATACCTCCAGAGCTCCATACCTCCAGAGCTCCATAGCACCAGAGCTCCATGGCTTCAGAGCTCCATAGCACCATAGCTCCATACCTCCAGAGCTCCAGGGCTCCATAGCTCCATACCTCCAGAGCTCCATACCTCCAGAGCTCCATACCTCCAGAGCTCCATAGCACCAGAGCTCCATGGCTTCAGAGCTCCATAGCACCATAGCTCCATACCTCCAGAGCTCCAGGGCTCCATAGCTCCATACCTCCAGAGCTCCATACCTCCAGAGCTCCATACCTCCAGAGCTCCAGAGCTCCATAGCACCAGAGCTCCATGGCTTCAGAGCTCCATAGCTCCATACCTCCAGAGCTCCAGGGCTCCATAGCTCCATACCTCCAGAGCTCCATACCTCCAGAGCTCCAGAGCTCCATAGCACCAGAGCTCCATGGCTTCAGAGCTCCATAGCACCATAGCTCCATACCTCCAGAGCTCCAGGGCTCCATAGCTCCATACCTCCAGAGCTCCATACCTCCAGAGCTCCATACCTCCAGAGCTCCATAGCTCCATAGCACCAGAGCTCCATAGCTCCATAGCACCAGAGCTCCATAGCACCAGAGCTCCATAGCACCAGAGCTCCATAGCTCCATAGCACCAGAGCTCCATAGCTCCATAGCACCAGAGCTCCATAGCTCCATACCTCCAGAGCTCCAGGGCTCCATAGCTCCATACCTCCAGAGCTCCATACCTCCAGAGCTCCAGAGCTCCATAGCACCAGAGCTCCATGGCTTCAGAGCTCCATAGCACCATAGCTCCATACCTCCAGAGCTCCAGGGCTCCATAGCTCCATACCTCCAGAGCTCCATACCTCCAGAGCTCCATACCTCCAGAGCTCCATAGCTCCATAGCACCAGAGCTCCATAGCTCCATAGCACCAGAGCTCCATAGCACCAGAGCTCCATAGCACCAGAGCTCCATAGCTCCATAGCACCAGAGCTCCATAGCTCCATAGCACCAGAGCTCCATAGCTCCATAGCACCAGAGCTCCATACTTCCAGAGCTCCATAGCTCCATAGCTCCATAGCACCAGAGCTCCATAGCTCCATAGCACCAGAGCTCCATAGCTCCATAGCACCAGAGCTCCATACTTCCATAGCTCCATAGCTCCATACCTCCAGAGCTCCATAGCTCCATAGCTGCATACCTCCAGAGCTCCATAGCTCCAGAGCTCCATAGCTCCATAGCTCCATAGCACCAGAGCTCCATAGCTCCATAGCACCAGAGCTCCATACTTCCATAGCTCCAGGGCTCCATAGCTCCAGGGCTCCATACCTCCAGAGCTCCATAGCTCCATACTTCCAGAGCTCCATAGCTCCATACTTCCATAGCTCCATACTTCCATACCTCCATAGCTCCATACTTCCATAGCACCAGAGCTCCATACTTCCATAGCACCAGAGCTCCATACCTCCAGAGCTCCAGAGCTCCAGCCTGGGTGGCTGGTGGCTCCATAGCTCCATACTTCCATAGCTCTAAGTCAGAGAGTTGGCGAAAATTGCACTAAGTGCGAAAGCCCATTCATTTACAACGGCGTGTCCACAAGGCGGCGACATTTCCCCGTTACCGGTGGCTGCGCGGCGGGTGAGTGACAGAGCTTATCCGAGCGGCTGGAACTCTGCGCCGGCGTGGTCGAGCGTGAGGCCTCGGCCCTTTGGCTGCCTGGTACCTAAAACACTTCCATTGATCCAGCCACGGAGGGTGCTGGCTGGTGGCTCCATACCTCCATAGCTCCATAGCACCAGAGCTCCATAGCTCCATAGCACCAGAGCTCCATGGCTTCAGAGCTCCATAGCACCATAGCTCCATACCTCCAGAGCTCCAGGGCTCCATAGCTCCATACCTCCAGAGCTCCATACCTCCAGAGCTCCATACCTCCAGAGCTCCATAGCACCAGAGCTCCATGGCTTCAGAGCTCCATAGCACCATAGCTCCATACCTCCAGAGCTCCAGGGCTCCATAGCTCCATACCTCCAGAGCTCCATACCTCCAGAGCTCCATACCTCCAGAGCTCCATAGCACCAGAGCTCCATGGCTTCAGAGCTCCATAGCACCATAGCTCCATACCTCCAGAGCTCCAGGGCTCCATAGCTCCATACCTCCAGAGCTCCATACCTCCAGAGCTCCATACCTCCAGAGCTCCATAGCACCAGAGCTCCATGGCTTCAGAGCTCCATAGCACCATAGCTCCATACCTCCAGAGCTCCAGGGCTCCATAGCTCCATACCTCCAGAGCTCCATACCTCCAGAGCTCCATACCTCCAGAGCTCCAGAGCTCCATAGCACCAGAGCTCCATGGCTTCAGAGCTCCATAGCACCATAGCTCCATACCTCCAGAGCTCCAGGGCTCCATAGCTCCATACCTCCAGAGCTCCATACCTCCAGAGCTCCAGAGCTCCATAGCACCAGAGCTCCATGGCTTCAGAGCTCCATAGCACCATAGCTCCATACCTCCAGAGCTCCAGGGCTCCATAGCTCCATACCTCCAGAGCTCCATACCTCCAGAGCTCCAGAGCTCCATAGCACCAGAGCTCCATGGCTTCAGAGCTCCATAGCACCATAGCTCCATACCTCCAGAGCTCCAGGGCTCCAAAGCTCCATACCTCCAGAGCTCCATACCTCCAGAGCTCCATACCTCCAGAGCTCCATAGCTTCATAGCACCAGAGCTCCATAGCTCCATAGCACCAGAGCTCCATAGCACCAGAGCTCCATAGCACCAGAGCTCCATAGCTCCATAGCACCAGAGCTCCATAGCTCCATAGCACCAGAGCTCCATAGCTCCATAGCACCAGAGCTCCATACTTCCAGAGCTCCATAGCTCCATAGCACCAGAGCTCCATAGCTCCATAGCACCAGAGCTCCATAGCTCCATAGCACCAGAGCTCCATACTTCCATAGCTCCATAGCTCCATACCTCCAGAGCTCCATAGCTCCATAGCTCCATACCTCCAGAGCTCCATAGCTCCAGAGCTCCATAGCTCCATAGCACCAGAGCTCCATAGCTCCATAGCACCAGAGCTCCATACTTCCATAGCTCCAGGGCTCCATAGCTCCAGGGCTCCATAGCTCCATACCTCCAGAGCTCCATAGCTCCATACTTCCAGAGCTCCATAGCTCCATAGCACCAGAGCTCCATAGCTCCATAGCACCAGAGCTCCATAGCTCCATAGCACCAGAGCTCCATAGCTCCATAGCACCAGAGCTCCATAGCTCCATAGCTCCAGGGCTCCATAGCTCCATAGCTCCAGGGCTCCATAGCTCCATAGCTCCAGGGCTCCATAGCTCCATAGCTCCATACCTCCAGAGCTCCATACCTCCAGAGCTCCATACCTCCATAGCACCAGAGCTCCATAGGTCCAGGGCTCCAGGGCTCCATAGCTCCATACCTCCAGAGCTCCATAGCTCCATACTTCCAGAGCTCCATAGCTCCATAGCTCCATACTTCCATAGCTCCATAGCTCCATACTTCCATAGCACCTGAGCTCCATACCTCCAGAGCTCCATAGCTCCAGCCTGGGTGGCTGGTGGCTCCATAGCTCCATACTTCCATAGCTCTAAGTCAGAGAGTTGGCGAAAATTGCACTAAGTGCGAAAGCCCATTCATTTACAACGGCGTGTCCGCCAGGCGGCGACATTTCCCCGTTACCGGTGGCTGCGCGGCGGGTGAGTGACAGAGCTTATCCGAGCGGCTGGAACTCTGCGCCGGCGTGGTCGAGCGTGAGGCCTCGGCCCTTTGGCTGCCTGGTACCTAAAACACTTCCATTGATCCAGCCACGGAGGGTGCTGGCTGGTGGCTCCATACCTCCATAGCTCCATAGCACCAGAGCTCCATAGCTCCATAGCACCAGAGCTCCATGGCTTCAGAGCTCCATAGCACCATAGCTCCATACCTCCAGAGCTCCAGGGCTCCATAGCGCCATACCTCCAGAGCTCCATACCTCCAGAGCTCCATACCTCCAGAGCTCCATAGCACCAGAGCTCCATGGCTTCAGAGCTCCATAGCACCATAGCTCCATACCTCCAGAGCTCCAGGGCTCCATAGCTCCATACCTCCAGAGCTCCATACCTCCAGAGCTCCATACCTCCAGAGCTCCATAGCACCAGAGCTCCATGGCTTCAGAGCTCCATAGCACCATAGCTCCATACCTCCAGAGCTCCAGGGCTCCATAGCTCCATACCTCCAGAGCTCCATACCTCCAGAGCTCCATACCTCCAGAGCTCCAGAGCTCCATAGCACCAGAGCTCCATGGCTTCAGAGCTCCATAGCACCATAGCTCCATACCTCCAGAGCTCCAGGGCTCCATAGCTCCATACCTTTAGAGCTCCATACCTCCAGAGCTCCAGAGCTCCATAGCACCAGAGCTCCATGGCTTCAGAGCTCCATAGCACCATAGCTCCATACCTCCAGAGCTCCAGGGCTCCATAGCTCCATACCTCCAGAGCTCCATACCTCCAGAGCTCCATACCTCCAGAGCTCCATAGCTCCATAGCACCAGAGCTCCATAGCTCCATAGCACCAGAGCTCCATAGCACCAGAGCTCCATAGCACCAGAGCTCCATAGCTCCATAGCACCAGAGCTCCATAGCTCCATAGCACCAGAGCTCCATAGCTCCATAGCACCAGAGCTCCATACTTCCAGAGCTCCATAGCTCCATAGCTCCATAGCACCAGAGCTCCATAGCTCCATAGCACCAGAGCTCCATGGCTTCAGAGCTCCATAGCACCATAGCTCCATACCTCCAGAGCTCCAGGGCTCCATAGCGCCATACCTCCAGAGCTCCATACCTCCAGAGCTCCATACCTCCAGAGCTCCATAGCACCAGAGCTCCATAGCTCCATAGCACCAGAGCTCCATAGCACCAGAGCTCCATAGCACCAGAGCTCCATAGCTCCATAGCACCAGAGCTCCATAGCTCCATAGCACCAGAGCTCCATACTTCCAGAGCTCCATAGCTCCATAGCTCCATAGCACCAGAGCTCCATAGCTCCATAGCACCAGAGCTCCATAGCTCCATAGCACCAGAGCTCCATACTTCCATAGCTCCATAGCTCCATACCTCCAGAGCTCCATAGCTCCAGAGCTCCATAGCTCCATAGCTCCATAGCACCAGAGCTCCATAGCTCCATAGCACCAGAGCTCCATACTTCCATAGCTCCAGGGCTCCATAGCTCCAGGGCTCCATACCTCCAGAGCTCCATAGCTCCATACTTCCAGAGCTTCATAGCTCCATACTTCCATAGCTCCATACTTCCATACCTCCATAGCTCCATACTTCCATAGCACCAGAGCTCCATACTTCCATAGCACCAGAGCTCCATACCTCCAGAGCTCCAGAGCTCCAGCCTGGGTGGCTGGTGGCTCCATAGCTCCATACTTCCATAGCTCTAAGTCAGAGAGTTGGCGAAAATTGCACTAAGTGCGAAAGCCCATTCATTTACAACGGCGTGTCCACAAGGCGGCGACATTTCCCCGTTACCGGTGGCTGCGCGGCGGGTGAGTGACAGAGCTTATCCGAGCGGCTGGAACTCTGCGCCGGCGTGGTCGAGCGTGAGGCCTCGGCCCTTTGGCTGCCTGGTACCTAAAACACTTCCATTGATCCAGCCACGGAGGGTGCTGGCTGGTGGCTCCATACCTCCATAGCTCCATAGCACCAGAGCTCCATAGCTCCATAGCACCAGAGCTCCATGGCTTCAGAGCTCCATAGCACCATAGCTCCATACCTCCAGAGCTCCAGGGCTCCATAGCTCCATACCTCCAGAGCTCCATACCTCCAGAGCTCCATACCTCCAGAGCTCCATAGCACCAGAGCTCCATGGCTTCAGAGCTCCATAGCACCATAGCTCCATACCTCCAGAGCTCCAGGGCTCCATAGCTCCATACCTCCAGAGCTCCATACCTCCAGAGCTCCAGAGCTCCATAGCACCAGAGCTCCATGGCTTCAGAGCTCCATAGCACCATAGCTCCATACCTCCAGAGCTCCAGGGCTCCATACCTCCAGAGCTCCATACCTCCAGAGCTCCAGAGCTCCATAGCACCAGAGCTCCATGGCTTCAGAGCTCCATAGCACCATAGCTCCATACCTCCAGAGCTCCAGGGCTCCATAGCTCCATACCTCCAGAGCTCCATACCTCCAGAGCTCCAGAGCTCCATAGCACCAGAGCTCCATGGCTTCAGAGCTCCATAGCACCATAGCTCCATACCTCCAGAGCTCCAGGGCTCCAAAGCTCCATACCTCCAGAGCTCCATACCTCCAGAGCTCCATACCTCCAGAGCTCCATAGCTCCATAGCACCAGAGCTCCATAGCTCCATAGCACCAGAGCTCCATAGCACCAGAGCTCCATAGCACCAGAGCTCCATAGCTCCATAGCACCAGAGCTCCATAGCTCCATAGCACCAGAGCTCCATAGCTCCATAGCACCAGAGCTCCATACTTCCAGAGCTCCATAGCTCCATAGCTCCATAGCACCAGAGCTCCATAGCTCCATAGCACCAGAGCTCCATAGCTCCATAGCACCAGAGCTCCATACTTCCATAGCTCCATAGCTCCATACCTCCAGAGCTCCATAGCTCCATAGCTCCATACCTCCAGAGCTCCATAGCTCCAGAGCTCCATAGCTCCATAGCACCAGAGCTCCATAGCTCCATAGCACCAGAGCTCCATACTTCCATAGCTCCAGGGCTCCATAGCTCCAGGGCTCCATAGCTCCATACCTCCAGAGCTCCATAGCTCCATACTTCCAGAGCTCCATAGCTCCATAGCACCAGAGCTCCATAGCTCCATAGCACCAGAGCTCCATAGCTCCATAGCACCAGAGCTCCATAGCTCCATAGCACCAGAGCTCCATAGCTCCATAGCTCCAGGGCTCCATAGCTCCATAGCTCCAGGGCTCCATAGCTCCATAGCTCCAGGGCTCCATAGCTCCATAGCTCCATACCTCCAGAGCTCCATACCTCCAGAGCTCCATACCTCCATAGCACCAGAGCTCCATAGCTCCAGGGCTCCAGGGCTCCATAGCTCCATACCTCCAGAGCTCCATAGCTCCATACTTCCAGAGCTCCATAGCTCCATAGCTCCATACTTCCATAGCTCCATAGCTCCATACTTCCATAGCACCTGAGCTCCATACCTCCAGAGCTCCATAGCTCCAGCCTGGGTGGCTGGTGGCTCCATAGCTCCATACTTCCATAGCTCTAAGTCAGAGAGTTGGCGAAAATTGCACTAAGTGCGAAAGCCCATTCATTTACAACGGCGTGTCCGCCAGGCGGCGACATTTCCCCGTTACCGGTGGCTGCGCGGCGGGTGAGTGACAGAGCTTATCCGAGCGGCTGGAACTCTGCGCCGGCGTGGTCGAGCGTGAGGCCTCGGCCCTTTGGCTGCCTGGTACCTAAAACACTTCCATTGATCCAGCCACGGAGGGTGCTGGCTGGTGGCTCCATACCTCCATAGCTCCATAGCACCAGAGCTCCATAGCTCCATAGCACCAGAGCTCCATGGCTTCAGAGCTCCATAGCACCATAGCTCCATACCTCCAGAGCTCCAGGGCTCCATAGCTCCATACCTCCAGAGCTCCATACCTCCAGAGCTCCATACCTCCAGAGCTCCATAGCACCAGAGCTCCATGGCTTCAGAGCTCCATAGCACCATAGCTCCATACCTCCAGAGCTCCAGGGCTCCATAGCTCCATACCTCCAGAGCTCCATACCTCCAGAGCTCCATAGCACCAGAGCTCCATGGCTTCAGAGCTCCATAGCACCATAGCTCCATACCTCCAGAGCTCCAGGGCTCCATAGCTCCATACCTCCAGAGCTCCATACCTCCAGAGCTCCATACCTCCAGAGCTCCAGAGCTCCATAGCACCAGAGCTCCATGGCTTCAGAGCTCCATAGCACCATAGCTCCATACCTCCAGAGCTCCAGGGCTCCATAGCTCCATACCTCCAGAGCTCCATACCTCCAGAGCTCCAGAGCTCCATAGCACCAGAGCTCCATGGCTTCAGAGCTCCATAGCACCATAGCTCCATACCTCCAGAGCTCCAGGGCTCCATAGCTCCATACCTCCAGAGCTCCATACCTCCAGAGCTCCATACCTCCAGAGCTCCATAGCTCCATAGCACCAGAGCTCCATAGCTCCATAGCACCAGAGCTCCATAGCACCAGAGCTCCATAGCACCAGAGCTCCATAGCTCCATAGCACCAGAGCTCCATAGCTCCATAGCACCAGAGCTCCATAGCTCCATAGCACCAGAGCTCCATACTTCCAGAGCTCCATAGCTCCATAGCTCCATAGCACCAGAGCTCCATAGCTCCATAGCACCAGAGCTCCATAGCTCCATAGCACCAGAGCTCCATACTTCCATAGCTCCATAGCTCCATACCTCCAGAGCTCCATAGCTCCATAGCTGCATACCTCCAGAGCTCCATAGCTCCAGAGCTCCATAGCTCCATAGCTCCATAGCACCAGAGCTCCATAGCTCCATAGCACCAGAGCTCCATACTTCCATAGCTCCAGGGCTCCATAGCTCCAGGGCTCCATACCTCCAGAGCTCCATAGCTCCATACTTCCAGAGCTCCATAGCTCCATACTTCCATAGCTCCATACTTCCATACCTCCATAGCTCCATACTTCCATAGCACCAGAGCTCCATACTTCCATAGCACCAGAGCTCCATACCTCCAGAGCTCCAGAGCTCCAGCCTGGGTGGCTGGTGGCTCCATAGCTCCATACTTCCATAGCTCTAAGTCAGAGAGTTGGCGAAAATTGCACTAAGTGCGAAAGCCCATTCATTTACAACGGCGTGTCCACAAGGCGGCGACATTTCCCCGTTACCGGTGGCTGCGCGGCGGGTGAGTGACAGAGCTTATCCGAGCGGCTGGAACTCTGCGCCGGCGTGGTCGAGCGTGAGGCCTCGGCCCTTTGGCTGCCTGGTACCTAAAACACTTCCATTGATCCAGCCACGGAGGGTGCTGGCTGGTGGCTCCATACCTCCATAGCTCCATAGCACCAGAGCTCCATAGCTCCATAGCACCAGAGCTCCATGGCTTCAGAGCTCCATAGCACCATAGCTCCATACCTCCAGAGCTCCAGGGCTCCATAGCTCCATACCTCCAGAGCTCCATACCTCCAGAGCTCCATACCTCCAGAGCTCCATAGCACCAGAGCTCCATGGCTTCAGAGCTCCATAGCACCATAGCTCCATACCTCCAGAGCTCCAGGGCTCCATAGCTCCATACCTCCAGAGCTCCATACCTCCAGAGCTCCATACCTCCAGAGCTCCATAGCACCAGAGCTCCATGGCTTCAGAGCTCCATAGCACCATAGCTCCATACCTCCAGAGCTCCAGGGCTCCATAGCTCCATACCTCCAGAGCTCCATACCTCCAGAGCTCCATACCTCCAGAGCTCCATAGCACCAGAGCTCCATGGCTTCAGAGCTCCATAGCACCATAGCTCCATACCTCCAGAGCTCCAGGGCTCCATAGCTCCATACCTCCAGAGCTCCATACCTCCAGAGCTCCATACCTCCAGAGCTCCAGAGCTCCATAGCACCAGAGCTCCATGGCTTCAGAGCTCCATAGCACCATAGCTCCATACCTCCAGAGCTCCAGGGCTCCATAGCTCCATACCTCCAGAGCTCCATACCTCCAGAGCTCCAGAGCTCCATAGCACCAGAGCTCCATGGCTTCAGAGCTCCATAGCACCATAGCTCCATACCTCCAGAGCTCCAGGGCTCCATAGCTCCATACCTCCAGAGCTCCATACCTCCAGAGCTCCAGAGCTCCATAGCACCAGAGCTCCATGGCTTCAGAGCTCCATAGCACCATAGCTCCATACCTCCAGAGCTCCAGGGCTCCAAAGCTCCATACCTCCAGAGCTCCATACCTCCAGAGCTCCATACCTCCAGAGCTCCATAGCTTCATAGCACCAGAGCTCCATAGCTCCATAGCACCAGAGCTCCATAGCACCAGAGCTCCATAGCACCAGAGCTCCATAGCTCCATAGCACCAGAGCTCCATAGCTCCATAGCACCAGAGCTCCATAGCTCCATAGCACCAGAGCTCCATACTTCCAGAGCTCCATAGCTCCATAGCACCAGAGCTCCATAGCTCCATAGCACCAGAGCTCCATAGCTCCATAGCACCAGAGCTCCATACTTCCATAGCTCCATAGCTCCATACCTCCAGAGCTCCATAGCTCCATAGCTCCATACCTCCAGAGCTCCATAGCTCCAGAGCTCCATAGCTCCATAGCTCCATAGCACCAGAGCTCCATAGCTCCATAGCACCAGAGCTCCATACTTCCTTAGCTCCAGGGCTCCATAGCTCCAGGGCTCCATACCTCCAGAGCTCCATAGCTCCATACTTCCAGAGCTCCATAGCTCCATACTTCCATAGCTCCATACTTCCATACCTCCATAGCTCCATACTTCCATAGCACCAGAGCTCCATACTTCCATAGCACCAGAGCTCCATACCTCCAGAGCTCCAGAGCTCAAGCCTGGGTGGCTGGTGGCTCCATAGCTCCATACTTCCATAGCTCTAAGTCAGAGAGTTGGCGAAAATTGCACTAAGTGCGAAAGCCCATTCATTTACAACGGCGTGTCCACAAGGCGGCGACATTTCCCCGTTACCGGTGGCTGCGCGGCGGGTGAGTGACAGAGCTTATCCGAGCGGCTGGAACTCTGCGCCGGCGTGGTCGAGCGTGAGGCCTCGGCCCTTTGGCTGCCTGGTACCTAAAACACTTCCATTGATCCAGCCACGGAGGGTGCTGGCTGGTGGCTCCATACCTCCATAGCTCCATAGCACCAGAGCTCCATAGCTCCATAGCACCAGAGCTCCATGGCTTCAGAGCTCCATAGCACCATAGCTCCATACCTCCAGAGCTCCAGGGCTCCATAGCTCCATACCTCCAGAGCTCCATACCTCCAGAGCTCCATACCTCCAGAGCTCCATAGCACCAGAGCTCCATGGCTTCAGAGCTCCATAGCACCATAGCTCCATACCTCCAGAGCTCCAGGGCTCCATAGCTCCATACCTCCAGAGCTCCATACCTCCAGAGCTCCATACCTCCAGAGCTCCAGAGCTCCATAGCACCAGAGCTCCATGGCTTCAGAGCTCCATAGCACCATAGCTCCATACCTCCAGAGCTCCAGGGCTCCATACCTCCAGAGCTCCATACCTCCAGAGCTCCAGAGCTCCATAGCACCAGAGCTCCATGGCTTCAGAGCTCCATAGCACCATAGCTCCATACCTCCAGAGCTCCAGGGCTCCATAGCTCCATACCTCCAGAGCTCCATACCTCCAGAGCTCCAGAGCTCCATAGCACCAGAGCTCCATGGCTTCAGAGCTCCATAGCACCATAGCTCCATACCTCCAGAGCTCCAGGGCTCCAAAGCTCCATACCTCCAGAGCTCCATACCTCCAGAGCTCCATACCTCCAGAGCTCCATAGCTCCATAGCACCAGAGCTCCATAGCTCCATAGCACCAGAGCTCCATAGCACCAGAGCTCCATAGCACCAGAGCTCCATAGCTCCATAGCACCAGAGCTCCATAGCTCCATAGCACCAGAGCTCCATAGCTCCATAGCACCAGAGCTCCATACTTCCAGAGCTCCATAGCTCCATAGCTCCATAGCACCAGAGCTCCATAGCTCCATAGCACCAGAGCTCCATAGCTCCATAGCACCAGAGCTCCATACTTCCATAGCTCCATAGCTCCATACCTCCAGAGCTCCATAGCTCCATAGCTCCATACCTCCAGAGCTCCATAGCTCCAGAGCTCCATAGCTCCATAGCACCAGAGCTCCATAGCTCCATAGCACCAGAGCTCCATACTTCCATAGCTCCAGGGCTCCATAGCTCCAGGGCTCCATAGCTCCATACCTCCAGAGCTCCATAGCTCCATACTTCCAGAGCTCCATAGCTCCATAGCACCAGAGCTCCATAGCTCCATAGCACCAGAGCTCCATAGCTCCATAGCACCAGAGCTCCATAGCTCCATAGCACCAGAGCTCCATAGCTCCATAGCTCCAGGGCTCCATAGCTCCATAGCTCCAGGGCTCCATAGCTCCATAGCTCCAGGGCTCCATAGCTCCATAGCTCCATACCTCCAGAGCTCCATACCTCCAGAGCTCCATACCTCCATAGCACCAGAGCTCCATAGCTCCAGGGCTCCAGGGCTCCATAGCTCCATACCTCCAGAGCTCCATAGCTCCATACTTCCAGAGCTCCATAGCTCCATAGCTCCATACTTCCATAGCTCCATAGCTCCATACTTCCATAGCACCTGAGCTCCATACCTCCAGAGCTCCATAGCTCCAGCCTGGGTGGCTGGTGGCTCCATAGCTCCATACTTCCATAGCTCTAAGTCAGAGAGTTGGCGAAAATTGCACTAAGTGCGAAAGCCCATTCATTTACAACGGCGTGTCCGCCAGGCGGCGACATTTCCCCGTTACCGGTGGCTGCGCGGCGGGTGAGTGACAGAGCTTATCCGAGCGGCTGGAACTCTGCGCCGGCGTGGTCGAGCGTGAGGCCTCGGCCCTTTGGCTGCCTGGTACCTAAAACACTTCCATTGATCCAGCCACGGAGGGTGCTGGCTGGTGGCTCCATACCTCCATAGCTCCATAGCACCAGAGCTCCATAGCTCCATAGCACCAGAGCTCCATGGCTTCAGAGCTCCATAGCACCATAGCTCCATACCTCCAGAGCTCCAGGGCTCCATAGCTCCATACCTCCAGAGCTCCATACCTCCAGAGCTCCATACCTCCAGAGCTCCATAGCACCAGAGCTCCATGGCTTCAGAGCTCCATAGCACCATAGCTCCATACCTCCAGAGCTCCAGGGCTCCATAGCTCCATACCTCCAGAGCTCCATACCTCCAGAGCTCCATAGCACCAGAGCTCCATGGCTTCAGAGCTCCATAGCACCATAGCTCCATACCTCCAGAGCTCCAGGGCTCCATAGCTCCATACCTCCAGAGCTCCATACCTCCAGAGCTCCATACCTCCAGAGCTCCAGAGCTCCATAGCACCAGAGCTCCATGGCTTCAGAGCTCCATAGCACCATAGCTCCATACCTCCAGAGCTCCAGGGCTCCATAGCTCCATACCTCCAGAGCTCCATACCTCCAGAGCTCCAGAGCTCCATAGCACCAGAGCTCCATGGCTTCAGAGCTCCATAGCACCATAGCTCCATACCTCCAGAGCTCCAGGGCTCCATAGCTCCATACCTCCAGAGCTCCATACCTCCAGAGCTCCATACCTCCAGAGCTCCATAGCTCCATAGCACCAGAGCTCCATAGCTCCATAGCACCAGAGCTCCATAGCACCAGAGCTCCATAGCACCAGAGCTCCATAGCTCCATAGCACCAGAGCTCCATAGCTCCATAGCACCAGAGCTCCATAGCTCCATAGCACCAGAGCTCCATACTTCCAGAGCTCCATAGCTCCATAGCTCCATAGCACCAGAGCTCCATAGCTCCATAGCACCAGAGCTCCATGGCTTCAGAGCTCCATAGCACCATAGCTCCATACCTCCAGAGCTCCAGGGCTCCATAGCTCCATACCTCCAGAGCTCCATACCTCCAGAGCTCCATACCTCCAGAGCTCCATAGCACCAGAGCTCCATAGCTCCATAGCACCAGAGCTCCATAGCACCAGAGCTCCATAGCACCAGAGCTCCATAGCTCCATAGCACCAGAGCTCCATAGCTCCATAGCACCAGAGCTCCATACTTCCAGAGCTCCATAGCTCCATAGCTCCATAGCACCAGAGCTCCATAGCTCCATAGCACCAGAGCTCCATAGCTCCATAGCACCAGAGCTCCATACTTCCATAGCTCCATAGCTCCATACCTCCAGAGCTCCATAGCTCCATAGCTCCATACCTCCAGAGCTCCATAGCTCCAGAGCTCCATAGCTCCATAGCACCAGAGCTCCATAGCTCCATAGCACCAGAGCTCCATACTTCCATAGCTCCAGGGCTCCATAGCTCCAGGGCTCCATACCTCCAGAGCTCCATAGCTCCATACTTCCAGAGCTCCATAGCTCCATACTTCCATAGCTCCATACTTCCATACCTCCATAGCTCCATACTTCCATAGCACCAGAGCTCCATACTTCCATAGCACCAGAGCTCCATACCTCCAGAGCTCCAGAGCTCCAGCCTGGGTGGCTGGTGGCTCCATAGCTTCATACTTCCATAGCTCTAAGTCAGAGAGTTGGCGAAAATTGCACTAAGTGCGAAAGCCCATTCATTTACAACGGCGTGTCCACAAGGCGGCGACATTTCCCCGTTACCGGTGGCTGCGCGGCGGGTGAGTGACAGAGCTTATCCGAGCGGCTGGAACTCTGCGCCGGCGTGGTCGAGCGTGAGGCCTCGGCCCTTTGGCTGCCTGGTACCTAAAACACTTCCATTGATCCAGCCACGGAGGGTGCTGGCTGGTGGCTCCATACCTCCATAGCTCCATAGCACCAGAGCTCCATAGCTCCATAGCACCAGAGCTCCATGGCTTCAGAGCTCCATAGCACCATAGCTCCATACCTCCAGAGCTCCAGGGCTCCATAGCTCCATACCTCCAGAGCTCCATACCTCCAGAGCTCCATACCTCCAGAGCTCCATAGCACCAGAGCTCCATGGCTTCAGAGCTCCATAGCACCATAGCTCCATACCTCCAGAGCTCCAGGGCTCCATAGCTCCATACCTCCAGAGCTCCATACCTCCAGAGCTCCATACCTCCAGAGCTCCATAGCACCAGAGCTCCATGGCTTCAGAGCTCCATAGCACCATAGCTCCATACCTCCAGAGCTCCAGGGCTCCATAGCTCCATACCTCCAGAGCTCCATACCTCCAGAGCTCCAGAGCTCCATAGCACCAGAGCTCCATGGCTTCAGAGCTCCATAGCACCATAGCTCCATACCTCCAGAGCTCCAGGGCTCCATAGCTCCATACCTCCATAGCTCCATAGCACCAGAGCTCCATAGCTCCATAGCACCAGAGCTCCATGGCTTCAGAGCTCCATAGCACCATAGCTCCATACCTCCAGAGCTCCAGGGCTCCAAAGCTCCATACCTCCAGAGCTCCATACCTCCAGAGCTCCATACCTCCAGAGCTCCATAGCTCCATAGCACCAGAGCTCCATAGCTCCATAGCACCAGAGCTCCATAGCACCAGAGCTCCATAGCACCAGAGCTCCATAGCTCCATAGCACCAGAGCTCCATAGCTCCATAGCACCAGAGCTCCATAGCTCCATAGCACCAGAGCTCCATACTTCCAGAGCTCCATAGCTCCATAGCTCCATAGCACCAGAGCTCCATAGCTCCATAGCACCAGAGCTCCATAGCTCCATAGCACCAGAGCTCCATACTTCCATAGCTCCATAGCTCCATACCTCCAGAGCTCCATAGCTCCATACCTCCAGAGCTCCATAGCTCCAGAGCTCCATAGCTCCATAGCACCAGAGCTCCATAGCTCCATAGCACCAGAGCTCCATACTTCCATAGCTCCAGGGCTCCATAGCTCCAGGGCTCCATAGCTCCATACCTCCAGAGCTCCATAGCTCCATACCTCCAGAGCTCCATAGCTCCATAGCACCAGAGCTCCATAGCTCCATAGCACCAGAGCTCCATAGCTCCATAGCACCAGAGCTCCATAGCTCCATAGCACCAGAGCTCCATAGCTCCATAGCACCAGAGCTCCATAGCTCCATAGCTCCAGGGCTCCATAGCTCCATAGCTCCAGGGCTCCATAGCTCCATAGCTCCAGGGCTCCATAGCTCCAGGGCTCCAGGGCTCCAGGGCTCCATAGCTCCATACCTCCAGAGCTCCATAGCTCCATACTTCCAGAGCTCCATAGCTCCATAGCTCCATACTTCCATAGCTCCATAGCTCCATACTTCCATAGCACCAGAGCTCCATACCTCCAGAGCTCCATAGCTCCAGCCTGGGTGGCTGGTGGCTCCATAGCTCCATACTTCCATAGCTCCAGTCAGAGAGTTGGCGAAAATTGCACTAAGTGCGAAAGCCCATTCATTTACAACGGCGTGTCCACAAGGCGGCGACATTTCCCCGTTACCGGTGGCTGCGCGGCGGGTGAGTGACAGAGCTTATCCGAGCGGCTGGAACTCTGCGCCGGCGTGGTCGAGCGTGAGGCCTCGGCCCTTTGGCTGCCTGGTACCTAAAACACTTCCATTGATCCAGCCACGGAGGGTGCTGGCTGGTGGCTCCATACCTCCATAGCTCCATAGCACCAGAGCTCCATAGCTCCATAGCACCAGAGCTCCATGGCTTCAGAGCTCCATAGCAC
The DNA here is from genome assembly GCF_054491065.1 of Syngnathus leptorhynchus. Lineage (NCBI taxonomy): Eukaryota > Metazoa > Chordata > Actinopteri > Syngnathiformes > Syngnathidae > Syngnathus > Syngnathus leptorhynchus. The sequence goes on along the minus strand of NW_028231993.1, from coordinate 1,528,455 downwards.
CATAGCTCCATACCTCCAGAGCTCCAGGGCTCCAAAGCTCCATACCTCCAGAGCTCCATACCTCCAGAGCTCCATACCTCCAGAGCTCCATAGCTCCATAGCTCCATAGCACCAGAGCTCCATAGCTCCATAGCACCAGAGCTCCATAGCACCATAGCTCCATAGCACCAGAGCTCCATAGCTCCATAGCACCAGAGCTCCATAGCTCCATAGCACCAGAGCTCCATAGCCCCATAGCACCAGAGCTCCATACTTCCAGAGCTCCATAGCTCCATAGCTCCATAGCACCAGAGCTCCATAGCTCCATAGCACCAGAGCTCCATAGCTCCATAGCACCAGAGCTCCATACTTCCATAGCTCCATAGCTCCATACCTCCAGAGCTCCATAGCTCCATACCTCCAGAGCTCCATAGCTCCAGAGCTCCATAGCTCCATAGCACCAGAGCTCCATAGCTCCATAGCACCAGAGCTCCATACTTCCATAGCTCCAGGGCTCCATAGCTCCAGGGCTCCATAGCTCCATACCTCCAGAGCTCCATAGCTCCATACCTCCAGAGCTCCATAGCTCCATACTTCCAGAGCTCCATAGCTCCATAGCACCAGAGCTCCATAGCTCCATAGCACCAGAGCTCCATAGCTCCATAGCACCAGAGCTCCATAGCTCCATAGCACCAGAGCTCCATAGCTCCATAGCTCCAGGGCTCCATAGCTCCATAGCTCCAGGGCTCCATAGCTCCATAGCTCCAGGGCTCCATAGCTCCAGGGCTCCAGGGCTCCATAGCTCCATACCTCCAGAGCTCCAGAGCTCCATACTTCCAGAGCTCCATAGCTCCATAGCTCCATACTTCCATAGCTCCATAGCTCCATACTTCCATAGCACCAGAGCTCCATACCTCCAGAGCTCCATAGCTCCAGCCTGGGTGGCTGGTGGCTCCATAGCTCCATACTTCCATAGCTCCAGTCAGAGAGTTGGCGAAAATTGCACTAAGTGCGAAAGCCCATTCATTTACAACGGCGTGTCCACAAAACGGCGACATTTCCCCGTTACCGGGGGCTGCGCGGCGGGTGAGTGACAGAGCTTATCCGAGCGGCTGGAACTCTGCGCCGGCGTGGTCGAGCGTGAGGCCTCGGCCGTTTGGCTGCCTGGTACCTAAAACACTTCCATTGATCCAGCCACGGAGGGTGCTGGCTGGTGGCTCCATACCTCCATAGCTCCATAGCACCAGAGCTCCATAGCTCCATAGCACCAGAGCTCCATGGCTTCAGAGCTCCATAGCACCATAGCTCCATACCTCCAGAGCTCCAGGGCTCCATAGCTCCATACCTCCAGAGCTCCATACCTCCAGAGCTCCATACCTCCAGAGCTCCATAGCACCAGAGCTCCATGGCTTCAGAGCTCCATAGCACCATAGCTCCATACCTCCAGAGCTCCAGGGCTCCATAGCTCCATACCTCCAGAGCTCCATACCTCCAGAGCTCCATACCTCCAGAGCTCCATAGCACCAGAGCTCCATGGCTTCAGAGCTCCATAGCACCATAGCTCCATACCTCCAGAGCTCCAGGGCTCCATAGCTCCATACCTCCAGAGCTCCATACCTCCAGAGCTCCATACCTCCAGAGCTCCAGAGCTCCATAGCACCAGAGCTCCATGGCTTCAGAGCTCCATAGCACCATAGCTCCATACCTCCAGAGCTCCAGGGCTCCATAGCTCCATACCTCCAGAGCTCCATACCTCCAGAGCTCCAGAGCTCCATAGCACCAGAGCTCCATGGCTTCAGAGCTCCATAGCACCATAGCTCCATACCTCCAGAGCTCCAGGGCTCCATAGCTCCATACCTCCAGAGCTCCATACCTCCAGAGCTCCATACCTCCAGAGCTCCATAGCTCCATAGCACCAGAGCTCCATAGCTCCATAGCACCAGAGCTCCATAGCACCAGAGCTCCATAGCACCAGAGCTCCATAGCTCCATAGCACCAGAGCTCCATAGCTCCATAGCACCAGAGCTCCATAGCTCCATAGCACCAAAGCTCCATACTTCCAGAGCTCCATAGCTCCATAGCTCCATAGCACCAGAGCTCCATGGCTTCAGAGCTCCATAGCACCATAGCTCCATACCTCCAGAGCTCCAGGGCTCCATAGCTCCATACCTCCAGAGCTCCATACCTCCAGAGCTCCATACCTCCAGAGCTCCATAGCACCAGAGCTCCATAGCTCCATAGCACCAGAGCTCCATAGCACCAGAGCTCCATAGCACCAGAGCTCCATAGCTCCATAGCACCAGAGCTCCATAGCTCCATAGCACCAGAGCTCCATACTTCCAGAGCTCCATAGCTCCATAGCTCCATAGCACCAGAGCTCCATAGCTCCATAGCACCAGAGCTCCATAGCTCCATAGCACCAGAGCTCCATACTTCCATAGCTCCATAGCTCCATACCTCCAGAGCTCCATAGCTCCATAGCTCCATACCTCCAGAGCTCCATAGCTCCAGAGCTCCATAGCTCCATAGCTCCATAGCACCAGAGCTCCATAGCTCCATAGCACCAGAGCTCCATACTTCCATAGCTCCAGGGCTCCATAGCTCCAGGGCTCCATACCTCCAGAGCTCCATAGCTCCATACTTCCAGAGCTCCATAGCTCCATACTTCCATAGCTCCATACTTCCATACCTCCATAGCTCCATACTTCCATAGCACCAGAGCTCCATACTTCCATAACACCAGAGCTCCATACCTCCAGAGCTCCAGAGCTCCAGCCTGGGTGGCTGGTGGCTTCATAGCTCCATACTTCCATAGCTCTAAGTCAGAGAGTTGGCGAAAATTGCACTAAGTGCGAAAGCCCATTCATTTACAACGGCGTGTCCACAAGGCGGCGACATTTCCCCGTTACCGGTGGCTGCGCGGCGGGTGAGTGACAGAGCTTATCCGAGCGGCTGGAACTCTGCGCCGGCGTGGTCGAGCGTGAGGCCTCGGCCCTTTGGCTGCCTGGTACCTAAAACACTTCCATTGATCCAGCCACGGAGGGTGCTGGCTGGTGGCTCCATACCTCCATAGCTCCATAGCACCAGAGCTCCATAGCTCCATAGCACCAGAGCTCCATGGCTTCAGAGCTCCATAGCACCATAGCTCCATACCTCCAGAGCTCCAGGGCTCCATAGCTCCATACCTCCAGAGCTCCATACCTCCAGAGCTCCATACCTCCAGAGCTCCATAGCACCAGAGCTCCATGGCTTCAGAGCTCCATAGCACCATAGCTCCATACCTCCAGAGCTCCAGGGCTCCATAGCTCCATACCTCCAGAGCTCCATACCTCCAGAGCTCCATACCTCCAGAGCTCCAGAGCTCCATAGCACCAGAGCTCCATGGCTTCAGAGCTCCATAGCACCATAGCTCCATACCTCCAGAGCTCCAGGGCTCCATAGCTCCATACCTCCAGAGCTCCATACCTCCAGAGCTCCATACCTCCAGAGCTCCATAGCTCCATAGCACCAGAGCTCCATAGCTCCATAGCACCAGAGCTCCATAGCACCAGAGCTCCATAGCACCAGAGCTCCATAGCTCCATAGCACCAGAGCTCCATAGCTCCATAGCACCAGAGCTCCATAGCTCCATAGCACCAGAGCTCCATACTTCCAGAGCTCCATAGCTCCATAGCTCCATAGCACCAGAGCTCCATAGCTCCATAGCACCAGAGCTCCATGGCTTCAGAGCTCCATAGCACCATAGCTCCATACCTCCAGAGCTCCAGGGCTCCATAGCTCCATACCTCCAGAGCTCCATACCTCTAGAGCTCCATACCTCCAGAGCTCCATAGCACCAGAGCTCCATAGCTCCATAGCACCAGAGCTCCATAGCACCAGAGCTCCATAGCACCAGAGCTCCATAGCTCCATAGCACCAGAGCTCCATAGCTCCATAGCACCAGAGCTCCATACTTCCAGAGCTCCATAGCTCCATAGCTCCATAGCACCAGAGCTCCATAGCTCCATAGCACCAGAGCTCCATAGCTCCATAGCACCAGAGCTCCATACTTCCATAGCTCCATAGCTCCATACCTCCAGAGCTCCATAGCTCCATAGCTCCATACCTCCAGAGCTCCATAGCTCCAGAGCTCCATAGCTCCATAGCTCCATAGCACCAGAGCTCCAGAGCTCCATAGCACCAGAGCTCCATACTTCCATAGCTCCAGGGCTCCATAGCTCCAGGGCTCCATACCTCCAGAGCTCCATAGCTCCATACTTCCAGAGCTCCATAGCTCCATACTTCCATAGCTCCATACTTCCATACCTCCATAGCTCCATACTTCCATAGCACCAGAGCTCCATACTTCCATAGCACCAGAGCTCCATACCTCCAGAGCTCCAGAGCTCCAGCCTGGGTGGCTGGTGGCTCCATAGCTCCATACTTCCATAGCTCTAAGTCAGAGAGTTGGCGAAAATTGCACTAAGTGCGAAAGCCCATTCATTTACAACGGCGTGTCCACAAGGCGGCGACATTTCCCCGTTACCGGTGGCTGCGCGGCGGGTGAGTGACAGAGCTTATCCGAGCGGCTGGAACTCTGCGCCGGCGTGGTCGAGCGTGAGGCCTCGGCCCTTTGGCTGCCTGGTACTTAAAACACTTCCATTGATCCAGCCACGGAGGGTGCTGGCTGGTGGCTCCATACCTCCATAGCTCCATAGCTCCATAGCACCAGAGCTCCATAGCTCCATAGCACCAGAGCTCCATGGCTTCAGAGCTCCATAGCACCATAGCTCCATACCTCCAGAGCTCCAGGGCTCCATAGCTCCATACCTCCAGAGCTCCATACCTCCAGAGCTCCATACCTCCAGAGCTCCATAGCACCAGAGCTCCATGGCTTCAGAGCTCCATAGCACCATAGCTCCATACCTCCAGAGCTCCAGGGCTCCATAGCTCCATACCTCCAGAGCTCCATACCTCCAGAGCTCCATACCTCCAGAGCTCCATAGCACCAGAGCTCCATGGCTTCAGAGCTCCATAGCACCATAGCTCCATACCTCCAGAGCTCCAGGGCTCCATAGCTCCATACCTCCAGAGCTCCATACCTCCAGAGCTCCATACCTCCAGAGCTCCAGAGCTCCATAGCACCAGAGCTCCATGGCTTCAGAGCTCCATAGCACCATAGCTCCATACCTCCAGAGCTCCAGGGCTCCATAGCTCCATACCTCCAGAGCTCCATACCTCCAGAGCTCCAGAGCTCCATAGCACCAGAGCTCCATGGCTTCAGAGCTCCATAGCACCATAGCTCCATACCTCCAGAGCTCCAGGGCTCCATAGCTCCATACCTCCAGAGCTCCATACCTCCAGAGCTCCATACCTTCAGAGCTCCATAGCTCCATAGCACCAGAGCTCCATAGCTCCATAGCACCAGAGCTCCATAGCACCAGAGCTCCATAGCACCAGAGCTCCATAGCTCCATAGCACCAGAGCTCCATAGCTCCATAGCACCAGAGCTCCATAGCTCCATAGCACCAGAGCTCCATACTTCCAGAGCTCCATAGCTCCATAGCTCCATAGCACCAGAGCTCCATAGCTCCATAGCACCAGAGCTCCATGGCTTCAGAGCTCCATAGCACCATAGCTCCATACCTCCAGAGCTCCAGGGCTCCATAGCTCCATACCTCCAGAGCTCCATACCTCCAGAGCTCCATACCTCCAGAGCTCCATAGCACCAGAGCTCCATAGCTCCATAGCACCAGAGCTCCATAGCACCAGAGCTCCATAGCACCAGAGCTCCATAGCTCCATAGCACCAGAGCTCCATAGCTCCATAGCACCAGAGCTCCATACTTCCAGAGCTCCATAGCTCCATAGCTCCATAGCACCAGAGCTCCATAGCTCCATAGCACCAGAGCTCCATAGCTCCATAGCACCAGAGCTCCATACTTCCATAGCTCCATAGCTCCATACCTCCAGAGCTCCATAGCTCCATAGCTCCATACCTCCAGAGCTCCATAGCTCCAGAGCTCCATAGCTCCATAGCTCCATAGCACCAGAGCTCCATAGCTCCATAGCACCAGAGCTCCATAGCTCCATAGCACCAGAGCTCCATACTTCCATAGCTCCAGGGCTCCATAGCTCCAGGGCTCCATACCTCCAGAGCTCCATAGCTCCATACTTCCAGAGCTCCATAGCTCCATACTTCCATAGCTCCATACTTCCATACCTCCATAGCTCCATACTTCCATAGCACCAGAGCTCCATACTTCCATAGCACCAGAGCTCCATACCTCCAGAGCTCCAGAGCTCCAGCCTGGGTGGCTGGTGGCTCCATAGCTCCATACTTCCATAGCTCTAAGTCAGAGAGTTGGCGAAAATTGCACTAAGTGCGAAAGCCCATTCATTTACAACGGCGTGTCCACAAGGCGGCGACATTTCCCCGTTACCGGTGGCTGCGCGGCGGGTGAGTGACAGAGCTTATCCGAGCGGCTGGAACTCTGCGCCGGCGTGGTCGAGCGTGAGGCCTCGGCCCTTTGGCTGCCTGGTACCTAAAACACTTCCATTGATCCAGCCACGGAGGGTGCTGGCTGGTGGCTCCATACCTCCATAGCTCCATAGCACCAGAGCTCCATAGCTCCATAGCACCAGAGCTCCATGGCTTCAGAGCTCCATAGCACCATAGCTCCATACCTCCAGAGCTCCAGGGCTCCAAAGCTCCATACCTCCAGAGCTCCATACCTCCAGAGCTCCATACCTCCAGAGCTCCATAGCTCCATAGCACCAGAGCTCCATAGCTCCATAGCACCAGAGCTCCATAGCACCATAGCTCCATAGCACCAGAGCTCCATAGCTCCATAGCACCAGAGCTCCATAGCTCCATAGCACCAGAGCTCCATAGCTCCATAGCACCAGAGCTCCATACTTCCAGAGCTCCATAGCTCCATAGCTCCATAGCACCAGAGCTCCATAGCTCCATAGCACCAGAGCTCCATAGCTCCATAGCACCAGAGCTCCATACTTCCATAGCTCCATAGCTCCATACCTCCAGAGCTCCATAGCTCCATACCTCCAGAGCTCCATAGCTCCAGAGCTCCATAGCTCCATAGCACCAGAGCTCCATAGCTCCATAGCACCAGAGCTCCATACTTCCATAGCTCCAGGGCTCCATAGCTCCAGGGCTCCATAGCTCCATACCTCAAGAGCTCCATAGCTCCATACCTCCAGAGCTCCATAGCTCCATACTTCCAGAGCTCCATAGCTCCATAGCACCAGAGCTCCATAGCTCCATAGCACCAGAGCTCCATAGCTCCATAGCACCAGAGCTCCATAGCTCCATAGCACCAGAGCTCCATAGCTCCATAGCTCCAGGGCTCCATAGCTCCATAGCTCCAGGGCTCCATAGCTCCATAGCTCCAGGGCTCCATAGCTCCAGGGCTCCAGGGCTCCATAGCTCCATACCTCCAGAGCTCCATAGCTCCATACTTCCAGAGCTCCATAGCTCCATAGCTCCATACTTCCATAGCTCCATAGCTCCATACTTCCATAGCACCAGAGCTCCATACCTCCAGAGCTCCATAGCTCCAGCCTGGGTGGCTGGTGGCTCCATAGCTCCATACTTCCATAGCTCCAGTCAGAGAGTTGGCGAAAATTGCACTAAGTGCGAAAGCCCATTCATTTACAACGGCGTGTCCACAAGGCGGCGACATTTCCCCGTTACCGGTGGCTGCGCGGCGGGTGAGTGACAGAGCTTATCCGAGCGGCTGGAACTCTGCGCCGGCGTGGTCGAGCGTGAGGCCTCGGCCCTTTGGCTGCCTGGTACCTAAAACACTTCCATTGATCCAGCCACGGAGGGTGCTGGCTGGTGGCTCCATACCTCCATAGCTCCATAGCACCAGAGCTCCATAGCTCCATAGCACCAGAGCTCCATGGCTTCAGAGCTCCATAGCACCATAGCTCCATACCTCCAGAGCTCCAGGGCTCCATAGCTCCATACCTCCAGAGCTCCATACCTCCAGAGCTCCATACCTCCAGAGCTCCATAGCACCAGAGCTCCATGGCTTCAGAGCTCCATAGCACCATAGCTCCATACCTCCAGAGCTCCAGGGCTCCATAGCTCCATACCTCCAGAGCTCCATACCTCCAGAGCTCCATACCTCCAGAGCTCCATAGCACCAGAGCTCCATGGCTTCAGAGCTCCATAGCACCATAGCTCCATACCTCCAGAGCTCCAGGGCTCCATAGCTCCATACCTCCAGAGCTCCATACCTCCAGAGCTCCATACCTCCAGAGCTCCAGAGCTCCATAGCACCAGAGCTCCATGGCTTCAGAGCTCCATAGCACCATAGCTCCATACCTCCAGAGCTCCAGGGCTCCATAGCTCCATACCTCCAGAGCTCCATACCTCCAGAGCTCCAGAGCTCCATAGCACCAGAGCTCCATGGCTTCAGAGCTCCATAGCACCATAGCTCCATACCTCCAGAGCTCCAGGGCTCCATAGCTCCATAGCACCAGAGCTCCATAGCTCCATAGCACCAGAGCTCCATGGCTTCAGAGCTCCATAGCACCATAGCTCCATACCTCCAGAGCTCCAGGGCTCCATAGCTCCATACCTCCAGAGCTCCATACCTCCAGAGCTCCATACCTCCAGAGCTCCATAGCACCAGAGCTCCATGGCTTCAGAGCTCCATAGCACCATAGCTCCATACCTCCAGAGCTCCAGGGCTCCATAGCTCCATACCTCCAGAGCTCCATACCTCCAGAGCTCCATACCTCCAGAGCTCCAGAGCTCCATAGCACCAGAGCTCCATGGCTTCAGAGCTCCATAGCACCATAGCTCCATACCTCCAGAGCTCCAGGGCTCCATAGCTCCATACCTCCAGAGCTCCATACCTCCAGAGCTCCAGAGCTCCATAGCACCAGAGCTCCATGGCTTCAGAGCTCCATAGCACCATAGCTCCATACCTCCAGAGCTCCAGGGCTCCATAGCTCCATACCTCCAGAGCTCCATACCTCCAGAGCTCCAGAGCTCCATAGCACCAGAGCTCCATGGCTTCAGAGCTCCATAGCACCATAGCTCCATACCTCCAGAGCTCCAGGGCTCCAAAGCTCCATACCTCCAGAGCTCCATACCTCCAGAGCTCCATACCTCCAGAGCTCCATAGCTCCATAGCACCAGAGCTCCATAGCTCCATAGCACGAGAGCTCCATAGCACCAGAGCTCCATAGCACCAGAGCTCCATAGCTCCATAGCACCAGAGCTCCATAGCTCCATAGCACCAGAGCTCCATAGCTCCATAGCACCAGAGCTCCATACTTCCAGAGCTCCATAGCTCCATAGCTCCATAGCACCAGAGCTCCATAGCTCCATAGCACCAGAGCTCCATAGCTCCATAGCACCAGAGCTCCATACTTCCATAGCTCCATAGCTCCATACCTCCAGAGCTCCATAGCTCCATAGCTCCATACCTCCAGAGCTCCATAGCTCCAGAGCTCCATAGCTCCATAGCACCAGAGCTCCATAGCTCCATAGCACCAGAGCTCCATACTTCCATAGCTCCAGGGCTCCATAGCTCCAGGGCTCCATAGCTCCATACCTCCAGAGCTCCATAGCTCCATACTTCCAGAGCTCCATAGCTCCATAGCACCAGAGCTCCATAGCTCCATAGCACCAGAGCTCCATAGCTCCATAGCACCAGAGCTCCATAGCTCCATAGCACCAGAGCTCCATAGCTCCATAGCTCCAGGGCTCCATAGCTCCATAGCTCCAGGGCTCCATAGCTCCATAGCTCCAGGGCTCCATAGCTCCATAGCTCCATACCTCCAGAGCTCCATACCTCCAGAGCTCCATACCTCCATAGCACCAGAGCTCCATAGCTCCAGGGCTCCAGGGCTCCATAGCTCCATACCTCCAGAGCTCCATAGCTCCATACTTCCAGAGCTCCATAGCTCCATAGCTCCATACTTCCATAGCTCCATAGCTCCATACTTCCATAGCACCTGAGCTCCATACCTCCAGAGCTCCATAGCTCCAGCCTGGGTGGCTGGTGGCTCCATAGCTCCATACTTCCATAGCTCTAAGTCAGAGAGTTGGCGAAAATTGCACTAAGTGCGAAAGCCCATTCATTTACAACGGCGTGTCCGCCAGGCGGCGACATTTCCCCGTTACCGGTGGCTGCGCGGCGGGTGAGTGACAGAGCTTATCCGAGCGGCTGGAACTCTGCGCCGGCGTGGTCGAGCGTGAGGCCTCGGCCCTTTGGCTGCCTGGTACCTAAAACACTTCCATTGATCCAGCCACGGAGGGTGCTGGCTGGTGGCTCCATACCTCCATAGCTCCATAGCACCAGAGCTCCATAGCTCCATAGCACCAGAGCTCCATGGCTTCAGAGCTCCATAGCACCATAGCTCCATACCTCCAGAGCTCCAGGGCTCCATAGCTCCATACCTCCAAAGCTCCATACCTCCAGAGCTCCATACCTCCAGAGCTCCATAGCACCAGAGCTCCATGGCTTCAGAGCTCCATAGCACCATAGCTCCATACCTCCAGAGCTCCAGGGCTCCATAGCTCCATACCTCCAGAGCTCCATACCTCCAGAGCTCCATACCTCCAGAGCTCCATAGCACCAGAGCTCCATGGCTTCAGAGCTCCATAGCACCATAGCTCCATACCTCCAGAGCTCCAGGGCTCCATAGCTCCATACCTCCAGAGCTCCATACCTCCAGAGCTCCATACCTCCAGAGCTCCAGAGCTCCATAGCACCAGAGCTCCATGGCTTCAGAGCTCCATAGCTCCATACCTCCAGAGCTCCAGGGCTCCATAGCTCCATACCTCCAGAGCTCCATACCTCCAGAGCTCCAGAGCTCCATAGCACCAGAGCTCCATGGCTTCAGAGCTCCATAGCACCATAGCTCCATACCTCCAGAGCTCCAGGGCTCCATAGCTCCATACCTCCAGAGCTCCATACCTCCAGAGCTCCATACCTCCAGAGCTCCATAGCTCCATAGCACCAGAGCTCCATAGCTCCATAGCACCAGAGCTCCATAGCACCAGAGCTCCATAGCACCAGAGCTCCATAGCTCCATAGCACCAGAGCTCCATAGCTCCATAGCACCAGAGCTCCATAGCTCCATAGCACCAGAGCTCCATACTTCCAGAGCTCCATAGCTCCATAGCACCAGAGCTCCATAGCTCCATAGCACCAGAGCTCCATAGCTCCATAGCACCAGAGCTCCATACTTCCATAGCTCCATAGCTCCATACCTCCAGAGCTCCATAGCTCCATAGCTGCATACCTCCAGAGCTCCATAGCTCCAGAGCTCCATAGCTCCATAGCTCCATAGCACCAGAGCTCCATAGCTCCATAGCACCAGAGCTCCATACTTCCATAGCTCCAGGGCTCCATAGCTCCAGGGCTCCATACCTCCAGAGCTCCATAGCTCCATACTTCCAGAGCTCCATAGCTCCATACTTCCATAGCTCCATACTTCCATACCTCCATAGCTCCATACTTCCATAGCACCAGAGCTCCATACTTCCATAGCACCAGAGCTCCATACCTCCAGAGCTCCAGAGCTCCAGCCTGGGTGGCTGGTGGCTCCATAGCTCCATACTTCCATAGCTCTAAGTCAGAGAGTTGGCGAAAATTGCACTAAGTGCGAAAGCCCATTCATTTACAACGGCGTGTCCACAAGGCGGCGACATTTCCCCGTTACCGGTGGCTGCGCGGCGGGTGAGTGACAGAGCTTATCCGAGCGGCTGGAACTCTGCGCCGGCGTGGTCGAGCGTGAGGCCTCGGCCCTTTGGCTGCCTGGTACCTAAAACACTTCCATTGATCCAGCCACGGAGGGTGCTGGCTGGTGGCTCCATACCTCCATAGCTCCATAGCACCAGAGCTCCATAGCTCCATAGCACCAGAGCTCCATGGCTTCAGAGCTCCATAGCACCATAGCTCCATACCTCCAGAGCTCCAGGGCTCCATAGCTCCATACCTCCAGAGCTCCATACCTCCAGAGCTCCATACCTCCAGAGCTCCATAGCACCAGAGCTCCATGGCTTCAGAGCTCCATAGCACCATAGCTCCATACCTCCAGAGCTCCAGGGCTCCATAGCTCCATAGCTCCATACCTCCAGAGCTCCATACCTCCAGAGCTCCATACCTCCAGAGCTCCATAGCACCAGAGCTCCATGGCTTCAGAGCTCCATAGCACCATAGCTCCATACCTCCAGAGCTCCAGGGCTCCATAGCTCCATACCTCCAGAGCTCCATACCTCCAGAGCTCCATACCTCCAGAGCTCCATAGCACCAGAGCTCCATGGCTTCAGAGCTCCATAGCACCATAGCTCCATACCTCCAGAGCTCCAGGGCTCCATAGCTCCATACCTCCAGAGCTCCATACCTCCAGAGCTCCATACCTCCAGAGCTCCAGAGCTCCATAGCACCAGAGCTCCATGGCTTCAGAGCTCCATAGCACCATAGCTCCATACCTCCAGAGCTCCAGGGCTCCATAGCTCCATACCTCCAGAGCTCCATACCTCCAGAGCTCCAGAGCTCCATAGCACCAGAGCTCCATGGCTTCAGAGCTCCATAGCACCATAGCTCCATACCTCCAGAGCTCCAGGGCTCCATAGCTCCATACCTCCAGAGCTCCATACCTCCAGAGCTCCAGAGCTCCATAGCACCAGAGCTCCATGGCTTCAGAGCTCCATAGCACCATAGCTCCATACCTCCAGAGCTCCAGGGCTCCAAAGCTCCATACCTCCAGAGCTCCATACCTCCAGAGCTCCATACCTCCAGAGCTCCATAGCTCCATAGCACCAGAGCTCCATAGCTCCATAGCACCAGAGCTCCATAGCACCAGAGCTCCATAGCTCCATAGCACCAGAGCTCCATAGCTCCATAGCACCAGAGCTCCATAGCTCCATAGCACCAGAGCTCCATACTTCCAGAGCTCCATAGCTCCATAGCTCCATAGCACCAGAGCTCCATAGCTCCATAGCACCAGAGCTCCATAGCTCCATAGCACCAGAGCTCCATACTTCCATAGCTCCATAGCTCCATACCTCCAGAGCTCCATAGCTCCATAGCTCCATACCTCCAGAGCTCCATAGCTCCAGAGCTCCATAGCTCCATAGCACCAGAGCTCCATAGCTCCATAGCACCAGAGCTCCATACTTCCATAGCTCCAGGGCTCCATAGCTCCAGGGCTCCATAGCTCCATACCTCCAGAGCTCCATAGCTCCATACTTCCAGAGCTCCATAGCTCCATAGCACCAGAGCTCCATAGCTCCATAGCACCAGAGCTCCATAGCTCCATAGCACCAGAGCTCCATAGCTCCATAGCACCAGAGCTCCATAGCTCCATAGCTCCAGGGCTCCATAGCTCCATAGCTCCAGGGCTCCATAGCTCCATAGCTCCAGGGCTCCATAGCTCCATAGCTCCATACCTCCAGAGCTCCATACCTCCAGAGCTCCATACCTCCATAGCACCAGAGCTCCATAGCTCCAGGGCTCCAGGGCTCCATAGCTCCATACCTCCAGAGCTCCATAGCTCCATACTTCCAGAGCTCCATAGCTCCATAGCTCCATACTTCCATAGCTCCATAGCTCCATACTTCCATAGCACCTGAGCTCCATACCTCCAGAGCTCCATAGCTCCAGCCTGGGTGGCTGGTGGCTCCATAGCTCCATACTTCCATAGCTCTAAGTCAGAGAGTTGGCGAAAATTGCACTAAGTGCGAAAGCCCATTCATTTACAACGGCGTGTCCGCCAGGCGGCGACATTTCCCCGTTACCGGTGGCTGCGCGGCGGGTGAGTGACAGAGCTTATCCGAGCGGCTGGAACTCTGCGCTGGCGTGGTCGAGCGTGAGACCTCGGCCCTTTGGCTGCCTGGTACCTAAAACACTTCCATTGATCCAGCCACGGAGGGTGCTGGCTGGTGGCTCCATACCTCCATAGCTCCATAGCACCAGAGCTCCATAGCTCCATAGCACCAGAGCTCCATGGCTTCAGAGCTCCATAGCACCATAGCTCCATACCTCCAGAGCTCCAGGGCTCCATAGCTCCATACCTCCAAAGCTCCATACCTCCAGAGCTCCATACCTCCAGAGCTCCATAGCACCAGAGCTCCATGGCTTCAGAGCTCCATAGCACCATAGCTCCATACCTCCAGAGCTCCAGGGCTCCATAGCTCCATACCTCCAGAGCTCCATACCTCCAGAGCTCCATAGCACCAGAGCTCCATGGCTTCAGAGCTCCATAGCACCATAGCTCCATACCTCCAGAGCTCCAGGGCTCCATAGCTCCATACCTCCAGAGCTCCATACCTCCAGAGCTCCATACCTCCAGAGCTCCAGAGCTCCATAGCACCAGAGCTCCATGGCTTCAGAGCTCCATAGCTCCATACCTCCAGAGCTCCAGGGCTCCATAGCTCCATACCTCCAGAGCTCCATACCTCCAGAGCTCCAGAGCTCCATAGCACCAGAGCTCCATGGCTTCAGAGCTCCATAGCACCATAGCTCCATACCTCCAGAGCTCCAGGGCTCCATAGCTCCATACCTCCAGAGCTCCATACCTCCAGAGCTCCATACCTCCAGAGCTCCATAGCTCCATAGCACCAGAGCTCCATAGCTCCATAGCACCAGAGCTCCATAGCACCAGAGCTCCATAGCACCAGAGCTCCATAGCTCCATAGCACCAGAGCTCCATAGCTCCATAGCACCAGAGCTCCATAGCTCCATAGCACCAGAGCTCCATACTTCCAGAGCTCCATAGCTCCATAGCTCCATAGCACCAGAGCTCCATAGCTCCATAGCACCAGAGCTCCATAGCTCCATAGCACCAGAGCTCCATACTTCCATAGCTCCATAGCTCCATACCTCCAGAGCTCCATAGCTCCATAGCTGCATACCTCCAGAGCTCCATAGCTCCAGAGCTCCATAGCTCCATAGCTCCATAGCACCAGAGCTCCATAGCTCCATAGCACCAGAGCTCCATACTTCCATAGCTCCAGGGCTCCATAGCTCCAGGGCTCCATACCTCCAGAGCTCCATAGCTCCATACTTCCAGAGCTCCATAGCTCCATACTTCCATAGCTCCATACTTCCATACCTCCATAGCTCCATACTTCCATAGCACCAGAGCTCCATACTTCCATAGCACCAGAGCTCCATACCTCCAGAGCTCCAGAGCTCCAGCCTGGGTGGCTGGTGGCTCCATAGCTCCATACTTCCATAGCTCTAAGTCAGAGAGTTGGCGAAAATTGCACTAAGTGCGAAAGCCCATTCATTTACAACGGCGTGTCCACAAGGCGGCGACATTTCCCCGTTACCGGTGGCTGCGCGGCGGGTGAGTGACAGAGCTTATCCGAGCGGCTGGAACTCTGCGCCGGCGTGGTCGAGCGTGAGGCCTCGGCCCTTTGGCTGCCTGGTACCTAAAACACTTCCATTGATCCAGCCACGGAGGGTGCTGGCTGGTGGCTCCATACCTCCATAGCTCCATAGCACCAGAGCTCCATAGCTCCATAGCACCAGAGCTCCATGGCTTCAGAGCTCCATAGCACCATAGCTCCATACCTCCAGAGCTCCAGGGCTCCATAGCTCCATACCTCCAGAGCTCCATACCTCCAGAGCTCCATACCTCCAGAGCTCCATAGCACCAGAGCTCCATGGCTTCAGAGCTCCATAGCACCATAGCTCCATACCTCCAGAGCTCCAGGGCTCCATAGCTCCATACCTCCAGAGCTCCATACCTCCAGAGCTCCATACCTCCAGAGCTCCATAGCACCAGAGCTCCATGGCTTCAGAGCTCCATAGCACCATAGCTCCATACCTCCAGAGCTCCAGGGCTCCATAGCTCCATACCTCCAGAGCTCCATACCTCCAGAGCTCCATACCTCCAGAGCTCCATAGCACCAGAGCTCCATGGCTTCAGAGCTCCATAGCACCATAGCTCCATACCTCCAGAGCTCCAGGGCTCCATAGCTCCATACCTCCAGAGCTCCATACCTCCAGAGCTCCATACCTCCAGAGCTCCAGAGCTCCATAGCACCAGAGCTCCATGGCTTCAGAGCTCCATAGCACCATAGCTCCATACCTCCAGAGCTCCAGGGCTCCATAGCTCCATACCTCCAGAGCTCCATACCTCCAGAGCTCCAGAGCTCCATAGCACCAGAGCTCCATGGCTTCAGAGCTCCATAGCACCATAGCTCCATACCTCCAGAGCTCCAGGGCTCCATAGCTCCATACCTCCAGAGCTCCATACCTCCAGAGCTCCAGAGCTCCATAGCACCAGAGCTCCATGGCTTCAGAGCTCCATAGCACCATAGCTCCATACCTCCAGAGCTCCAGGGCTCCAAAGCTCCATACCTCCAGAGCTCCATACCTCCAGAGCTCCATACCTCCAGAGCTCCATAGCTCCATAGCACCAGAGCTCCATAGCTCCATAGCACCAGAGCTCCATAGCACCAGAGCTCCATAGCACCAGAGCTCCATAGCTCCATAGCACCAGAGCTCCATAGCTCCATAGCACCAGAGCTCCATAGCTCCATAGCACCAGAGCTCCATACTTCCAGAGCTCCATAGCTCCATAGCACCAGAGCTCCATAGCTCCATAGCACCAGAGCTCCATAGCTCCATAGCACCAGAGCTCCATACTTCCATAGCTCCATAGCTCCATACCTCCAGACCTCCATAGCTCCATAGCTCCATACCTCCAGAGCTCCATAGCTCCAGAGCTCCATAGCTCCATAGCACCAGAGCTCCATAGCTCCATAGCACCAGAGCTCCATACTTCCATAGCTCCAGGGCTCCATAGCTCCAGGGCTCCATAGCTCCATAGCTCCATACCTCCAGAGCTCCATACCTCCAGAGCTCCATACCTCCATAGCACCAGAGCTCCATAGCTCCAGGGCTCCAGGGCTCCATAGCTCCATACCTCCAGAGCTCCATAGCTCCATACTTCCAGAGCTCCATAGCTCCATAGCTCCATACTTCCATAGCTCCATAGCTCCATACTTCCATAGCACCTGAGCTCCATACCTCCAGAGCTCCATAGCTCCAGCCTGGGTGGCTGGTGGCTCCATAGCTCCATACTTCCATAGCTCTAAGTCAGAGAGTTGGCGAAAATTGCACTAAGTGCGAAAGCCCATTCATTTACAACGGCGTGTCCGCCAGGCGGCGACATTTCCCCGTTACCGGTGGCTGCGCGGCGGGTGAGTGACAGAGCTTATCCGAGCGGCTGGAACTCTGCGCCGGCGTGGTCGAGCGTGAGGCCTCGGCCCTTTGGCTGCCTGGTACCTAAAACACTTCCATTGATCCAGCCACGGAGGGTGCTGGCTGGTGGCTCCATACCTCCATAGCTCCATAGCACCAGAGCTCCATAGCTCCATAGCACCAGAGCTCCATGGCTTCAGAGCTCCATAGCACCATAGCTCCATACCTCCAGAGCTCCAGGGCTCCATAGCTCCATACCTCCAGAGCTCCATACCTCCAGAGCTCCATACCTCCAGAGCTCCATAGCACCAGAGCTCCATGGCTTCAGAGCTCCATAGCACCATAGCTCCATACCTCCAGAGCTCCAGGGCTCCATAGCTCCATACCTCCAGAGCTCCATACCTCCAGAGCTCCATACCTCCAGAGCTCCATAGCACCAGAGCTCCATGGCTTCAGAGCTCCATAGCACCATAGCTCCATACCTCCAGAGCTCCAGGGCTCCATAGCTCCATACCTCCAGAGCTCCATACCTCCAGAGCTCCATACCTCCAGAGCTCCAGAGCTCCATAGCACCAGAGCTCCATGGCTTCAGAGCTCCATAGCACCATAGCTCCATACCTCCAGAGCTCCAGGGC
This sequence comes from Syngnathus leptorhynchus, assembly GCF_054491065.1. Lineage (NCBI taxonomy): Eukaryota > Metazoa > Chordata > Actinopteri > Syngnathiformes > Syngnathidae > Syngnathus > Syngnathus leptorhynchus. The sequence goes on along the minus strand of NW_028231993.1, from coordinate 1,510,659 downwards.
TCCATAGCTCCATACCTCCAGAGCTCCATACCTCCAGAGCTCCAGAGCTCCATAGCACCAGAGCTCCATGGCTTCAGAGCTCCATAGCACCATAGCTCCATACCTCCAGAGCTCCAGGGCTCCATAGCTCCATACCTCCAGAGCTCCATACCTCCAGAGCTCCATACCTCCAGAGCTCCATAGCTCCATAGCACCAGAGCTCCATAGCTCCATAGCACCAGAGCTCCATAGCACCAGAGCTCCATAGCACCAGAGCTCCATAGCTCCATAGCACCAGAGCTCCATAGCTCCATAGCACCAGAGCTCCATAGCTCCATAGCACCAGAGCTCCATACTTCCAGAGCTCCATAGCTCCATAGCTCCATAGCACCAGAGCTCCATAGCTCCATAGCACCAGAGCTCCATGGCTTCAGAGCTCCATAGCACCATAGCTCCATACCTCCAGAGCTCCAGGGCTCCATAGCTCCATACCTCCAGAGCTCCATACCTCCAGAGCTCCATACCTCCAGAGCTCCATAGCACCAGAGCTCCATAGCTCCATAGCACCAGAGCTCCATAGCACCAGAGCTCCATAGCACCAGAGCTCCATAGCTCCATAGCACCAGAGCTCCATAGCTCCATAGCACCAGAGCTCCATACTTCCAGAGCTCCATAGCTCCATAGCTCCATAGCACCAGAGCTCCATAGCTCCATAGCACCAGAGCTCCATAGCTCCATAGCACCAGAGCTCCATACTTCCATAGCTCCATAGCTCCATACCTCCAGAGCTCCATAGCTCCATAGCTCCATACCTCCAGAGCTCCATAGCTCCAGAGCTCCATAGCTCCATAGCTCCATAGCACCAGAGCTCCATAGCTCCATAGCACCAGAGCTCCATACTTCCATAGCTCCAGGGCTCCATAGCTCCAGGGCTCCATACCTCCAGAGCTCCATAGCTCCATACTTCCAGAGCTCCATAGCTCCATACTTCCATAGCTCCATACTTCCATACCTCCATAGCTCCATACTTCCATAGCACCAGAGCTCCATACTTCCATAGCACCAGAGCTCCATACCTCCAGAGCTCCAGAGCTCCAGCCTGGGTGGCTGGTGGCTCCATAGCTCCATACTTCCATAGCTCTAAGTCAGAGAGTTGGCGAAAATTGCACTAAGTGCGAAAGCCCATTCATTTACAACGGCGTGTCCGCCAGGCGGCGACATTTCCCCGTTACCGGTGGCTGCGCGGCGGGTGAGTGACAGAGCTTATCCGAGCGGCTGGAACTCTGCGCCGGCGTGGTCGAGCGTGAGGCCTCGGCCCTTTGGCTGCCTGGTACCTAAAACACTTCCATTGATCCAGCCACGGAGGGTGCTGGCTGGTGGCTCCATACCTCCATAGCTCCATAGCACCAGAGCTCCATAGCTCCATAGCACCAGAGCTTTATGGCTTCAGAGCTCCATAGCACCATAGCTCCATACCTCCAGAGCTCCAGGGCTCCATAGCTCCATACCTCCAGAGCTCCATACCTCCAGAGCTCCATAGCACCAGAGCTCCATGGCTTCAGAGCTCCATAGCACCATAGCTCCATACCTCCAGAGCTCCAGGGCTCCATAGCTCCATACCTCCAGAGCTCCATACCTCCAGAGCTCCATACCTCCAGAGCTCCATAGCACCAGAGCTCCATGGCTTCAGAGCTCCATAGCACCATAGCTCCATACCTCCAGAGCTCCAGGGCTCCATAGCTCCATACCTCCAGAGCTCCATACCTCCAGAGCTCCATACCTCCAGAGCTCCAGAGCTCCATAGCACCAGAGCTCCATGGCTTCAGAGCTCCATAGCTCCATACCTCCAGAGCTCCAGGGCTCCATAGCTCCATACCTCCAGAGCTCCATACCTCCAGAGCTCCAGAGCTCCATAGCACCAGAGCTCCATGGCTTCAGAGCTCCATAGCACCATAGCTCCATACCTCCAGAGCTCCAGGGCTCCATAGCTCCATACCTCCAGAGCTCCATACCTCCAGAGCTCCATACCTCCAGAGCTCCATAGCTCCATAGCACCAGAGCTCCATAGCTCCATAGCACCAGAGCTCCATAGCACCAGAGCTCCATAGCACCAGAGCTCCATAGCTCCATAGCACCAGAGCTCCATAGCTCCATAGCACCAGAGCTCCATACTTCCAGAGCTCCATAGCTCCATAGCTCCATAGCACCAGAGCTCCATAGCTCCATAGCACCAGAGCTCCATAGCTCCATAGCACCAGAGCTCCATACTTCCATAGCTCCATAGCTCCATACCTCCAGAGCTCCATAGCTCCATAGCTCCATACCTCCAGAGCTCCATAGCTCCAGAGCTCCATAGCTCCATAGCTCCATAGCACCAGAGCTCCATAGCTCCATAGCACCAGAGCTCCATACTTCCATAGCTCCAGGGCTCCATAGCTCCAGGGCTCCATACCTCCAGAGCTCCATAGCTCCATACTTCCAGAGCTCCATAGCTCCATACTTCCATAGCTCCATACTTCCATACCTCCATAGCTCCATACTTCCATAGCACCAGAGCTCCATACTTCCATAGCACCAGAGCTCCATACCTCCAGAGCTCCAGAGCTCCAGCCTGGGTGGCTGGTGGCTCCATAGCTCCATACTTCCATAGCTCTAAGTCAGAGAGTTGGCGAAAATTGCACTAAGTGCGAAAGCCCATTCATTTACAACGGCGTGTCCACAAGGCGGCGACATTTCCCCGTTACCGGTGGCTGCGCGGCGGGTGAGTGACAGAGCTTATCCGAGCGGCTGGAACTCTGCGCCGGCGTGGTCGAGCGTGAGGCCTCGGCCCTTTGGCTGCCTGGTACCTAAAACACTTCCATTGATCCAGCCACGGAGGGTGCTGGCTGGTGGCTCCATACCTCCATAGCTCCATAGCACCAGAGCTCCATAGCTCCATAGCACCAGAGCTCCATGGCTTCAGAGCTCCATAGCACCATAGCTCCATACCTCCAGAGCTCCAGGGCTCCATAGCTCCATACCTCCAGAGCTCCATACCTCCAGAGCTCCATACCTCCAGAGCTCCATAGCACCAGAGCTCCATGGCTTCAGAGCTCCATAGCACCATAGCTCCATACCTCCAGAGCTCCAGGGCTCCATAGCTCCATAGCTCCATACCTCCAGAGCTCCATACCTCCAGAGCTCCATACCTCCAGAGCTCCATAGCACCAGAGCTCCATGGCTTCAGAGCTCCATAGCACCATAGCTCCATACCTCCAGAGCTCCAGGGCTCCATAGCTCCATACCTCCAGAGCTCCATACCTCCAGAGCTCCATACCTCCAGAGCTCCATAGCACCAGAGCTCCATGGCTTCAGAGCTCCATAGCACCATAGCTCCATACCTCCAGAGCTCCAGGGCTCCATAGCTCCATACCTCCAGAGCTCCATACCTCCAGAGCTCCATACCTCCAGAGCTCCAGAGCTCCATAGCACCAGAGCTCCATGGCTTCAGAGCTCCATAGCTCCATACCTCCAGAGCTCCAGGGCTCCATAGCTCCATACCTCCAGAGCTCCATACCTCCAGAGCTCCAGAGCTCCATAGCACCAGAGCTCCATGGCTTCAGAGCTCCATAGCACCATAGCTCCATACCTCCAGAGCTCCAGGGCTCCATAGCTCCATACCTCCAGAGCTCCATACCTCCAAAGCTCCAGAGCTCCATAGCACCAGAGCTCCATGGCTTCAGAGCTCCATAGCACCATAGCTCCATACCTCCAGAGCTCCAGGGCTCCAAAGCTCCATACCTCCAGAGCTCCATACCTCCAGAGCTCCATACCTCCAGAGCTCCATAGCTCCATAGCACCAGAGCTCCATAGCTCCATAGCACCAGAGCTCCATAGCACCAGAGCTCCATAGCACCAGAGCTCCATAGCTCCATAGCACCAGAGCTCCATAGCTCCATAGCACCAGAGCTCCATAGCTCCATAGCACCAGAGCTCCATACTTCCAGGGCTCCAGGGCTCCATAGCTCCATACCTCCAGAGCTCCATAGCTCCATACTTCCAGAGCTCCATAGCTCCATAGCTCCATACTTCCATAGCTCCATAGCTCCATACTTCCATAGCACCTGAGCTCCATACCTCCAGAGCTCCATAGCTCCAGCCTGGGTGGCTGGTGGCTCCATAGCTCCATACTTCCATAGCTCTAAGTCAGAGAGTTGGCGAAAATTGCACTAAGTGCGAAAGCCCATTCATTTACAACGGCGTGTCCGCCAGGCGGCGACATTTCCCCGTTACCGGTGGCTGCGCGGCGGTTGAGTGACAGAGCTTATCCGAGCGGCTGGAACTCTGCGCCGGCGATGTCGAGCGTGAGGCCTCGGCCCTTTGGCTGCCTGGTACCTAAAACACTTCCATTGATCCAGCCACGGAGGGTGCTGGCTGGTGGCTCCATACCTCCATAGCTCCATAGCACCAGAGCTCCATAGCTCCATAGCACCAGAGCTCCATGGCTTCAGAGCTCCATAGCACCATAGCTCCATACCTCCAGAGCTCCAGGGCTCCATAGCTCCATACCTCCAGAGCTCCATACCTCCAGAGCTCCATACCTCCAGAGCTCCATAGCACCAGAGCTCCATGGCTTCAGAGCTCCATAGCACCATAGCTCCATACCTCCAGAGCTCCAGGGCTCCATAGCTCCATACCTCCAGAGCTCCATACCTCCAGAGCTCCATACCTCCAGAGCTCCATAGCACCAGAGCTCCATGGCTTCAGAGCTCCATAGCACCATAGCTCCATACCTCCAGAGCTCCAGGGCTCCATAGCTCCATACCTCCAGAGCTCCATACCTCCAGAGCTCCATACCTCCAGAGCTCCAGAGCTCCATAGCACCAGAGCTCCATGGCTTCAGAGCTCCATAGCACCATAGCTCCATACCTCCAGAGCTCCAGGGCTCCATAGCTCCATACCTCCAGAGCTCCATACCTCCAGAGCTCCAGAGCTCCATAGCACCAGAGCTCCATGGCTTCAGAGCTCCATAGCACCATAGCTCCATACCTCCAGAGCTCCAGGGCTCCATAGCTCCATACCTCCAGAGCTCCATACCTCCAGAGCTCCATACCTCCAGAGCTCCATAGCTCCATAGCACCAGAGCTCCATAGCTCCATAGCACCAGAGCTCCATAGCACCAGAGCTCCATAGCACCAGAGCTCCATAGCTCCATAGCACCAGAGCTCCATAGCTCCATAGCACCAGAGCTCCATAGCTCCATAGCACCAGAGCTCCATACTTCCAGAGCTCCATAGCTCCATAGCTCCATAGCACCAGAGCTCCATAGCTCCATAGCACCAGAGCTCCATGGCTTCAGAGCTCCATAGCACAATAGCTCCATACCTCCAGAGCTCCAGGGCTCCATAGCTCCATACCTCCAGAGCTCCATACCTCCAGAGCTCCATACCTCCAGAGCTCCATAGCACCAGAGCTCCATAGCTCCATAGCACCAGAGCTCCATAGCACCAGAGCTCCATAGCACCAGAGCTCCATAGCTCCATAGCACCAGAGCTCCATAGCTCCATAGCACCAGAGCTCCATACTTCCAGAGCTCCATAGCTCCATAGCTCCATAGCACCAGAGCTCCATAGCTCCATAGCACCAGAGCTCCATAGCTCCATAGCACCAGAGCTCCATACTTCCATAGCTCCATAGCTCCATACCTCCAGAGCTCCATAGCTCCATAGCTCCATACCTCCAGAGCTCCATAGCTCCAGAGCTCCATAGCTCCATAGCTCCATAGCACCAGAGCTCCATAGCTCCATAGCACCAGAGCTCCATACTTCCATAGCTCCAGGGCTCCATAGCTCCAGGGCTCCATACCTCCAGAGCTCCATAGCTCCATACTTCCAGAGCTCCATAGCTCCATACTTCCATAGCTCCATACTTCCATACCTCCATAGCTCCATACTTCCATAGCACCAGAGCTCCATACTTCCATAGCACCAGAGCTCCATACCTCCAGAGCTCCAGAGCTCCAGCCTGGGTGGCTGGTGGCTCCATAGCTCCATACTTCCATAGCTCTAAGTCAGAGAGTTGGCGAAAATTGCACTAAGTGCGAAAGCCCATTCATTTACAACGGCGTGTCCACAAGGCGGCGACATTTCCCCGTTACCGGTGGCTGCGCGGCGGGTGAGTGACAGAGCTTATCCGAGCGGCTGGAACTCTGCGCCGGCGTGGTCGAGCGTGAGGCCTCGGCCCTTTGGCTGCCTGGTACCTAAAACACTTCCATTGATCCAGCCACGGAGGGTGCTGGCTGGTGGCTCCATACCTCCATAGCTCCATAGCACCAGAGCTCCATAGCTCCATAGCACCAGAGCTCCATGGCTTCAGAGCTCCATAGCACCATAGCTCCATACCTCCAGAGCTCCAGGGCTCCATAGCTCCATACCTCCAGAGCTCCATACCTCCAGAGCTCCATACCTCCAGAGCTCCATAGCACCAGAGCTCCATGGCTTCAGAGCTCCATAGCACCATAGCTCCATACCTCCAGAGCTCCAGGGCTCCATAGCTCCATACCTCCAGAGCTCCATACCTCCAGAGCTCCATACCTCCAGAGCTCCAGAGCTCCATAGCACCAGAGCTCCATGGCTTCAGAGCTCCATAGCTCCATACCTCCAGAGCTCCAGGGCTCCATAGCTCCATACCTCCAGAGCTCCATACCTCCAGAGCTCCAGAGCTCCATAGCACCAGAGCTCCATGGCTTCAGAGCTCCATAGCACCATAGCTCCATACCTCCAGAGCTCCAGGGCTCCATAGCTCCATACCTCCAGAGCTCCATACCTCCAGAGCTCCATACCTCCAGAGCTCCATAGCTCCATAGCACCAGAGCTCCATAGCTCCATAGCACCAGAGCTCCATAGCACCAGAGCTCCATAGCACCAGAGCTCCATAGCTCCATAGCACCAGAGCTCCATAGCTCCATAGCACCAGAGCTCCATACTTCCAGAGCTCCATAGCTCCATAGCTCCATAGCACCAGAGCTCCATAGCTCCATAGCACCAGAGCTCCATAGCTCCATAGCACCAGAGCTCCATACTTCCATAGCTCCATAGCTCCATACCTCCAGAGCTCCATAGCTCCATAGCTCCATACCTCCAGAGCTCCATAGCTCCAGAGCTCCATAGCTCCATAGCTCCATAGCACCAGAGCTCCATAGCTCCATAGCACCAGAGCTCCATACTTCCATAGCTCCAGGGCTCCATAGCTCCAGGGCTCCATACCTCCAGAGCTCCATAGCTCCATACTTCCAGAGCTCCATAGCTCCATACTTCCATAGCTCCATACTTCCATACCTCCATAGCTCCATACTTCCATAGCACCAGAGCTCCATACTTCCATAGCACCAGAGCTCCATACCTCCAGAGCTCCAGAGCTCCAGCCTGGGTGGCTGGTGGCTCCATAGCTCCATACTTCCATAGCTCTAAGTCAGAGAGTTGGCGAAAATTGCACTAAGTGCGAAAGCCCATTCATTTACAACGGCGTGTCCACAAGGCGGCGACATTTCCCCGTTACCGGTGGCTGCGCGGCGGGTGAGTGACAGAGCTTATCCGAGCGGCTGGAACTCTGCGCCGGCGTGGTCGAGCGTGAGGCCTCGGCCCTTTGGCTGCCTGGTACCTAAAACACTTCCATTGATCCAGCCACGGAGGGTGCTGGCTGGTGGCTCCATACCTCCATAGCTCCATAGCACCAGAGCTCCATAGCTCCATAGCACCAGAGCTCCATGGCTTCAGAGCTCCATAGCACCATAGCTCCATACCTCCAGAGCTCCAGGGCTCCAAAGCTCCATACCTCCAGAGCTCCATACCTCCAGAGCTCCATACCTCCAGAGCTCCATAGCTCCATAGCACCAGAGCTCCATAGCTCCATAGCACCAGAGCTCCATAGCACCATAGCTCCATAGCACCAGAGCTCCATAGCTCCATAGCACCAGAGCTCCATAGCTCCATAGCACCAGAGCTCCATAGCTCCATAGCACCAGAGCTCCATACTTCCAGAGCTCCATAGCTCCATAGCTCCATAGCACCAGAGCTCCATAGCTCCATAGCACCAGAGCTCCATAGCTCCATAGCACCAGAGCTCCATACTTCCATAGCTCCATAGCTCCATACCTCCAGAGCTCCATAGCTCCATACCTCCAGATTTCCATAGCTCCAGAGCTCCATAGCTCCATAGCACCAGAGCTCCATAGCTCCATAGCACCAGAGCTCCATAGCTCCATAGCACCAGAGCTCCATAGCACCATAGCTCCATAGCACCAGAGCTCCATAGCTCCATAGCACCAGAGCTCCATAGCTCCATAGCACCAGAGCTCCATAGCCCCATAGCACCAGAGCTCCATACTTCCAGAGCTCCATAGCTCCATAGCTCCATAGCACCAGAGCTCCATAGCTCCATAGCACCAGAGCTCCATAGCTCCATAGCACCAGAGCTCCATACTTCCATAGCTCCATAGCTCCATACCTCCAGAGCTCCATAGCTCCATACCTCCAGAGCTCCATAGCTCCAGAGCTCCATAGCTCCATAGCACCAGAGCTCCATAGCTCCATAGCACCAGAGCTCCATACTTCCATAGCTCCAGGGCTCCATAGCTCCAGGGCTCCATAGCTCCATACCTCCAGAGCTCCATAGCTCCATACCTCCAGAGCTCCATAGCTCCATACTTCCAGAGCTCCATAGCTCCATAGCACCAGAGCTCCATAGCTCCATAGCACCAGAGCTCCATAGCTCCATAGCACCAGAGCTCCATAGCTCCATAGCACCAGAGCTCCATAGCTCCATAGCTCCAGGGCTCCATAGCTCCATAGCTCCAGGGCTCCATAGCTCCATAGCTCCAGGGCTCCATAGCTCCAGGGCTCCAGGGCTCCATAGCTCCATACCTCCAGAGCTCCATAGCTCCATACTTCCAGAGCTCCATAGCTCCATAGCTCCATACTTCCATAGCTCCATAGCTCCATACTTCCATAGCACCAGAGCTCCATACCTCCAGAGCTCCATAGCTCCAGCCTGGGTGGCTGGTGGCTCCATAGCTCCATACTTCCATAGCTCCAGTCAGAGAGTTGGCGAAAATTGCACTAAGTGCGAAAGCCCATTCATTTACAACGGCGTGTCCACAAAACGGCGACATTTCCCCGTTACCGGTGGCTGCGCGGCGGGTGAGTGACAGAGCTTATCCGAGCGGCTGGAACTCTGCGCCGGCGTGGTCGAGCGTGAGGCCTCGGCCGTTTGGCTGCCTGGTACCTAAAACACTTCCATTGATCCAGCCACGGAGGGTGCTGGCTGGTGGCTCCATACCTCCATAGCTCCATAGCACCAGAGCTCCATAGCTCCATAGCACCAGAGCTCCATGGCTTCAGAGCTCCATAGCACCATAGCTCCATACCTCCAGAGCTCCAGGGCTCCATAGCTCCATACCTCCAGAGCTCCATACCTCCAGAGCTCCATACCTCCAGAGCTCCATAGCACCAGAGCTCCATGGCTTCAGAGCTCCATAGCACCATAGCTCCATACCTCCAGAGCTCCAGGGCTCCATAGCTCCATACCTCCAGAGCTCCATACCTCCAGAGCTCCATACCTCCAGAGCTCCATAGCACCAGAGCTCCATGGCTTCAGAGCTCCATAGCACCATAGCTCCATACCTCCAGAGCTCCAGGGCTCCATAGCTCCATACCTCCAGAGCTCCATACCTCCAGAGCTCCATACCTCCAGAGCTCCAGAGCTCCATAGCACCAGAGCTCCATGGCTTCAGAGCTCCATAGCACCATAGCTCCATACCTCCAGAGCTCCAGGGCTCCATAGCTCCATACCTCCAGAGCTCCATACCTCCAGAGCTCCAGAGCTCCATAGCACCAGAGCTCCATGGCTTCAGAGCTCCATAGCACCATAGCTCCATACCTCCAGAGCTCCAGGGCTCCATAGCTCCATACCTCCAGAGCTCCATACCTCCAGAGCTCCATACCTCCAGAGCTCCATAGCTCCATAGCACCAGAGCTCCATAGCTCCATAGCACCAGAGCTCCATAGCACCAGAGCTCCATAGCACCAGAGCTCCATAGCTCCATAGCACCAGAGCTCCATAGCTCCATAGCACCAGAGCTCCATAGCTCCATAGCACCAGAGCTCCATACTTCCAGAGCTCCATAGCTCCATAGCTCCATAGCACCAGAGCTCCATGGCTTCAGAGCTCCATAGCACCATAGCTCCATACCTCCAGAGCTCCAGGGCTCCATAGCTCCATACCTCCAGAGCTCCATACCTCCAGAGCTCCATACCTCCAGAGCTCCATAGCACCAGAGCTCCATAGCTCCATAGCACCAGAGCTCCATAGCACCAGAGCTCCATAGCACCAGAGCTCCATAGCTCCATAGCACCAGAGCTCCATAGCTCCATAGCACCAGAGCTCCATACTTCCAGAGCTCCATAGCTCCATAGCTCCATAGCACCAGAGCTCCATAGCTCCATAGCACCAGAGCTCCATAGCTCCATAGCACCAGAGCTCCATACTTCCATAGCTCCATAGCTCCATACCTCCAGAGCTCCATAGCTCCATAGCTCCATACCTCCAGAGCTCCATAGCTCCAGAGCTCCATAGCTCCATAGCTCCATAGCACCAGAGCTCCATAGCTCCATAGCACCAGAGCTCCATACTTCCATAGCTCCAGGGCTCCATAGCTCCAGGGCTCCATACCTCCAGAGCTCCATAGCTCCATACTTCCAGAGCTCCATAGCTCCATACTTCCATAGCTCCATACTTCCATACCTCCATAGCTCCATACTTCCATAGCACCAGAGCTCCATACTTCCATAGCACCAGAGCTCCATACCTCCAGAGCTCCAGAGCTCCAGCCTGGGTGGCTGGTGGCTTCATAGCTCCATACTTCCATAGCTCTAAGTCAGAGAGTTGGCGAAAATTGCACTAAGTGCGAAAGCCCATTCATTTACAACGGCGTGTCCACAAGGCGGCGACATTTCCCCGTTACCGGTGGCTGCGCGGCGGGTGAGTGACAGAGCTTATCCGAGCGGCTGGAACTCTGCGCCGGCGTGGTCGAGCGTGAGGCCTCGGCCCTTTGGCTGCCTGGTACCTAAAACACTTCCATTGATCCAGCCACGGAGGGTGCTGGCTGGTGGCTCCATACCTCCATAGCTCCATAGCACCAGAGCTCCATAGCTCCATAGCACCAGAGCTCCATGGCTTCAGAGCTCCATAGCACCATAGCTCCATACCTCCAGAGCTCCAGGGCTCCATAGCTCCATACCTCCAGAGCTATGAGGTATGGAGCTATGGAGCCCTGGAGCTCTGGAGGTATGGAGCTATGGTGCTATGGAGCTCTGAAGCCATGGAGCTCTGGTGCTATGGAGCTCTGGAGCTCTGGAGGTATGGAGCTCTGGAGGTATGGAGCTATGGAGCCCTGGAGCTCTGGAGGTATGGAGCTATGGTGCTATGGAGCTCTGAAGCCATGGAGCTCTGGTGCTATGGAGCTCTGGAGGTATGGAGCTCTGGAGGTATGGAGCTCTGGAGGTATGGAGCTATGGAGCCCTGGAGCTCTGGAGGTATGGAGCTATGGTGCTATGGAGCTCTGAAGCCATGGAGCTCTGGTGCTATGGAGCTATGGAGCTCTGGTGCTATGGAGCTATGGAGGTATGGAGCCACCAGCCAGCACCCTCCGTGGCTGGATCAATGGAAGTGTTTTAGGTACCAGGCAGCCAAAGGGCCGAGGCCTCACGCTCGACCACGCCGGCGCAGAGTTCCAGCCGCTCGGATAAGCTCTGTCACTCACCCGCCGCGCAGCCACCGGTAACGGGGAAATGTCGCCGCCTGGCGGACACGCCGTTGTAAATGAATGGGCTTTCGCACTTAGTGCAATTTTCGCCAACTCTCTGACTTAGAGCTATGGAAGTATGGAGCTATGGAGCCACCAGCCACCCAGGCTGGAGCTATGGAGCTCTGGAGGTATGGAGCTCAGGTGCTATGGAAGTATGGAGCTATGGAGCTATGGAAGTATGGAGCTATGGAGCTATGGAGCTCTGGAAGTATGGAGCTATGGAGCTCTGGAGGTATGGAGCTATGGAGCCCTGGAGCCCTGGAGCTATGGAGCTCTGGTGCTATGGAGGTATGGAGCTCTGGAGGTATGGAGCTCTGGAGGTATGGAGCTATGGAGCTATGGAGCCCTGGAGCTATGGAGCTATGGAGCCCTGGAGCTATGGAGCTATGGAGCCCTGGAGCTATGGAGCTATGGAGCTCTGGTGCTATGGAGCTATGGAGCTCTGGTGCTATGGAGCTATGGAGCTCTGGTGCTATGGAGCTATGGAGCTCTGGTGCTATGGAGCTATGGAGCTCTGGAAGTATGGAGCTATGGAGCTCTGGAGGTATGGAGCTATGGAGCCCTGGAGCTATGGAGCCCTGGAGCTATGGAAGTATGGAGCTCTGGTGCTATGGAGCTATGGAGCTCTGGTGCTATGGAGCTATGGAGCTCTGGTGCTATGGAGCTCTGGAGGTATGGAGCTATGGAGCTATGGAGCTCTGGAGGTATGGAGCTATGGAGCTATGGAAGTATGGAGCTCTGGTGCTATGGAGCTATGGAGCTCTGGTGCTATGGAGCTATGGAGCTCTGGAGGTATGGAGCTATGGAGCCCTGGAGCTCTGGAGGTATGGAGCTATGGTGCTATGGAGCTCTGAAGCCATGGAGCTCTGGTGCTATGGAGCTCTGGAGCTCTGGAGGTATGGAGCTCTGGAGGTATGGAGCTATGGAGCCCTGGAGCTCTGGAGGTATGGAGCTATGGTGCTATGGAGCTCTGAAGCCATGGAGCTCTGGTGCTATGGAGCTCTGGAGCTCTGGAGGTATGGAGCTCTGGAGGTATGGAGCTCTGGAGGTATGGAGCTATGGAGCCCTGGAGCTCTGGAGGTATGGAGCTATGGTGCTATGGAGCTCTGAAGCCATGGAGCTCTGGTGCTATGGAGCTCTGGAGGTATGGAGCTCTGGAGGTATGGAGCTCTGGAGGTATGGAGCTATGGAGCCCTGGAGCTCTGGAGGTATGGAGCTATGGTGCTATGGAGCTCTGAAGCCATGGAGCTCTGGTGCTATGGAGCTATGGAGCTCTGGTGCTATGGAGCTATGGAGGTATGGAGCCACCAGCCAGCACCCTCCGTGGCTGGATCAATGGAAGTGTTTTAGGTACCAGGCAGCCAAAGGGCCGAGGCCTCACGCTCGACCACGCCGGCGCAGAGTTCCAGCCGCTCGGATAAGCTCTGTCACTCACCCGCCGCGCAGCCACCGGTAACGGGGAAATGTCGCCGCCTTGTGGACACGCCGTTGTAAATGAATGGGCTTTCGCACTTAGTGCAATTTTCGCCAACTCTCTGACTTAGAGCTATGGAAGTATGGAGCTATGAAGCCACCAGCCACCCAGGCTGGAGCTCTGGAGCTCTGGAGGTATGGAGCTCTGGTGTTATGGAAGTATGGAGCTCTGGTGCTATGGAAGTATGGAGCTATGGAGGTATGGAAGTATGGAGCTATGGAAGTATGGAGCTATGGAGCTCTGGAAGTATGGAGCTATGGAGCTCTGGAGGTATGGAGCCCTGGAGCTATGGAGCCCTGGAGCTATGGAAGTATGGAGCTCTGGTGCTATGGAGCTATGGAGCTCTGGTGCTATGGAGCTATGGAGCTATGGAGCTCTGGAGCTATGGAGCTCTGGAGGTATGGAGCTATGGAGCTATGGAGCTCTGGAGGTATGGAGCTATGGAGCTATGGAAGTATGGAGCTCTGGTGCTATGGAGCTATGGAGCTCTGGTGCTATGGAGCTATGGAGCTCTGGTGCTATGGAGCTATGGAGCTATGGAGCTCTGGAAGTATGGAGCTCTGGTGCTATGGAGCTATGGAGCTCTGGTGCTATGGAGCTATGGAGCTCTGGTGCTATGGAGCTCTGGTGCTATGGAGCTCTGGTGCTATGGAGCTATGGAGCTCTGGTGCTATGGAGCTCTGGAGGTATGGAGCTCTGGAGGTATGGAGCTCTGGAGGTATGGAGCTATGGAGCCCTGGAGCTCTGGAGGTATGGAGCTATGGTGCTATGGAGCTCTGAAGCCATGGAGCTCTGGTGCTATGGAGCTATGGAGCTATGGAGCTCTGGAAGTATGGAGCTCTGGTGCTATGGAGCTATGGAGCTCTGGTGCTATGGAGCTATGGAGCTCTGGTGCTATGGAGCTATGGAGCTCTGGTGCTATGGAGCTCTGGTGCTATGGAGCTCTGGTGCTATGGAGCTATGGAGCTCTGGTGCTATGGAGCTATGGAGCTCTGGAGGTATGGAGCTCTGGAGGTATGGAGCTCTGGAGGTATGGAGCTATGGAGCCCTGGAGCTCTGGAGGTATGGAGCTATGGTGCTATGGAGCTCTGAAGCCATGGAGCTCTGGTGCTATGGAGCTCTGGAGCTCTGGAGGTATGGAGCTCTGGAGGTATGGAGCTATGGAGCCCTGGAGCTCTGGAGGTATGGAGCTATGGTGCTATGGAGCTCTGAAGCCATGGAGCTCTGGTGCTATGGAGCTCTGGAGCTCTGGAGGTATGGAGCTCTGGAGGTATGGAGCTCTGGAGGTATGGAGCTATGGAGCCCTGGAGGTATGGAGCTATGGTGCTATGGAGCTCTGAAGCCATGGAGCTCTGGTGCTATGGAGCTCTGGAGGTATGGAGCTCTGGAGGTATGGAGCTCTGGAGGTATGGAGCTATGGAGCCCTGGAGCTCTGGAGGTATGGAGCTATGGTGCTATGGAGCTCTGAAGCCATGGAGCTCTGGTGCTATGGAGCTCTGGAGGTATGGAGCTCTGGAGGTATGGAGCTCTGGAGGTATGGAGCTATGGAGCCCTGGAGCTCTGGAGGTATGGAGCTATGGTGCTATGGAGCTCTGAAGCCATGGAGCTCTGGTGCTATGGAGCTATGGAGCTCTGGTGCTATGGAGCTATGGAGGTATGGAGCCACCAGCCAGCACCCTCCGTGGCTGGATCAATGGAAGTGTTTTAGGTACCAGGCAGCCAAACGGCCGAGGCCTCACGCTCGACCACGCCGGCGCAGAGTTCCAGCCGCTCGGATAAGCTCTGTCACTCACCCGCCGCGCAGCCCCCGGTAACGGGGAAATGTCGCCGTTTTGTGGACACGCCGTTGTAAATGAATGGGCTTTCGCACTTAGTGCAATTTTCGCCAACTCTCTGACTGGAGCTATGGAAGTATGGAGCTATGGAGCCACCAGCCACCCAGGCTGGAGCTATGGAGCTCTGGAGGTATGGAGCTCTGGTGCTATGGAAGTATGGAGCTATGGAGCTATGGAAGTATGGAGCTATGGAGCTATGGAGCTCTGGAAGTATGGAGCTCTGGAGCTCTGGAGGTATGGAGCTATGGAGCCCTGGAGCCCTGGAGCTATGGAGCCCTGGAGCTATGGAGCTATGGAGCCCTGGAGCTATGGAGCTATGGAGCCCTGGAGCTATGGAGCTATGGAGCTCTGGTGCTATGGAGCTATGGAGCTCTGGTGCTATGGAGCTATGGAGCTCTGGTGCTATGGAGCTATGGAGCTCTGGTGCTATGGAGCTATGGAGCTCTGGAAGTATGGAGCTATGGAGCTCTGGAGGTATGGAGCTATGGAGCTCTGGAGGTATGGAGCTATGGAGCCCTGGAGCTATGGAGCCCTGGAGCTATGGAAGTATGGAGCTCTGGTGCTATGGAGCTATGGAGCTCTGGTGCTATGGAGCTATGGAGCTCTGGAGCTATGGAGCTCTGGAGGTATGGAGCTATGGAGCTCTGGAGGTATGGAGCTATGGAGCTATGGAAGTATGGAGCTCTGGTGCTATGGAGCTATGGAGCTCTGGTGCTATGGAGCTATGGAGCTCTGGTGCTATGGAGCTATGGAGCTATGGAGCTCTGGAAGTATGGAGCTCTGGTGCTATGGGGCTATGGAGCTCTGGTGCTATGGAGCTATGGAGCTCTGGTGCTATGGAGCTATGGAGCTCTGGTGCTATGGAGCTATGGTGCTATGGAGCTCTGGTGCTATGGAGCTATGGAGCTCTGGTGCTATGGAGCTATGGAGCTATGGAGCTCTGGAGGTATGGAGCTCTGGAGGTATGGAGCTCTGGAGGTATGGAGCTTTGGAGCCCTGGAGCTCTGGAGGTATGGAGCTATGGTGCTATGGAGCTCTGAAGCCATGGAGCTCTGGTGCTATGGAGCTATGGAGCTCTGGTGCTATGGAGCTATGGAGGTATGGAGCCACCAGCCAGCACCCTCCGTGGCTGGATCAATGGAAGTGTTTTAGGTACCAGGCAGCCAAAGGGCCGAGGCCTCACGCTCGACCACGCCGGCGCAGAGTTCCAGCCGCTCGGATAAGCTCTGTCACTCACCCGCCGCGCAGCCACCGGTAACGGGGAAATGTCGCCGCCTTGTGGACACGCCGTTGTAAATGAATGGGCTTTCGCACTTAGTGCAATTTTCGCCAACTCTCTGACTGGAGCTATGGAAGTATGGAGCTATGGAGCCACCAGCCACCCAGGCTGGAGCTATGGAGCTCTGGAGGTATGGAGCTCTGGTGCTATGGAAGTATGGAGCTATGGAGCTATGGAAGTATGGAGCTATGGAGCTATGGAGCTCTGGAAGTATGGAGCTATGGAGCTCTGGAGGTATGGAGCTATGGAGCCCTGGAGCCCTGGAGCCCTGGAGCTATGGAGCCCTGGAGCTATGGAGCTATGGAGCCCTGGAGCTATGGAGCTATGGAGCCCTGGAGCTATGGAGCTATGGAGCTCTGGTGCTATGGAGCTATGGAGCTCTGGTGCTATGGAGCTATGGAGCTCTGGTGCTATGGAGCTATGGAGCTCTGGTGCTATGGAGCTATGGAGCTCTGGTGCTATGGAGCTATGGAGCTCTGGAGGTATGGAGCTATGGAGCTCTGGAGGTATGGAGCTATGGAGCCCTGGAGCTATGGAGCCCTGGAGCTATGGAAGTATGGAGCTCTGGTGCTATGGAGCTATGGAGCTCTGGTGCTATGGAGCTATGGAGCTCTGGAGCTATGGAGCTCTGGAGGTATGGAGCTATGGAGCTCTGGAGGTATGGAGCTATGGAGCTATGGAAGTATGGAGCTCTGGTGCTATGGAGCTATGGAGCTCTGGTGCTATGGAGCTATGGAGCTCTGGTGCTATGGAGCTATGGAGCTATGGAGCTCTGGAAGTATGGAGCTCTGGTGCTATGGAGCTATGGAGCTCTGGTGCTATGGAGCTATGGAGCTCTGGTGCTATGGAGCTATGGAGCTCTGGTGCTATGGAGCTCTGGTGCTATGGAGCTCTGGTGCTATGGAGCTATGGAGCTCTGGTGCTATGGAGCTATGGAGCTCTGGAGGTATGGAGCTCTGGAGGTATGGAGCTCTGGAGGTATGGAGCTTTGGAGCCCTGGAGCTCTGGAGGTATGGAGCTATGGTGCTATGGAGCTCTGAAGCCATGGAGCTCTGGTGCTATGGAGCTATGGAGCTCTGGTGCTATGGAGCTATGGAGGTATGGAGCTATGGAGCCCTGGAGCTCTGGAGGTATGGAGCTATGGTGCTATGGAGCTCTGAAGCCATGGAGCTCTGGTGCTATGGAGCTCTGGAGCTCTGGAGGTATGGAGCTCTGGAGGTATGGAGCTATGGAGCCCTGGAGCTCTGGAGGTATGGAGCTATGGTGCTATGGAGCTCTGAAGCCATGGAGCTCTGGTGCTATGGAGCTCTGGAGGTATGGAGCTCTGGAGGTATGGAGCTCTGGAGGTATGGAGCTATGGAGCCCTGGAGCTCTGGAGGTATGGAGCTATGGTGCTATGGAGCTCTGAAGCCATGGAGCTCTGGTGCTATGGAGCTCTGGAGGTATGGAGCTCTGGAGGTATGGAGCTCTGGAGGTATGGAGCTATGGAGCCCTGGAGCTCTGGAGGTATGGAGCTATGGTGCTATGGAGCTCTGAAGCCATGGAGCTCTGGTGCTATGGAGCTATGGAGCTCTGGTGCTATGGAGCTATGGAGGTATGGAGCCACCAGCCAGCACCCTCCGTGGCTGGATCAATGGAAGTGTTTTAGGTACCAGGCAGCCAAAGGGCCGAGGCCTCACGCTCGACCACGCCGGCGCAGAGTTCCAGCCGCTCGGATAAGCTCTGTCACTCACCCGCCGCGCAGCCACCGGTAACGGGGAAATGTCGCCGCCTTGTGGACACGCCGTTGTAAATGAATGGGCTTTCGCACTTAGTGCAATTTTCGCCAACTCTCTGACTTAGAGCTATGGAAGTATGAAGCTATGGAGCCACCAGCCACCCAGGCTGGAGCTCTGGAGCTCTGGAGGTATGGAGCTCTGGTGCTATGGAAGTATGGAGCTCTGGTGCTATGGAAGTATGGAGCTATGGAGGTATGGAAGTATGGAGCTATGGAAGTATGGAGCTATGGAGCTCTGGAAGTATGGAGCTATGGAGCTCTGGAGGTATGGAGCCCTGGAGCTATGGAGCCCTGGAGCTATGGAAGTATGGAGCTCTGGTGCTATGGAGCTATGGAGCTCTGGTGCTATGGAGCTATGGAGCTCTGGAGCTATGGAGCTCTGGAGGTATGGAGCTATGGAGCTATGGAGCTCTGGAGGTATGGAGCTATGGAGCTATGGAAGTATGGAGCTCTGGTGCTATGGAGCTATGGAGCTCTGGTGCTATGGAGCTATGGAGCTCTGGTGCTATGGAGCTATGGAGCTATGGAGCTCTGGAAGTATGGAGCTCTGGTGCTATGGAGCTATGGAGCTCTGGTGCTATGGAGCTATGGAGCTCTGGTGCTATGGAGCTCTGGTGCTATGGAGCTCTGGTGCTATGGAGCTATGGAGCTCTGGTGCTATGGAGCTATGGAGCTCTGGAGGTATGGAGCTCTGGAGGTATGGAGCTCTGGAGGTATGGAGCTATGGAGCCCTGGAGCTCTGGAGGTATGGAGCTATGGTGCTATGGAGCTCTGAAGCCATGGAGCTCTGGTGCTATGGAGCTCTGGAGCTCTGGAGGTATGGAGCTCTGGAGGTATGGAGCTATGGAGCCCTGGAGCTCTGGAGGTATGGAGCTATGGAGCTCTGAAGCCATGGAGCTCTGGTGCTATGGAGCTCTGGAGCTCTGGAGGTATGGAGCTCTGGAGGTATGGAGCTCTGGAGGTATGGAGCTATGGAGCCCTGGAGCTCTGGAGGTATGGAGCTATGGTGCTATGGAGCTCTGAAGCCATGGAGCTCTGGTGCTATGGAGCTCTGGAGGTATGGAGCTCTGGAGGTATGGAGCTCTGGAGGTATGGAGCTATGGAGCCACCAGCCAGCACCCTCCGTGGCTGGATCAATGGAAGTGTTTTAGGTACCAGGCAGCCAAAGGGCCGAGGCCTCACGCTCGACCACGCCGGCGCAGAGTTCCAGCCGCTCGGATAAGCTCTGTCACTCACCCGCCGCGCAGCCACCGGTAACGGGGAAATGTCGCCGCCTGGCGGACACGCCGTTGTAAATGAATGGGCTTTCGCACTTAGTGCAATTTTCGCCAACTCTCTGACTTAGAGCTATGGAAGTATGGAGCTATGGAGCCACCAGCCACCCAGGCTGGAGCTCTGGAGCTCTGGAGGTATGGAGCTCTGGTGCTATGGAAGTATGGAGCTCTGGTGCTATGGAAGTATGGAGCTATGGAGGTATGGAAGTATGGAGCTATGGAAGTATGGAGCTATGGAGCTCTGGAAGTATGGAGCTATGGAGCTCTGGAGGTATGGAGCCCTGGAGCTATGGAGCCCTGGAGCTATGGAAGTATGGAGCTCTGGTGCTATGGAGCTATGGAGCTCTGGTGCTATGGAGCTATGGAGCTATGGAGCTCTGGAGCTATGGAGCTCTGGAGGTATGGAGCTATGGAGCTATGGAGCTCTGGAGGTATGGAGCTATGGAGCTATGGAAGTATGGAGCTCTGGTGCTATGGAGCTATGGAGCTCTGGTGCTATGGAGCTATGGAGCTCTGGTGCTATGGAGCTATGGAGCTATGGAGCTCTGGAAGTATGGAGCTCTGGTGCTATGGAGCTATGGAGCTCTGGTGCTATGGAGCTATGGAGCTCTGGTGCTATGGAGCTCTGGTGCTATGGAGCTCTGGTGCTATGGAGCTATGGAGCTCTGGTGCTATGGAGCTCTGGAGGTATGGAGCTCTGGAGGTATGGAGCTCTGGAGGTATGGAGCTATGGAGCCCTGGAGCTCTGGAGGTATGGAGCTATGGTGCTATGGAGCTCTGAAGCCATGGAGCTCTGGTGCTATGGAGCTATGGAGCTCTGGTGCTATGGAGCTATGGAGCTATGGAGCTCTGGAAGTATGGAGCTCTGGAGGTATGGAGCTCTGGAGGTATGGAGCTATGGAGCCCTGGAGCTCTGGAGGTATGGAGCTATGGTGCTATGGAGCTCTGAAGCCATGGAGCTCTGGTGCTATGGAGCTCTGGAGCTCTGGAGGTATGGAGCTCTGGAGGTATGGAGCTATGGAGCCCTGGAGCTCTGGAGGTATGGAGCTATGGTGCTATGGAGCTCTGAAGCCATGGAGCTCTGGTGCTATGGAGCTCTGGAGCTCTGGAGGTATGGAGCTCTGGAGGTATGGAGCTCTGGAGGTATGGAGCTATGGAGCCCTGGAGCTCTGGAGGTATGGAGCTATGGTGCTATGGAGCTCTGAAGCCATGGAGCTCTGGTGCTATGGAGCTCTGGAGGTATGGAGCTCTGGAGGTATGGAGCTCTGGAGGTATGGAGCTATGGAGCCCTGGAGCTCTGGAGGTATGGAGCTATGGTGCTATGGAGCTCTGAAGCCATGGAGCTCTGGTGCTATGGAGCTCTGGAGGTATGGAGCTCTGGAGGTATGGAGCTCTGGAGGTATGGAGCTATGGAGCCCTGGAGCTCTGGAGGTATGGAGCTATGGTGCTATGGAGCTCTGAAGCCATGGAGCTCTGGTGCTATGGAGCTATGGAGCTCTGGTGCTATGGAGCTATGGAGGTATGGAGCCACCAGCCAGCACCCTCCGTGGCTGGATCAATGGAAGTGTTTTAGGTACCAGGCAGCCAAAGGGCCGAGGCCTCACGCTCGACCACGCCGGCGCAGAGTTCCAGCCGCTCGGATAAGCTCTGTCACTCACCCGCCGCGCAGCCACCGGTAACGGGGAAATGTCGCCGCCTTGTGGACACGCCGTTGTAAATGAATGGGCTTTCGCACTTAGTGCAATTTTCGCCAACTCTCTGACTGGAGCTATGGAAGTATGGAGCTATGGAGCCACCAGCCACCCAGGCTGGAGCTATGGAGCTCTGGAGGTATGGAGCTCTGGTGCTATGGAAGTATGGAGCTATGGAGCTATGGAAGTATGGAGCTATGGAGCTATGGAGCTCTGGAAGTATGGAGCTATGGAGCTCTGGAGGTATGGAGCTATGGAGCCCTGGAGCCCTGGAGCTATGGAGCCCTGGAGCTATGGAGCTATGGAGCCCTGGAGCTATGGAGCTATGGAGCCCTGGAGCTATGGAGCTATGGAGCTCTGGTGCTATGGAGCTATGGAGCTCTGGTGCTATGGAGCTATGGAGCTCTGGTGCTATGGAGCTATGGAGCTCTGGTGCTATGGAGCTATGGAGCTCTGGAAGTATGGAGCTATGGAGCTCTGGAGGTATGGAGCTATGGAGCTCTGGAGGTATGGAGCTATGGAGCCCTGGAGCTATGGAGCCCTGGAGCTATGGAAGTATGGAGCTCTGGTGCTATGGAGCTATGGAGCTCTGGTGCTATGGAGCTATGGAGCTCTGGAGCTATGGAGCTCTGGAGGTATGGAGCTATGGAGCTCTGGAGGTATGGAGCTATGGAGCTATGGAAGTATGGAGCTCTGGTGCTATGGAGCTATGGAGCTCTGGTGCTATGGAGCTATGGAGCTCTGGTGCTATGGAGCTATGGAGCTATGGAGCTCTGGAAGTATGGAGCTCTGGTGCTATGGAGCTATGGAGCTCTGGTGCTATGGAGCTATGGAGCTCTGGTGCTATGGAGCTATGGAGCTCTGGTGCTATGGAGCTATGGTGCTATGGAGCTCTGGTGCTATGGAGCTATGGAGCTCTGGTGCTATGGAGCTATGGAGCTCTGGAGGTATGGAGCTCTGGAGGTATGGAGCTCTGGAGGTATGGAGCTTTGGAGCCCTGGAGCTCTGGAGGTATGGAGCTATGGTGCTATGGAGCTCTGAAGCCATGGAGCTCTGGTGCTATGGAGCTATGGAGCTCTGGTGCTATGGAGCTATGGAGGTATGGAGCCACCAGCCAGCACCCTCCGTGGCTGGATCAATGGAAGTGTTTTAGGTACCAGGCAGCCAAAGGGCCGAGGCCTCACGCTCGACCACGCCGGCGCAGAGTTCCAGCCGCTCGGATAAGCTCTGTCACTCACCCGCCGCGCAGCCACCGGTAACGGGGAAATGTCGCCGCCTTGTGGACACGCCGTTGTAAATGAATGGGCTTTCGCACTTAGTGCAATTTTCGCCAACTCTCTGACTTAGAGCTATGGAAGTATGGAGCTATGGAGCCACCAGCCACCCAGGCTGGAGCTCTGGAGCTCTGGAGGTATGGAGCTCTGGTGCTATGGAAGTATGGAGCTCTGGTGCTATGGAAGTATGGAGCTATGGAGGTATGGAAGTATGGAGCTATGGAAGTATGGAGCTATGGAGCTCTGGAAGTATGGAGCTATGGAGCTCTGGAGGTATGGAGCCCTGGAGCTATGGAGCCCTGGAGCTATGGAAGTATGGAGCTCTGGTGCTATGGAGCTATGGAGCTCTGGTGCTATGGAGCTATGGAGCTATGGAGCTCTGGAGCTATGGAGCTCTGGAGGTATGGAGCTATGGAGCTATGGAGCTCTGGAGGTATGGAGCTATGGAGCTATGGAAGTATGGAGCTCTGGTGCTATGGAGCTATGGAGCTCTGGTGCTATGGAGCTATGGAGCTCTGGTGCTATGGAGCTATGGAGCTATGGAGCTCTGGAAGTATGGAGCTCTGGTGCTATGGAGCTATGGAGCTCTGGTGCTATGGAGCTATGGAGCTCTGGTGCTATGGAGCTCTGGTGCTATGGAGCTATGGAGCTCTGGTGCTATGGAGCTATGGAGCTCTGGAGGTATGGAGCTCTGGAGGTATGGAGCTCTGGAGGTATGGAGCTATGGAGCCCTGGAGCTCTGGAGGTATGGAGCTATGGTGCTATGGAGCTCTGAAGCCATGGAGCTCTGGTGCTATGGAGCTCTGGAGCTCTGGAGGTATGGAGCTCTGGAGGTATGGAGCTATGGAGCCCTGGAGCTCTGGAGGTATGGAGCTATGGAGCTCTGAAGCCATGGAGCTCTGGTGCTATGGAGCTCTGGAGCTCTGGAGGTATGGAGCTCTGGAGGTATGGAGCTCTGGAGGTATGGAGCTATGGAGCCCTGGAGCTCTGGAGGTATGGAGCTATGGTGCTATGGAGCTCTGAAGCCATGGAGCTCTGGTGCTATGGAGCTCTGGAGGTATGGAGCTCTGGAGGTATGGAGCTCTGGAGGTATGGAGCTATGGAGCCCTGGAGCTCTGGAGGTATGGAGCTATGGTGCTATGGAGCTCTGAAGCCATGGAGCTCTGGTGCTATGGAGCTATGGAGCTCTGGTGCTATGGAGCTATGGAGGTATGGAGCCACCAGCCAGCACCCTCCGTGGCTGGATCAATGGAAGTGTTTTAGGTACCAGGCAGCCAAAGGGCCGAGGCCTCACGCTCGACCACGCCGGCGCAGAGTTCCAGCCGCTCGGATAAGCTCTGTCACTCACCCGCCGCGCAGCCACCGGTAACGGGGAAATGTCGCCGCCTTGTGGACACGCCGTTGTAAATGAATGGGCTTTCGCACTTAGTGCAATTTTCGCCAACTCTCTGACTTAGAGCTATGGAAGTATGAAGCTATGGAGCCACCAGCCACCCAGGCTGGAGCTCTGGAGCTCTGGAGGTATGGAGCTCTGGTGCTATGGAAGTATGGAGCTCTGGTGCTATGGAAGTATGGAGCTATGGAGGTATGGAAGTATGGAGCTATGGAAGTATGGAGCTATGGAGCTCTGGAAGTATGGAGCTATGGAGCTCTGGAGGTATGGAGCCCTGGAGCTATGGAGCCCTGGAGCTATGGAAGTATGGAGCTCTGGTGCTATGGAGCTATGGAGCTCTGGTGCTATGGAGCTATGGAGCTCTGGAGCTATGGAGCTCTGGAGGTATGGAGCTATGGAGCTATGGAGCTCTGGAGGTATGGAGCTATGGAGCTATGGAAGTATGGAGCTCTGGTGCTATGGAGCTATGGAGCTCTGGTGCTATGGAGCTATGGAGCTCTGGTGCTATGGAGCTATGGAGCTATGGAGCTCTGGAAGTATGGAGCTCTGGTGCTATGGAGCTATGGAGCTCTGGTGCTATGGAGCTATGGAGCTCTGGTGCTATGGAGCTCTGGTGCTATGGAGCTCTGGTGCTATGGAGCTATGGAGCTCTGGTGCTATGGAGCTCTGGAGGTATGGAGCTCTGGAGGTATGGAGCTCTGGAGGTATGGAGCTATGGAGCCCTGGAGCTCTGGAGGTATGGAGCTATTGTGCTATGGAGCTCTGAAGCCATGGAGCTCTGGTGCTATGGAGCTATGGAGCTCTGGTGCTATGGAGCTATGGAGCTATGGAGCTCTGGAAGTATGGAGCTCTGGTGCTATGGAGCTATGGAGCTCTGGTGCTGTGGAGCTATGGAGCTCTGGTGCTATGGAGCTATGGAGCTCTGGTGCTATGGAGCTCTGGTGCTATGGAGCTATGGAGCTCTGGTCACTCACCCGCCGCGCAGCCACCGGTAACGGGGAAATGTCGCCGCCTTGTGGACACGCCGTTGTAAATGAATGGGCTTTCGCACTTAGTGCAATTTTCGCCAACTCTCTGACTTAGAGCTATGGAAGTATGAAGCTATGGAGCCACCAGCCACCCAGGCTGGAGCTCTGGAGCTCTGGAGGTATGGAGCTCTGGTGCTATGGAAGTATGGAGCTCTGGTGCTATGGAAGTATGGAGCTATGGAGGTATGGAAGTATGGAGCTATGGAAGTATGGAGCTATGGAGCTCTGGAAGTATGGAGCTATGGAGCTCTGGAGGTATGGAGCCCTGGAGCTATGGAGCCCTGGAGCTATGGAAGTATGGAGCTCTGGTGCTATGGAGCTATGGAGCTCTGGTGCTATGGAGCTATGGAGCTCTGGAGCTATGGAGCTCTGGAGGTATGGAGCTATGGAGCTATGGAGCTCTGGAGGTATGGAGCTATGGAGCTATGGAAGTATGGAGCTCTGGTGCTATGGAGCTATGGAGCTCTGGTGCTATGGAGCTATGGAGCTCTGGTGCTATGGAGCTATGGAGCTATGGAGCTCTGGAAGTATGGAGCTCTGGTGCTATGGAGCTATGGAGCTCTGGTGCTATGGAGCTATGGAGCTCTGGTGCTATGGAGCTCTGGTGCTATGGAGCTCTGGTGCTATGGAGCTATGGAGCTCTGGTGCTATGGAGCTATGGAGCTCTGGAGGTATGGAGCTCTGGAGGTATGGAGCTCTGGAGGTATGGAGCTATGGAGCCCTGGAGCTCTGGAGGTATGGAGCTATGGTGCTATGGAGCTCTGAAGCCATGGAGCTCTGGTGCTATGGAGCTCTGGAGCTCTGGAGGTATGGAGCTCTGGAGGTATGGAGCTATGGAGCCCTGGAGCTCTGGAGGTATGGAGCTATGGAGCTCTGAAGCCATGGAGCTCTGGTGCTATGGAGCTCTGGAGCTCTGGAGGTATGGAGCTCTGGAGGTATGGAGCTCTGGAGGTATGGAGCTATGGAGCCCTGGAGCTCTGGAGGTATGGAGCTATGGTGCTATGGAGCTCTGAAGCCATGGAGCTCTGGTGCTATGGAGCTCTGGAGGTATGGAGCTCTGGAGGTATGGAGCTCTGGAGGTATGGAGCTATGGAGCCACCAGCCAGCACCCTCCGTGGCTGGATCAATGGAAGTGTTTTAGGTACCAGGCAGCCAAAGGGCCGAGGCCTCACGCTCGACCACGCCGGCGCAGAGTTCCAGCCGCTCGGATAAGCTCTGTCACTCACCCGCCGCGCAGCCACCGGTAACGGGGAAATGTCGCCGCCTGGCGGACACGCCGTTGTAAATGAATGGGCTTTCGCACTTAGTGCAATTTTCGCCAACTCTCTGACTTAGAGCTATGGAAGTATGGAGCTATGGAGCCACCAGCCACCCAGGCTGGAGCTCTGGAGCTCTGGAGGTATGGAGCTCTGGTGCTATGGAAGTATGGAGCTCTGGTGCTATGGAAGTATGGAGCTATGGAGGTATGGAAGTATGGAGCTATGGAAGTATGGAGCTATGGAGCTCTGGAAGTATGGAGCTATGGAGCTCTGGAGGTATGGAGCCCTGGAGCTATGGAGCCCTGGAGCTATGGAAGTATGGAGCTCTGGTGCTATGGAGCTATGGAGCTCTGGTGCTATGGAGCTATGGAGCTATGGAGCTCTGGAGCTATGGAGCTCTGGAGGTATGGAGCTATGGAGCTATGGAGCTCTGGAGGTATGGAGCTATGGAGCTATGGAAGTATGGAGCTCTGGTGCTATGGAGCTATGGAGCTCTGGTGCTATGGAGCTATGGAGCTCTGGTGCTATGGAGCTATGGAGCTATGGAGCTCTGGAAGTATGGAGCTCTGGTGCTATGGAGCTATGGAGCTCTGGTGCTATGGAGCTATGGAGCTCTGGTGCTATGGAGCTCTGGTGCTATGGAGCTCTGGTGCTATGGAGCTATGGAGCTCTGGTGCTATGGAGCTCTGGAGGTATGGAGCTCTGGAGGTATGGAGCTCTGGAGGTATGGAGCTATGGAGCCCTGGAGCTCTGGAGGTATGGAGCTATGGTGCTATGGAGCTCTGAAGCCATGGAGCTCTGGTGCTATGGAGCTATGGAGCTCTGGTGCTATGGAGCTATGGAGCTATGGAGCTCTGGAAGTATGGAGCTCTGGAGGTATGGAGCTCTGGAGGTATGGAGCTATGGAGCCCTGGAGCTCTGGAGGTATGGAGCTATGGTGCTATGGAGCTCTGAAGCCATGGAGCTCTGGTGCTATGGAGCTCTGGAGCTCTGGAGGTATGGAGCTCTGGAGGTATGGAGCTATGGAGCCCTGGAGCTCTGGAGGTATGGAGCTATGGTGCTATGGAGCTCTGAAGCCATGGAGCTCTGGTGCTATGGAGCTCTGGAGCTCTGGAGGTATGGAGCTCTGGAGGTATGGAGCTCTGGAGGTATGGAGCTATGGAGCCCTGGAGCTCTGGAGGTATGGAGCTATGGTGCTATGGAGCTCTGAAGCCATGGAGCTCTGGTGCTATGGAGCTCTGGAGGTATGGAGCTCTGGAGGTATGGAGCTCTGGAGGTATGGAGCTATGGAGCCCTGGAGCTCTGGAGGTATGGAGCTATGGTGCTATGGAGCTCTGAAGCCATGGAGCTCTGGTGCTATGGAGCTCTGGAGGTATGGAGCTCTGGAGGTATGGAGCTCTGGAGGTATGGAGCTATGGAGCCCTGGAGCTCTGGAGGTATGGAGCTATGGTGCTATGGAGCTCTGAAGCCATGGAGCTCTGGTGCTATGGAGCTATGGAGCTCTGGTGCTATGGAGCTATGGAGGTATGGAGCCACCAGCCAGCACCCTCCGTGGCTGGATCAATGGAAGTGTTTTAGGTACCAGGCAGCCAAAGGGCCGAGGCCTCACGCTCGACCACGCCGGCGCAGAGTTCCAGCCGCTCGGATAAGCTCTGTCACTCACCCGCCGCGCAGCCACCGGTAACGGGGAAATGTCGCCGCCTTGTGGACACGCCGTTGTAAATGAATGGGCTTTCGCACTTAGTGCAATTTTCGCCAACTCTCTGACTGGAGCTATGGAAGTATGGAGCTATGGAGCCACCAGCCACCCAGGCTGGAGCTATGGAGCTCTGGAGGTATGGAGCTCTGGTGCTATGGAAGTATGGAGCTATGGAGCTATGGAAGTATGGAGCTATGGAGCTATGGAGCTCTGGAAGTATGGAGCTATGGAGCTCTGGAGGTATGGAGCTATGGAGCCCTGGAGCCCTGGAGCTATGGAGCCCTGGAGCTATGGAGCTATGGAGCCCTGGAGCTATGGAGCTATGGAGCCCTGGAGCTATGGAGCTATGGAGCTCTGGTGCTATGGAGCTATGGAGCTCTGGTGCTATGGAGCTATGGAGCTCTGGTGCTATGGAGCTATGGAGCTCTGGTGCTATGGAGCTATGGAGCTCTGGAAGTATGGAGCTATGGAGCTCTGGAGGTATGGAGCTATGGAGCTCTGGAGGTATGGAGCTATGGAGCCCTGGAGCTATGGAGCCCTGGAGCTATGGAAGTATGGAGCTCTGGTGCTATGGAGCTATGGAGCTCTGGTGCTATGGAGCTATGGAGCTCTGGAGCTATGGAGCTCTGGAGGTATGGAGCTATGGAGCTCTGGAGGTATGGAGCTATGGAGCTATGGAAGTATGGAGCTCTGGTGCTATGGAGCTATGGAGCTCTGGTGCTATGGAGCTATGGAGCTCTGGTGCTATGGAGCTATGGAGCTATGGAGCTCTGGAAGTATGGAGCTCTGGTGCTATGGAGCTATGGAGCTCTGGTGCTATGGAGCTATGGAGCTCTGGTGCTATGGAGCTATGGAGCTCTGGTGCTATGGAGCTATGGTGCTATGGAGCTCTGGTGCTATGGAGCTATGGAGCTCTGGTGCTATGGAGCTATGGAGCTCTGGAGGTATGGAGCTCTGGAGGTATGGAGCTCTGGAGGTATGGAGCTTTGGAGCCCTGGAGCTCTGGAGGTATGGAGCTATGGTGCTATGGAGCTCTGAAGCCATGGAGCTCTGGTGCTATGGAGCTATGGAGCTCTGGTGCTATGGAGCTATGGAGGTATGGAGCCACCAGCCAGCACCCTCCGTGGCTGGATCAATGGAAGTGTTTTAGGTACCAGGCAGCCAAAGGGCCGAGGCCTCACGCTCGACCACGCCGGCGCAGAGTTCCAGCCGCTCGGATAAGCTCTGTCACTCACCCGCCGCGCAGCCACCGGTAACGGGGAAATGTCGCCGCCTTGTGGACACGCCGTTGTAAATGAATGGGCTTTCGCACTTAGTGCAATTTTCGCCAACTCTCTGACTTAGAGCTATGGAAGTATGGAGCTATGGAGCCACCAGCCACCCAGGCTGGAGCTCTGGAGCTCTGGAGGTATGGAGCTCTGGTGCTATGGAAGTATGGAGCTCTGGTGCTATGGAAGTATGGAGCTATGGAGGTATGGAAGTATGGAGCTATGGAAGTATGGAGCTATGGAGCTCTGGAAGTATGGAGCTATGGAGCTCTGGAGGTATGGAGCCCTGGAGCTATGGAGCCCTGGAGCTATGGAAGTATGGAGCTCTGGTGCTATGGAGCTATGGAGCTCTGGTGCTATGGAGCTATGGAGCTATGGAGCTCTGGAGCTATGGAGCTCTGGAGGTATGGAGCTATGGAGCTATGGAGCTCTGGAGGTATGGAGCTATGGAGCTATGGAAGTATGGAGCTCTGGTGCTATGGAGCTATGGAGCTCTGGTGCTATGGAGCTATGGAGCTCTGGTGCTATGGAGCTATGGAGCTATGGAGCTCTGGAAGTATGGAGCTCTGGTGCTATGGAGCTATGGAGCTCTGGTGCTATGGAGCTATGGAGCTCTGGTGCTATGGAGCTCTGGTGCTATGGAGCTATGGAGCTCTGGTGCTATGGAGCTATGGAGCTCTGGAGGTATGGAGCTCTGGAGGTATGGAGCTCTGGAGGTATGGAGCTATGGAGCCCTGGAGCTCTGGAGGTATGGAGCTATGGTGCTATGGAGCTCTGAAGCCATGGAGCTCTGGTGCTATGGAGCTCTGGAGCTCTGGAGGTATGGAGCTCTGGAGGTATGGAGCTATGGAGCCCTGGAGCTCTGGAGGTATGGAGCTATGGAGCTCTGAAGCCATGGAGCTCTGGTGCTATGGAGCTCTGGAGCTCTGGAGGTATGGAGCTCTGGAGGTATGGAGCTCTGGAGGTATGGAGCTATGGAGCCCTGGAGCTCTGGAGGTATGGAGCTATGGTGCTATGGAGCTCTGAAGCCATGGAGCTCTGGTGCTATGGAGCTCTGGAGGTATGGAGCTCTGGAGGTATGGAGCTCTGGAGGTATGGAGCTATGGAGCCCTGGAGCTCTGGAGGTATGGAGCTATGGTGCTATGGAGCTCTGAAGCCATGGAGCTCTGGTGCTATGGAGCTATGGAGCTCTGGTGCTATGGAGCTATGGAGGTATGGAGCCACCAGCCAGCACCCTCCGTGGCTGGATCAATGGAAGTGTTTTAGGTACCAGGCAGCCAAAGGGCCGAGGCCTCACGCTCGACCACGCCGGCGCAGAGTTCCAGCCGCTCGGATAAGCTCTGTCACTCACCCGCCGCGCAGCCACCGGTAACGGGGAAATGTCGCCGCCTTGTGGACACGCCGTTGTAAATGAATGGGCTTTCGCACTTAGTGCAATTTTCGCCAACTCTCTGACTTAGAGCTATGGAAGTATGGAGCTATGGAGCCACCAGCCACCCAGGCTGGAGCTCTGGAGCTCTGGAGGTATGGAGCTCTGGTGCTATGGAAGTATGGAGCTCTGGTGCTATGGAAGTATGGAGCTATGGAGGTATGGAAGTATGGAGCTATGGAAGTATGGAGCTATGGAGCTCTGGAAGTATGGAGCTATGGAGCTCTGGAGGTATGGAGCCCTGGAGCTATGGAGCCCTGGAGCTATGGAAGTATGGAGCTCTGGTGCTATGGAGCTATGGAGCTCTGGTGCTATGGAGCTATGGAGCTATGGAGCTCTGGAGCTATGGAGCTCTGGAGGTATGGAGCTATGGAGCTATGGAGCTCTGGAGGTATGGAGCTATGGAAGTATGGAGCTCTGGTGCTATGGAGCTATGGAGCTCTGGTGCTATGGAGCTATGGAGCTCTGGTGCTATGGAGCTATGGAGCTATGGAGCTCTGGAAGTATGGAGCTCTGGTGCTATGGAGCTATGGAGCTCTGGTGCTATGGAGCTATGGAGCTCTGGTGCTATGGAGCTCTGGTGCTATGGAGCTCTGGTGCTATGGAGCTATGGAGCTCTGGTGCTATGGAGCTCTGGAGGTATGGAGCTCTGGAGGTATGGAGCTCTGGAGGTATGGAGCTATGGAGCCCTGGAGCTCTGGAGGTATGGAGCTATTGTGCTATGGAGCTCTGAAGCCATGGAGCTCTGGTGCTATGGAGCTATGGAGCTCTGGTGCTATGGAGCTATGGAGCTATGGAGCTCTGGAAGTATGGAGCTCTGGTGCTATGGAGCTATGGAGCTCTGGTGCTATGGAGCTATGGAGCTCTGGTGCTATGGAGCTATGGAGCTCTGGTGCTATGGAGCTCTGGTGCTATGGAGCTCTGGTGCTATGGAGCTATGGAGCTCTGGTGCTATGGAGCTATGGAGCTCTGGAGGTATGGAGCTCTGGAGGTATGGAGCTCTGGAGGTATGGAGCTATGGAGCCCTGGAGCTCTGGAGGTATGGAGCTATGGTGCTATGGAGCTCTGAAGCCATGGAGCTCTGGTGCTATGGAGCTCTGGAGCTCTGGAGGTATGGAGCTCTGGAGGTATGGAGCTATGGAGCCCTGGAGCTCTGGAGGTATGGAGCTATGGTGCTATGGAGCTCTGAAGCCATGGAGCTCTGGTGCTATGGAGCTCTGGAGCTCTGGAGGTATGGAGCTCTGGAGGTATGGAGCTCTGGAGGTATGGAGCTATGGAGCCCTGGAGCTCTGGAGGTATGGAGCTATGGTGCTATGGAGCTCTGAAGCCATGGAGCTCTGGTGCTATGGAGCTCTGGAGGTATGGAGCTCTGGAGGTATGGAGCTCTGGAGGTATGGAGCTATGGAGCCCTGGAGCTCTGGAGGTATGGAGCTATGGTGCTATGGAGCTCTGAAGCCATGGAGCTCTGGTGCTATGGAGCTCTGGAGGTATGGAGCTCTGGAGGTATGGAGCTCTGGAGGTATGGAGCTATGGAGCCCTGGAGCTCTGGAGGTATGGAGCTATGGTGCTATGGAGCTCTGAAGCCATGGAGCTCTGGTGCTATGGAGCTATGGAGCTCTGGTGCTATGGAGCTATGGAGGTATGGAGCCACCAGCCAGCACCCTCCGTGGCTGGATCAATGGAAGTGTTTTAGGTACCAGGCAGCCAAAGGGCCGAGGCCTCACGCTCGACCACGCCGGCGCAGAGTTCCAGCCGCTCGGATAAGCTCTGTCACTCAACCGCCGCGCAGCCACCGGTAACGGGGAAATGTCGCCGCCTGGCGGACACGCCGTTGTAAATGAATGGGCTTTCGCACTTAGTGCAATTTTCGCCAACTCTCTGACTTAGAGCTATGGAAGTATGGAGCTATGGAGCCACCAGCCACCCAGGCTGGAGCTATGGAGCTCTGGAGGTATGGAGCTCAGGTGCTATGGAAGTATGGAGCTATGGAGCTATGGAAGTATGGAGCTATGGAGCTATGGAGCTCTGGAAGTATGGAGCTATGGAGCTCTGGAGGTATGGAGCTATGGAGCCCTGGAGCCCTGGAGCTATGGAGCTCTGGTGCTATGGAGGTATGGAGCTCTGGAGGTATGGAGCTCTGGAGGTATGGAGCTATGGAGCTATGGAGCCCTGGAGCTATGGAGCTATGGAGCCCTGGAGCTATGGAGCTATGGAGCCCTGGAGCTATGGAGCTATGGAGCTCTGGTGCTATGGAGCTATGGAGCTCTGGTGCTATGGAGCTATGGAGCTCTGGTGCTATGGAGCTATGGAGCTCTGGTGCTATGGAGCTATGGAGCTCTGGAAGTATGGAGCTATGGAGCTCTGGAGGTATGGAGCTATGGAGCCCTGGAGCTATGGAGCCCTGGAGCTATGGAAGTATGGAGCTCTGGTGCTATGGAGCTATGGAGCTCTGGTGCTATGGAGCTATGGAGCTCTGGAGCTATGGAGCTCTGGAGCTATGGAGCTATGGAGCTATGGAGCTCTGGAGGTATGGAGCTATGGAGCTATGGAAGTATGGAGCTCTGGTGCTATGGAGCTATGGAGCTCTGGTGCTATGGAGCTATGGAGCTCTGGTGCTATGGAGCTATGGAGCTCTGGTGCTATGGAGCTATGGAGCTCTGGAGCTATGGAGCTCTGGAGGTATGGAGCTATGGAGCTATGGAGCTCTGGAGGTATGGAGCTATGGAGCTATGGAAGTATGGAGCTCTGGTGCTATGGAGCTATGGAGCTCTGGTGCTATGGAGCTATGGAGCTCTGGTGCTATGGAGCTATGGAGCTCTGGAAGTATGGAGCTCTGGTGCTATGGAGCTATGGAGCTCTGGTGCTATGGAGCTATGGAGCTCTGGTGCTATGGAGCTATGGAGCTCTGGTGCTATGGAGCTCTGGTGCTATGGAGCTCTGGTGCTATGGAGCTATGGAGCTCTGGTGCTATGGAGCTATGGAGCTCTGGAGGTATGGAGCTCTGGAGGTATGGAGCTCTGGAGGTATGGAGCTTTGGAGCCCTGGAGCTCTGGAGGTATGGAGCTATGGTGCTATGGAGCTCTGAAGCCATGGAGCTCTGGTGCTATGGAGCTCTGGAGCTCTGGAGGTATGGAGCTCTGGAGGTATGGAGCTATGGAGCCCTGGAGCTCTGGAGGTATGGAGCTATGGTGCTATGGAGCTCTGAAGCCATGGAGCTCTGGTGCTATGGAGCTCTGGAGCTCTGGAGGTATGGAGCTCTGGAGGTATGGAGCTATGGAGCCCTGGAGCTCTGGAGGTATGGAGCTATGGTGCTATGGAGCTCTGAAGCCATGGAGCTCTGGTGCTATGGAGCTCTGGAGCTCTGGAGGTATGGAGCTCTGGAGGTATGGAGCTCTGGAGGTATGGAGCTATGGAGCCCTGGAGCTCTGGAGGTATGGAGCTATGGTGCTATGGAGCTCTGAAGCCATGGAGCTCTGGTGCTATGGAGCTCTGGAGGTATGGAGCTCTGGAGGTATGGAGCTCTGGAGGTATGGAGCTATGGAGCCCTGGAGCTCTGGAGGTATGGAGCTATGGTGCTATGGAGCTCTGAAGCCATGGAGCTCTGGTGCTATGGAGCTCTGGAGGTATGGAGCTCTGGAGGTATGGAGCTCTGGAGGTATGGAGCTATGGAGCCCTGGAGCTCTGGAGGTATGGAGCTATGGTGCTATGGAGCTCTGAAGCCATGGAGCTCTGGTGCTATGGAGCTCTGGAGGTATGGAGCTCTGGAGGTATGGAGCTCTGGAGGTATGGAGCTATGGAGCCCTGGAGCTCTGGAGGTATGGAGCTATGGTGCTATGGAGCTCTGAAGCCATGGAGCTCTGGTGCTATGGAGCTATGGAGCTCTGGTGCTATGGAGCTATGGAGGTATGGAGCCACCAGCCAGCACCCTCCGTGGCTGGATCAATGGAAGTGTTTTAGGTACCAGGCAGCCAAAGGGCCGAGGCCTCACGCTCGACCACGCCGGCGCAGAGTTCCAGCCGCTCGGATAAGCTCTGTCACTCACCCGCCGCGCAGCCACCGGTAACGGGGAAATGTCGCCGCCTTGTGGACACGCCGTTGTAAATGAATGGGCTTTCGCACTTAGTGCAATTTTCGCCAACTCTCTGACTTAGAGCTATGGAAGTATGGAGCTATGGAGCCACCAGCCACCCAGGCTGGAGCTCTGGAGCTCTGGAGGTATGGAGCTCTGGTGCTATGGAAGTATGGAGCTCTGGTGCTATGGAAGTATGGAGCTATGGAGGTATGGAAGTATGGAGCTATGGAAGTATGGAGCTATGGAGCTCTGGAAGTATGGAGCTATGGAGCTCTGGAGGTATGGAGCCCTGGAGCTATGGAGCCCTGGAGCTATGGAAGTATGGAGCTCTGGTGCTATGGAGCTATGGAGCTCTGGTGCTATGGAGCTATGGAGCTATGGAGCTCTGGAGCTATGGAGCTCTGGAGGTATGGAGCTATGGAGCTATGGAGCTCTGGAGGTATGGAGCTATGGAGCTATGGAAGTATGGAGCTCTGGTGCTATGGAGCTATGGAGCTCTGGTGCTATGGAGCTATGGAGCTCTGGTGCTATGGAGCTATGGAGCTATGGAGCTCTGGAAGTATGGAGCTCTGGTGCTATGGAGCTATGGAGCTCTGGTGCTATGGAGCTATGGAGCTCTGGTGCTATGGAGCTCTGGTGCTATGGAGCTCTGGTGCTATGGAGCTATGGAGCTCTGGTGCTATGGAGCTATGGAGCTCTGGAGGTATGGAGCTCTGGAGGTATGGAGCTCTGGAGGTATGGAGCTATGGAGCCCTGGAGCTCTGGAGGTATGGAGCTATGGTGCTATGGAGCTCTGAAGCCATGGAGCTCTGGTGCTATGGAGCTCTGGAGCTCTGGAGGTATGGAGCTCTGGAGGTATGGAGCTATGGAGCCCTGGAGCTCTGGAGGTATGGAGCTATGGAGCTCTGAAGCCATGGAGCTCTGGTGCTATGGAGCTCTGGAGCTCTGGAGGTATGGAGCTCTGGAGGTATGGAGCTCTGGAGGTATGGAGCTATGGAGCCCTGGAGCTCTGGAGGTATGGAGCTATGGTGCTATGGAGCTCTGAAGCCATGGAGCTCTGGTGCTATGGAGCTCTGGAGGTATGGAGCTCTGGAGGTATGGAGCTCTGGAGGTATGGAGCTATGGAGCCCTGGAGCTCTGGAGGTATGGAGCTATGGTGCTATGGAGCTCTGAAGCCATGGAGCTCTGGTGCTATGGAGCTCTGGAGGTATGGAGCTCTGGAGGTATGGAGCTATGGAGCCCTGGAGCTCTGGAGGTATGGAGCTATGGTGCTATGGAGCTCTGAAGCCATGGAGCTCTGGTGCTATGGAGCTATGGAGCTCTGGTGCTATGGAGCTATGGAGGTATGGAGCCACCAGCCAGCACCCTCCGTGGCTGGATCAATGGAAGTGTTTTAGGTACCAGGCAGCCAAAGGGCCGAGGCCTCACGCTCGACCACGCCGGCGCAGAGTTCCAGCCGCTCGGATAAGCTCTGTCACTCACCCGCCGCGCAGCCACCGGTAACGGGGAAATGTCGCCGCCTGGCGGACACGCCGTTGTAAATGAATGGGCTTTCGCACTTAGTGCAATTTTCGCCAACTCTCTGACTTAGAGCTATGGAAGTATGGAGCTATGGAGCCACCAGCCACCCAGGCTGGAGCTCTGGAGCTCTGGAGGTATGGAGCTCTGGTGCTATGGAAGTATGGAGCTCTGGTGCTATGGAAGTATGGAGCTATGGAGGTATGGAAGTATGGAGCTATGGAAGTATGGAGCTATGGAGCTCTGGAAGTTTGGAGCTATGGAGCTCTGGAGGTATGGAGCCCTGGAGCTATGGAGCCCTGGAGCTATGGAAGTATGGAGCTCTGGTGCTATGGAGCTATGGAGCTCTGGTGCTATGGAGCTATGGAGCTATGGAGCTCTGGAGCTATGGAGCTCTGGAGGTATGGAGCTATGGAGCTATGGAGCTCTGGAGGTATGGAGCTATGGAGCTATGGAAGTATGGAGCTCTGGTGCTATGGAGCTATGGAGCTCTGGTGCTATGGAGCTATGGAGCTCTGGTGCTATGGAGCTATGGAGCTATGGAGCTCTGGAAGTATGGAGCTCTGGTGCTATGGAGCTATGGAGCTCTGGTGCTATGGAGCTATGGAGCTCTGGTGCTATGGAGCTCTGGTGCTATGGAGCTCTGGTGCTATGGAGCTATGGAGCTCTGGTGCTATGGAGCTCTGGAGGTATGGAGCTCTGGAGGTATGGAGCTCTGGAGGTATGGAGCTATGGAGCCCTGGAGCTCTGGAGGTATGGAGCTATGGTGCTATGGAGCTCTGAAGCCATGGAGCTCTGGTGCTATGGAGCTATGGAGCTCTGGTGCTATGGAGCTATGGAGCTATGGAGCTCTGGAAGTATGGAGCTCTGGTGCTATGGAGCTATGGAGCTCTGGTGCTATGGAGCTATGGAGCTCTGGTGCTATGGAGCTATGGAGCTCTGGTGCTATGGAGCTCTGGTGCTATGGAGCTCTGGTGCTATGGAGCTATGGAGCTCTGGTGCTATGGAGCTATGGAGCTCTGGAGGTATGGAGCTCTGGAGGTATGGAGCTCTGGAGGTATGGAGCTATGGAGCCCTGGAGCTCTGGAGGTATGGAGCTATGGTGCTATGGAGCTCTGAAGCCATGGAGCTCTGGTGCTATGGAGCTCTGGAGCTCTGGAGGTATGGAGCTCTGGAGGTATGGAGCTATGGAGCCCTGGAGCTCTGGAGGTATGGAGCTATGGTGCTATGGAGCTCTGAAGCCATGGAGCTCTGGTGCTATGGAGCTCTGGAGCTCTGGAGGTATGGAGCTCTGGAGGTATGGAGCTCTGGAGGTATGGAGCTATGGAGCCCTGGAGCTCTGGAGGTATGGAGCTATGGTGCTATGGAGCTCTGAAGCCATGGAGCTCTGGTGCTATGGAGCTCTGGAGGTATGGAGCTCTGGAGGTATGGAGCTCTGGAGGTATGGAGCTATGGAGCCCTGGAGCTCTGGAGGTATGGAGCTATGGTGCTATGGAGCTCTGAAGCCATGGAGCTCTGGTGCTATGGAGCTCTGGAGGTATGGAGCTCTGGAGGTATGGAGCTCTGGAGGTATGGAGCTATGGAGCCCTGGAGCTCTGGAGGTATGGAGCTATGGTGCTATGGAGCTCTGAAGCCATGGAGCTCTGGTGCTATGGAGCTATGGAGCTCTGGTGCTATGGAGCTATGGAGGTATGGAGCCACCAGCCAGCACCCTCCGTGGCTGGATCAATGGAAGTGTTTTAGGTACCAGGCAGCCAAAGGGCCGAGGCCTCACGCTCGACCACGCCGGCGCAGAGTTCCAGCCGCTCGGATAAGCTCTGTCACTCACCCGCCGCGCAGCCACCGGTAACGGGGAAATGTCGCCGCCTTGTGGACACGCCGTTGTAAATGAATGGGCTTTCGCACTTAGTGCAATTTTCGCCAACTCTCTGACTGGAGCTATGGAAGTATGGAGCTATGGAGCCACCAGCCACCCAGGCTGGAGCTATGGAGCTCTGGAGGTATGGAGCTCTGGTGCTATGGAAGTATGGAGCTATGGAGCTATGGAAGTATGGAGCTATGGAGCTATGGAGCTCTGGAAGTATGGAGCTATGGAGCTCTGGAGGTATGGAGCTATGGAGC
Source organism: Syngnathus leptorhynchus (assembly GCF_054491065.1). Taxonomy (NCBI): domain Eukaryota; kingdom Metazoa; phylum Chordata; class Actinopteri; order Syngnathiformes; family Syngnathidae; genus Syngnathus; species Syngnathus leptorhynchus. The sequence continues at coordinate 1,472,447 of NW_028231993.1, read as the reverse complement.
CCTGGAGCCCTGGAGCTATGGAGCCCTGGAGCTATGGAGCTATGGAGCCCTGGAGCTATGGAGCTATGGAGCCCTGGAGCTATGGAGCTATGGAGCTCTGGTGCTATGGAGCTATGGAGCTCTGGTGCTATGGAGCTATGGAGCTCTGGTGCTATGGAGCTATGGAGCTCTGGTGCTATGGAGCTATGGAGCTCTGGAAGTATGGAGCTATGGAGCTCTGGAGGTATGGAGCTATGGAGCTCTGGAGGTATGGAGCTATGGAGCCCTGGAGCTATGGAGCCCTGGAGCTATGGAAGTATGGAGCTCTGGTGCTATGGAGCTATGGAGCTCTGGTGCTATGGAGCTATGGAGCTCTGGAGCTATGGAGCTCTGGAGGTATGGAGCTATGGAGCTCTGGAGGTATGGAGCTATGGAGCTATGGAAGTATGGAGCTCTGGTGCTATGGAGCTATGGAGCTCTGGTGCTATGGAGCTATGGAGCTCTGGTGCTATGGAGCTATGGAGCTATGGAGCTCTGGAAGTATGGAGCTCTGGTGCTATGGAGCTATGGAGCTCTGGTGCTATGGAGCTATGGAGCTCTGGTGCTATGGAGCTATGGAGCTCTGGTGCTATGGAGCTATGGTGCTATGGAGCTCTGGTGCTATGGAGCTATGGAGCTCTGGTGCTATGGAGCTATGGAGCTCTGGAGGTATGGAGCTCTGGAGGTATGGAGCTCTGGAGGTATGGAGCTTTGGAGCCCTGGAGCTCTGGAGGTATGGAGCTATGGTGCTATGGAGCTCTGAAGCCATGGAGCTCTGGTGCTATGGAGCTATGGAGCTCTGGTGCTATGGAGCTATGGAGGTATGGAGCCACCAGCCAGCACCCTCCGTGGCTGGATCAATGGAAGTGTTTTAGGTACCAGGCAGCCAAAGGGCCGAGGCCTCACGCTCGACCACGCCGGCGCAGAGTTCCAGCCGCTCGGATAAGCTCTGTCACTCACCCGCCGCGCAGCCACCGGTAACGGGGAAATGTCGCCGCCTTGTGGACACGCCGTTGTAAATGAATGGGCTTTCGCACTTAGTGCAATTTTCGCCAACTCTCTGACTTAGAGCTATGGAAGTATGGAGCTATGGAGCCACCAGCCACCCAGGCTGGAGCTCTGGAGCTCTGGAGGTATGGAGCTCTGGTGCTATGGAAGTATGGAGCTCTGGTGCTATGGAAGTATGGAGCTATGGAGGTATGGAAGTATGGAGCTATGGAAGTATGGAGCTATGGAGCTCTGGAAGTATGGAGCTATGGAGCTCTGGAGGTATGGAGCCCTGGAGCTATGGAGCCCTGGAGCTATGGAAGTATGGAGCTCTGGTGCTATGGAGCTATGTAGCTCTGGTGCTATGGAGCTATGGAGCTATGGAGCTCTGGAGCTATGGAGCTCTGGAGGTATGGAGCTATGGAGCTATGGAGCTCTGGAGGTATGGAGCTATGGAAGTATGGAGCTCTGGTGCTATGGAGCTATGGAGCTCTGGTGCTATGGAGCTATGGAGCTCTGGTGCTATGGAGCTATGGAGCTATGGAGCTCTGGAAGTATGGAGCTCTGGTGCTATGGAGCTATGGAGCTCTGGTGCTATGGAGCTATGGAGCTCTGGTGCTATGGAGCTCTGGTGCTATGGAGCTCTGGTGCTATGGAGCTATGGAGCTCTGGTGCTATGGAGCTCTGGAGGTATGGAGCTCTGGAGGTATGGAGCTCTGGAGGTATGGAGCTATGGAGCCCTGGAGCTCTGGAGGTATGGAGCTATTGTGCTATGGAGCTCTGAAGCCATGGAGCTCTGGTGCTATGGAGCTATGGAGCTCTGGTGCTATGGAGCTATGGAGCTATGGAGCTCTGGAAGTATGGAGCTCTGGTGCTATGGAGCTATGGAGCTCTGGTGCTATGGAGCTATGGAGCTCTGGTGCTATGGAGCTATGGAGCTCTGGTGCTATGGAGCTCTGGTGCTATGGAGCTCTGGTGCTATGGAGCTATGGAGCTCTGGTGCTATGGAGCTATGGAGCTCTGGAGGTATGGAGCTCTGGAGGTATGGAGCTCTGGAGGTATGGAGCTATGGAGCCCTGGAGCTCTGGAGGTATGGAGCTATGGTGCTATGGAGCTCTGAAGCCATGGAGCTCTGGTGCTATGGAGCTCTGGAGCTCTGGAGGTATGGAGCTCTGGAGGTATGGAGCTATGGAGCCCTGGAGCTCTGGAGGTATGGAGCTATGGTGCTATGGAGCTCTGAAGCCATGGAGCTCTGGTGCTATGGAGCTCTGGAGCTCTGGAGGTATGGAGCTCTGGAGGTATGGAGCTCTGGAGGTATGGAGCTATGGAGCCCTGGAGCTCTGGAGGTATGGAGCTATGGTGCTATGGAGCTCTGAAGCCATGGAGCTCTGGTGCTATGGAGCTCTGGAGGTATGGAGCTCTGGAGGTATGGAGCTCTGGAGGTATGGAGCTATGGAGCCCTGGAGCTCTGGAGGTATGGAGCTATGGTGCTATGGAGCTCTGAAGCCATGGAGCTCTGGTGCTATGGAGCTCTGGAGGTATGGAGCTCTGGAGGTATGGAGCTCTGGAGGTATGGAGCTATGGAGCCCTGGAGCTCTGGAGGTATGGAGCTATGGTGCTATGGAGCTCTGAAGCCATGGAGCTCTGGTGCTATGGAGCTATGGAGCTCTGGTGCTATGGAGCTATGGAGGTATGGAGCCACCAGCCAGCACCCTCCGTGGCTGGATCAATGGAAGTGTTTTAGGTACCAGGCAGCCAAAGGGCCGAGGCCTCACGCTCGACCACGCCGGCGCAGAGTTCCAGCCGCTCGGATAAGCTCTGTCACTCAACCGCCGCGCAGCCACCGGTAACGGGGAAATGTCGCCGCCTGGCGGACACGCCGTTGTAAATGAATGGGCTTTCGCACTTAGTGCAATTTTCGCCAACTCTCTGACTTAGAGCTATGGAAGTATGGAGCTATGGAGCCACCAGCCACCCAGGCTGGAGCTATGGAGCTCTGGAGGTATGGAGCTCAGGTGCTATGGAAGTATGGAGCTATGGAGCTATGGAAGTATGGAGCTATGGAGCTATGGAGCTCTGGAAGTATGGAGCTATGGAGCTCTGGAGGTATGGAGCTATGGAGCCCTGGAGCCCTGGAGCTATGGAGCTCTGGTGCTATGGAGGTATGGAGCTCTGGAGGTATGGAGCTCTGGAGGTATGGAGCTATGGAGCTATGGAGCCCTGGAGCTATGGAGCTATGGAGCCCTGGAGCTATGGAGCTATGGAGCCCTGGAGCTATGGAGCTATGGAGCTCTGGTGCTATGGAGCTATGGAGCTCTGGTGCTATGGAGCTATGGAGCTCTGGTGCTATGGAGCTATGGAGCTCTGGTGCTATGGAGCTATGGAGCTCTGGAAGTATGGAGCTATGGAGCTCTGGAGGTATGGAGCTATGGAGCCCTGGAGCTATGGAGCCCTGGAGCTATGGAAGTATGGAGCTCTGGTGCTATGGAGCTATGGAGCTCTGGTGCTATGGAGCTATGGAGCTCTGGAGCTATGGAGCTCTGGAGCTATGGAGCTATGGAGCTATGGAGCTCTGGAGGTATGGAGCTATGGAGCTATGGAAGTATGGAGCTCTGGTGCTATGGAGCTATGGAGCTCTGGTGCTATGGAGCTATGGAGCTCTGGTGCTATGGAGCTATGGAGCTCTGGTGCTATGGAGCTATGGAGCTCTGGAGCTATGGAGCTCTGGAGGTATGGAGCTATGGAGCTATGGAGCTCTGGAGGTATGGAGCTATGGAGCTATGGAAGTATGGAGCTCTGGTGCTATGGAGCTATGGAGCTCTGGTGCTATGGAGCTATGGAGCTCTGGTGCTATGGAGCTATGGAGCTCTGGAAGTATGGAGCTCTGGTGCTATGGAGCTATGGAGCTCTGGTGCTATGGAGCTATGGAGCTCTGGTGCTATGGAGCTATGGAGCTCTGGTGCTATGGAGCTCTGGTGCTATGGAGCTCTGGTGCTATGGAGCTATGGAGCTCTGGTGCTATGGAGCTATGGAGCTCTGGAGGTATGGAGCTCTGGAGGTATGGAGCTCTGGAGGTATGGAGCTTTGGAGCCCTGGAGCTCTGGAGGTATGGAGCTATGGTGCTATGGAGCTCTGAAGCCATGGAGCTCTGGTGCTATGGAGCTCTGGAGCTCTGGAGGTATGGAGCTCTGGAGGTATGGAGCTATGGAGCCCTGGAGCTCTGGAGGTATGGAGCTATGGTGCTATGGAGCTCTGAAGCCATGGAGCTCTGGTGCTATGGAGCTCTGGAGCTCTGGAGGTATGGAGCTCTGGAGGTATGGAGCTATGGAGCCCTGGAGCTCTGGAGGTATGGAGCTATGGTGCTATGGAGCTCTGAAGCCATGGAGCTCTGGTGCTATGGAGCTCTGGAGCTCTGGAGGTATGGAGCTCTGGAGGTATGGAGCTCTGGAGGTATGGAGCTATGGAGCCCTGGAGCTCTGGAGGTATGGAGCTATGGTGCTATGGAGCTCTGAAGCCATGGAGCTCTGGTGCTATGGAGCTCTGGAGGTATGGAGCTCTGGAGGTATGGAGCTCTGGAGGTATGGAGCTATGGAGCCCTGGAGCTCTGGAGGTATGGAGCTATGGTGCTATGGAGCTCTGAAGCCATGGAGCTCTGGTGCTATGGAGCTCTGGAGGTATGGAGCTCTGGAGGTATGGAGCTCTGGAGGTATGGAGCTATGGAGCCCTGGAGCTCTGGAGGTATGGAGCTATGGTGCTATGGAGCTCTGAAGCCATGGAGCTCTGGTGCTATGGAGCTCTGGAGGTATGGAGCTCTGGAGGTATGGAGCTCTGGAGGTATGGAGCTATGGAGCCCTGGAGCTCTGGAGGTATGGAGCTATGGTGCTATGGAGCTCTGAAGCCATGGAGCTCTGGTGCTATGGAGCTATGGAGCTCTGGTGCTATGGAGCTATGGAGGTATGGAGCCACCAGCCAGCACCCTCCGTGGCTGGATCAATGGAAGTGTTTTAGGTACCAGGCAGCCAAAGGGCCGAGGCCTCACGCTCGACCACGCCGGCGCAGAGTTCCAGCCGCTCGGATAAGCTCTGTCACTCACCCGCCGCGCAGCCACCGGTAACGGGGAAATGTCGCCGCCTTGTGGACACGCCGTTGTAAATGAATGGGCTTTCGCACTTAGTGCAATTTTCGCCAACTCTCTGACTTAGAGCTATGGAAGTATGGAGCTATGGAGCCACCAGCCACCCAGGCTGGAGCTCTGGAGCTCTGGAGGTATGGAGCTCTGGTGCTATGGAAGTATGGAGCTCTGGTGCTATGGAAGTATGGAGCTATGGAGGTATGGAAGTATGGAGCTATGGAAGTATGGAGCTATGGAGCTCTGGAAGTATGGAGCTATGGAGCTCTGGAGGTATGGAGCCCTGGAGCTATGGAGCCCTGGAGCTATGGAAGTATGGAGCTCTGGTGCTATGGAGCTATGGAGCTCTGGTGCTATGGAGCTATGGAGCTATGGAGCTCTGGAGCTATGGAGCTCTGGAGGTATGGAGCTATGGAGCTATGGAGCTCTGGAGGTATGGAGCTATGGAGCTATGGAAGTATGGAGCTCTGGTGCTATGGAGCTATGGAGCTCTGGTGCTATGGAGCTATGGAGCTCTGGTGCTATGGAGCTATGGAGCTATGGAGCTCTGGAAGTATGGAGCTCTGGTGCTATGGAGCTATGGAGCTCTGGTGCTATGGAGCTATGGAGCTCTGGTGCTATGGAGCTCTGGTGCTATGGAGCTCTGGTGCTATGGAGCTATGGAGCTCTGGTGCTATGGAGCTATGGAGCTCTGGAGGTATGGAGCTCTGGAGGTATGGAGCTCTGGAGGTATGGAGCTATGGAGCCCTGGAGCTCTGGAGGTATGGAGCTATGGTGCTATGGAGCTCTGAAGCCATGGAGCTCTGGTGCTATGGAGCTCTGGAGCTCTGGAGGTATGGAGCTCTGGAGGTATGGAGCTATGGAGCCCTGGAGCTCTGGAGGTATGGAGCTATGGAGCTCTGAAGCCATGGAGCTCTGGTGCTATGGAGCTCTGGAGCTCTGGAGGTATGGAGCTCTGGAGGTATGGAGCTCTGGAGGTATGGAGCTATGGAGCCCTGGAGCTCTGGAGGTATGGAGCTATGGTGCTATGGAGCTCTGAAGCCATGGAGCTCTGGTGCTATGGAGCTCTGGAGGTATGGAGCTCTGGAGGTATGGAGCTCTGGAGGTATGGAGCTATGGAGCCCTGGAGCTCTGGAGGTATGGAGCTATGGTGCTATGGAGCTCTGAAGCCATGGAGCTCTGGTGCTATGGAGCTCTGGAGGTATGGAGCTCTGGAGGTATGGAGCTATGGAGCCCTGGAGCTCTGGAGGTATGGAGCTATGGTGCTATGGAGCTCTGAAGCCATGGAGCTCTGGTGCTATGGAGCTATGGAGCTCTGGTGCTATGGAGCTATGGAGGTATGGAGCCACCAGCCAGCACCCTCCGTGGCTGGATCAATGGAAGTGTTTTAGGTACCAGGCAGCCAAAGGGCCGAGGCCTCACGCTCGACCACGCCGGCGCAGAGTTCCAGCCGCTCGGATAAGCTCTGTCACTCACCCGCCGCGCAGCCACCGGTAACGGGGAAATGTCGCCGCCTGGCGGACACGCCGTTGTAAATGAATGGGCTTTCGCACTTAGTGCAATTTTCGCCAACTCTCTGACTTAGAGCTATGGAAGTATGGAGCTATGGAGCCACCAGCCACCCAGGCTGGAGCTCTGGAGCTCTGGAGGTATGGAGCTCTGGTGCTATGGAAGTATGGAGCTCTGGTGCTATGGAAGTATGGAGCTATGGAGGTATGGAAGTATGGAGCTATGGAAGTATGGAGCTATGGAGCTCTGGAAGTTTGGAGCTATGGAGCTCTGGAGGTATGGAGCCCTGGAGCTATGGAGCCCTGGAGCTATGGAAGTATGGAGCTCTGGTGCTATGGAGCTATGGAGCTCTGGTGCTATGGAGCTATGGAGCTATGGAGCTCTGGAGCTATGGAGCTCTGGAGGTATGGAGCTATGGAGCTATGGAGCTCTGGAGGTATGGAGCTATGGAGCTATGGAAGTATGGAGCTCTGGTGCTATGGAGCTATGGAGCTCTGGTGCTATGGAGCTATGGAGCTCTGGTGCTATGGAGCTATGGAGCTATGGAGCTCTGGAAGTATGGAGCTCTGGTGCTATGGAGCTATGGAGCTCTGGTGCTATGGAGCTATGGAGCTCTGGTGCTATGGAGCTCTGGTGCTATGGAGCTCTGGTGCTATGGAGCTATGGAGCTCTGGTGCTATGGAGCTCTGGAGGTATGGAGCTCTGGAGGTATGGAGCTCTGGAGGTATGGAGCTATGGAGCCCTGGAGCTCTGGAGGTATGGAGCTATGGTGCTATGGAGCTCTGAAGCCATGGAGCTCTGGTGCTATGGAGCTATGGAGCTCTGGTGCTATGGAGCTATGGAGCTATGGAGCTCTGGAAGTATGGAGCTCTGGTGCTATGGAGCTATGGAGCTCTGGTGCTATGGAGCTATGGAGCTCTGGTGCTATGGAGCTATGGAGCTCTGGTGCTATGGAGCTCTGGTGCTATGGAGCTCTGGTGCTATGGAGCTATGGAGCTCTGGTGCTATGGAGCTATGGAGCTCTGGAGGTATGGAGCTCTGGAGGTATGGAGCTCTGGAGGTATGGAGCTATGGAGCCCTGGAGCTCTGGAGGTATGGAGCTATGGTGCTATGGAGCTCTGAAGCCATGGAGCTCTGGTGCTATGGAGCTCTGGAGCTCTGGAGGTATGGAGCTCTGGAGGTATGGAGCTATGGAGCCCTGGAGCTCTGGAGGTATGGAGCTATGGTGCTATGGAGCTCTGAAGCCATGGAGCTCTGGTGCTATGGAGCTCTGGAGCTCTGGAGGTATGGAGCTCTGGAGGTATGGAGCTCTGGAGGTATGGAGCTATGGAGCCCTGGAGCTCTGGAGGTATGGAGCTATGGTGCTATGGAGCTCTGAAGCCATGGAGCTCTGGTGCTATGGAGCTCTGGAGGTATGGAGCTCTGGAGGTATGGAGCTCTGGAGGTATGGAGCTATGGAGCCCTGGAGCTCTGGAGGTATGGAGCTATGGTGCTATGGAGCTCTGAAGCCATGGAGCTCTGGTGCTATGGAGCTCTGGAGGTATGGAGCTCTGGAGGTATGGAGCTCTGGAGGTATGGAGCTATGGAGCCCTGGAGCTCTGGAGGTATGGAGCTATGGTGCTATGGAGCTCTGAAGCCATGGAGCTCTGGTGCTATGGAGCTATGGAGCTCTGGTGCTATGGAGCTATGGAGGTATGGAGCCACCAGCCAGCACCCTCCGTGGCTGGATCAATGGAAGTGTTTTAGGTACCAGGCAGCCAAAGGGCCGAGGCCTCACGCTCGACCACGCCGGCGCAGAGTTCCAGCCGCTCGGATAAGCTCTGTCACTCACCCGCCGCGCAGCCACCGGTAACGGGGAAATGTCGCCGCCTGGCGGACACGCCGTTGTAAATGAATGGGCTTTCGCACTTAGTGCAATTTTCGCCAACTCTCTGACTTAGAGCTATGGAAGTATGGAGCTATGGAGCCACCAGCCACCCAGGCTGGAGCTATGGAGCTCTGGAGGTATGGAGCTCAGGTGCTATGGAAGTATGGAGCTATGGAGCTATGGAAGTATGGAGCTATGGAGCTATGGAGCTCTGGAAGTATGGAGCTATGGAGCTCTGGAGGTATGGAGCTATGGAGCCCTGGAGCCCTGGAGCTATGGAGCTCTGGTGCTATGGAGGTATGGAGCTCTGGAGGTATGGAGCTCTGGAGGTATGGAGCTATGGAGCTATGGAGCCCTGGAGCTATGGAGCTATGGAGCCCTGGAGCTATGGAGCTATGGAGCCCTGGAGCTATGGAGCTATGGAGCTCTGGTGCTATGGAGCTATGGAGCTCTGGTGCTATGGAGCTATGGAGCTCTGGTGCTATGGAGCTATGGAGCTCTGGAAGTATGGAGCTATGGAGCTCTGGAGGTATGGAGCTATGGAGCCCTGGAGCTATGGAGCCCTGGAGCTATGGAAGTATGGAGCTCTGGTGCTATGGAGCTATGGAGCTCTGGTGCTATGGAGCTATGGAGCTCTGGAGCTATGGAGCTCTGGAGGTATGGAGCTATGGAGCTATGGAGCTCTGGAGGTATGGAGCTATGGAGCTATGGAAGTATGGAGCTCTGGTGCTATGGAGCTATGGAGCTCTGGTGCTATGGAGCTATGGAGCTCTGGTGCTATGGAGCTATGGAGCTATGGAGCTCTGGAAGTATGGAGCTCTGGTGCTATGGAGCTATGGAGCTCTGGTGCTATGGAGCTATGGAGCTCTGGTGCTATGGAGCTATGGAGCTCTGGTGCTATGGAGCTCTGGTGCTATGGAGCTATGGAGCTCTGGTGCTATGGAGCTATGGAGCTCTGGAGGTATGGAGCTCTGGAGGTATGGAGCTTTGGAGCCCTGGAGCTCTGGAGGTATGGAGCTATGGTGCTATGGAGCTCTGAAGCCATGGAGCTCTGGTGCTATGGAGCTCTGGAGCTCTGGAGGTATGGAGCTCTGGAGGTATGGAGCTATGGAGCCCTGGAGCTCTGGAGGTATGGAGCTATGGTGCTATGGAGCTCTGAAGCCATGGAGCTCTGGTGCTATGGAGCTCTGGAGCTCTGGAGGTATGGAGCTCTGGAGGTATGGAGCTATGGAGCCCTGGAGCTCTGGAGGTATGGAGCTATGGTGCTATGGAGCTCTGAAGCCATGGAGCTCTGGTGCTATGGAGCTCTGGAGCTCTGGAGGTATGGAGCTCTGGAGGTATGGAGCTCTGGAGGTATGGAGCTATGGAGCCCTGGAGCTCTGGAGGTATGGAGCTATGGTGCTATGGAGCTCTGAAGCCATGGAGCTCTGGTGCTATGGAGCTCTGGAGCTCTGGAGGTATGGAGCTCTGGAGGTATGGAGCTATGGAGCCCTGGAGCTCTGGAGGTATGGAGCTATGGTGCTATGGAGCTCTGAAGCCATGGAGATCTGGTGCTATGGAGCTCTGGAGGTATGGAGCTCTGGAGGTATGGAGCTCTGGAGGTATGGAGCTATGGAGCCCTGGAGCTCTGGAGGTATGGAGCTATGGTGCTATGGAGCTCTGAAGCCATGGAGCTCTGGTGCTATGGAGCTCTGGAGGTATGGAGCTCTGGAGGTATGGAGCTCTGGAGGTATGGAGCTATGGAGCCCTGGAGCTCTGGAGGTATGGAGCTATGGTGCTTTGGAGCTCTGAAGCCATGGAGCTCTGGTGCTATGGAGCTATGGAGCTCTGGTGCTATGGAGCTATGGAGGTATGGAGCCACCAGCCAGCACCCTCCGTGGCTGGATCAATGGAAGTGTTTTAGGTACCAGGCAGCCAAAGGGCCGAGGCCTCACGCTCGACCACGCCGGCGCAGAGTTCCAGCCGCTCGGATAAGCTCTGTCACTCACCCGCCGCGCAGCCACCGGTAACGGGGAAATGTCGCCGCCTTGTGGACACGCCGTTGTAAATGAATGGGCTTTCGCACTTAGTGCAATTTTCGCCAACTCTCTGACTTAGAGCTATGGAAGTATGGAGCTATGGAGCCACCAGCCACCCAGGCTGGAGCTCTGGAGCTCTGGAGGTATGGAGCTCTGGTGCTATGGAAGTATGGAGCTCTGGTGCTATGGAAGTATGGAGCTATGGAGGTATGGAAGTATGGAGCTATGGAAGTATGGAGCTATGGAGCTCTGGAAGTATGGAGCTATGGAGCTCTGGAGGTATGGAGCCCTGGAGCTATGGAGCCCTGGAGCTATGGAAGTATGGAGCTCTGGTGCTATGGAGCTATGGAGCTCTGGTGCTATGGAGCTATGGAGCTATGGAGCTCTGGAGCTATGGAGCTCTGGAGGTATGCAGCTATGGAGCTATGGAGCTCTGGAGGTATGGAGCTATGGAGCTATGGAAGTATGGAGCTCTGGTGCTATGGAGCTATGGAGCTCTGGTGCTATGGAGCTATGGAGCTCTGGTGCTATGGAGCTATGGAGCTATGGAGCTATGGAAGTATGGAGCTCTGGTGCTATGGAGCTATGGAGCTCTGGTGCTATGGAGCTATGGAGCTCTGGTGCTATGGAGCTATGGAGCTCTGGTGCTATGGAGCTCTGGTGCTATGGAGCTCTGGTGCTATGGAGCTCTGGAGGTATGGAGCTCTGGAGGTATGGAGCTCTGGAGGTATGGAGCTCTGGAGGTATGGAGCTCTGGAGGTATGGAGCTTTGGAGCCCTGGAGCTCTGGTGCTATGGAGCTCTGGAGCTCTGGAGGTATGGAGCTCTGGAGGTATGGAGCTCTGGAGGTATGGAGCTATGGAGCCCTGGAGCTCTGGAGGTATGGAGCTATGGTGCTATGGAGCTCTGAAGCCATGGAGCTCTGGTGCTATGGAGCTCTGGAGGTATGGAGCTCTGGAGGTATGGAGCTCTGGAGGTATGGAGCTATGGAGCCCTGGAGCTCTGGAGGTATGGAGCTATGGTGCTATGGAGCTCTGAAGCCATGGAGCTCTGGTGCTATGGAGCTATGGAGCTCTGGTGCTATGGAGCTATGGAGGTATGGAGCCACCAGCCAGCACCCTCCGTGGCTGGATCAATGGAAGTGTTTTAGGTACCAGGCAGCCAAAGGGCCGAGGCCTCACGCTCGACCACGCCGGCGCAGAGTTCCAGCCGCTCGGATAAGCTCTGTCACTCACCCGCCGCGCAGCCACCGGTAACGGGGAAATGTCGCCGCCTTGTGGACACGCCGTTGTAAATGAATGGGCTTTCGCACTTAGTGCAATTTTCGCCAACTCTCTGACTTAGAGCTATGGAAGTATGGAGCTATGGAGCCACCAGCCACCCAGGCTGGAGCTCTGGAGCTCTGGAGGTATGGAGCTCTGGTGCTATGGAAGTATGGAGCTCTGGTGCTATGGAAGTATGGAGCTATGGAGGTATGGAAGTATGGAGCTATGGAAGTATGGAGCTATGGAGCTCTGGAAGTATGGCGCTATGGAGCTCTGGAGGTATGGAGCCCTGGAGCTATGGAGCCCTGGAGCTATGGAAGTATGGAGCTCTGGTGCTATGGAGCTATGGAGCTCTGGTGCTATGGAGCTCTGGAGCTATGGAGCTCTGGAGGTATGGAGCTATGGAGCTATGGAGCTCTGGAGGTATGGAGCTATGGAGCTATGGAAGTATGGAGCTCTGGTGCTATGGAGCTATGGAGCTCTGGTGCTATGGAGCTATGGAGCTCTGGTGCTATGGAGCTATGGAGCTATGGAGCTCTGGAAGTATGGAGCTCTGGTGCTATGGAGCTATGGAGCTCTGGTGCTATGGAGCTATGGAGCTCTGGTGCTATGGAGCTCTGGTGCTATGGAGCTCTGGTGCTATGGAGCTATGGAGCTCTGGTGCTATGGAGCTCTGGAGGTATGGAGCTCTGGAGGTATGGAGCTCTGGAGGTATGGAGCTATGGAGCCCTGGAGCTCTGGAGGTATGGAGCTATGGTGCTATGGAGCTCTGAAGCCATGGAGCTCTGGTGCTATGGAGCTATGGAGCTCTGGTGCTATGGAGCTATGGAGCTATGGAGCTCTGGAAGTATGGAGCTCTGGTGCTATGGAGCTATGGAGCTCTGGTGCTATGGAGCTATGGAGCTCTGGTGCTATGGAGCTATGGAGCTCTGGTGCTATGGAGCTCTGGTGCTATGGAGCTCTGGTGCTATGGAGCTATGGAGCTCTGGTGCTATGGAGCTATGGAGCTCTGGAGGTATGGAGCTCTGGAGGTATGGAGCTCTGGAGGTATGGAGCTATGGAGCCCTGGAGCTCTGGAGGTATGGAGCTATGGTGCTATGGAGCTCTGAAGCCATGGAGCTCTGGTGCTATGGAGCTCTGGAGCTCTGGAGGTATGGAGCTCTGGAGGTATGGAGCTATGGAGCCCTGGAGCTCTGGAGGTATGGAGCTATGGTGCTATGGAGCTCTGAAGCCATGGAGCTCTGGTGCTATGGAGCTCTGGAGCTCTGGAGGTATGGAGCTCTGGAGGTATGGAGCTCTGGAGGTATGGAGCTATGGAGCCCTGGAGCTCTGGAGGTATGGAGCTATGGTGCTATGGAGCTCTGAAGCCATGGAGCTCTGGTGCTATGGAGCTCTGGAGGTATGGAGCTCTGGAGGTATGGAGCTCTGGAGGTATGGAGCTATGGAGCCCTGGAGCTCTGGAGGTATGGAGCTATGGTGCTATGGAGCTCTGAAGCCATGGAGCTCTGGTGCTATGGAGCTCTGGAGGTATGGAGCTCTGGAGGTATGGAGCTCTGGAGGTATGGAGCTATGGAGCCCTGGAGCTCTGGAGGTATGGAGCTATGGTGCTATGGAGCTCTGAAGCCATGGAGCTCTGGTGCTATGGAGCTATGGAGCTCTGGTGCTATGGAGCTATGGAGGTATGGAGCCACCAGCCAGCACCCTCCGTGGCTGGATCAATGGAAGTGTTTTAGGTACCAGGCAGCCAAAGGGCCGAGGCCTCACGCTCGACCACGCCGGCGCAGAGTTCCAGCCGCTCGGATAAGCTCTGTCACTCACCCGCCGCGCAGCCACCGGTAACGGGGAAATGTCGCCGCCTTGTGGACACGCCGTTGTAAATGAATGGGCTTTCGCACTTAGTGCAATTTTCGCCAACTCTCTGACTGGAGCTATGGAAGTATGGAGCTATGGAGCCACCAGCCACCCAGGCTGGAGCTATGGAGCTCTGGAGGTATGGAGCTCTGGTGCTATGGAAGTATGGAGCTATGGAGCTATGGAAGTATGGAGCTATGGAGCTATGGAGCTCTGGAAGTATGGAGCTATGGAGCTCTGGAGGTATGGAGCTATGGAGCCCTGGAGCCCTGGAGCTATGGAGCCCTGGAGCTATGGAGCTATGGAGCCCTGGAGCTATGGAGCTATGGAGCCCTGGAGCTATGGAGCTATGGAGCTCTGGTGCTATGGAGCTATGGAGCTCTGGTGCTATGGAGCTATGGAGCTCTGGTGCTATGGAGCTATGGAGCTCTGGTGCTATGGAGCTATGGAGCTCTGGAAGTATGGAGCTATGGAGCTCTGGAGGTATGGAGCTATGGAGCTCTGGAGGTATGGAGCTATGGAGCCCTGGAGCTATGGAGCCCTGGAGCTATGGAAGTATGGAGCTCTGGTGCTATGGAGCTATGGAGCTCTGGTGCTATGGAGCTATGGAGCTCTGGAGCTATGGAGCTCTGGAGGTATGGAGCTATGGAGCTCTGGAGGTATGGAGCTATGGAGCTATGGAAGTATGGAGCTCTGGTGCTATGGAGCTATGGAGCTCTGGTGCTATGGAGCTCTGGTGCTATGGAGCTATGGAGCTATGGAGCTCTGGAAGTATGGAGCTCTGGTGCTATGGAGCTATGGAGCTCTGGTGCTATGGAGCTATGGAGCTCTGGTGCTATGGAGCTATGGAGCTCTGGTGCTATGGAGCTATGGTGCTATGGAGCTCTGGTGCTATGGAGCTATGGAGCTCTGGTGCTATGGAGCTATGGAGCTCTGGAGGTATGGAGCTCTGGAGGTATGGAGCTCTGGAGGTATGGAGCTTTGGAGCCCTGGAGCTCTGGAGGTATGGAGCTATGGTGCTATGGAGCTCTGAAGCCATGGAGCTCTGGTGCTATGGAGCTATGGAGCTCTGGTGCTATGGAGCTATGGAGGTATGGAGCCACCAGCCAGCACCCTCCGTGGCTGGATCAATGGAAGTGTTTTAGGTACCAGGCAGCCAAAGGGCCGAGGCCTCACGCTCGACCACGCCGGCGCAGAGTTCCAGCCGCTCGGATAAGCTCTGTCACTCACCCGCCGCGCAGCCACCGGTAACGGGGAAATGTCGCCGCCTTGTGGACACGCCGTTGTAAATGAATGGGCTTTCGCACTTAGTGCAATTTTCGCCAACTCTCTGACTTAGAGCTATGGAAGTATGGAGCTATGGAGCCACCAGCCACCCAGGCTGGAGCTCTGGAGCTCTGGAGGTATGGAGCTCTGGTGCTATGGAAGTATGGAGCTCTGGTGCTATGGAAGTATGGAGCTATGGAGGTATGGAAGTATGGAGCTATGGAAGTATGGAGCTATGGAGCTCTGGAAGTATGGAGCTATGGAGCTCTGGAGGTATGGAGCCCTGGAGCTATGGAGCCCTGGAGCTATGGAAGTATGGAGCTCTGGTGCTATGGAGCTCTGGTGCTATGGAGCTATGGAGCTATGGAGCTCTGGAGCTATGGAGCTCTGGAGGTATGGAGCTATGGAGCTATGGAGCTCTGGAGGTATGGAGCTATGGAAGTATGGAGCTCTGGTGCTATGGAGCTATGGAGCTCTGGTGCTATGGAGCTATGGAGCTCTGGTGCTATGGAGCTATGGAGCTATGGAGCTCTGGAAGTATGGAGCTCTGGTGCTATGGAGCTATGGAGCTCTGGTGCTATGGAGCTATGGAGCTCTGGTGCTATGGAGCTCTGGTGCTATGGAGCTCTGGTGCTATGGAGCTATGGAGCTCTGGTGCTATGGAGCTATGGAGCTCTGGAGGTATGGAGCTCTGGAGGTATGGAGCTCTGGAGGTATGGAGCTATGGAGCCCTGGAGCTCTGGAGGTATGGAGCTATGGTGCTATGGAGCTCTGAAGCCATGGAGCTCTGGTGCTATGGAGCTCTGGAGCTCTGGAGGTATGGAGCTCTGGAGGTATGGAGCTATGGAGCCCTGGAGCTCTGGAGGTATGGAGCTATGGAGCTCTGAAGCCATGGAGCTCTGGTGCTATGGAGCTCTGGAGCTCTGGAGGTATGGAGCTCTGGAGGTATGGAGCTCTGGAGGTATGGAGCTATGGAGCCCTGGAGCTCTGGAGGTATGGAGCTATGGTGCTATGGAGCTCTGAAGCCATGGAGCTCTGGTGCTATGGAGCTCTGGAGGTATGGAGCTCTGGAGGTATGGAGCTATGGAGCCCTGGAGCTCTGGAGGTATGGAGCTATGGTGCTATGGAGCTCTGAAGCCATGGAGCTCTGGTGCTATGGAGCTCTGGAGGTATGGAGCTCTGGAGGTATGGAGCTCTGGAGGTATGGAGCTATGGAGCCCTGGAGCTCTGGAGGTATGGAGCTATGGTGCTATGGAGCTCTGAAGCCATGGAGCTCTGGTGCTATGGAGCTATGGAGCTCTGGTGCTATGGAGCTATGGAGGTATGGAGCCACCAGCCAGCACCCTCCGTGGCTGGATCAATGGAAGTGTTTTAGGTACCAGGCAGCCAAAGGGCCGAGGCCTCACGCTCGACCACGCCGGCGCAGAGTTCCAGCCGCTCGGATAAGCTCTGTCACTCACCCGCCGCGCAGCCACCGGTAACGGGGAAATGTCGCCGCCTGGCGGACACGCCGTTGTAAATGAATGGGCTTTCGCACTTAGTGCAATTTTCGCCAACTCTCTGACTTAGAGCTATGGAAGTATGGAGCTATGGAGCCACCAGCCACCCAGGCTGGAGCTATGGAGCTCTGGAGGTATGGAGCTCAGGTGGTATGGAAGTATGGAGCTATGGAGCTATGGAAGTATGGAGCTATGGAGCTATGGAGCTCTGGAAGTATGGAGCTATGGAGCTCTGGAGGTATGGAGCTATGGAGCCCTGGAGCCCTGGAGCTATGGAGCTCTGGTGCTATGGAGGTATGGAGCTCTGGAGGTATGGAGCTCTGGAGGTATGGAGCTATGGAGCTATGGAGCCCTGGAGCTATGGAGCTATGGAGCCCTGGAGCTATGGAGCTATGGAGCCCTGGAGCTATGGAGCTATGGAGCTCTGGTGCTATGGAGCTATGGAGCTCTGGTGCTATGGAGCTATGGAGCTCTGGTGCTATGGAGCTATGGAGCTCTGGAAGTATGTAGCTATGGAGCTCTGGAGGTATGGAGCTATGGAGCCCTGGAGCTATGGAGCCCTGGAGCTATGGAAGTATGGAGCTCTGGTGCTATGGAGCTATGGAGCTCTGGTGCTATGGAGCTATGGAGCTCTGGAGCTATGGAGCTCTGGAGGTATGGAGCTATGGAGCTATGGAGCTCTGGAGGTATGGAGCTATGGAGCTATGGAAGTATGGAGCTCTGGTGCTATGGAGCTATGGAGCTCTGGTGCTATGGAGCTATGGAGCTCTGGTGCTATGGAGCTATGGAGCTATGGAGCTCTGGAAGTATGGAGCTCTGGTGCTATGGAGCTATGGAGCTCTGGTGCTATGGAGCTATGGAGCTCTGGTGCTATGGAGCTATGGAGCTCTGGTGCTATGGAGCTCTGGTGCTATGGAGCTCTGGTGCTATGGAGCTATGGAGCTCTGGTGCTATGGAGCTATGGAGCTCTGGAGGTATGGAGCTCTGGAGGTATGGAGCTCTGGAGGTATGGAGCTTTGGAGCCCTGGAGCTCTGGAGGTATGGAGCTATGGTGCTATGGAGCTCTGAAGCCATGGAGCTCTGGTGCTATGGAGCTCTGGAGCTCTGGAGGTATGGAGCTCTGGAGGTATGGAGCTATGGAGCCCTGGAGCTCTGGAGGTATGGAGCTATGGTGCTATGGAGCTCTGAAGCCATGGAGCTCTGGTGCTATGGAGCTCTGGAGCTCTGGAGGTATGGAGCTCTGGAGGTATGGAGCCCTGGAGCTCTGGAGGTATGGAGCTATGGT
The DNA here is from genome assembly GCF_054491065.1 of Syngnathus leptorhynchus. Lineage (NCBI taxonomy): Eukaryota > Metazoa > Chordata > Actinopteri > Syngnathiformes > Syngnathidae > Syngnathus > Syngnathus leptorhynchus. The sequence continues at coordinate 1,454,754 of NW_028231993.1, read as the reverse complement.
GCTATGGAGCTCTGAAGCCATGGAGCTCTGGTGCTATGGAGCTCTGGAGCTCTGGAGGTATGGAGCTCTGGAGGTATGGAGCTCTGGAGGTATGGAGCTATGGAGCCCTGGAGCTCTGGAGGTATGGAGCTATGGTGCTATGGAGCTCTGAAGCCATGGAGCTCTGGTGCTATGGAGCTCTGGAGGTATGGAGCTCTGGAGGTATGGAGCTCTGGAGGTATGGAGCTATGGAGCCCTGGAGCTCTGGAGGTATGGAGCTATGGTGCTATGGAGCTCTGAAGCCATGGAGCTCTGGTGCTATGGAGCTCTGGAGGTATGGAGCTCTGGAGGTATGGAGCTCTGGAGGTATGGAGCTATGGAGCCCTGGAGCTCTGGAGGTATGGAGCTATGGTGCTATGGAGCTCTGAAGCCATGGAGCTCTGGTGCTATGGAGCTCTGGAGGTATGGAGCTCTGGAGGTATGGAGCTCTGGAGGTATGGAGCTATGGAGCCCTGGAGCTCTGGAGGTATGGAGCTATGGTGGTATGGAGCTATGGTGCTATGGAGCTCTGAAGCCATGGAGCTCTGGTGCTATGGAGCTATGGAGCTCTGGTGCTATGGAGCTATGGAGGTATGGAGCCACCAGCCAGCACCCTCCGTGGCTGGATCAATGGAAGTGTTTTAGGTACCAGGCAGCCAAAGGGCCGAGGCCTCACGCTCGACCACGCCGGCGCAGAGTTCCAGCCGCTCGGATAAGCTCTGTCACTCACCCGCCGCGCAGCCACCGGTAACGGGGAAATGTCGCCGCCTGGCGGACACGCCGTTGTAAATGAATGGGCTTTCGCACTTAGTGCAATTTTCGCCAACTCTCTGACTTAGAGCTATGGAAGTATGGAGCTATGGAGCCACCAGCCACCCAGGCTGGAGCTATGGAGCTCTGGAGGTATGGAGCTCAGGTGCTATGGAAGTATGGAGCTATGGAGCTATGGAAGTATGGAGCTATGGAGCTATGGAGCTCTGGAAGTATGGAGCTATGGAGCTCTGGAGGTATGGAGCTATGGAGCCCTGGAGCCCTGGAGCTATGGAGCTCTGGTGCTATGGAGGTATGGAGCTCTGGAGGTATGGAGCTCTGGAGGTATGGAGCTATGGAGCTATGGAGCCCTGGAGCTATGGAGCTATGGAGCCCTGGAGCTATGGAGCTATGGAGCCCTGGAGCTATGGAGCTATGGAGCTCTGGTGCTATGGAGCTATGGAGCTCTGGTGCTATGGAGCTATGGAGCTCTGGTGCTATGGTGCTATGGAGCTCTGGTGCTATGGAGCTATGGAGCTCTGGAAGTATGGAGCTATGGAGCTCTGGAGCTATGGAGCCCTGGAGCTATGGAGCCCTGGAGCTATGGAAGTATGGAGCTCTGGTGCTATGGAGCTATGGAGCTCTGGTGCTATGGAGCTATGGAGCTCTGGAGCTATGGAGCTCTGGAGGTATGGAGCTATGGAGCTATGGAGCTCTGGAGGTATGGAGCTATGGAGCTATGGAAGTATGGAGCTCTGGTGCTATGGAGCTATGGAGCTCTGGTGCTATGGAGCTATGGAGCTCTGGTGCTATGGAGCTATGGAGCTATGGAGCTCTGGAAGTATGGAGCTCTGGTGCTATGGAGCTATGGAGCTCTGGTGCTATGGAGCTATGGAGCTCTGGTGCTATGGAGCTATGGAGCTCTGGTGCTATGGAGCTCTGGTGCTATGGAGCTCTGGTGCTATGGAGCTATGGAGCTCTGGTGCTATGGAGCTATGGAGCTCTGGAGGTATGGAGCTCTGGAGGTATGGAGCTCTGGAGGTATGGAGCTTTGGAGCCCTGGAGCTCTGGAGGTATGGAGCTATGGTGCTATGGAGCTCTGAAGCCATGGAGCTCTGGTGCTATGGAGCTCTGGAGCTCTGGAGGTATGGAGCTCTGGAGGTATGGAGCTATGGAGCCCTGGAGCTCTGGAGGTATGGAGCTATGGTGCTATGGAGCTCTGAAGCCATGGAGCTCTGGTGCTATGGAGCTCTGGAGCTCTGGAGGTATGGAGCTCTGGAGGTATGGAGCTATGGAGCCCTGGAGCTCTGGAGGTATGGAGCTATGGTGCTATGGAGCTCTGAAGCCATGGAGCTCTGGTGCTATGGAGCTCTGGAGCTCTGGAGGTATGGAGCTCTGGAGGTATGGAGCTCTGGAGGTATGGAGCTATGGAGCCCTGGAGCTCTGGAGGTATGGAGCTATGGTGCTATGGAGCTCTGAAGCCATGGAGCTCTGGTGCTATGGAGCTCTGGAGGTATGGAGCTCTGGAGGTATGGAGCTATGGAGCCCTGGAGCTCTGGAGGTATGGAGCTATGGTGCTATGGAGCTCTGAAGCCATGGAGCTCTGGTGCTATGGAGCTATGGAGCTCTGGTGCTATGGAGCTATGGAGGTATGGAGCCACCAGCCAGCACCCTCCGTGGCTGGATCAATGGAAGTGTTTTAGGTACCAGGCAGCCAAAGGGCCGAGGCCTCACGCTCGACCACGCCGGCGCAGAGTTCCAGCAGCTCGGATAAGCTCTGTCACTCACCCGCCGCGCAGCCACCGGTAACGGGGAAATGTCGCCGCCTTGTGGACACGCCGTTGTAAATGAATGGGCTTTCGCACTTAGTGCAATTTTCGCCAACTCTCTGACTTAGAGCTATGGAAGTATGGAGCTATGGAGCCACCAGCCACCCAGGCTGGAGCTCTGGAGCTCTGGAGGTATGGAGCTCTGGTGCTATGGAAGTATGGAGCTCTGGTGCTATGGAAGTATGGAGCTATGGAGGTATGGAAGTATGGAGCTATGGAAGTATGGAGCTATGGAGCTCTGGAAGTATGGAGCTATGGAGCTCTGGAGGTATGGAGCCCTGGAGCTATGGAGCCCTGGAGCTATGGAAGTATGGAGCTCTGGTGCTATGGAGCTATGGAGCTCTGGTGCTATGGAGCTATGGAGCTATGGAGCTCTGGAGCTATGGAGCTCTGGAGGTATGGAGCTATGGAGCTATGGAGCTCTGGAGGTATGGAGCTATGGAGCTATGGAAGTATGGAGCTCTGGTGCTATGGAGCTATGGAGCTCTGGTGCTATGGAGCTATGGAGCTCTGGTGCTATGGAGCTATGGAGCTATGGAGCTCTGGAAGTATGGAGCTCTGGTGCTATGGAGCTATGGAGCTCTGGTGCTATGGAGCTATGGAGCTCTGGTGCTATGGAGCTCTGGTGCTATGGAGCTCTGGTGCTATGGAGCTATGGAGCTCTGGTGCTATGGAGCTCTGGAGGTATGGAGCTCTGGAGGTATGGAGCTCTGGAGGTATGGAGCTATGGAGCCCTGGAGCTCTGGAGGTATGGAGCTATGGTGCTATGGAGCTCTGAAGCCATGGAGCTCTGGTGCTATGGAGCTATGGAGCTCTGGTGCTATGGAGCTATGGAGCTCTGGAAGTATGGAGCTCTGGTGCTATGGAGCTATGGAGCTCTGGTGCTATGGAGCTATGGAGCTCTGGTGCTATGGAGCTATGGAGCTCTGGTGCTATGGAGCTCTGGTGCTATGGAGCTCTGGTGCTATGGAGCTATGGAGCTCTGGTGCTATGGAGCTATGGAGCTCTGGAGGTATGGAGCTCTGGAGGTATGGAGCTCTGGAGGTATGGAGCTATGGAGCCCTGGAGCTCTGGAGGTATGGAGCTATGGTGCTATGGAGCTCTGAAGCCATGGAGCTCTGGTGCTATGGAGCTCTGGAGCTCTGGAGGTATGGAGCTCTGGAGGTATGGAGCTATGGAGCCCTGGAGCTCTGGAGGTATGGAGCTATGGTGCTATGGAGCTCTGAAGCCATGGAGCTCTGGTGCTATGGAGCTCTGGAGCTCTGGAGGTATGGAGCTCTGGAGGTATGGAGCTCTGGAGGTATGGAGCTATGGAGCCCTGGAGCTCTGGAGGTATGGAGCTATGTTGCTATGGAGCTCTGAAGCCATGGAGCTCTGGTGCTATGGAGCTCTGGAGGTATGGAGCTCTGGAGGTATGGAGCTCTGGAGGTATGGAGCTATGGAGCCCTGGAGCTCTGGAGGTATGGAGCTATGGTGCTATGGAGCTCTGAAGCCATGGAGCTCTGGTGCTATGGAGCTCTGGAGGTATGGAGCTCTGGAGGTATGGAGCTCTGGAGGTATGGAGCTATGGAGCCCTGGAGCTCTGGAGGTATGGAGCTATGGTGCTATGGAGCTCTGAAGCCATGGAGCTCTGGTGCTATGGAGCTCTGGAGGTATGGAGCTCTGGAGGTATGGAGCTCTGGAGGTATGGAGCTATGGAGCCCTGGAGCTCTGGAGGTATGGAGCTATGGTGCTATGGAGCTCTGAAGCCATGGAGCTCTGGTGCTATGGAGCTATGGAGCTCTGGTGCTATGGAGCTATGGAGGTATGGAGCCACCAGCCAGCACCCTCCGTGGCTGGATCAATGGAAGTGTTTTAGGTACCAGGCAGCCAAAGGGCCGAGGCCTCACGCTCGACCACGCCGGCGCAGAGTTCCAGCCGCTCGGATAAGCTCTGTCACTCACCCGCCGCGCAGCCACCGGTAACGGGGAAATGTCGCCGCCTTGTGGACACGCCGTTGTAAATGAATGGGCTTTCGCACTTAGTGCAATTTTCGCCAACTCTCTGACTTAGAGCTATGGAAGTATGGAGCTATGGAGCCACCAGCCACCCAGGCTGGAGCTCTGGAGCTCTGGAGGTATGGAGCTCTGGTGCTATGGAAGTATGGAGCTCTGGTGCTATGGAAGTATGGAGCTATGGAGGTATGGAAGTATGGAGCTATGGAAGTATGGAGCTATGGAGCTCTGGAAGTATGGAGCTATGGAGCTCTGGAGGTATGGAGCCCTGGAGCTATGGAGCCCTGGAGCTATGGAAGTATGGAGCTCTGGTGCTATGGAGCTATGGAGCTCTGGTGCTATGGAGCTATGGAGCTATGGAGCTCTGGAGCTATGGAGCTCTGGAGGTATGGAGCTATGGAGCTATGGAGCTCTGGAGGTATGGAGCTATGGAGCTATGGAAGTATGGAGCTCTGGTGCTATGGAGCTATGGAGCTCTGGTGCTATGGAGCTATGGAGCTCTGGTGCTATGGAGCTATGGAGCTATGGAGCTCTGGAAGTATGGAGCTCTGGTGCTATGGAGCTATGGAGCTCTGGTGCTATGGAGCTATGGAGCTCTGGTGCTATGGAGCTCTGGTGCTATGGAGCTCTGGTGCTATGGAGCTATGGAGCTCTGGTGCTATGGAGCTATGGAGCTCTGGAGGTATGGAGCTCTGGAGGTATGGAGCTCTGGAGGTATGGAGCTATGGAGCCCTGGAGCTCTGGAGGTATGGAGCTATGGTGCTATGGAGCTCTGAAGCCATGGAGCTCTGGTGCTATGGAGCTCTGGAGCTCTGGAGGTATGGAGCTCTGGAGGTATGGAGCTATGGAGCCCTGGAGCTCTGGAGGTATGGAGCTATGGAGCTCTGAAGTCATGGAGCTCTGGTGCTATGGAGCTCTGGAGCTCTGGAGGTATGGAGCTCTGGAGGTATGGAGCTATGGAGCCCTGGAGCTCTGGAGGTATGGAGCTATGGTGCTATGGAGCTCTGAAGCCATGGAGCTCTGGTGCTATGGAGCTCTGGAGGTATGGAGCTCTGGAGGTATGGAGCTCTGGAGGTATGGAGCTATGGAGCCCTGGAGCTCTGGAGGTATGGAGCTATGGTGCTATGGAGCTCTGAAGCCATGGAGCTCTGGTGCTATGGAGCTCTGGAGGTATGGAGCTCTGGAGGTATGGAGCTCTGGAGGTATGGAGCTATGGAGCCCTGGAGCTCTGGAGGTATGGAGCTATGGTGCTATGGAGCTCTGAAGCCATGGAGCTCTGGTGCTATGGAGCTATGGAGCTCTGGTGCTATGGAGCTATGGAGGTATGGAGCCACCAGCCAGCACCCTCCGTGGCTGGATCAATGGAAGTGTTTTAGGTACCAGGCAGCCAAAGGGCCGAGGCCTCACGCTCGACCACGCCGGCGCAGAGTTCCAGCCGCTCGGATAAGCTCTGTCACTCACCCGCCGCGCAGCCACCGGTAACGGGGAAATGTCGCCGCCTGGCGGACACGCCGTTGTAAATGAATGGGCTTTCGCACTTAGTGCAATTTTCGCCAACTCTCTGACTTAGAGCTATGGAAGTATGGAGCTATGGAGCCACCAGCCACCCAGGCTGGAGCTATGGAGCTCTGGAGGTATGGAGCTCAGGTGCTATGGAAGTATGGAGCTATGGAGCTATGGAAGTATGGAGCTATGGAGCTATGGAGCTCTGGAAGTATGGAGCTATGGAGCTCTGGAGGTATGGAGCTATGGAGCCCTGGAGCCCTGGAGCTATGGAGCTCTGGTGCTATGGAGGTATGGAGCTCTGGAGGTATGGAGCTCTGGAGGTATGGAGCTATGGAGCTATGGAGCCCTGGAGCTATGGAGCTATGGAGCCCTGGAGCTATGGAGCCCTGGAGCTATGGAGCTATGGAGCTCTGGTGCTATGGAGCTATGGAGCTCTGGTGCTATGGAGCTATGGAGCTCTGGTGCTATGGAGCTATGGAGCTCTGGTGCTATGGAGCTATGGAGCTCTGGAAGTATGGAGCTATGGAGCTCTGGAGGTATGGAGCTATGGAGCCCTGGAGCTATGGAGCCCTGGAGCTATGGAAGTATGGAGCTCTGGTGCTATGGAGCTATGGAGCTCTGGTGCTATGGAGCTATGGAGCTCTGGAGCTATGGAGCTCTGGAGGTATGGAGGTATGGAGCTATGGAGCTATGGAGCTCTGCAGGTATGGAGCTATGGAGCTATGGAAGTATGGAGCTCTGGTGCTATGGAGCTATGGAGCTCTGGTGCTATGGAGCTATGGAGCTCTGGTGCTATGGAGCTATGGAGCTATGGAGCTCTGGAAGTATGGAGCTCTGGTGCTATGGAGCTATGGAGCTCTGGTGCTATGGAGCTATGGAGCTCTGGTGCTATGGAGCTATGGAGCTCTGGTGCTATGGAGCTCTGGTGCTATGGAGCTCTGGTGCTATGGAGCTATGGAGCTCTGGTGCTATGGAGCTATGGAGCTCTGGAGGTATGGAGCTCTGGAGGTATGGAGCTCTGGAGGTATGGAGCTTTGGAGCCCTGGAGCTCTGGAGGTATGGAGCTATGGTGCTATGGAGCTCTGAAGCCATGGAGCTCTGGTGCTATGGAGCTCTGGAGCTCTGGAGGTATGGAGCTCTGGAGGTATGGAGCTATGGAGCCCTGGAGCTCTGGAGGTATGGAGCTATGGTGCTATGGAGCTCTGAAGCCATGGAGCTCTGGTGCTATGGAGCTCTGGAGCTCTGGAGGTATGGAGCTCTGGAGGTATGGAGCTATGGAGCCCTGGAGCTCTGGAGGTATGGAGCTATGGTGCTATGGAGCTCTGAAGCCATGGAGCTCTGGTGCTATGGAGCTCTGGAGCTCTGGAGGTATGGAGCTCTGGAGGTATGGAGCTCTGGAGGTATGGAGCTATGGAGCCCTGGAGGTATGGAGCTATGGTGCTATGGAGCTCTGAAGCCATGGAGCTCTGGTGCTATGGAGCTCTGGAGGTATGGAGCTCTGGAGGTATGGAGCTCTGGAGGTATGGAGCTATGGAGCCCTGGAGCTCTGGAGGTATGGAGCTATGGTGCTATGGAGCTCTGAAGCCATGGAGCTCTGGTGCTATGGAGCTATGGAGCTCTGGTGCTATGGAGGTATGGAGCCACCAGCCAGCACCCTCCGTGGCTGGATCAATGGAAGTGTTTTAGGTACCAGGCAGCCAAAGGGCCGAGGCCTCACGCTCGACCACGCCGGCGCAGAGTTCCAGCCGCTCGGATAAGCTCTGTCACTCACCCGCCGCGCAGCCACCGGTAACGGGGAAATGTCGCCGCCTTGTGGACACGCCGTTGTAAATGAATGGGCTTTCGCACTTAGTGCAATTTTCGCCAACTCTCTGACTTAGAGCTATGGAAGTATGGAGCTATGGAGCCACCAGCCACCCAGGCTGGAGCTCTTGAGCTCTGGAGGTATGGAGCTCTGGTGCTATGGAAGTATGGAGCTCTGGTGCTATGGAAGTATGGAGCTATGGAGGTATGGAAGTATGGAGCTATGCAAGTATGGAGCTATGGAGCTCTGGAAGTATGGAGCTATGGAGCTCTGGAGGTATGGAGCCCTGGAGCTATGGAGCCCTGGAGCTATGGAAGTATGGAGCTCTGGTGCTATGGAGCTATGGAGCTCTGGTGCTATGGAGCTATGGAGCTATGGAGCTCTGGAGCTATGGAGCTCTGGAGGTATGGAGCTATGGAGCTATGGAGCTCTGGAGGTATGGAGCTATGGAGCTATGGAAGTATGGAGCTCTGGTGCTATGGAGCTATGGAGCTCTGGTGCTATGGAGCTATGGAGCTCTGGTGCTATGGAGCTATGGAGCTATGGAGCTCTGGAAGTATGGAGCTCTGGTGCTATGGAGCTATGGAGCTCTGGTGCTATGGAGCTATGGAGCTCTGGTGCTATGGAGCTCTGGTGCTATGGAGCTCTGGTGCTATGGAGCTATGGAGCTCTGGTGCTATTAAGCTCTGGAGGTATGGAGCTCTGGAGGTATGGAGCTCTGGAGGTATGGAGCTATGGAGCCCTGGAGCTCTGGAGGTATGGAGCTATGGTGCTATGGAGCTCTGAAGCCATGGAGCTCTGGTGCTATGGAGCTATGGAGCTCTGGTGCTATGGAGCTATGGAGCTATGGAGCTCTGGAAGTATGGAGCTCTGGTGCTATGGAGCTATGGAGCTCTGGTGCTATGGAGCTATGGAGCTCTGGTGCTATGGAGCTATGGAGCTCTGGTGCTATGGAGCTCTGGTGGTATGGAGCTCTGGTGCTATGGAGCTATGGAGCTCTGGTGCTATGGAGCTATGGAGCTCTGGAGGTATGGAGCTCTGGAGGTATGGAGCTCTGGAGGTATGGAGCTATGGAGCCCTGGAGCTCTGGAGGTATGGAGCTATGGTGCTATGGAGCTCTGAAGCCATGGAGCTCTGGTGCTATGGAGCTCTGGAGCTCTGGAGGTATGGAGCTCTGGAGGTATGGAGCTATGGAGCCCTGGAGCTCTGGAGGTATGGAGCTATGGTGCTATGGAGCTCTGAAGCCATGGAGCTCTGGTGCTATGGAGCTCTGGAGCTCTGGAGGTATGGAGCTATGGAGCCCTGGAGCTCTGGAGGTATGGAGCTATGGTGCTATGGAGCTCTGAAGCCATGGAGCTCTGGTGCTATGGAGCTCTGGAGCTCTGGAGGTATGGAGCTCTGGAGGTATGGAGCTCTGGAGGTATGGAGCTATGGAGCCCTGGAGCTCTGGAGGTATGGAGCTATGGTGCTATGGAGCTCTGAAGCCATGGAGCTCTGGTGCTATGGAGCTCTGGAGGTATGGAGCTCTGGAGGTATGGAGCTCTGGAGGTATGGAGCTATGGAGCCCTGGAGCTCTGGAGGTATGGAGCTATGGTGCTATGGAGCTCTGAAGCCATGGAGCTCTGGTGCTATGGAGCTATGGAGCTCTGGTGCTATGGAGCTATGGAGGTATGGAGCCACCAGCCAGCACCCTCCGTGGCTGGATCAATGGAAGTGTTTTAGGTACCAGGCAGCCAAAGGGCCGAGGCCTCACGCTCGACCACGCCGGCGCAGAGTTCCAGCCGCTCGGATAAGCTCTGTCACTCACCCGCCGCGCAGCCACCGGTAACGGGGAAATGTCGCCGCCTTGTGGACACGCCGTTGTAAATGAATGGGCTTTCGCACTTAGTGCAATTTTCGCCAACTCTCTGACTGGAGCTATGGAAGTATGGAGCTATGGAGCCACCAGCCACCCAGGCTGGAGCTATGGAGCTCTGGAGGTATGGAGCTCTGGTGCTATGGAAGTATGGAGCTATGGAGCTATGGAAGTATGGAGCTATGGAGCTATGGAGCTCTGGAAGTATGGAGCTATGGAGCTCTGGAGGTATGGAGCTATGGAGCCCTGGAGCCCTGGAGCTATGGAGCCCTGGAGCTATGGAGCTATGGAGCCCTGGAGCTATGGAGCTATGGAGCCCTGGAGCTATGGAGCTATGGAGCTCTGGTGCTATGGAGCTATGGAGCTCTGGTGCTATGGAGCTATGGAGCTCTGGTGCTATGGAGCTATGGAGCTCTGGTGCTATGGAGCTATGGAGCTCTGGTGCTATGGAGCTATGGAGCTCTGGTGCTATGGAGCTATGGAGCTCTGGTGCTATGGAGCTATGGAGCTCTGGAAGTATGGAGCTATGGAGCTCTGGAGGTATGGAGCTATGGAGCCCTGGAGCTATGGAAGTATGGAGCTCTGGTGCTATGGAGCTATGGAGCTCTGGTGCTATGGAGCTATGGAGCTCTGGAGCTATGGAGCTCTGGAGGTATGGAGCTATGGAGCTATGGAGCTCTGGAGGTATGGAGCTATGGAGCTATGGAAGTATGGAGCTCTGGTGCTATGGAGCTATGGAGCTCTGGTGCTATGGAGCTATGGAGCTCTGGTGCTATGGAGCTATGGAGCTATGGAGCTCTGGAAGTATGGAGCTCTGGTGCTATGGAGCTATGGAGCTCTGGTGCTATGGAGCTATGGAGCTCTGGTGCTATGGAGCTATGGAGCTCTGGTGCTATGGAGCTCTGGTGCTATGGAGCTCTGGTGCTATGGAGCTATGGAGCTCTGGTGCTATGGAGCTATGGAGCTCTGGAGGTATGGAGCTCTGGAGGTATGGAGCTCTGGAGGTATGGAGCTTTGGAGCCCTGAAACTCTGGAGGTATGGAGCTATGGTGCTATGGAGCTCTGAAGCCATGGAGCTCTGGTGCTATGGAGGTATGGAGCTCTGGAGGTATGGAGCTCTGGAGGTATGGAGCTATGGAGCCCTGGAGCTCTGGAGGTATGGAGCTATGGTGCTATGGAGCTCTGAAGCCATGGAGCTCTGGTGCTATGGAGCTCTGGAGCTCTGGAGGTATGGAGCTCTGGAGGTATGGAGCTATGGAGCCCTGGAGCTCTGGAGGTATGGAGCTATGGTGCTATGGAGCTCTGAAGCCATGGAGCTCTGGTGCTATGGAGCTCTGGAGCTCTGGAGGTATGGAGCTCTGGAGGTATGGAGCTCTGGAGGTATGGAGCTATGGAGCCCTGGAGCTCTGGAGGTATGGAGCTATGGTGCTATGGAGCTCTGAAGCCATGGAGCTCTGGTGCTATGGAGCTCTGGAGGTATGGAGCTCTGGAGGTATGGAGCTCTGGAGGTATGGAGCTATGGAGCCCTGGAGCTCTGGAGGTATGGAGCTATGGTGCTATGGAGCTCTGAAGCCATGGAGCTCTGGTGCTATGGAGCTATGGAGCTCTGGTGCTATGGAGCTATGGAGGTATGGAGCCACCAGCCAGCACCCTCCGTGGCTGGATCAATGGAAGTGTTTTAGGTACCAGGCAGCCAAAGGGCCGAGGCCTCACGCTCGACCACGCCGGCGCAGAGTTCCAGCCGCTCGGATAAGCTCTGTCACTCACCCGCCGCGCAGCCACCGGTAACGGGGAAATGTCGCCGCCTTGTGGACACGCCGTTGTAAATGAATGGGCTTTCGCACTTAGTGCAATTTTCGCCAACTCTCTGACTTAGAGCTATGGAAGTATGGAGCTATGGAGCCACCAGCCACCCAGGCTGGAGCTCTGGAGCTCTGGAGGTATGGAGCTCTGGTGCTATGGAAGTATGGAGCTCTGGTGCTATGGAAGTATGGAGCTATGGAGGTATGGAAGTATGGAGCTATGGAAGTATGGAGCTATGGAGCTCTGGAAGTATGGAGCTATGGAGCTCTGGAGGTATGGAGCCCTGGAGCTATGGAAGTATGGAGCTCTGGTGCTATGGAGCTATGGAGCTCTGGTGCTATGGAGCTATGGAGCTATGGAGCTCTGGAGCTATGGAGCTCTGGAGGTATGGAGCTATGGAGCTATGGAGCTCTGGAGGTATGGAGCTATGGAGCTATGGAAGTATGGAGCTCTGGTGCTATGGAGCTATGGAGCTCTGGTGCTATGGAGCTATGGAGCTCTGGTGCTATGGAGCTATGGAGCTCTGGAAGTATGGAGCTCTGGTGCTATGGAGCTATGGAGCTCTGGTGCTATGGAGCTATGGAGCTCTGGTGCTATGGAGCTCTGGTGCTATGGAGCTCTGGTGCTATGGAGCTATGGAGCTCTGGTGCTATGGAGCTCTGGAGGTATGGAGCTCTGGAGGTATGGAGCTCTGGAGGTATGGAGCTATGGAGCCCTGGAGCTCTGGAGGTATGGAGCTATGGTGCTATGGAGCTCTGAAGCCATGGAGCTCTGGTGCTATGGAGCTATGGAGCTCTGGTGCTATGGAGCTATGGAGCTATGGAGCTCTGGAAGTATGGAGCTCTGGTGCTATGGAGCTATGGAGCTCTGGTGCTATGGAGCTATGGAGCTCTGGTGCTATGGAGCTATGGAGCTCTGGTGCTATGGAGCTCTGGTGCTATGGAGCTCTGGTGCTATGGAGCTATGGAGCTCTGGTGCTATGGAGCTATGGAGCTCTGGAGGTATGGAGCTCTGGAGGTATGGAGCTCTGGAGGTATGGAGCTATGGAGCCCTGGAGCTCTGGAGGTATGGAGCTATGGTGCTATGGAGCTCTGAAGCCATGGAGCTCTGGTGCTATGGAGCTCTGGAGCTCTGGAGGTATGGAGCTCTGGAGGTATGGAGCTATGGAGCCCTGGAGCTCTGGTGCTATGGAGCTATGGAGCTATGGAGCTCTGGAAGTATGGAGCTCTGGTGCTATGGAGCTATGGAGCTCTGGTGCTATGGAGCTATGGAGCTCTGGTGCTATGGAGCTATGGAGCTCTGGTGCTATGGAGCTCTGGTGCTATGGAGCTCTGGTGCTATGGAGCTATGGAGCTCTGGTGCTATGGAGCTATGGAGCTCTGGAGGTATGGAGCTCTGGAGGTATGGAGCTCTGGAGGTATGGAGCTATGGAGCCCTGGAGCTCTGGAGGTATGGAGCTATGGTGCTATGGAGCTCTGAAGCCATGGAGCTCTGGTGCTATGGAGCTCTGGAGCTCTGGAGGTATGGAGCTCTGGAGGTATGGAGCTATGGAGCCCTGGAGCTCTGGAGGTATGGAGCTATGGTGCTATGGAGCTCTGAAGCCATGGAGCTCTGGTGCTATGGAGCTCTGGAGCTCTGGAGGTATGGAGCTCTGGAGGTATGGAGCTCTGGAGGTATGGAGCTATGGAGCCCTGGAGCTCTGGAGGTATGGAGCTATGGTGCTATGGAGCTCTGAAGCCATGGAGCTCTGGTGCTATGGAGCTCTGGAGGTATGGAGCTCTGGAGGTATGGAGCTCTGGAGGTATGGAGCTATGGAGCCCTGGAGCTCTGGAGGTATGGAGCTATGGTGCTATGGAGCTCTGAAGCCATGGAGCTCTGGTGCTATGGAGCTCTGGAGGTATGGAGCTCTGGAGGTATGGAGCTCTGGAGGTATGGAGCTATGGAGCCCTGGAGCTCTGGAGGTATGGAGCTATGGTGCTATGGAGCTCTGAAGCCATGGAGCTCTGGTGCTATGGAGCTATGGAGCTCTGGTGCTATGGAGCTATGGAGGTATGGAGCCACCAGCCAGCACCCTCCGTGGCTGGATCAATGGAAGTGTTTTAGGTACCAGGCAGCCAAAGGGCCGAGGCCTCACGCTCGACCACGCCGGCGCAGAGTTCCAGCCGCTCGGAAAAGCTCTGTCACTCACCCGCCGCGCAGCCACCGGTAACGGGGAAATGTCGCCGCCTTGTGGACACGCCGTTGTAAATGAATGGGCTTTCGCACTTAGTGCAATTTTCGCCAACTCTCTGACTGGAGCTATGGAAGTATGGAGCTATGGAGCCACCAGCCACCCAGGCTGGAGCTATGGAGCTCTGGAGGTATGGAGCTCTGGTGCTATGGAAGTATGGAGCTATGGAGCTATGGAAGTATGGAGCTATGGAGCTATGGAGCTCTGGAGCTATGGAGCTCTGGTGCTATGGAGCTATGGAGCTATGGAGCTCTGGAAGTATGGAGCTCTGGTGCTATGGAGCTATGGAGCTCTGGTGCTATGGAGCTATGGAGCTCTGGTGCTATGGAGCTCTGGTGCTATGGAGCTCTGGTGCTATGGAGCTATGGAGCTCTGGTGCTATGGAGCTATGGAGCTCTGGAGGTATGGAGCTCTGGAGGTATGGAGCTCTGGAGGTATGGAGCTATGGAGCCCTGGAGCTCTGGAGGTATGGAGCTATGGTGCTATGGAGCTCTGAAGCCATGGAGCTCTGGTGCTATGGAGCTCTGGAGCTCTGGAGGTATGGAGCTCTGGAGGTATGGAGCTATGGAGCCCTGGAGCTCTGGAGGTATGGAGCTATGGTGCTATGGAGCTCTGAAGCCATGGAGCTCTGGAGCTTTGGAGCCCTGGAGCTCTGGAGGTATGGAGCTATGGTGCTATGGAGCTCTGAAGCCATGGAGCTCTGGTGCTATGGAGCTATGGAGCTCTGGTGCTATGGAGCTATGGAGGTATGGAGCCACCAGCCAGCACCCTCCGTGGCTGGATCAATGGAAGTGTTTTAGGTACCAGGCAGCCAAAGGGCCGAGGCCTCACGCTCGACCACGCCGGCGCAGAGTTCCAGCCGCTCGGATAAGCTCTGTCACTCACCCGCCGCGCAGCCACCGGTAACGGGGAAATGTCGCCGCCTTGTGGACACGCCGTTGTAAATGAATGGGCTTTCGCACTTAGTGCAATTTTCGCCAACTCTCTGACTTAGAGCTATGGAAGTATGGAGCTATGGAGCCACCAGCCACCCAGGCTGGAGCTCTGGAGCTCTGGAGGTATGGAGCTCTGGTGCTATGGAAGTATGGAGCTCTGGTGCTATGGAAGTATGGAGCTATGGAGGTATGGAAGTATGGAGCTATGGAAGTATGGAGCTATGGAGCTCTGGAAGTATGGAGCTATGGAGCTCTGGAGGTATGGAGCCCTGGAGCTATGGAGCCCTGGAGCTATGGAAGTATGGAGCTCTGGTGCTATGGAGCTATGGAGCTCTGGTGCTATGGAGCTATGGAGCTATGGAGCTCTGGAGCTATGGAGCTCTGGAGGTATGGAGCTATGGAGCTATGGAGCTCTGGAGGTATGGAGCTATGGAGCTATGGAAGTATGGAGCTCTGGTGCTATGGAGCTATGGAGCTCTGGTGCTATGGAGCTATGGAGCTCTGGTGCTATGGAGCTATGGAGCTATGGAGCTCTGGAAGTATGGAGCTCTGGTGCTATGGAGCTATGGAGCTCTGGTGTTATGGAGCTATGGAGCTCTGGTGCTATGGAGCTCTGGTGCTATGGAGCTCTGGTGCTATGGAGGTATGGAGCTATGGAGCCCTGGAGCTCTGGAGGTATGGAGCTATGGTGCTATGGAGCTCTGAAGCCATGGAGCTCTGGTGCTATGGAGCTATGGAGCTCTGGTGCTATGGAGCTATGGAGCTATGGAGCTCTGGAAGTATGGAGCTCTGGTGCTATGGAGCTATGGAGCTCTGGTGCTATGGAGCTATGGAGCTCTGGTGCTATGGAGCTATGGAGCTCTGGTGCTATGGAGCTCTGGTGGTATGGAGCTCTGGTGCTATGGAGCTATGGAGCTCTGGTGCTATGGAGCTATGGAGCTCTGGAGGTATGGAGCTCTGGAGGTATGGAGCTCTGGAGGTATGGAGCTATGGAGCCCTGGAGCTCTGGAGGTATGGAGCTATGGTGCTATGGAGCTCTGAAGCCATGGAGCTCTGGTGCTATGGAGCTCTGGAGCTCTGGAGGTATGGAGCTCTGGAGGTATGGAGCTATGGAGCCCTGGAGCTCTGGAGGTATGGAGCTATGGTGCTATGGAGCTCTGAAGCCATGGAGCTCTGGTGCTATGGAGCTCTGGAGCTCTGGAGGTATGGAGCTATGGAGCCCTGGAGCTCTGGAGGTATGGAGCTATGGTGCTATGGAGCTCTGAAGCCATGGAGCTCTGGTGCTATGGAGCTCTGGAGCTCTGGAGGTATGGAGCTCTGGAGGTATGGAGCTCTGGAGGTATGGAGCTATGGAGCCCTGGAGCTCTGGAGGTATGGAGCTATGGTGCTATGGAGCTCTGAAGCCATGGAGCTCTGGTGCTATGGAGCTCTGGAGGTATGGAGCTCTGGAGGTATGGAGCTCTGGAGGTATGGAGCTATGGAGCCCTGGAGCTCTGGAGGTATGGAGCTATGGTGCTATGGAGCTCTGAAGCCATGGAGCTCTGGTGCTATGGAGCTATGGAGCTCTGGTGCTATGGAGCTATGGAGGTATGGAGCCACCAGCCAGCACCCTCCGTGGCTGGATCAATGGAAGTGTTTTAGGTACCAGGCAGCCAAAGGGCCGAGGCCTCACGCTCGACCACGCCGGCGCAGAGTTCCAGCCGCTCGGATAAGCTCTGTCACTCACCCGCCGCGCAGCCACCGGTAACGGGGAAATGTCGCCGCCTGGCGGACACGCCGTTGTAAATGAATGGGCTTTCGCACTTAGTGCAATTTTCGCCAACTCTCTGACTTAGAGCTATGGAAGTATGGAGCTATGGAGCCACCAGCCACCCAGGCTGGAGCTATGGAGCTCTGGAGGTATGGAGCTCAGGTGCTATGGAAGTATGGAGCTATGGAGCTATGGAAGTATGGAGCTATGGAGCTATGGAGCTCTGGAAGTATGGAGCTATGGAGCTCTGGAGGTATGGAGCTATGGAGCCCTGGAGCCCTGGAGCTATGGAGCTCTGGTGCTATGGAGGTATGGAGCTCTGGAGGTATGGAGCTCTGGAGGTATGGAGCTATGGAGCTATGGAGCCCTGGAGCTATGGAGCTATGGAGCCCTGGAGCTATGGAGCTATGGAGCCCTGGAGCTATGGAGCTATGGAGCTCTGGTGCTATGGAGCTATGGAGCTCTGGTGCTATGGAGCTATGGAGCTCTGGTGCTATGGAGCTATGGAGCTCTGGTGCTATGGAGCTATGGAGCTCTGGAAGTATGGAGCTATGGAGCTCTGGAGGTATGGAGCTATGGAGCCCTGGAGCTATGGAGCCCTGGAGCTATGGAAGTATGGAGCTCTGGTGCTATGGAGCTATGGAGCTCTGGTGCTATGGAGCTATGGAGCTCTGGAGCTATGGAGCTCTGGAGGTATGGAGCTATGGAGCTATGGAGCTATGGAGCTCTGGAGGTATGGAGCTATGGAGCTATGGAAGTATGGAGCTCTGGTGCTATGGAGCTATGGAGCTCTGGTGCTATGGAGCTATGGAGCTCTGGTGCTATGGAGCTATGGAGCTCTGGAAGTATGGAGCTCTGGTGCTATGGAGCTATGGAGCTCTGGTGCTATGGAGCTATGGAGCTCTGGTGCTATGGAGCTATGGAGCTCTGGTGCTATGGAGCTCTGGTGCTATGGAGCTATGGAGCTCTGGTGCTATGGAGCTATGGAGCTCTGGAGGTATGGAGCTCTGGAGGTATGGAGCTCTGGAGGTATGGAGCTTTGGAGCCCTGGAGCTCTGGAGGTATGGAGCTATGGTGCTATGGAGCTCTGAAGCCATGGAGCTCTGGTGCTATGGAGCTCTGGAGCTCTGGAGGTATGGAGCTCTGGAGGTATGGAGCTATGGAGCCCTGGAGCTCTGGAGGTATGGAGCTAGGTTGCTATGGAGCTCTGAAGCCATGGAGCTCTGGTGCTATGGAGCTCTGGAGCTCTGGAGGTATGGAGCTCTGGAGGTATGGAGCTATGGAGCCCTGGAGCTCTGGAGGTATGGAGCTATGGTGCTATGGAGCTCTGAAGCCATGGAGCTCTGGTGCTATGGAGCTCTGGAGCTCTGGAGGTATGGAGCTCTGGAGCTCTGGAGCTCTGGAGGTATGGAGCTATGGAGCCCTGGAGCTCTGGAGGTATGGAGCTATGGTGCTATGGAGCTCTGAAGCCATGGAGCTCTGGTGCTATGGAGCTCTGGAGCTCTGGAGGTATGGAGCTCTGGAGGTATGGAGCTCTGGAGGTATGGAGCTATGGAGCCCTGGAGCTCTGGAGGTATGGAGCTATGGTGCTATGGAGCTCTGAAGCCATGGAGCTCTGGTGCTATGGAGCTCTGGAGGTATGGAGCTCTGGAGGTATGGAGCTCTGGAGGTATGGAGCTATGGAGCCCTGGAGCTCTGGAGGTATGGAGCTATGGTGCTATGGAGCTCTGAAGCCATGGAGCTCTGGTGCTATGGAGCTATGGAGCTCTGGTGCTATGGAGCTATGGAGGTATGGAGCCACCAGCCAGCACCCTCCGTGGCTGGATCAATGGAAGTGTTTTAGGTACCAGGCAGCCAAAGGGCCGAGGCCTCACGCTCGACCACGCCGGCGCAGAGTTCCAGCCGCTCGGATAAGCTCTGTCACTCACCCGCCGCGCAGCCACCGGTAACGGGGAAATGTCGCCGCCTTGTGGACACGCCGTTGTAAATGAATGGGCTTTCGCACTTAGTGCAATTTTCGCCAACTCTCTGACTGGAGCTATGGAAGTATGGAGCTATGGAGCCACCAGCCACCCAGGCTGGAGCTATGGAGCTCTGGAGGTATGGAGCTCTGGTGCTATGGAAGTATGGAGCTATGGAGCTATGGAAGTATGGAGCTATGGAGCTATGGAGCTCTGGAAGTATGGAGCTATGGAGCTCTGGAGGTATGGAGCTATGGAGCCCTGGAGCCCTGGAGCTATGGAGCCCTGGAGCTATGGAGCTATGGAGCCCTGGAGCTATGGAGCTATGGAGCCCTGGAGCTATGGAGCTATGGAGCTCTGGTGCTATGGAGCTATGGAGCTCTGGTGCTATGGAGCTATGGAGCTCTGGTGCTATGGAGCTATGGAGCTCTGGTGCTATGGAGCTATGGAGCTCTGGTGCTATGGAGCTATGGAGCTCTGGTGCTATGGAGCTATGGAGCTCTGGTGCTATGGAGCTATGGAGCTCTGGAAGTATGGAGCTATGGAGCTCTGGAGGTATGGAGCTATGGAGCCCTGGAGCTATGGAGCCCTGGAGCTATGGAAGTATGGAGCTCTGGTGCTATGGAGCTATGGAGCTCTGGTGCTATGGAGCTATGGAGCTCTGGAGCTATGGAGCTCTGGAGGTATGGAGCTATGGAGCTATGGAGCTCTGGAGGTATGGAGCTATGGAGCTATGGAAGTATGGAGCTCTGGTGCTATGGAGCTATGGAGCTCTGGTGCTATGGAGCTATGGAGCTCTGGTGCTATGGAGCTATGGAGCTATGGAGCTCTGGAAGTATGGAGCTCTGGTGCTATGGAGCTATGGAGCTCTGGTGCTATGGAGCTATGGAGCTCTGGTGCTATGGAGCTATGGAGCTCTGGTGCTATGGAGCTCTGGTGCTATGGAGCTCTGGTGCTATGGAGCTATGGAGCTCTGGTGCTATGGAGCTATGGAGCTCTGGAGGTATGGAGCTCTGGAGGTATGGAGCTCTGGAGGTATGGAGCTTTGGAGCCCTGAAACTCTGGAGGTATGGAGCTATGGTGCTATGGAGCTCTGAAGCCATGGAGCTCTGGTGCTATGGAGGTATGGAGCTCTGGAGGTATGGAGCTCTGGAGGTATGGAGCTATGGAGCCCTGGAGCTCTGGAGGTATGGAGCTATGGTGCTATGGAGCTCTGAAGCCATGGAGCTCTGGTGCTATGGAGCTCTGGAGCTCTGGAGGTATGGAGCTCTGGAGGTATGGAGCTATGGAGCCCTGGAGCTCTGGAGGTATGGAGCTATGGTGCTATGGAGCTCTGAAGCCATGGAGCTCTGGTGCTATGGAGCTCTGGAGCTCTGGAGGTATGGAGCTCTGGAGGTATGGAGCTCTGGAGGTATGGAGCTATGGAGCCCTGGAGCTCTGGAGGTATGGAGCTATGGTGCTATGGAGCTCTGAAGCCATGGAGCTCTGGTGCTATGGAGCTCTGGAGGTATGGAGCTCTGGAGGTATGGAGCTCTGGAGGTATGGAGCTATGGAGCCCTGGAGCTCTGGAGGTATGGAGCTATGGTGCTATGGAGCTCTGAAGCCATGGAGCTCTGGTGCTATGGAGCTATGGAGCTCTGGTGCTATGGAGCTATGGAGGTATGGAGCCACCAGCCAGCACCCTCCGTGGCTGGATCAATGGAAGTGTTTTAGGTACCAGGCAGCCAAAGGGCCGAGGCCTCACGCTCGACCACGCCGGCGCAGAGTTCCAGCCGCTCGGATAAGCTCTGTCACTCACCCGCCGCGCAGCCACCGGTAACGGGGAAATGTCGCCGCCTTGTGGACACGCCGTTGTAAATGAATGGGCTTTCGCACTTAGTGCAATTTTCGCCAACTCTCTGACTTAGAGCTATGGAAGTATGGAGCTATGGAGCCACCAGCCACCCAGGCTGGAGCTCTGGAGCTCTGGAGGTATGGAGCTCTGGTGCTATGGAAGTATGGAGCTCTGGTGCTATGGAAGTATGGAGCTATGGAGGTATGGAAGTATGGAGCTATGGAAGTATGGAGCTATGGAGCTCTGGAAGTATGGAGCTATGGAGCTCTGGAGGTATGGAGCCCTGGAGCTATGGAAGTATGGAGCTCTGGTGCTATGGAGCTATGGAGCTCTGGTGCTATGGAGCTATGGAGCTATGGAGCTCTGGAGCTATGGAGCTCTGGAGGTATGGAGCTATGGAGCTATGGAGCTCTGGAGGTATGGAGCTATGGAGCTATGGAAGTATGGAGCTCTGGTGCTATGGAGCTATGGAGCTCTGGTGCTATGGAGCTATGGAGGTATGGAAGTATGGAGCTATGGAAGTATGGAGCTATGGAGCTCTGGAAGTATGGAGCTATGGAGCTCTGGAGGTATGGAGCCCTGGAGCTATGGAGCCCTGGAGCTGTGGAAGTATGGAGCTCTGGTGCTATGGAGCTATGGAGCTCTGGTGCTATGGAGCTATGGAGCTATGGAGCTCTGGAGCTATGGAGCTCTGGAGGTATGGAGCTATGGAGCTATGGAG
Source organism: Syngnathus leptorhynchus (assembly GCF_054491065.1). Classification (NCBI taxonomy): domain Eukaryota; kingdom Metazoa; phylum Chordata; class Actinopteri; order Syngnathiformes; family Syngnathidae; genus Syngnathus; species Syngnathus leptorhynchus. The sequence goes on along the minus strand of NW_028231993.1, from coordinate 1,433,764 downwards.
CTCTGGAGGTATGGAGCTATGGAGCTATGGAAGTATGGAGCTCTGGTGCTATGGAGCTATGGAGCTCTGGTGCTATGGAGCTATGGAGCTCTGGTGCTATGGAGCTATGGAGCTATGGAGCTCTGGAAGTATGGAGCTCTGGTGCTATGGAGCTATGGAGCTCTGGTGTTATGGAGCTATGGAGCTCTGGTGCTATGGAGCTCTGGTGCTATGGAGCTCTGGTGCTATGGAGGTATGGAGCTATGGAGCCCTGGAGCTCTGGAGGTATGGAGCTATGGTGCTATGGAGCTCTGAAGCCATGGAGCTCTGGTGCTATGGAGCTATGGAGCTCTGGTGCTATGGAGCTATGGAGCTATGGAGCTCTGGAAGTATGGAGCTCTGGTGCTATGGAGCTATGGAGCTCTGGTGCTATGGAGCTATGGAGCTCTGGTGCTATGGAGCTATGGAGCTCTGGTGCTATGGAGCTCTGGTGGTATGGAGCTCTGGTGCTATGGAGCTATGGAGCTCTGGTGCTATGGAGCTATGGAGCTCTGGAGGTATGGAGCTCTGGAGGTATGGAGCTCTGGAGGTATGGAGCTATGGAGCCCTGGAGCTCTGGAGGTATGGAGCTATGGTGCTATGGAGCTCTGAAGCCATGGAGCTCTGGTGCTATGGAGCTCTGGAGCTCTGGAGGTATGGAGCTCTGGAGGTATGGAGCTATGGAGCCCTGGAGCTCTGGAGGTATGGAGCTATGGTGCTATGGAGCTCTGAAGCCATGGAGCTCTGGTGCTATGGAGCTCTGGAGCTCTGGAGGTATGGAGCTATGGAGCCCTGGAGCTCTGGAGGTATGGAGCTATGGTGCTATGGAGCTCTGAAGCCATGGAGCTCTGGTGCTATGGAGCTCTGGAGCTCTGGAGGTATGGAGCTCTGGAGGTATGGAGCTCTGGAGGTATGGAGCTATGGAGCCCTGGAGCTCTGGAGGTATGGAGCTATGGTGCTATGGAGCTCTGAAGCCATGGAGCTCTGGTGCTATGGAGCTCTGGAGGTATGGAGCTCTGGAGGTATGGAGCTCTGGAGGTATGGAGCTATGGAGCCCTGGAGCTCTGGAGGTATGGAGCTATGGTGCTATGGAGCTCTGAAGCCATGGAGCTCTGGTGCTATGGAGCTATGGAGCTCTGGTGCTATGGAGCTATGGAGGTATGGAGCCACCAGCCAGCACCCTCCGTGGCTGGATCAATGGAAGTGTTTTAGGTACCAGGCAGCCAAAGGGCCGAGGCCTCACGCTCGACCACGCCGGCGCAGAGTTCCAGCCGCTCGGATAAGCTCTGTCACTCACCCGCCGCGCAGCCACCGGTAACGGGGAAATGTCGCCGCCTGGCGGACACGCCGTTGTAAATGAATGGGCTTTCGCACTTAGTGCAATTTTCGCCAACTCTCTGACTTAGAGCTATGGAAGTATGGAGCTATGGAGCCACCAGCCACCCAGGCTGGAGCTATGGAGCTCTGGAGGTATGGAGCTCAGGTGCTATGGAAGTATGGAGCTATGGAGCTATGGAAGTATGGAGCTATGGAGCTATGGAGCTCTGGAAGTATGGAGCTATGGAGCTCTGGAGGTATGGAGCTATGGAGCCCTGGAGCCCTGGAGCTATGGAGCTCTGGTGCTATGGAGGTATGGAGCTCTGGAGGTATGGAGCTCTGGAGGTATGGAGCTATGGAGCTATGGAGCCCTGGAGCTATGGAGCTATGGAGCCCTGGAGCTATGGAGCTATGGAGCCCTGGAGCTATGGAGCTATGGAGCTCTGGTGCTATGGAGCTATGGAGCTCTGGTGCTATGGAGCTATGGAGCTCTGGTGCTATGGAGCTATGGAGCTCTGGTGCTATGGAGCTATGGAGCTCTGGAAGTATGGAGCTATGGAGCTCTGGAGGTATGGAGCTATGGAGCCCTGGAGCTATGGAGCCCTGGAGCTATGGAAGTATGGAGCTCTGGTGCTATGGAGCTATGGAGCTCTGGTGCTATGGAGCTATGGAGCTCTGGAGCTATGGAGCTCTGGAGGTATGGAGCTATGGAGCTATGGAGCTATGGAGCTCTGGAGGTATGGAGCTATGGAGCTATGGAAGTATGGAGCTCTGGTGCTATGGAGCTATGGAGCTCTGGTGCTATGGAGCTATGGAGCTCTGGTGCTATGGAGCTATGGAGCTCTGGAAGTATGGAGCTCTGGTGCTATGGAGCTATGGAGCTCTGGTGCTATGGAGCTATGGAGCTCTGGTGCTATGGAGCTATGGAGCTCTGGTGCTATGGAGCTCTGGTGCTATGGAGCTATGGAGCTCTGGTGCTATGGAGCTATGGAGCTCTGGAGGTATGGAGCTCTGGAGGTATGGAGCTCTGGAGGTATGGAGCTTTGGAGCCCTGGAGCTCTGGAGGTATGGAGCTATGGTGCTATGGAGCTCTGAAGCCATGGAGCTCTGGTGCTATGGAGCTCTGGAGCTCTGGAGGTATGGAGCTCTGGAGGTATGGAGCTATGGAGCCCTGGAGCTCTGGAGGTATGGAGCTAGGTTGCTATGGAGCTCTGAAGCCATGGAGCTCTGGTGCTATGGAGCTCTGGAGCTCTGGAGGTATGGAGCTCTGGAGGTATGGAGCTATGGAGCCCTGGAGCTCTGGAGGTATGGAGCTATGGTGCTATGGAGCTCTGAAGCCATGGAGCTCTGGTGCTATGGAGCTCTGGAGCTCTGGAGGTATGGAGCTCTGGAGGTATGGAGCTCTGGAGGTATGGAGCTATGGAGCCCTGGAGCTCTGGAGGTATGGAGCTATGGTGCTATGGAGCTCTGAAGCCATGGAGCTCTGGTGCTATGGAGCTCTGGAGGTATGGAGCTCTGGAGGTATGGAGCTCTGGAGGTATGGAGCTATGGAGCCCTGGAGCTCTGGAGGTATGGAGCTATGGTGCTATGGAGCTCTGAAGCCATGGAGCTCTGGTGCTATGGAGCTCTGGAGGTATGGAGCTCTGGAGGTATGGAGCTCTGGAGGTATGGAGCTATGGAGCCCTGGAGCTCTGGAGGTATGGAGCTATGGTGCTATGGAGCTCTGAAGCCATGGAGCTCTGGTGCTATGGAGCTCTGGAGGTATGGAGCTCTGGAGGTATGGAGCTCTGGAGGTATGGAGCTATGGAGCCCTGGAGCTCTGGAGGTATGGAGCTATGGTGCTATGGAGCTCTGAAGCCATGGAGCTCTGGTGCTATGGAGCTATGGAGCTCTGGTGCTATGGAGCTATGGAGGTATGGAGCCACCAGCCAGCACCCTCCGTGGCTGGATCAATGGAAGTGTTTTAGGTACCAGGCAGCCAAAGGGCCGAGGCCTCACGCTCGACCACGCCGGCGCAGAGTTCCAGCCGCTCGGATAAGCTCTGTCACTCACCCGCCGCGCAGCCACCGGTAACGGGGAAATGTCGCCGCCTTGTGGACACGCCGTTGTAAATGAATGGGCTTTCGCACTTAGTGCAATTTTCGCCAACTCTCTGACTTAGAGCTATGGAAGTATGGAGCTATGGAGCCACCAGCCACCCAGGCTGGAGCTCTGGAGCTCTGGAGGTATGGAGCTCTGGTGCTATGGAAGTATGGAGCTCTGGTGCTATGGAAGTATGGAGCTATGGAGGTATGGAAGTATGGAGCTATGGAAGTATGGAGCTATGGAGCTCTGGAAGTATGGAGCTATGGAGCTCTGGAGGTATGGAGCCCTGGAGCTATGGAGCCCTGGAGCTATGGAAGTATGGAGCTCTGGTGCTATGGAGCTATGGAGCTCTGGTGCTATGGAGCTATGGAGCTATGGAGCTCTGGAGCTATGGAGCTCTGGAGGTATGGAGCTATGGAGCTATGGAGCTCTGGAGGTATGGAGCCCTGGAGCTATGGAGCCCTGGAGCTCTGGAGGTATGGAGCTATGGTGCTATGGAGCTCTGAAGCCATGGAGCTCTGGTGCTATGGAGCTCTGGAGGTATGGAGCTCTGGAGGTATGGAGCTCTGGAGGTATGGAGCTATGGAGCCCTGGAGCTCTGGAGGTATGGAGCTATGGTGCTATGGAGCTCTGAAGCCATGGAGCTCTGGTGCTATGGAGCTATGGAGCTCTGGTGCTATGGAGCTATGGAGGTATGGAGCCACCAGCCAGCACCCTCCGTGGCTGGATCAATGGAAGTGTTTTAGGTACCAGGCAGCCAAAGGGCCGAGGCCTCACGCTCGACCACGCCGGCGCAGAGTTCCAGCCGCTCGGATAAGCTCTGTCACTCACCCGCCGCGCAGCCACCGGTAACGGGGAAATGTCGCCGCCTGGCGGACACGCCGTTGTAAATGAATGGGCTTTCGCACTTAGTGCAATTTTCGCCAACTCTCTGACTTAGAGCTATGGAAGTATGGAGCTATGGAGCCACCAGCCACCCAGGCTGGAGCTATGGAGCTCTGGAGGTATGGAGCTCAGGTGCTATGGAAGTATGGAGCTATGGAGCTATGGAAGTATGGAGCTATGGAGCTATGGAGCTCTGGAAGTATGGAGCTATGGAGCTCTGGAGGTATGGAGCTATGGAGCCCTGGAGCCCTGGAGCTATGGAGCTCTGGTGCTATGGAGGTATGGAGCTCTGGAGGTATGGAGCTCTGGAGGTATGGAGCTATGGAGCTATGGAGCCCTGGAGCTATGGAGCTATGGAGCCCTGGAGCTATGGAGCTATGGAGCCCTGGAGCTATGGAGCCCTGGAGCTATGGAGCTCTGGAGCCCTGGAGCTATGGAGCTATGGAGCTATGGAGCTCTGGTGCTATGGAGCTATGGAGCTCTGGTGCTATGGAGCTATGGAGCTCTGGTGCTATGGAGCTATGGAGCTCTGGTGCTATGGAGCTCTGGTGCTATGGAGCTATGGAGCTCTGGTGCTATGGAGCTATGGAGCTCTGGAGGTATGGAGCTCTGGAGGTATGGAGCTCTGGAGGTATGGAGCTTTGGAGCCCTGGAGCTCTGGAGGTATGGAGCTATGGTGCTATGGAGCTCTGAAGCCATGGAGCTCTGGTGCTATGGAGCTCTGGAGCTCTGGAGGTATGGAGCTCTGGAGGTATGGAGCTATGGAGCCCTGGAGCTCTGGAGGTATGGAGCTATGGTGCTATGGAGCTCTGAAGCCATGGAGCTCTGGTGCTATGGAGCTCTGGAGCTCTGGAGGTATGGAGCTCTGGAGGTATGGAGCTATGGAGCCCTGGAGCTCTGGAGGTATGGAGCTATGGTGCTATGGAGCTCTGAAGCCATGGAGCTCTGGTGCTATGGAGCTCTGGAGCTCTGGAGGTATGGAGCTCTGGAGGTATGGAGCTCTGGAGGTATGGAGCTATGGAGCCCTGGAGCTCTGGAGGTATGGAGCTATGGTGCTATGGAGCTCTGAAGCCATGGAGCCCTGGAGCTATGGAGCTATGGAGCTATGGAGCTCTGGTGCTATGGAGCTATGGAGCTCTGGTGCTATGGAGCTATGGAGCTCTGGAAGTATGGAGCTATGGAGCTCTGGTGCTATGGAGCTATGGAGCTCTGGAGGTATGGAGCTATGGAGCTATGGAGCCCTGGAGCTATGGAGCTATGGAGCCCTGGAGCTATGGAGCCCTGGAGCTATGGAGCTATGGAGCTCTGGTGCTATGGAGCTATGGAGCTCTGGTGCTATGGAGCTATGGAGCTCTGGTGCTATGGAGCTATGGAGCTCTGGTGCTATGGAGCTATGGAGCTCTGGAAGTATGGAGCTATGGAGCTCTGGAGGTATGGAGCTATGGAGCCCTGGAGCTATGGAGCCCTGGAGCCCTGGAGCTATGGAAGTATGGAGCTCTGGTGCTATGGAGCTATGGAGCTCTGGTGCTATGGAGCTATGGAGCTCTGGAGCTATGGAGCTCTGGAGGTATGGAGGTATGGAGCTATGGAGCTATGGAGCTCTGCAGGTATGGAGCTATGGAGCTATGGAAGTATGGAGCTCTGGTGCTATGGAGCTATGGAGCTCTGGTGCTACGGAGCTATGGAGCTCTGGTGCTATGGAGCTATGGAGCTATGGAGCTCTGGAAGTATGGAGCTCTGGTGCTATGGAGCTATGGAGCTCTGGTGCTATGGAGCTATGGAGCTCTGGTGCTATGGAGCTATGGAGCTCTGGTGCTATGGAGCTCTGGTGCTATGGAGCTCTGGTGCTATGGAGCTATGGAGCTCTGGTGCTATGGAGCTATGGAGCTCTGGAGGTATGGAGCTCTGGAGGTATGGAGCTCTGGAGGTATGGAGCTTTGGAGCCCTGGAGCTCTGGAGGTATGGAGCTATGGTGCTATGGAGCTCTGAAGCCATGGAGCTCTGGTGCTATGGAGCTCTGGAGCTCTGGAGGTATGGAGCTCTGGAGGTATGGAGCTATGGAGCCCTGGAGCTCTGGAGGTATGGAGCTATGGTGCTATGGAGCTCTGAAGCCATGGAGCTCTGGTGCTATGGAGCTCTGGAGCTCTGGAGGTATGGAGCTCTGGAGGTATGGAGCTATGGAGCCCTGGAGCTCTGGAGGTATGGAGCTATGGTGCTATGGAGCTCTGAAGCCATGGAGCTCTGGTGCTATGGAGCTCTGGAGCTCTGGAGGTATGGAGCTCTGGAGGTATGGAGCTCTGGAGGTATGGAGCTATGGAGCCCTGGAGGTATGGAGCTATGGTGCTATGGAGCTCTGAAGCCATGGAGCTCTGGTGCTATGGAGCTCTGGAGGTATGGAGCTCTGGAGGTATGGAGCTCTGGAGGTATGGAGCTATGGAGCCCTGGAGCTCTGGAGGTATGGAGCTATGGTGCTATGGAGCTCTGAAGCCATGGAGCTCTGGTGCTATGGAGCTATGGAGCTCTGGTGCTATGGAGGTATGGAGCCACCAGCCAGCACCCTCCGTGGCTGGATCAATGGAAGTGTTTTAGGTACCAGGCAGCCAAAGGGCCGAGGCCTCACGCTCGACCACGCCGGCGCAGAGTTCCAGCCGCTCGGATAAGCTCTGTCACTCACCCGCCGCGCAGCCACCGGTAACGGGGAAATGTCGCCGCCTTGTGGACACGCCGTTGTAAATGAATGGGCTTTCGCACTTAGTGCAATTTTCGCCAACTCTCTGACTTAGAGCTATGGAAGTATGGAGCTATGGAGCCACCAGCCACCCAGGCTGGAGCTCTTGAGCTCTGGAGGTATGGAGCTCTGGTGCTATGGAAGTATGGAGCTCTGGTGCTATGGAAGTATGGAGCTATGGAGGTATGGAAGTATGGAGCTATGCAAGTATGGAGCTATGGAGCTCTGGAAGTATGGAGCTATGGAGCTCTGGAGGTATGGAGCCCTGGAGCTATGGAGCCCTGGAGCTATGGAAGTATGGAGCTCTGGTGCTATGGAGCTATGGAGCTCTGGTGCTATGGAGCTATGGAGCTATGGAGCTCTGGAGCTATGGAGCTCTGGAGGTATGGAGCTATGGAGCTATGGAGCTATGGAGCTCTGGAGGTATGGAGCTATGGAGCTATGGAAGTATGGAGCTCTGGTGCTATGGAGCTATGGAGCTCTGGTGCTATGGAGCTATGGAGCTCTGGTGCTATGGAGCTATGGAGCTATGGAGCTCTGGAAGTATGGAGCTCTGGTGCTATGGAGCTATGGAGCTCTGGTGCTATGGAGCTATGGAGCTCTGGTGCTATGGAGCTCTGGTGCTATGGAGCTCTGGTGCTATGGAGCTATGGAGCTCTGGTGCTATGGAGCTCTGGAGGTATGGAGCTCTGGAGGTATGGAGCTCTGGAGGTATGGAGCTATGGAGCCCTGGAGCTCTGGAGGTATGGAGCTATGGTGCTATGGAGCTCTGAAGCCATGGAGCTCTGGTGCTATGGAGCTATGGAGCTCTGGTGCTATGGAGCTATGGAGCTATGGAGCTCTGGAAGTATGGAGCTCTGGTGCTATGGAGCTATGGAGCTCTGGTGCTATGGAGCTATGGAGCTCTGGTGCTATGGAGCTATGGAGCTCTGGTGCTATGGAGCTCTGGTGGTATGGAGCTCTGGTGCTATGGAGCTATGGAGCTCTGGTGCTATGGAGCTATGGAGCTCTGGAGGTATGGAGCTCTGGAGGTATGGAGCTCTGGAGGTATGGAGCTATGGAGCCCTGGAGCTCTGGAGGTATGGAGCTATGGTGCTATGGAGCTCTGAAGCCATGGAGCTCTGGTGCTATGGAGCTCTGGAGCTCTGGAGGTATGGAGCTCTGGAGGTATGGAGCTATGGAGCCCTGGAGCTCTGGAGGTATGGAGCTATGGTGCTATGGAGCTCTGAAGCCATGGAGCTCTGGTGCTATGGAGCTCTGGAGCTCTGGAGGTATGGAGCTATGGAGCCCTGGAGCTCTGGAGGTATGGAGCTATGGTGCTATGGAGCTCTGAAGCCATGGAGCTCTGGTGCTATGGAGCTCTGGAGCTCTGGAGGTATGGAGCTCTGGAGGTATGGAGCTCTGGAGGTATGGAGCTATGGAGCCCTGGAGCTCTGGAGGTATGGAGCTATGGTGCTATGGAGCTCTGAAGCCATGGAGCTCTGGTGCTATGGAGCTCTGGAGGTATGGAGCTCTGGAGGTATGGAGCTCTGGAGGTATGGAGCTATGGAGCCCTGGAGCTCTGGAGGTATGGAGCTATGGTGCTATGGAGCTCTGAAGCCATGGAGCTCTGGTGCTATGGAGCTATGGAGCTCTGGTGCTATGGAGCTATGGAGCTATGGAGCTCTGGAGCTATGGAGCTCTGGAGGTATGGAGCTATGGAGCTATGGAGCTCTGGAGGTATGGAGCTATGGAGCTATGGAAGTATGGAGCTCTGGTGCTATGGAGCTATGGAGCTCTGGTGCTATGGAGCTATGGAGGTATGGAAGTATGGAGCTATGGAAGTATGGAGCTATGGAGCTCTGGAAGTATGGAGCTATGGAGCTCTGGAGGTATGGAGCCCTGGAGCTATGGAGCCCTGGAGCTATGGAAGTATGGAGCTCTGGTGCTATGGAGCTATGGAGCTCTGGTGCTATGGAGCTATGGAGCTATGGAGCTCTGGAGCTATGGAGCTCTGGAGGTATGGAGCTATGGAGCTATGGAGCTCTGGAGGTATGGAGCTATGGAGCTATGGAAGTATGGAGCTCTGGTGCTATGGAGCTATGGAGCTCTGGTGCTATGGAGCTATGGAGCTCTGGTGCTATGGAGCTATGGAGCTATGGAGCTCTGGAAGTATGGAGCTCTGGTGCTATGGAGCTATGGAGCTCTGGTGTTATGGAGCTATGGAGCTCTGGTGCTATGGAGCTCTGGTGCTATGGAGCTCTGGTGCTATGGAGGTATGGAGCTATGGAGCCCTGGAGCTCTGGAGGTATGGAGCTATGGTGCTATGGAGCTCTGAAGCCATGGAGCTCTGGTGCTATGGAGCTATGGAGCTCTGGTGCTATGGAGCTATGGAGCTATGGAGCTCTGGAAGTATGGAGCTCTGGTGCTATGGAGCTATGGAGCTCTGGTGCTATGGAGCTATGGAGCTCTGGTGCTATGGAGCTATGGAGCTCTGGTGCTATGGAGCTCTGGTGGTATGGAGCTCTGGTGCTATGGAGCTATGGAGCTCTGGTGCTATGGAGCTATGGAGCTCTGGAGGTATGGAGCTCTGGAGGTATGGAGCTCTGGAGGTATGGAGCTATGGAGCCCTGGAGCTCTGGAGGTATGGAGCTATGGTGCTATGGAGCTCTGAAGCCATGGAGCTCTGGTGCTATGGAGCTCTGGAGCTCTGGAGGTATGGAGCTCTGGAGGTATGGAGCTATGGAGCCCTGGAGCTCTGGAGGTATGGAGCTATGGTGCTATGGAGCTCTGAAGCCATGGAGCTCTGGTGCTATGGAGCTCTGGAGCTCTGGAGGTATGGAGCTATGGAGCCCTGGAGCTCTGGAGGTATGGAGCTATGGTGCTATGGAGCTCTGAAGCCATGGAGCTCTGGTGCTATGGAGCTCTGGAGCTCTGGAGGTATGGAGCTCTGGAGGTATGGAGCTCTGGAGGTATGGAGCTATGGAGCCCTGGAGCTCTGGAGGTATGGAGCTATGGTGCTATGGAGCTCTGAAGCCATGGAGCTCTGGTGCTATGGAGCTCTGGAGGTATGGAGCTCTGGAGGTATGGAGCTCTGGAGGTATGGAGCTATGGAGCCCTGGAGCTCTGGAGGTATGGAGCTATGGTGCTATGGAGCTCTGAAGCCATGGAGCTCTGGTGCTATGGAGCTATGGAGCTCTGGTGCTATGGAGCTATGGAGGTATGGAGCCACCAGCCAGCACCCTCCGTGGCTGGATCAATGGAAGTGTTTTAGGTACCAGGCAGCCAAAGGGCCGAGGCCTCACGCTCGACCACGCCGGCGCAGAGTTCCAGCCGCTCGGATAAGCTCTGTCACTCACCCGCCGCGCAGCCACCGGTAACGGGGAAATGTCGCCGCCTGGCGGACACGCCGTTGTAAATGAATGGGCTTTCGCACTTAGTGCAATTTTCGCCAACTCTCTGACTTAGAGCTATGGAAGTATGGAGCTATGGAGCCACCAGCCACCCAGGCTGGAGCTATGGAGCTCTGGAGGTATGGAGCTCAGGTGCTATGGAAGTATGGAGCTATGGAGCTATGGAAGTATGGAGCTATGGAGCTATGGAGCTCTGGAAGTATGGAGCTATGGAGCTCTGGAGGTATGGAGCTATGGAGCCCTGGAGCCCTGGAGCTATGGAGCTCTGGTGCTATGGAGGTATGGAGCTCTGGAGGTATGGAGCTCTGGAGGTATGGAGCTATGGAGCTATGGAGCCCTGGAGCTATGGAGCTATGGAGCCCTGGAGCTATGGAGCTATGGAGCCCTGGAGCTATGGAGCTATGGAGCTCTGGTGCTATGGAGCTATGGAGCTCTGGTGCTATGGAGCTATGGAGCTCTGGTGCTATGGAGCTATGGAGCTCTGGTGCTATGGAGCTATGGAGCTCTGGAAGTATGGAGCTATGGAGCTCTGGAGGTATGGAGCTATGGAGCCCTGGAGCTATGGAGCCCTGGAGCTATGGAAGTATGGAGCTCTGGTGCTGTGGAGCTATGGAGCTCTGGTGCTATGGAGCTATGGAGCTCTGGAGCTATGGAGCTCTGGAGGTATGGAGCTATGGAGCTATGGAGCTATGGAGCTCTGGAGGTATGGAGCTATGGAGCTATGGAAGTATGGAGCTCTGGTGCTATGGAGCTATGGAGCTCTGGTGCTATGGAGCTATGGAGCTCTGGTGCTATGGAGCTATGGAGCTCTGGAAGTATGGAGCTCTGGTGCTATGGAGCTATGGAGCTCTGGTGCTATGGAGCTATGGAGCTCTGGTGCTATGGAGCTATGGAGCTCTGGTGCTATGGAGCTCTGGTGCTATGGAGCTATGGAGCTCTGGTGCTATGGAGCTATGGAGCTCTGGAGGTATGGAGCTCTGGAGGTATGGAGCTCTGGAGGTATGGAGCTTTGGAGCCCTGGAGCTCTGGAGGTATGGAGCTATGGTGCTATGGAGCTCTGAAGCCATGGAGCTCTGGTGCTATGGAGCTCTGGAGCTCTGGAGGTATGGAGCTCTGGAGGTATGGAGCTATGGAGCCCTGGAGCTCTGGAGGTATGGAGCTAGGTTGCTATGGAGCTCTGAAGCCATGGAGCTCTGGTGCTATGGAGCTCTGGAGCTCTGGAGGTATGGAGCTCTGGAGGTATGGAGCTATGGAGCCCTGGAGCTCTGGAGGTATGGAGCTATGGTGCTATGGAGCTCTGAAGCCATGGAGCTCTGGTGCTATGGAGCTCTGGAGCTCTGGAGGTATGGAGCTCTGGAGGTATGGAGCTCTGGAGGTATGGAGCTATGGAGCCCTGGAGCTCTGGAGGTATGGAGCTATGGTGCTATGGAGCTCTGAAGCCATGGAGCTCTGGTGCTATGGAGCTCTGGAGGTATGGAGCTCTGGAGGTATGGAGCTCTGGAGGTATGGAGCTATGGAGCCCTGGAGCTCTGGAGGTATGGAGCTATGGTGCTATGGAGCTCTGAAGCCATGGAGCTCTGGTGCTATGGAGCTCTGGAGGTATGGAGCTCTGGAGGTATGGAGCTCTGGAGGTATGGAGCTATGGAGCCCTGGAGCTCTGGAGGTATGGAGCTATGGTGCTATGGAGCTCTGAAGCCATGGAGCTCTGGTGCTATGGAGCTCTGGAGGTATGGAGCTCTGGAGGTATGGAGCTCTGGAGGTATGGAGCTATGGAGCCCTGGAGCTCTGGAGGTATGGAGCTATGGTGCTATGGAGCTCTGAAGCCATGGAGCTCTGGTGCTATGGAGCTATGGAGCTCTGGTGCTATGGAGCTATGGAGGTATGGAGCCACCAGCCAGCACCCTCCGTGGCTGGATCAATGGAAGTGTTTTAGGTACCAGGCAGCCAAAGGGCCGAGGCCTCACGCTCGACCACGCCGGCGCAGAGTTCCAGCCGCTCGGATAAGCTCTGTCACTCACCCGCCGCGCAGCCACCGGTAACGGGGAAATGTCGCCGCCTTGTGGACACGCCGTTGTAAATGAATGGGCTTTCGCACTTAGTGCAATTTTCGCCAACTCTCTGACTTAGAGCTATGGAAGTATGGAGCTATGGAGCCACCAGCCACCCAGGCTGGAGCTCTGGAGCTCTGGAGGTATGGAGCTCTGGTGCTATGGAAGTATGGAGCTCTGGTGCTATGGAAGTATGGAGCTATGGAGGTATGGAAGTATGGAGCTATGGAAGTATGGAGCTATGGAGCTCTGGAAGTATGGAGCTATGGAGCTCTGGAGGTATGGAGCCCTGGAGCTATGGAGCCCTGGAGCTATGGAAGTATGGAGCTCTGGTGCTATGGAGCTATGGAGCTCTGGTGCTATGGAGCTATGGAGCTATGGAGCTCTGGAGCTATGGAGCTCTGGAGGTATGGAGCTATGGAGCTATGGAGCTCTGGAGGTATGGAGCCCTGGAGCTATGGAGCCCTGGAGCTCTGGAGGTATGGAGCTATGGTGCTATGGAGCTCTGAAGCCATGGAGCTCTGGTGCTATGGAGCTCTGGAGGTATGGAGCTCTGGAGGTATGGAGCTCTGGAGGTATGGAGCTATGGAGCCCTGGAGCTCTGGAGGTATGGAGCTATGGTGCTATGGAGCTCTGAAGCCATGGAGCTCTGGTGCTATGGAGCTATGGAGCTCTGGTGCTATGGAGCTATGGAGGTATGGAGCCACCAGCCAGCACCCTCCGTGGCTGGATCAATGGAAGTGTTTTAGGTACCAGGCAGCCAAAGGGCCGAGGCCTCACGCTCGACCACGCCGGCGCAGAGTTCCAGCCGCTCGGATAAGCTCTGTCACTCACCCGCCGCGCAGCCACCGGTAACGGGGAAATGTCGCCGCCTGGCGGACACGCCGTTGTAAATGAATGGGCTTTCGCACTTAGTGCAATTTTCGCCAACTCTCTGACTTAGAGCTATGGAAGTATGGAGCTATGGAGCCACCAGCCACCCAGGCTGGAGCTATGGAGCTCTGGAGGTATGGAGCTCAGGTGCTATGGAAGTATGGAGCTATGGAGCTATGGAAGTATGGAGCTATGGAGCTATGGAGCTCTGGAAGTATGGAGCTATGGAGCTCTGGAGGTATGGAGCTATGGAGCCCTGGAGCCCTGGAGCTATGGAGCTCTGGTGCTATGGAGGTATGGAGCTCTGGAGGTATGGAGCTCTGGAGGTATGGAGCTATGGAGCTATGGAGCCCTGGAGCTATGGAGCTATGGAGCCCTGGAGCTATGGAGCTATGGAGCCCTGGAGCTATGGAGCCCTGGAGCTATGGAGCTCTGGAGCCCTGGAGCTATGGAGCTATGGAGCTATGGAGCTCTGGTGCTATGGAGCTATGGAGCTCTGGTGCTATGGAGCTATGGAGCTCTGGAAGTATAGAGCTATGGAGCTCTGGAGGTATGGAGCTATGGAGCCCTGGAGCTATGGAGCCCTGGAGCTATGGAAGTATGGAGCTCTGGTGCTATGGAGCTATGGAGCTATGGAGCTCTGGTGCTATGGAGCTATGGAGCTCTGGAGCTATGGAGCTCTGGAGGTATGGAGGTATGGAGCTATGGAGCTCTGGAGGTATGGAGCTATGGAGCTATGGAAGTATGGAGCTCTGGTGCTATGGAGCTATGGAGCTCTGGTGCTATGGAGCTATGGAGCTCTGGTGCTATGGAGCTATGGAGCTATGGAGCTCTGGAAGTATGGAGCTCTGGTGCTATGGAGCTATGGAGCTCTGGTGCTATGGAGCTATGGAGCTCTGGTGCTATGGAGCTATGGAGCTCTGGTGCTATGGAGCTCTGGTGCTATGGAGCTATGGAGCTCTGGTGCTATGGAGCTATGGAGCTCTGGAGGTATGGAGCTCTGGAGGTATGGAGCTCTGGAGGTATGGAGCTTTGGAGCCCTGGAGCTCTGGAGGTATGGAGCTATGGTGCTATGGAGCTCTGAAGCCATGGAGCTCTGGTGCTATGGAGCTCTGGAGCTCTGGAGGTATGGAGCTCTGGAGGTATGGAGCTATGGAGCCCTGGAGCTCTGGAGGTATGGAGCTATGGTGCTATGGAGCTCTGAAGCCATGGAGCTCTGGTGCTATGGAGCTCTGGAGCTCTGGAGGTATGGAGCTCTGGAGGTATGGAGCTATGGAGCCCTGGAGCTCTGGAGGTATGGAGCTATGGTGCTATGGAGCTCTGAAGCCATGGAGCTCTGGTGCTATGGAGCTCTGGAGCTCTGGAGGTATGGAGCTCTGGAGGTATGGAGCTCTGGAGGTATGGAGCTATGGAGCCCTGGAGCTCTGGAGGTATGGAGCTATGGTGCTATGGAGCTCTGAAGCCATGGAGCCCTGGAGCTATGGAGCTATGGAGCTATGGAGCTCTGGTGCTATGGAGCTATGGAGCTCTGGTGCTATGGAGCTATGGAGCTCTGGAAGTATGGAGCTATGGAGCTCTGGTGCTATGGAGCTATGGAGCTCTGGAGGTATGGAGCTATGGAGCTATGGAGCCCTGGAGCTATGGAGCTATGGAGCCCTGGAGCTATGGAGCCCTGGAGCTATGGAGCTATGGAGCTCTGGTGCTATGGAGCTATGGAGCTCTGGTGCTATGGAGCTATGGAGCTCTGGTGCTATGGAGCTATGGAGCTCTGGTGCTATGGAGCTATGGAGCTCTGGAAGTATGGAGCTATGGAGCTCTGGAGGTATGGAGCTATGGAGCCCTGGAGCTATGGAGCCCTGGAGCTATGGAAGTATGGAGCTCTGGTGCTATGGAGCTATGGAGCTCTGGTGCTATGGAGCTATGGAGCTCTGGAGCTATGGAGCTCTGGAGGTATGGAGGTATGGAGCTATGGAGCTATGGAGCTCTGCAGGTATGGAGCTATGGAGCTATGGAAGTATGGAGCTCTGGTGCTATGGAGCTATGGAGCTCTGGTGCTATGGAGCTATGGAGCTCTGGTGCTATGGAGCTATGGAGCTATGGAGCTCTGGAAGTATGGAGCTCTGGTGCTATGGAGCTATGGAGCTCTGGTGCTATGGAGCTATGGAGCTCTGGTGCTATGGAGCTATGGAGCTCTGGTGCTATGGAGCTCTGGTGCTATGGAGCTCTGGTGCTATGGAGCTATGGAGCTCTGGTGCTATGGAGCTATGGAGCTCTGGAGGTATGGAGCTCTGGAGGTATGGAGCTCTGGAGGTATGGAGCTTTGGAGCCCTGGAGCTCTGGAGGTATGGAGCTATGGTGCTATGGAGCTCTGAAGCCATGGAGCTCTGGTGCTATGGAGCTCTGGAGCTCTGGAGGTATGGAGCTCTGGAGGTATGGAGCTATGGAGCCCTGGAGCTCTGGAGGTATGGAGCTATGGTGCTATGGAGCTCTGAAGCCATGGAGCTCTGGTGCTATGGAGCTCTGGAGCTCTGGAGGTATGGAGCTCTGGAGGTATGGAGCTATGGAGCCCTGGAGCTCTGGAGGTATGGAGCTATGGTGCTATGGAGCTCTGAAGCCATGGAGCTCTGGTGCTATGGAGCTCTGGAGCTCTGGAGGTATGGAGCTCTGGAGGTATGGAGCTCTGGAGGTATGGAGCTATGGAGCCCTGGAGGTATGGAGCTATGGTGCTATGGAGCTCTGAAGCCATGGAGCTCTGGTGCTATGGAGCTCTGGAGGTATGGAGCTCTGGAGGTATGGAGCTCTGGAGGTATGGAGCTATGGAGCCCTGGAGCTCTGGAGGTATGGAGCTATGGTGCTATGGAGCTCTGAAGCCATGGAGCTCTGGTGCTATGGAGCTATGGAGCTCTGGTGCTATGGAGGTATGGAGCCACCAGCCAGCACCCTCCGTGGCTGGATCAATGGAAGTGTTTTAGGTACCAGGCAGCCAAAGGGCCGAGGCCTCACGCTCGACCACGCCGGCGCAGAGTTCCAGCCGCTCGGATAAGCTCTGTCACTCACCCGCCGCGCAGCCACCGGTAACGGGGAAATGTCGCCGCCTTGTGGACACGCCGTTGTAAATGAATGGGCTTTCGCACTTAGTGCAATTTTCGCCAACTCTCTGACTTAGAGCTATGGAAGTATGGAGCTATGGAGCCACCAGCCACCCAGGCTGGAGCTCTTGAGCTCTGGAGGTATGGAGCTCTGGTGCTATGGAAGTATGGAGCTCTGGTGCTATGGAAGTATGGAGCTATGGAGGTATGGAAGTATGGAGCTATGCAAGTATGGAGCTATGGAGCTCTGGAAGTATGGAGCTATGGAGCTCTGGAGGTATGGAGCCCTGGAGCTATGGAGCCCTGGAGCTATGGAAGTATGGAGCTCTGGTGCTATGGAGCTATGGAGCTCTGGTGCTATGGAGCTATGGAGCTATGGAGCTCTGGAGCTATGGAGCTCTGGAGGTATGGAGCTATGGAGCTATGGAGCTCTGGAGGTATGGAGCTATGGAGCTATGGAAGTATGGAGCTCTGGTGCTATGGAGCTATGGAGCTCTGGTGCTATGGAGCTATGGAGCTCTGGTCCTATGGAGCTATGGAGCTATGGAGCTCTGGAAGTATGGAGCTCTGGTGCTATGGAGCTATGGAGCTCTGGTGCTATGGAGCTATGGAGCTCTGGTGCTATGGAGCTCTGGTGCTATGGAGCTCTGGTGCTATGGAGCTATGGAGCTCTGGTGCTATGGAGCTCTGGAGGTATGGAGCTCTGGAGGTATGGAGCTCTGGAGGTATGGAGCTATGGAGCCCTGGAGCTCTGGAGGTATGGAGCTATGGTGCTATGGAGCTCTGAAGCCATGGAGCTCTGGTGCTATGGAGCTATGGAGCTCTGGTGCTATGGAGCTATGGAGCTATGGAGCTCTGGAAGTATGGAGCTCTGGTGCTATGGAGCTATGGAGCTCTGGTGCTATGGAGCTATGGAGCTCTGGTGCTATGGAGCTATGGAGCTCTGGTGCTATGGAGCTCTGGTGGTATGGAGCTCTGGTGCTATGGAGCTATGGAGCTCTGGTGCTATGGAGCTATGGAGCTCTGGAGGTATGGAGCTCTGGAGGTATGGAGCTCTGGAGGTATGGAGCTATGGAGCCCTGGAGCTCTGGAGGTATGGAGCTATGGTGCTATGGAGCTCTGAAGCCATGGAGCTCTGGTGCTATGGAGCTCTGGAGCTCTGGAGGTATGGAGCTCTGGAGGTATGGAGCTATGGAGCCCTGGAGCTCTGGAGGTATGGAGCTATGGTGCTATGGAGCTCTGAAGCCATGGAGCTCTGGTGCTATGGAGCTCTGGAGCTCTGGAGGTATGGAGCTATGGAGCCCTGGAGCTCTGGAGGTATGGAGCTATGGTGCTATGGAGCTCTGAAGCCATGGAGCTCTGGTGCTATGGAGCTCTGGAGCTCTGGAGGTATGGAGCTCTGGAGGTATGGAGCTCTGGAGGTATGGAGCTATGGAGCCCTGGAGCTCTGGAGGTATGGAGCTATGGTGCTATGGAGCTCTGAAGCCATGGAGCTCTGGTGCTATGGAGCTCTGGAGGTATGGAGCTCTGGAGGTATGGAGCTCTGGAGGTATGGAGCTATGGAGCCCTGGAGCTCTGGAGGTATGGAGCTATGGTGCTATGGAGCTCTGAAGCCATGGAGCTCTGGTGCTATGGAGCTATGGAGCTCTGGTGCTATGGAGCTATGGAGGTATGGAGCCACCAGCCAGCACCCTCCGTGGCTGGATCAATGGAAGTGTTTTAGGTACCAGGCAGCCAAAGGGCCGAGGCCTCACGCTCGACCACGCCGGCGCAGAGTTCCAGCCGCTCGGATAAGCTCTGTCACTCACCCGCCGCGCAGCCACCGGTAACGGGGAAATGTCGCCGCCTTGTGGACACGCCGTTGTAAATGAATGGGCTTTCGCACTTAGTGCAATTTTCGCCAACTCTCTGACTGGAGCTATGGAAGTATGGAGCTATGGAGCCACCAGCCACCCAGGCTGGAGCTATGGAGCTCTGGAGGTATGGAGCTCTGGTGCTATGGAAGTATGGAGCTATGGAGTTATGGAAGTATGGAGCTATGGAGCTATGGAGCTCTGGAAGTATGGAGCTATGGAGCTCTGGAGGTATGGAGCTATGGAGCCCTGGAGCCCTGGAGCTATGGAGCCCTGGAGCTATGGAGCTATGGAGCCCTGGAGCTATGGAGCTATGGAGCCCTGGAGCTATGGAGCTATGGAGCTCTGGTGCTATGGAGCTATGGAGCTCTGGTGCTATGGAGCTATGGAGCTCTGGTGCTATGGAGCTATGGAGCTCTGGTGCTATGGAGCTATGGAGCTCTGGTGCTATGGAGCTATGGAGCTCTGGTGCTATGGAGCTATGGAGCTCTGGTGCTATGGAGCTATGGAGCTCTGGAAGTATGGAGCTATGGAGCTCTGGAGGTATGGAGCTATGGAGCCCTGGAGCTATGGAGCCCTGGAGCTATGGAAGTATGGAGCTCTGGTGCTATGGAGCTATGGAGCTCTGGTGCTATGGAGCTATGGAGCTCTGGAGCTATGGAGCTCTGGAGGTATGGAGCTATGGAGCTATGGAGCTCTGGAGGTATGGAGCTATGGAGCTATGGAAGTATGGAGCTCTGGTGCTATGGAGCTATGGAGCTCTGGTGCTATGGAGCTATGGAGCTCTGGTGCTATGGAGCTATGGAGCTATGGAGCTCTGGAAGTATGGAGCTCTGGTGCTATGGAGCTATGGAGCTCTGGTGCTATGGAGCTATGGAGCTCTGGTGCTATGGAGCTATGGAGCTCTGGTGCTATGGAGCTCTGGTGCTATGGAGCTCTGGTGCTATGGAGCTATGGAGCTCTGGTGCTATGGAGCTATGGAGCTCTGGAGGTATGGAGCTCTGGAGGTATGGAGCTCTGGAGGTATGGAGCTTTGGAGCCCTGAAACTCTGGAGGTATGGAGCTATGGTGCTATGGAGCTCTGAAGCCATGGAGCTCTGGTGCTATGGAGGTATGGAGCTCTGGAGGTATGGAGCTCTGGAGGTATGGAGCTATGGAGCCCTGGAGCTCTGGAGGTATGGAGCTATGGTGCTATGGAGCTCTGAAGCCATGGAGCTCTGGTGCTATGGAGCTCTGGAGCTCTGGAGGTATGGAGCTCTGGAGGTATGGAGCTATGGAGCCCTGGAGCTCTGGAGGTATGGAGCTATGGTGCTATGGAGCTCTGAAGCCATGGAGCTCTGGTGCTATGGAGCTCTGGAGCTCTGGAGGTATGGAGCTCTGGAGGTATGGAGCTCTGGAGGTATGGAGCTATGGAGCCCTGGAGCTCTGGAGGTATGGAGCTATGGTGCTATGGAGCTCTGAAGCCATGGAGCTCTGGTGCTATGGAGCTCTGGAGGTATGGAGCTCTGGAGGTATGGAGCTCTGGAGGTATGGAGCTATGGAGCCCTGGAGCTCTGGAGGTATGGAGCTATGGTGCTATGGAGCTCTGAAGCCATGGAGCTCTGGTGCTATGGAGCTATGGAGCTCTGGTGCTATGGAGCTATGGAGGTATGGAGCCACCAGCCAGCACCCTCCGTGGCTGGATCAATGGAAGTGTTTTAGGTACCAGGCAGCCAAAGGGCCGAGGCCTCACGCTCGACCACGCCGGCGCAGAGTTCCAGCCGCTCGGATAAGCTCTGTCACTCACCCGCCGCGCAGCCACCGGTAACGGGGAAATGTCGCCGCCTTGTGGACACGCCGTTGTAAATGAATGGGCTTTCGCACTTAGTGCAATTTTCGCCAACTCTCTGACTTAGAGCTATGGAAGTATGGAGCTATGGAGCCACCAGCCACCCAGGCTGGAGCTCTGGAGCTCTGGAGGTATGGAGCTCTGGTGCTATGGAAGTATGGAGCTCTGGTGCTATGGAAGTATGGAGCTATGGAGGTATGGAAGTATGGAGCTATGGAAGTATGGAGCTATGGAGCTCTGGAAGTATGGAGCTATGGAGCTCTGGAGGTATGGAGCCCTGGAGCTATGGAAGTATGGAGCTCTGGTGCTATGGAGCTATGGAGCTCTGGTGCTATGGAGCTATGGAGCTATGGAGCTCTGGAGCTATGGAGCTCTGGAGGTATGGAGCTATGGAGCTATGGAGCTCTGGAGGTATGGAGCTATGGAGCTATGGAAGTATGGAGCTCTGGTGCTATGGAGCTATGGAGCTCTGGTGCTATGGAGCTATGGAGCTCTGGTGCTATGGAGCTATGGAGCTCTGGAAGTATGGAGCTCTGGTGCTATGGAGCTATGGAGCTCTGGTGCTATGGAGCTATGGAGCTCTGGTGCTATGGAGCTCTGGTGCTATGGAGCTCTGGTGCTATGGAGCTATGGAGCTCTGGTGCTATGGAGCTCTGGAGGTATGGAGCTCTGGAGGTATGGAGCTCTGGAGGTATGGAGCTATGGAGCCCTGGAGCTCTGGAGGTATGGAGCTATGGTGCTATGGAGCTCTGAAGCCATGGAGCTCTGGTGCTATGGAGCTATGGAGCTCTGGTGCTATGGAGCTATGGAGCTATGGAGCTCTGGAAGTATGGAGCTCTGGTGCTATGGAGCTATGGAGCTCTGGTGCTATGGAGCTATGGAGCTCTGGTGCTATGGAGCTATGGAGCTCTGGTGCTATGGAGCTCTGGTGCTATGGAGCTCTGGTGCTATGGAGCTATGGAGCTCTGGTGCTATGGAGCTATGGAGCTCTGGAGGTATGGAGCTCTGGAGGTATGGAGCTCTGGAGGTATGGAGCTATGGAGCCCTGGAGCTCTGGAGGTATGGAGCTATGGTGCTATGGAGCTCTGAAGCCATGGAGCTCTGGTGCTATGGAGCTCTGGAGCTCTGGAGGTATGGAGCTCTGGAGGTATGGAGCTATGGAGCCCTGGAGCTCTGGAGGTATGGAGCTATGGTGCTATGGAGCTCTGAAGCCATGGAGCTCTGGTGCTATGGAGCTCTGGAGCTCTGGAGGTATGGAGCTCTGGAGGTATGGAGCTCTGGAGGTATGGAGCTATGGAGCCCTGGAGCTCTGGAGGTATGGAGCTATGGTGCTATGGAGCTCTGAAGCCATGGAGCTCTGGTGCTATGGAGCTCTGGAGGTATGGAGCTCTGGAGGTATGGAGCTCTGGAGGTATGGAGCTATGGAGCCCTGGAGCTCTGGAGGTATGGAGCTATGGTGCTATGGAGCTCTGAAGCCATGGAGCTCTGGTGCTATGGAGCTCTGGAGGTATGGAGCTCTGGAGGTATGGAGCTCTGGAGGTATGGAGCTATGGAGCCCTGGAGCTCTGGAGGTATGGAGCTATGGTGCTATGGAGCTCTGAAGCCATGGAGCTCTGGTGCTATGGAGCTATGGAGCTCTGGTGCTATGGAGCTATGGAGGTATGGAGCCACCAGCCAGCACCCTCCGTGGCTGGATCAATGGAAGTGTTTTAGGTACCAGGCAGCCAAAGGGCCGAGGCCTCACGCTCGACCACGCCGGCGCAGAGTTCCAGCCGCTCGGATAAGCTCTGTCACTCACCCGCCGCGCAGCCACCGGTAACGGGGAAATGTCGCCGCCTTGTGGACACGCCGTTGTAAATGAATGGGCTTTCGCACTTAGTGCAATTTTCGCCAACTCTCTGACTGGAGCTATGGAAGTATGGAGCTATGGAGCCACCAGCCACCCAGGCTGGAGCTATGGAGCTCTGGAGGTATGGAGCTCTGGTGCTATGGAAGTATGGAGCTATGGAGCTATGGAAGTATGGAGCTATGGAGCTATGGAGCTCTGGAGCTATGGAGCTCTGGTGCTATGGAGCTATGGAGCTATGGAGCTCTGGAAGTATGGAGCTCTGGTGCTATGGAGCTATGGAGCTCTGGTGCTATGGAGCTATGGAGCTCTGGTGCTATGGAGCTCTGGTGCTATGGAGCTATGGAGCTCTGGTGCTATGGAGCTATGGAGCTCTGGAGGTATGGAGCTCTGGAGGTATGGAGCTCTGGAGGTATGGAGCTATGGAGCCCTGGAGCTCTGGAGGTATGGAGCTATGGTGCTATGGAGCTCTGAAGCCATGGAGCTCTGGTGCTATGGAGCTCTGGAGCTCTGGAGGTATGGAGCTCTGGAGGTATGGAGCTATGGAGCCCTGGAGCTCTGGAGGTATGGAGCTATGGTGCTATGGAGCTCTGAAGCCATGGAGCTCTGGAGCTTTGGAGCCCTGGAGCTCTGGAGGTATGGAGCTATGGTGCTATGGAGCTCTGAAGCCATGGAGCTCTGGTGCTATGGAGCTATGGAGCTCTGGTGCTATGGAGCTATGGAGGTATGGAGCCACCAGCCAGCACCCTCCGTGGCTGGATCAATGGAAGTGTTTTAGGTACCAGGCAGCCAAAGGGCCGAGGCCTCACGCTCGACCACGCCGGCGCAGAGTTCCAGCCGCTCGGATAAGCTCTGTCACTCACCCGCCGCGCAGCCACCGGTAACGGGGAAATGTCGCCGCCTTGTGGACACGCCGTTGTAAATGAATGGGCTTTCGCACTTAGTGCAATTTTCGCCAACTCTCTGACTTAGAGCTATGGAAGTATGGAGCTATGGAGCCACCAGCCACCCAGGCTGGAGCTCTGGAGCTCTGGAGGTATGGAGCTCTGGTGCTATGGAAGTATGGAGCTCTGGTGCTATGGAAGTATGGAGCTATGGAGGTATGGAAGTATGGAGCTATGGAAGTATGGAGCTATGGAGCTCTGGAAGTATGGAGCTATGGAGCTCTGGAGGTATGGAGCCCTGGAGCTATGGAGCCCTGGAGCTATGGAAGTATGGAGCTCTGGTGCTATGGAGCTATGGAGCTCTGGTGCTATGGAGCTATGGAGCTATGGAGCTCTGGAGCTATGGAGCTCTGGAGGTATGGAGCTATGGAGCTATGGAGCTCTGGAGGTATGGAGCTATGGAGCTATGGAAGTATGGAGCTCTGGTGCTATGGAGCTATGGAGCTCTGGTGCTATGGAGCTATGGAGCTCTGGTGCTATGGAGCTATGGAGCTATGGAGCTCTGGAAGTATGGAGCTCTGGTGCTATGGAGCTATGGAGCTCTGGTGTTATGGAGCTATGGAGCTCTGGTGCTATGGAGCTCTGGTGCTATGGAGCTCTGGTGCTATGGAGGTATGGAGCTATGGAGCCCTGGAGCTCTGGAGGTATGGAGCTATGGTGCTATGGAGCTCTGAAGCCATGGAGCTCTGGTGCTATGGAGCTATGGAGCTCTGGTGCTATGGAGCTATGGAGCTATGGAGCTCTGGAAGTATGGAGCTCTGGTGCTATGGAGCTATGGAGCTCTGGTGCTATGGAGCTATGGAGCTCTGGTGCTATGGAGCTATGGAGCTCTGGTGCTATGGAGCTCTGGTGGTATGGAGCTCTGGTGCTATGGAGCTATGGAGCTCTGGTGCTATGGAGCTATGGAGCTCTGGAGGTATGGAGCTCTGGAGGTATGGAGCTCTGGAGGTATGGAGCTATGGAGCCCTGGAGCTCTGGAGGTATGGAGCTATGGTGCTATGGAGCTCTGAAGCCATGGAGCTCTGGTGCTATGGAGCTCTGGAGCTCTGGAGGTATGGAGCTCTGGAGGTATGGAGCTATGGAGCCCTGGAGCTCTGGAGGTATGGAGCTATGGTGCTATGGAGCTCTGAAGCCATGGAGCTCTGGTGCTATGGAGCTCTGGAGCTCTGGAGGTATGGAGCTATGGAGCCCTGGAGCTCTGGAGGTATGGAGCTATGGTGCTATGGAGCTCTGAAGCCATGGAGCTCTGGTGCTATGGAGCTCTGGAGCTCTGGAGGTATGGAGCTCTGGAGGTATGGAGCTCTGGAGGTATGGAGCTATGGAGCCCTGGAGCTCTGGAGGTATGGAGCTATGGTGCTATGGAGCTCTGAAGCCATGGAGCTCTGGTGCTATGGAGCTCTGGAGGTATGGAGCTCTGGAGGTATGGAGCTCTGGAGGTATGGAGCTATGGAGCCCTGGAGCTCTGGAGGTATGGAGCTATGGTGCTATGGAGCTCTGAAGCCATGGAGCTCTGGTGCTATGGAGCTATGGAGCTCTGGTGCTATGGAGCTATGGAGGTATGGAGCCACCAGCCAGCACCCTCCGTGGCTGGATCAATGGAAGTGTTTTAGGTACCAGGCAGCCAAAGGGCCGAGGCCTCACGCTCGACCACGCCGGCGCAGAGTTCCAGCCGCTCGGATAAGCTCTGTCACTCACCCGCCGCGCAGCCACCGGTAACGGGGAAATGTCGCCGCCTGGCGGACACGCCGTTGTAAATGAATGGGCTTTCGCACTTAGTGCAATTTTCGCCAACTCTCTGACTTAGAGCTATGGAAGTATGGAGCTATGGAGCCACCAGCCACCCAGGCTGGAGCTATGGAGCTCTGGAGGTATGGAGCTCAGGTGCTATGGAAGTATGGAGCTATGGAGCTATGGAAGTATGGAGCTATGGAGCTATGGAGCTCTGGAAGTATGGAGCTATGGAGCTCTGGAGGTATGGAGCTATGGAGCCCTGGAGCCCTGGAGCTATGGAGCTCTGGTGCTATGGAGGTATGGAGCTCTGGAGGTATGGAGCTCTGGAGGTATGGAGCTATGGAGCTATGGAGCCCTGGAGCTATGGAGCTATGGAGCCCTGGAGCTATGGAGCTATGGAGCTATGGAGCCCTGGAGCTATGGAGCTATGGAGCTCTGGTGCTATGGAGCTATGGAGCTCTGGTGCTATGGAGCTATGGAGCTCTGGTGCTATGGAGCTATGGAGCTCTGGTGCTATGGAGCTATGGAGCTCTGGAAGTATGGAGCTATGGAGCTCTGGAGGTATGGAGCTATGGAGCCCTGGAGCTATGGAGCCCTGGAGCTATGGAAGTATGGAGCTCTGGTGCTATGGAGCTATGGAGCTCTGGTGCTATGGAGCTATGGAGCTCTGGAGCTATGGAGCTCTGGAGGTATGGAGCTATGGAGCTATGGAGCTATGGAGCTCTGGAGGTATGGAGCTATGGAGCTATGGAAGTATGGAGCTCTGGTGCTATGGAGCTATGGAGCTCTGGTGCTATGGAGCTATGGAGCTCTGGTGCTATGGAGCTATGGAGCTCTGGAAGTATGGAGCTCTGGTGCTATGGAGCTATGGAGCTCTGGTGCTATGGAGCTATGGAGCTCTGGTGCTATGGAGCTATGGAGCTCTGGTGCTATGGAGCTCTGGTGCTATGGAGCTATGGAGCTCTGGTGCTATGGAGCTATGGAGCTCTGGAGGTATGGAGCTCTGGAGGTATGGAGCTCTGGAGGTATGGAGCTTTGGAGCCCTGGAGCTCTGGAGGTATGGAGCTATGGTGCTATGGAGCTCTGAAGCCATGGAGCTCTGGTGCTATGGAGCTCTGGAGCTCTGGAGGTATGGAGCTCTGGAGGTATGGAGCTATGGAGCCCTGGAGCTCTGGAGGTATGGAGCTAGGTTGCTATGGAGCTCTGAAGCCATGGAGCTCTGGTGCTATGGAGCTCTGGAGCTCTGGAGGTATGGAGCTCTGGAGGTATGGAGCTATGGAGCCCTGGAGCTCTGGAGGTATGGAGCTATGGTGCTATGGAGCTCTGAAGCCATGGAGCTCTGGTGCTATGGAGCTCTGGAGCTCTGGAGGTATGGAGCTCTGGAGCTCTGGAGCTCTGGAGGTATGGAGCTATGGAGCCCTGGAGCTCTGGAGGTATGGAGCTATGGTGCTATGGAGCTCTGAAGCCATGGAGCTCTGGTGCTATGGAGCTCTGGAGCTCTGGAGGTATGGAGCTCTGGAGGTATGGAGCTCTGGAGGTATGGAGCTATGGAGCCCTGGAGCTCTGGAGGTATGGAGCTATGGTGCTATGGAGCTCTGAAGCCATGGAGCTCTGGTGCTATGGAGCTCTGGAGGTATGGAGCTCTGGAGGTATGGAGCTCTGGAGGTATGGAGCTATGGAGCCCTGGAGCTCTGGAGGTATGGAGCTATGGTGCTATGGAGCTCTGAAGCCATGGAGCTCTGGTGCTATGGAGCTATGGAGCTCTGGTGCTATGGAGCTATGGAGGTATGGAGCCACCAGCCAGCACCCTCCGTGGCTGGATCAATGGAATTGTTTTAGGTACCAGGCAGCCAAAGGGCCGAGGCCTCACGCTCGACCACGCCGGCGCAGAGTTCCAGCCGCTCGGATAAGCTCTGTCACTCACCCGCCGCGCAGCCACCGGTAACGGGGAAATGTCGCCGCCTTGTGGACACGCCGTTGTAAATGAATGGGCTTTCGCACTTAGTGCAATTTTCGCCAACTCTCTGACTGGAGCTATGGAAGTATGGAGCTATGGAGCCACCAGCCACCCAGGCTGGAGCTATGGAGCTCTGGAGGTATGGAGCTCTGGTGCTATGGAAGTATGGAGCTATGGAGCTATGGAAGTATGGAGCTATGGAGCTATGGAGCTCTGGAAGTATGGAGCTATGGAGCTCTGGAGGTATGGAGCTATGGAGCCCTGGAGCCCTGGAGCTATGGAGCCCTGGAGCTATGGAGCTATGGAGCCCTGGAGCTATGGAGCTATGGAGCCCTGGAGCTATGGAGCTATGGAGCTCTGGTGCTATGGAGCTATGGAGCTCTGGTGCTATGGAGCTATGGAGCTCTGGTGCTATGGAGCTATGGAGCTCTGGTGCTATGGAGCTATGGAGCTCTGGTGCTATGGAGCTATGGAGCTCTGGTGCTATGGAGCTATGGAGCTCTGGTGCTATGGAGCTATGGAGCTCTGGAAGTATGGAGCTATGGAGCTCTGGAGGTATGGAGCTATGGAGCCCTGGAGCTATGGAGCCCTGGAGCTATGGAAGTATGGAGCTCTGGTGCTATGGAGCTATGGAGCTCTGGTGCTATGGAGCTATGGAGCTCTGGAGCTATGGAGCTCTGGAGGTATGGAGCTATGGAGCTATGGAGCTCTGGAGGTATGGAGCTATGGAGCTATGGAAGTATGGAGCTCTGGTGCTATGGAGCTATGGAGCTCTGGTGCTATGGAGCTATGGAGCTCTGGTGCTATGGAGCTATGGAGCTATGGAGCTCTGGAAGTATGGAGCTCTGGTGCTATGGAGCTATGGAGCTCTGGTGCTATGGAGCTATGGAGCTCTGGTGCTATGGAGCTATGGAGCTCTGGTGCTATGGAGCTCTGGTGCTATGGAGCTCTGGTGCTATGGAGCTATGGAGCTCTGGTGCTATGGAGCTATGGAGCTCTGGAGGTATGGAGCTCTGGAGGTATGGAGCTCTGGAGGTATGGAGCTTTGGAGCCCTGAAACTCTGGAGGTATGGAGCTATGGTGCTATGGAGCTCTGAAGCCATGGAGCTCTGGTGCTATGGAGGTATGGAGCTCTGGAGGTATGGAGCTCTGGAGGTATGGAGCTATGGAGCCCTGGAGCTCTGGAGGTATGGAGCTATGGTGCTATGGAGCTCTGAAGCCATGGAGCTCTGGTGCTATGGAGCTCTGGAGCTCTGG
Organism: Syngnathus leptorhynchus; assembly: GCF_054491065.1. Lineage (NCBI taxonomy): Eukaryota > Metazoa > Chordata > Actinopteri > Syngnathiformes > Syngnathidae > Syngnathus > Syngnathus leptorhynchus. The sequence continues at coordinate 1,405,913 of NW_028231993.1, read as the reverse complement.
AGGTATGGAGCTCTGGAGGTATGGAGCTATGGAGCCCTGGAGCTCTGGAGGTATGGAGCTATGGTGCTATGGAGCTCTGAAGCCATGGAGCTCTGGTGCTATGGAGCTCTGGAGCTCTGGAGGTATGGAGCTCTGGAGGTATGGAGCTCTGGAGGTATGGAGCTATGGAGCCCTGGAGCTCTGGAGGTATGGAGCTATGGTGCTATGGAGCTCTGAAGCCATGGAGCTCTGGTGCTATGGAGCTCTGGAGGTATGGAGCTCTGGAGGTATGGAGCTCTGGAGGTATGGAGCTATGGAGCCCTGGAGCTCTGGAGGTATGGAGCTATGGTGCTATGGAGCTCTGAAGCCATGGAGCTCTGGTGCTATGGAGCTATGGAGCTCTGGTGCTATGGAGCTATGGAGGTATGGAGCCACCAGCCAGCACCCTCCGTGGCTGGATCAATGGAAGTGTTTTAGGTACCAGGCAGCCAAAGGGCCGAGGCCTCACGCTCGACCACGCCGGCGCAGAGTTCCAGCCGCTCGGATAAGCTCTGTCACTCACCCGCCGCGCAGCCACCGGTAACGGGGAAATGTCGCCGCCTTGTGGACACGCCGTTGTAAATGAATGGGCTTTCGCACTTAGTGCAATTTTCGCCAACTCTCTGACTTAGAGCTATGGAAGTATGGAGCTATGGAGCCACCAGCCACCCAGGCTGGAGCTCTGGAGCTCTGGAGGTATGGAGCTCTGGTGCTATGGAAGTATGGAGCTCTGGTGCTATGGAAGTATGGAGCTATGGAGGTATGGAAGTATGGAGCTATGGAAGTATGGAGCTATGGAGCTCTGGAAGTATGGAGCTATGGAGCTCTGGAGGTATGGAGCCCTGGAGCTATGGAAGTATGGAGCTCTGGTGCTATGGAGCTATGGAGCTCTGGTGCTATGGAGCTATGGAGCTATGGAGCTCTGGAGCTATGGAGCTCTGGAGGTATGGAGCTATGGAGCTATGGAGCTCTGGAGGTATGGAGCTATGGAGCTATGGAAGTATGGAGCTCTGGTGCTATGGAGCTATGGAGCTCTGGTGCTATGGAGCTATGGAGGTATGGAAGTATGGAGCTATGGAAGTATGGAGCTATGGAGCTCTGGAAGTATGGAGCTATGGAGCTCTGGAGGTATGGAGCCCTGGAGCTATGGAGCCCTGGAGCTATGGAAGTATGGAGCTCTGGTGCTATGGAGCTATGGAGCTCTGGTGCTATGGAGCTATGGAGCTATGGAGCTCTGGAGCTATGGAGCTCTGGAGGTATGGAGCTATGGAGCTATGGAGCTCTGGAGGTATGGAGCTATGGAGCTATGGAAGTATGGAGCTCTGGTGCTATGGAGCTATGGAGCTCTGGTGCTATGGAGCTATGGAGCTCTGGTGCTATGGAGCTATGGAGCTATGGAGCTCTGGAAGTATGGAGCTCTGGTGCTATGGAGCTATGGAGCTCTGGTGTTATGGAGCTATGGAGCTCTGGTGCTATGGAGCTCTGGTGCTATGGAGCTCTGGTGCTATGGAGGTATGGAGCTATGGAGCCCTGGAGCTCTGGAGGTATGGAGCTATGGTGCTATGGAGCTCTGAAGCCATGGAGCTCTGGTGCTATGGAGCTATGGAGCTCTGGTGCTATGGAGCTATGGAGCTATGGAGCTCTGGAAGTATGGAGCTCTGGTGCTATGGAGCTATGGAGCTCTGGTGCTATGGAGCTATGGAGCTCTGGTGCTATGGAGCTATGGAGCTCTGGTGCTATGGAGCTCTGGTGGTATGGAGCTCTGGTGCTATGGAGCTATGGAGCTCTGGTGCTATGGAGCTATGGAGCTCTGGAGGTATGGAGCTCTGGAGGTATGGAGCTCTGGAGGTATGGAGCTATGGAGCCCTGGAGCTCTGGAGGTATGGAGCTATGGTGCTATGGAGCTCTGAAGCCATGGAGCTCTGGTGCTATGGAGCTCTGGAGCTCTGGAGGTATGGAGCTCTGGAGGTATGGAGCTATGGAGCCCTGGAGCTCTGGAGGTATGGAGCTATGGTGCTATGGAGCTCTGAAGCCATGGAGCTCTGGTGCTATGGAGCTCTGGAGCTCTGGAGGTATGGAGCTATGGAGCCCTGGAGCTCTGGAGGTATGGAGCTATGGTGCTATGGAGCTCTGAAGCCATGGAGCTCTGGTGCTATGGAGCTCTGGAGCTCTGGAGGTATGGAGCTCTGGAGGTATGGAGCTCTGGAGGTATGGAGCTATGGAGCCCTGGAGCTCTGGAGGTATGGAGCTATGGTGCTATGGAGCTCTGAAGCCATGGAGCTCTGGTGCTATGGAGCTCTGGAGGTATGGAGCTCTGGAGGTATGGAGCTCTGGAGGTATGGAGCTATGGAGCCCTGGAGCTCTGGAGGTATGGAGCTATGGTGCTATGGAGCTCTGAAGCCATGGAGCTCTGGTGCTATGGAGCTATGGAGCTCTGGTGCTATGGAGCTATGGAGGTATGGAGCCACCAGCCAGCACCCTCCGTGGCTGGATCAATGGAAGTGTTTTAGGTACCAGGCAGCCAAAGGGCCGAGGCCTCACGCTCGACCACGCCGGCGCAGAGTTCCAGCCGCTCGGATAAGCTCTGTCACTCACCCGCCGCGCAGCCACCGGTAACGGGGAAATGTCGCCGCCTGGCGGACACGCCGTTGTAAATGAATGGGCTTTCGCACTTAGTGCAATTTTCGCCAACTCTCTGACTTAGAGCTATGGAAGTATGGAGCTATGGAGCCACCAGCCACCCAGGCTGGAGCTATGGAGCTCTGGAGGTATGGAGCTCAGGTGCTATGGAAGTATGGAGCTATGGAGCTATGGAAGTATGGAGCTATGGAGCTATGGAGCTCTGGAAGTATGGAGCTATGGAGCTCTGGAGGTATGGAGCTATGGAGCCCTGGAGCCCTGGAGCTATGGAGCTCTGGTGCTATGGAGGTATGGAGCTCTGGAGGTATGGAGCTCTGGAGGTATGGAGCTATGGAGCTATGGAGCCCTGGAGCTATGGAGCTATGGAGCCCTGGAGCTATGGAGCTATGGAGCCCTGGAGCTATGGAGCTATGGAGCTCTGGTGCTATGGAGCTATGGAGCTCTGGTGCTATGGAGCTATGGAGCTCTGGTGCTATGGAGCTATGGAGCTCTGGTGCTATGGAGCTATGGAGCTCTGGAAGTATGGAGCTATGGAGCTCTGGAGGTATGGAGCTATGGAGCCCTGGAGCTATGGAGCCCTGGAGCTATGGAAGTATGGAGCTCTGGTGCTATGGAGCTATGGAGCTCTGGTGCTATGGAGCTATGGAGCTCTGGAGCTATGGAGCTCTGGAGGTATGGAGCTATGGAGCTATGGAGCTATGGAGCTCTGGAGGTATGGAGCTATGGAGCTATGGAAGTATGGAGCTCTGGTGCTATGGAGCTATGGAGCTCTGGTGCTATGGAGCTATGGAGCTCTGGTGCTATGGAGCTATGGAGCTCTGGAAGTATGGAGCTCTGGTGCTATGGAGCTATGGAGCTCTGGTGCTATGGAGCTATGGAGCTCTGGTGCTATGGAGCTATGGAGCTCTGGTGCTATGGAGCTCTGGTGCTATGGAGCTATGGAGCTCTGGTGCTATGGAGCTATGGAGCTCTGGAGGTATGGAGCTCTGGAGGTATGGAGCTCTGGAGGTATGGAGCTTTGGAGCCCTGGAGCTCTGGAGGTATGGAGCTATGGTGCTATGGAGCTCTGAAGCCATGGAGCTCTGGTGCTATGGAGCTCTGGAGCTCTGGAGGTATGGAGCTCTGGAGGTATGGAGCTATGGAGCCCTGGAGCTCTGGAGGTATGGAGCTAGGTTGCTATGGAGCTCTGAAGCCATGGAGCTCTGGTGCTATGGAGCTCTGGAGCTCTGGAGGTATGGAGCTCTGGAGGTATGGAGCTATGGAGCCCTGGAGCTCTGGAGGTATGGAGCTATGGTGCTATGGAGCTCTGAAGCCATGGAGCTCTGGTGCTATGGAGCTCTGGAGCTCTGGAGGTATGGAGCTCTGGAGGTATGGAGCTCTGGAGGTATGGAGCTATGGAGCCCTGGAGCTCTGGAGGTATGGAGCTATGGTGCTATGGAGCTCTGAAGCCATGGAGCTCTGGTGCTATGGAGCTCTGGAGGTATGGAGCTCTGGAGGTATGGAGCTCTGGAGGTATGGAGCTATGGAGCCCTGGAGCTCTGGAGGTATGGAGCTATGGTGCTATGGAGCTCTGAAGCCATGGAGCTCTGGTGCTATGGAGCTCTGGAGGTATGGAGCTCTGGAGGTATGGAGCTCTGGAGGTATGGAGCTATGGAGCCCTGGAGCTCTGGAGGTATGGAGCTATGGTGCTATGGAGCTCTGAAGCCATGGAGCTCTGGTGCTATGGAGCTCTGGAGGTATGGAGCTCTGGAGGTATGGAGCTCTGGAGGTATGGAGCTATGGAGCCCTGGAGCTCTGGAGGTATGGAGCTATGGTGCTATGGAGCTCTGAAGCCATGGAGCTCTGGTGCTATGGAGCTATGGAGCTCTGGTGCTATGGAGCTATGGAGGTATGGAGCCACCAGCCAGCACCCTCCGTGGCTGGATCAATGGAAGTGTTTTAGGTACCAGGCAGCCAAAGGGCCGAGGCCTCACGCTCGACCACGCCGGCGCAGAGTTCCAGCCGCTCGGATAAGCTCTGTCACTCACCCGCCGCGCAGCCACCGGTAACGGGGAAATGTCGCCGCCTTGTGGACACGCCGTTGTAAATGAATGGGCTTTCGCACTTAGTGCAATTTTCGCCAACTCTCTGACTTAGAGCTATGGAAGTATGGAGCTATGGAGCCACCAGCCACCCAGGCTGGAGCTCTGGAGCTCTGGAGGTATGGAGCTCTGGTGCTATGGAAGTATGGAGCTCTGGTGCTATGGAAGTATGGAGCTATGGAGGTATGGAAGTATGGAGCTATGGAAGTATGGAGCTATGGAGCTCTGGAAGTATGGAGCTATGGAGCTCTGGAGGTATGGAGCCCTGGAGCTATGGAGCCCTGGAGCTATGGAAGTATGGAGCTCTGGTGCTATGGAGCTATGGAGCTCTGGTGCTATGGAGCTATGGAGCTATGGAGCTCTGGAGCTATGGAGCTCTGGAGGTATGGAGCTATGGAGCTATGGAGCTCTGGAGGTATGGAGCCCTGGAGCTATGGAGCCCTGGAGCTCTGGAGGTATGGAGCTATGGTGCTATGGAGCTCTGAAGCCATGGAGCTCTGGTGCTATGGAGCTCTGGAGGTATGGAGCTCTGGAGGTATGGAGCTCTGGAGGTATGGAGCTATGGAGCCCTGGAGCTCTGGAGGTATGGAGCTATGGTGCTATGGAGCTCTGAAGCCATGGAGCTCTGGTGCTATGGAGCTATGGAGCTCTGGTGCTATGGAGCTATGGAGGTATGGAGCCACCAGCCAGCACCCTCCGTGGCTGGATCAATGGAAGTGTTTTAGGTACCAGGCAGCCAAAGGGCCGAGGCCTCACGCTCGACCACGCCGGCGCAGAGTTCCAGCCGCTCGGATAAGCTCTGTCACTCACCCGCCGCGCAGCCACCGGTAACGGGGAAATGTCGCCGCCTGGCGGACACGCCGTTGTAAATGAATGGGCTTTCGCACTTAGTGCAATTTTCGCCAACTCTCTGACTTAGAGCTATGGAAGTATGGAGCTATGGAGCCACCAGCCACCCAGGCTGGAGCTATGGAGCTCTGGAGGTATGGAGCTCAGGTGCTATGGAAGTATGGAGCTATGGAGCTATGGAAGTATGGAGCTATGGAGCTATGGAGCTCTGGAAGTATGGAGCTATGGAGCTCTGGAGGTATGGAGCTATGGAGCCCTGGAGCCCTGGAGCTATGGAGCTCTGGTGCTATGGAGGTATGGAGCTCTGGAGGTATGGAGCTCTGGAGGTATGGAGCTATGGAGCTATGGAGCCCTGGAGCTATGGAGCTATGGAGCCCTGGAGCTATGGAGCTATGGAGCCCTGGAGCTATGGAGCCCTGGAGCTATGGAGCACTGGAGCCCTGGAGCTATGGAGCTATGGAGCTATGGAGCTCTGGTGCTATGGAGCTATGGAGCTCTGGTGCTATGGAGCTATGGAGCTCTGGAAGTATGGAGCTATGGAGCTCTGGAGGTATGGAGCTATGGAGCCCTGGAGCTATGGAGCCCTGGAGCTATGGAAGTATGGAGCTCTGGTGCTATGGAGCTATGGAGCTATGGAGCTCTGGTGCTATGGAGCTATGGAGCTCTGGAGCTATGGAGCTCTGGAGGTATGGAGGTATGGAGCTATGGAGCTCTGGAGGTATGGAGCTATGGAGCTATGGAAGTATGGAGCTCTGGTGCTATGGAGCTATGGAGCTCTGGTGCTATGGAGCTATGGAGCTCTGGTGCTATGGAGCTATGGAGCTATGGAGCTCTGGAAGTATGGAGCTCTGGTGCTATGGAGCTATGGAGCTCTGGTGCTATGGAGCTATGGAGCTCTGGTGCTATGGAGCTATGGAGCTCTGGTGCTATGGAGCTCTGGTGCTATGGAGCTATGGAGCTCTGGTGCTATGGAGCTATGGAGCTCTGGAGGTATGGAGCTCTGGAGGTATGGAGCTCTGGAGGTATGGAGCTTTGGAGCCCTGGAGCTCTGGAGGTATGGAGCTATGGTGCTATGGAGCTCTGAAGCCATGGAGCTCTGGTGCTATGGAGCTCTGGAGCTCTGGAGGTATGGAGCTCTGGAGGTATGGAGCTATGGAGCCCTGGAGCTCTGGAGGTATGGAGCTATGGTGCTATGGAGCTCTGAAGCCATGGAGCTCTGGTGCTATGGAGCTCTGGAGCTCTGGAGGTATGGAGCTCTGGAGGTATGGAGCTATGGAGCCCTGGAGCTCTGGAGGTATGGAGCTATGGTGCTATGGAGCTCTGAAGCCATGGAGCTCTGGTGCTATGGAGCTCTGGAGCTCTGGAGGTATGGAGCTCTGGAGGTATGGAGCTCTGGAGGTATGGAGCTATGGAGCCCTGGAGCTCTGGAGGTATGGAGCTATGGTGCTATGGAGCTCTGAAGCCATGGAGCTCTGGTGCTATGGAGCTCTGGAGGTATGGAGCTCTGGAGGTATGGAGCTCTGGAGGTATGGAGCTATGGAGCCCTGGAGCTCTGGAGGTATGGAGCTATGGTGCTATGGAGCTCTGAAGCCATGGAGCTCTGGTGCTATGGAGCTCTGGAGGTATGGAGCTCTGGAGGTATGGAGCTCTGGAGGTATGGAGCTATGGAGCCCTGGAGCTCTGGAGGTATGGAGCTATGGTGCTATGGAGCTCTGAAGCCATGGAGCTCTGGTGCTATGGAGCTCTGGAGGTATGGAGCTCTGGAGGTATGGAGCTCTGGAGGTATGGAGCTATGGAGCCCTGGAGCTCTGGAGGTATGGAGCTATGGTGCTATGGAGCTCTGAAGCCATGGAGCTCTGGTGCTATGGAGCTATGGAGCTCTGGTGCTATGGAGCTATGGAGGTATGGAGCCACCAGCCAGCACCCTCCGTGGCTGGATCAATGGAAGTGTTTTAGGTACCAGGCAGCCAAAGGGCCGAGGCCTCACGCTCGACCACGCCGGCGCAGAGTTCCAGCCGCTCGGATAAGCTCTGTCACTCACCCGCCGCGCAGCCACCGGTAACGGGGAAATGTCGCCGCCTTGTGGACACGCCGTTGTAAATGAATGGGCTTTCGCACTTAGTGCAATTTTCGCCAACTCTCTGACTTAGAGCTATGGAAGTATGGAGCTATGGAGCCACCAGCCACCCAGGCTGGAGCTCTGGAGCTCTGGAGGTATGGAGCTCTGGTGCTATGGAAGTATGGAGCTCTGGTGCTATGGAAGTATGGAGCTATGGAGGTATGGAAGTATGGAGCTATGGAAGTATGGAGCTATGGAGCTCTGGAAGTATGGAGCTATGGAGCTCTGGAGGTATGGAGCCCTGGAGCTATGGAGCCCTGGAGCTATGGAAGTATGGAGCTCTGGTGCTATGGAGCTATGGAGCTCTGGTGCTATGGAGCTATGGAGCTATGGAGCTCTGGAGCTATGGAGCTCTGGAGGTATGGAGCTATGGAGCTATGGAGCTCTGGAGGTATGGAGCTATGGAGCTATGGAGCTATGGAAGTATGGAGCTCTGGTGCTATGGAGCTATGGAGCTCTGGTGCTATGGAGCTATGGAGCTCTGGTGCTATGGAGCTATGGAGCTATGGAGCTCTGGAAGTATGGAGCTCTGGTGCTATGGAGCTATGGAGCTCTGGTGCTATGGAGCTATGGAGCTCTGGTGCTATGGAGCTCTGGTGCTATGGAGCTCTGGTGCTATGGAGCTATGGAGCTCTGGTGCTATGGAGCTCTGGAGGTATGGAGCTCTGGAGGTATGGAGCTCTGGAGGTATGGAGCTATGGAGCCCTGGAGCTCTGGAGGTATGGAGCTATGGTGCTATGGAGCTCTGAAGCCATGGAGCTCTGGTGCTATGGAGCTATGGAGCTCTGGTGCTATGGAGCTATGGAGCTATGGAGCTCTGGAAGTATGGAGCTCTGGTGCTATGGAGCTATGGAGCTCTGGTGCTATGGAGCTATGGAGCTCTGGTGCTATGGAGCTATGGAGCTCTGGTGCTATGGAGCTCTGGTGCTATGGAGCTCTGGTGCTATGGAGCTATGGAGCTCTGGTGCTATGGAGCTATGGAGCTCTGGAGGTATGGAGCTCTGGAGGTATGGAGCTCTGGAGGTATGGAGCTATGGAGCCCTGGAGCTCTGGAGGTATGGAGCTATGGTGCTATGGAGCTCTGAAGCCATGGAGCTCTGGTGCTATGGAGCTCTGGAGCTCTGGAGGTATGGAGCTCTGGAGGTATGGAGCTATGGAGCCCTGGAGCTCTGGAGGTATGGAGCTATGGTGCTATGGAGCTCTGAAGCCATGGAGCTCTGGTGCTATGGAGCTCTGGAGGTATGGAGCTCTGGAGGTATGGAGCTCTGGAGGTATGGAGCTATGGAGCCCTGGAGCTCTGGAGGTATGGAGCTATGGTGCTATGGAGCTCTGAAGCCATGGAGCTCTGGTGCTATGGAGCTCTGGAGGTATGGAGCTCTGGAGGTATGGAGCTCTGGAGGTATGGAGCTATGGAGCCCTGGAGCTCTGGAGGTATGGAGCTATGGTGCTATGGAGCTCTGAAGCCATGGAGCTCTGGTGCTATGGAGCTCTGGAGGTATGGAGCTCTGGAGGTATGGAGCTCTGGAGGTATGGAGCTATGGAGCCCTGGAGCTCTGGAGGTATGGAGCTATGGTGCTATGGAGCTCTGAAGCCATGGAGCTCTGGTGCTATGGAGCTATGGAGCTCTGGTGCTATGGAGCTATGGAGGTATGGAGCCACCAGCCAGCACCCTCCGTGGCTGGATCAATGGAAGTGTTTTAGGTACCAGGCAGCCAAAGGGCCGAGGCCTCACGCTCGACCACGCCGGCGCAGAGTTCCAGCCGCTCGGATAAGCTCTGTCACTCACCCGCCGCGCAGCCACCGGTAACGGGGAAATGTCGCCGCCTTGTGGACACGCCGTTGTAAATGAATGGGCTTTCGCACTTAGTGCAATTTTCGCCAACTCTCTGACTTAGAGCTATGGAAGTATGGAGCTATGGAGCCACCAGCCACCCAGGCTGGAGCTCTGGAGCTCTGGAGGTATGGAGCTCTGGTGCTATGGAAGTATGGAGCTCTGGTGCTATGGAAGTATGGAGCTATGGAGGTATGGAAGTATGGAGCTATGGAAGTATGGAGCTATGGAGCTCTGGAAGTATGGAGCTATGGAACTCTGGAGGTATGGAGCCCTGGAGCTATGGAGCCCTGGAGCTATGGAAGTATGGAGCTCTGGTGCTATGGAGCTATGGAGCTCTGGTGCTATGGAGCTATGGAGCTATGGAGCTCTGGAGCTATGGAGCTCTGGAGGTATGGAGCTATGGAGCTATGGAGCTCTGGAGGTATGGAGCTATGGAGCTATGGAAGTATGGAGCTCTGGTGCTATGGAGCTATGGAGCTCTGGTGCTATGGAGCTATGGAGCTCTGGTGCTATGGAGCTATGGAGCTATGGAGCTCTGGAAGTATGGAGCTCTGGTGCTATGGAGCTATGGAGCTCTGGTGCTATGGAGCTATGGAGCTCTGGTGCTATGGAGCTCTGGTGCTATGGAGCTCTGGTGCTATGGAGCTATGGAGCTCTGGTGCTATGGAGCTATGGAGCTCTGGAGGTATGGAGCTCTGGAGGTATGGAGCTCTGGAGGTATGGAGCTATGGAGCCCTGGAGCTCTGGAGGTATGGAGCTATGGTGCTATGGAGCTCTGAAGCCATGGAGCTCTGGTGCTATGGAGCTCTGGAGCTCTGGAGGTATGGAGCTCTGGAGGTATGGTGCTATGGAGCCCTGGAGCTCTGGAGGTATGGAGCTATGGAGCTCTGAAGCCATGGAGCTCTGGTGCTATGGAGCTCTGGAGCTCTGGAGGTATGGAGCTCTGGAGGTATGGAGCTATGGAGCCCTGGAGCTCTGGAGGTATGGAGCTATGGTGCTATGGAGCTCTGAAGCCATGGAGCTCTGGTGCTATGGAGCTCTGGAGGTATGGAGCTCTGGAGGTATGGAGCTCTGGAGGTATGGAGCTATGGAGCCCTGGAGCTCTGGAGGTATGGAGCTATGGTGCTATGGAGCTCTGAAGCCATGGAGCTCTGGTGCTATGGAGCTATGGAGCTCTGGTGCTATGGAGCTATGGAGGTATGGAGCCACCAGCCAGCACCCTCCGTGGCTGGATCAATGGAAGTGTTTTAGGTACCAGGCAGCCAAAGGGCCGAGGCCTCACGCTCGACCACGCCGGCGCAGAGTTCCAGCCGCTCGGATAAGCTCTGTCACTCACCCGCCGCGCAGCCACCGGTAACGGGGAAATGTCGCCGCCTTGTGGACACGCCGTTGTAAATGAATGGGCTTTCGCACTTAGTGCAATTTTCGCCAACTCTCTGACTTAGAGCTATGGAAGTATGGAGCTATGGAGCCACCAGCCACCCAGGCTGGAGCTCTGGAGCTCTGGAGGTATGGAGCTCTGGTGCTATGGAAGTATGGAGCTCTGGTGCTATGGAAGTATGGAGCTATGGAGGTATGGAAGTATGGAGCTATGGAAGTATGGAGCTATGGAGCTCTGGAAGTATGGAGCTATGGAGCTCTGGAGGTATGGAGCCCTGGAGCTATGGAGCCCTGGAGCTATGGAAGTATGGAGCTCTGGTGCTATGGAGCTATGGAGCTCTGGTGCTATGGAGCTATGGAGCTATGGAGCTCTGGAGCTATGGAGCTCTGGAGGTATGGAGCTATGGAGCTATGGAGCTCTGGAGGTATGGAGCTATGGAGCTATGGAAGTATGGAGCTCTGGTGCTATGGAGCTATGGAGCTCTGGTGCTATGGAGCTATGGAGCTCTGGTGCTATGGAGCTATGGAGCTATGGAGCTCTGGAAGTATGGAGCTCTGGTGCTATGGAGCTATGGAGCTCTGGTGCTATGGAGCTATGGAGCTCTGGTGCTATGGAGCTCTGGTGCTATGGAGCTCTGGTGCTATGGAGCTATGGAGCTCTGGTGCTATGGAGCTCTGGAGGTATGGAGCTCTGGAGGTATGGAGCTCTGGAGGTATGGAGCTATGGAGCCCTGGAGCTCTGGAGGTATGGAGCTATGGTGCTATGGAGCTCTGAAGCCATGGAGCTCTGGTGCTATGGAGCTATGGAGCTCTGGTGCTATGGAGCTATGGAGCTCTGGAAGTATGGAGCTCTGGTGCTATGGAGCTATGGAGCTCTGGTGCTATGGAGCTATGGAGCTCTGGTGCTATGGAGCTATGGAGCTCTGGTGCTATGGAGCTCTGGTGCTATGGAGCTCTGGTGCTATGGAGCTATGGAGCTCTGGTGCTATGGAGCTATGGAGCTCTGGAGGTATGGAGCTCCGGAGGTATGGAGCTCTGGAGGTATGGAGCTATGGAGCCCTGGAGCTCTGGAGGTATGGAGCTATGGTGCTATGGAGCTCTGAAGCCATGGAGCTCTGGTGCTATGGAGCTCTGGAGCTCTGGAGGTATGGAGCTCTGGAGGTATGGAGCTATGGAGCCCTGGAGCTCTGGAGGTATGGAGCTATGGTGCTATGGAGCTCTGAAGCCATGGAGCTCTGGTGCTATGGAGCTCTGGAGCTCTGGAGGTATGGAGCTCTGGAGGTATGGAGCTCTGGAGGTATGGAGCTATGGAGCCCTGGAGCTCTGGAGGTATGGAGCTATGGTGCTATGGAGCTCTGAAGCCATGGAGCTCTGGTGCTATGGAGCTCTGGAGGTATGGAGCTCTGGAGGTATGGAGCTCTGGAGGTATGGAGCTATGGAGCCCTGGAGCTCTGGAGGTATGGAGCTATGGTGCTATGGAGCTCTGAAGCCATGGAGCTCTGGTGCTATGGAGCTCTGGAGGTATGGAGCTCTGGAGGTATGGAGCTCTGGAGGTATGGAGCTATGGAGCCCTGGAGCTCTGGAGGTATGGAGCTATGGTGCTATGGAGCTCTGAAGCCATGGAGCTCTGGTGCTATGGAGCTATGGAGCTCTGGTGCTATGGAGCTATGGAGGTATGGAGCCACCAGCCAGCACCCTCCGTGGCTGGATCAATGGAAGTGTTTTAGGTACCAGGCAGCCAAAGGGCCGAGGCCTCACGCTCGACCACGCCGGCGCAGAGTTCCAGCCGCTCGGATAAGCTCTGTCACTCACCCGCCGCGCAGCCACCGGTAACGGGGAAATGTCGCCGCCTGGCGGACACGCCGTTGTAAATGAATGGGCTTTCGCACTTAGTGCAATTTTCGCCAACTCTCTGACTTAGAGCTATGGAAGTATGGAGCTATGGAGCCACCAGCCACCCAGGCTGGAGCTATGGAGCTCTGGAGGTATGGAGCTAAGGTGCTATGGAAGTATGGAGCTATGGAGCTATGGAAGTATGGAGCTATGGAGCTATGGAGCTCTGGAAGTATGGAGCTATGGAGCTCTGGAGGTATGGAGCTATGGAGCCCTGGAGCCCTGGAGCTATGGAGCTCTGGTGCTATGGAGGTATGGAGCTCTGGAGGTATGGAGCTCTGGAGGTATGGAGCTATGGAGCTATGGAGCCCTGGAGCTATGGAGCTATGGAGCCCTGGAGCTATGGAGCTATGGAGCCCTGGAGCTATGGAGCTATGGAGCTCTGGTGCTATGGAGCTATGGAGCTCTGTTGCTATGGAGCTATGGAGCTCTGGTGCTATGGAGCTATGGAGCTCTGGTGCTATGGAGCTATGGAGCTCTGGAAGTATGGAGCTATGGAGCTCTGGAGGTATGGAGCTATGGAGCCCTGGAGCTATGGAGCCCTGGAGCTATGGAAGTATGGAGCTCTGGTGCTATGGAGCTATGGAGCTCTGGTGCTATGGAGCTATGGAGCTCTGGAGCTATGGAGCTCTGGAGGTATGGAGCTATGGAGCTATGGAGCTCTGGAGGTATGGAGCTATGGAGCTATGGAAGTATGGAGCTCTGGTGCTATGGAGCTATGGAGCTCTGGTGCTATGGAGCTATGGAGCTCTGGTGCTATGGAGCTATGGAGCTCTGGAAGTATGGAGCTCTGGTGCTATGGAGCTATGGAGCTCTGGTGCTATGGAGCTATGGAGCTATGGTGCTATGGAGCTATGGAGCTCTGGTGCTATGGAGCTCTGGTGCTATGGAGCTCTGGTGCTATGGAGCTATGGAGCTCTGGTGCTATGGAGCTATGGAGCTCTGGAGGTATGGAGCTCTGGAGGTATGGAGCTCTGGAGGTATGGAGCTTTGGAGCCCTGGAGCTCTGGAGGTATGGAGCTATGGTGCTATGGAGCTCTGAAGCCATGGAGCTCTGGTGCTATGGAGCTCTGGAGCTCTGGAGGTATGGAGCTCTGGAGGTATGGAGCTATGGAGCCCTGGAGCTCTGGAGGTATGGAGCTATGGTGCTATGGAGCTCTGAAGCCATGGAGCTCTGGTGCTATGGAGCTCTGGAGCTCTGGAGGTATGGAGCTCTGGAGGTATGGAGCTATGGAGCCCTGGAGCTCTGGAGGTATGGAGCTATGGTGCTATGGAGCTCTGAAGCCATGGAGCTCTGGTGCTATGGAGCTCTGGAGCTCTGGAGGTATGGAGCTCTGGAGGTATGGAGCTCTGGAGGTATGGAGCTATGGAGCCCTGGAGCTCTGGAGGTATGGAGCTATGGTGCTATGGAGCTCTGAAGCCATTAAGCTCTGGTGCTATGGAGCTCTGGAGGTATGGAGCTCTGGAGGTATGGAGCTCTGGAGGTATGGAGCTATGGAGCCCTGGAGCTCTGGAGGTATGGAGCTATGGTGCTATGGAGCTCTGAAGCCATGGAGCTCTGGTGCTATGGAGCTCTGGAGGTATGGAGCTCTGGAGGTATGGAGCTCTGGAGGTATGGAGCTATGGAGCCCTGGAGCTCTGGAGGTATGGAGCTATGGTGCTATGGAGCTCTGAAGCCATGGAGCTCTGGTGCTATGGAGCTCTGGAGGTATGGAGCTCTGGAGGTATGGAGCTCTGGAGGTATGGAGCTATGGAGCCCTGGAGCTCTGGAGGTATGGAGCTATGGTGCTATGGAGCTCTGAAGCCATGGAGCTCTGGTGCTATGGAGCTATGGAGCTCTGGTGCTATGGAGCTATGGAGGTATGGAGCCACCAGCCAGCACCCTCCGTGGCTGGATCAATGGAAGTGTTTTAGGTACCAGGCAGCCAAAGGGCCGAGGCCTCACGCTCGACCACGCCGGCGCAGAGTTCCAGCCGCTCGGATAAGCTCTGTCACTCACCCGCCGCGCAGCCACCGGTAACGGTGAAATGTCGCCGCCTTGTGGACACGCCGTTGTAAATGAATGGGCTTTCGCACTTAGTGCAATTTTCGCCAACTCTCTGACTTAGAGCTATGGAAGTATGGAGCTATGGAGCCACCAGCCACCCAGGCTGGAGCTCTGGAGCTCTGGAGGTATGGAGCTCTGGTGCTATGGAAGTATGGAGCTCTGGTGCTATGGAAGTATGGAGCTATGGAGGTATGGAAGTATGGAGCTATGGAAGTATGGAGCTATGGAGCTCTGGAAGTATGGAGCTATGGAGCTCTGGAGGTATGGAGCTATGGAGCTATGGAAGTATGGAGCTATGGAGCTATGGAGCTCTGGAAGTATGGAGCTATGGAGCTCTGGAGGTATGGAGCTATGGAGCCCTGGAGCCCTGGAGCTATGGAGCCCTGGAGCTATGGAGCTATGGAGCCCTGGAGCTATGGAGCTATGGAGCCCTGGAGCTATGGAGCTATGGAGCTCTGGTGCTATGGAGCTATGGAGCTCTGGTGCTATGGAGCTATGGAGCTCTGGTGCTATGGAGCTATGGAGCTCTGGTGCTATGGAGCTATGGAGCTCTGGTGCTATGGAGCTATGGAGCTCTGGTGCTATGGAGCTATGGAGCTCTGGTGCTATGGAGCTATGGAGCTCTGGAAGTATGGAGCTATGGAGCTCTGGAGGTATGGAGCTATGGAGCCCTGGAGCTATGGAGCCCTGGAGCTATGGAAGTATGGAGCTCTGGTGCTATGGAGCTATGGAGCTCTGGTGCTATGGAGCTATGGAGCTCTGGAGCTATGGAGCTCTGGAGGTATGGAGCTATGGAGCTATGGAGCTCTGGAGGTATGGAGCTATGGAGCTATGGAAGTATGGAGCTCTGGTGCTATGGAGCTATGGAGCTCTGGTGCTATGGAGCTATGGAGCTCTGGTGCTATGGAGCTATGGAGCTATGGAGCTCTGGAAGTATGGAGCTCTGGTGCTATGGAGCTATGGAGCTCTGGTGCTATGGAGCTATGGAGCTCTGGTGCTATGGAGCTATGGAGCTCTGGTGCTATGGAGCTCTGGTGCTATGGAGCTCTGGTGCTATGGAGCTATGGAGCTCTGGTGCTATGGAGCTATGGAGCTCTGGAGGTATGGAGCTCTGGAGGTATGGAGCTCTGGAGGTATGGAGCTTTGGAGCCCTGAAACTCTGGAGGTATGGAGCTATGGTGCTATGGAGCTCTGAAGCCATGGAGCTCTGGTGCTATGGAGGTATGGAGCTCTGGAGGTATGGAGCTCTGGAGGTATGGAGCTATGGAGCCCTGGAGCTCTGGAGGTATGGAGCTATGGTGCTATGGAGCTCTGAAGCCATGGAGCTCTGGTGCTATGGAGCTCTGGAGCTCTGGAGGTATGGAGCTCTGGAGGTATGGAGCTATGGAGCCCTGGAGCTCTGGAGGTATGGAGCTATGGTGCTATGGAGCTCTGAAGCCATGGAGCTCTGGTGCTATGGAGCTCTGGAGCTCTGGAGGTATGGAGCTCTGGAGGTATGGAGCTCTGGAGGTATGGAGCTATGGAGCCCTGGAGCTCTGGAGGTATGGAGCTATGGTGCTATGGAGCTCTGAAGCCATGGAGCTCTGGTGCTATGGAGCTCTGGAGGTATGGAGCTCTGGAGGTATGGAGCTCTGGAGGTATGGAGCTATGGAGCCCTGGAGCTCTGGAGGTATGGAGCTATGGTGCTATGGAGCTCTGAAGCCATGGAGCTCTGGTGCTATGGAGCTATGGAGCTCTGGTGCTATGGAGCTATGGAGGTATGGAGCCACCAGCCAGCACCCTCCGTGGCTGGATCAATGGAAGTGTTTTAGGTACCAGGCAGCCAAAGGGCCGAGGCCTCACGCTCGACCACGCCGGCGCAGAGTTCCAGCCGCTCGGATAAGCTCTGTCACTCACCCGCCGCGCAGCCACCGGTAACGGGGAAATGTCGCCGCCTTGTGGACACGCCGTTGTAAATGAATGGGCTTTCGCACTTAGTGCAATTTTCGCCAACTCTCTGACTTAGAGCTATGGAAGTATGGAGCTATGGAGCCACCAGCCACCCAGGCTGGAGCTCTGGAGCTCTGGAGGTATGGAGCTCTGGTGCTATGGAAGTATGGAGCTCTGGTGCTATGGAAGTATGGAGCTATGGAGGTATGGAAGTATGGAGCTATGGAAGTATGGAGCTATGGAGCTCTGGAAGTATGGAGCTATGGAGCTCTGGAGGTATGGAGCCCTGGAGCTATGGAAGTATGGAGCTCTGGTGCTATGGAGCTATGGAGCTCTGGTGCTATGGAGCTATGGAGCTATGGAGCTCTGGAGCTCTGGAGCTCTGGAGGTATGGAGCTATGGAGCTATGGAGCTCTGGAGGTATGGAGCTATGGAGCTATGGAAGTATGGAGCTCTGGTGCTATGGAGCTATGGAGCTCTGGTGCTATGGAGCTATGGAGGTATGGAAGTATGGAGCTATGGAAGTATGGAGCTATGGAGCTCTGGAAGTATGGAGCTATGGAGCTCTGGAGGTATGGAGCCCTGGAGCTATGGAGCCCTGGAGCTATGGAAGTATGGAGCTCTGGTGCTATGGAGCTATGGAGCTCTGGTGCTATGGAGCTATGGAGCTATGGAGCTCTGGAGCTATGGAGCTCTGGAGGTATGGAGCTATGGAGCTATGGAGCTCTGGAGGTATGGAGCTATGGAGCTATGGAAGTATGGAGCTCTGGTGCTATGGAGCTATGGAGCTCTGGTGCTATGGAGCTATGGAGCTCTGGTGCTATGGAGCTATGGAGCTATGGAGCTCTGGAAGTATGGAGCTCTGGTGCTATGGAGCTATGGAGCTCTGGTGTTATGGAGCTATGGAGCTCTGGTGCTATGGAGCTCTGGTGCTATGGAGCTCTGGTGCTATGGAGGTATGGAGCTATGGAGCCCTGGAGCTCTGGAGGTATGGAGCTATGGTGCTATGGAGCTCTGAAGCCGGCGCAGAGTTCCAGCCGCTCGGATAAGCTCTGTCACTCACCCGCCGCGCAGCCACCGGTAACGGGGAAATGTCGCCGCCTGGCGGACACGCCGTTGTAAATGAATGGGCTTTCGCACTTAGTGCAATTTTCGCCAACTCTCTGACTTAGAGCTATGGAAGTATGGAGCTATGGAGCCACCAGCCACCCAGGCTGGAGCTATGGAGCTCTGGAGGTATGGAGCTCAGGTGCTATGGAAGTATGGAGCTATGGAGCTATGGAAGTATGGAGCTATGGAGCTATGGAGCTCTGGAAGTATGGAGCTATGGAGCTCTGGAGGTATGGAGCTATGGAGCCCTGGAGCCCTGGAGCTATGGAGCTCTGGTGCTATGGAGGTATGGAGCTCTGGAGGTATGGAGCTCTGGAGGTATGGAGCTATGGAGCTATGGAGCCCTGGAGCTATGGAGCTATGGAGCCCTGGAGCTATGGAGCTATGGAGCCCTGGAGCTATGGAGCCCTGGAGCTATGGAGCTCTGGAGCCCTGGAGCTATGGAGCTATGGAGCTATGGAGCTCTGGTGCTATGGAGCTATGGAGCTCTGGTGCTATGGAGCTATGGAGCTCTGGAAGTATGGAGCTATGGAGCTCTGGAGGTATGGAGCTATGGAGCCCTGGAGCTATGGAGCCCTGGAGCTATGGAAGTATGGAGCTCTGGTGCTATGGAGCTATGGAGCTATGGAGCTCTGGTGCTATGGAGCTATGGAGCTCTGGAGCTATGGAGCTCTGGAGGTATGGAGGTATGGAGCTATGGAGCTCTGGAGGTATGGAGCTATGGAGCTATGGAAGTATGGAGCTCTGGTGCTATGGAGCTATGGAGCTCTGGTGCTATGGAGCTATGGAGCTCTGGTGCTATGGAGCTATGGAGCTATGGAGCTCTGGAAGTATGGAGCTCTGGTGCTATGGAGCTATGGAGCTCTGGTGCTATGGAGCTATGGAGCTCTGGTGCTATGGAGCTATGGAGCTCTGGTGCTATGGAGCTCTGGTGCTATGGAGCTCTGGTGCTATGGAGCTATGGAGCTCTGGTGCTATGGAGCTATGGAGCTCTGGAGGTATGGAGCTCTGGAGGTATGGAGCTCTGGAGGTATGGAGCTTTGGAGCCCTGGAGCTCTGGAGGTATGGAGCTATGGTGCTATGGAGCTCTGAAGCCATGGAGCTCTGGTGCTATGGAGCTCTGGAGCTCTGGAGGTATGGAGCTCTGGAGGTATGGAGCTATGGAGCCCTGGAGCTCTGGAGGTATGGAGCTATGGTGCTATGGAGCTCTGAAGCCATGGAGCTCTGGTGCTATGGAGCTCTGGAGCTCTGGAGGTATGGAGCTCTGGAGGTATGGAGCTATGGAGCCCTGGAGCTCTGGAGGTATGGAGCTATGGTGCTATGGAGCTCTGAAGCCATGGAGCTCTGGTGCTATGGAGCTCTGGAGCTCTGGAGGTATGGAGCTCTGGAGGTATGGAGCTCTGGAGGTATGGAGCTATGGAGCCCTGGAGCTCTGGAGGTATGGAGCTATGGTGCTATGGAGCTCTGAAGCCATGGAGCTCTGGTGCTATGGAGCTCTGGAGGTATGGAGCTCTGGAGGTATGGAGCTCTGGAGGTATGGAGCTATGGAGCCCTGGAGCTCTGGAGGTATGGAGCTATGGTGCTATGGAGCTCTGAAGCCATGGAGCTCTGGTGCTATGGAGCTCTGGAGGTATGGAGCTCTGGAGGTATGGAGCTCTGGAGGTATGGAGCTATGGAGCCCTGGAGCTCTGGAGGTATGGAGCTATGGTGCTATGGAGCTCTGAAGCCATGGAGCTCTGGTGCTATGGAGCTCTGGAGGTATGGAGCTCTGGAGGTATGGAGCTCTGGAGGTATGGAGCTATGGAGCCCTGGAGCTCTGGAGGTATGGAGCTATGGTGCTATGGAGCTCTGAAGCCATGGAGCTCTGGTGCTATGGAGCTATGGAGCTCTGGTGCTATGGAGCTATGGAGGTATGGAGCCACCAGCCAGCACCCTCCGTGGCTGGATCAATGGAAGTGTTTTAGGTACCAGGCAGCCAAAGGGCCGAGGCCTCACGCTCGACCACGCCGGCGCAGAGTTCCAGCCGCTCGGATAAGCTCTGTCACTCACCCGCCGCGCAGCCACCGGTAACGGGGAAATGTCGCCGCCTTGTGGACACGCCGTTGTAAATGAATGGGCTTTCGCACTTAGTGCAATTTTCGCCAACTCTCTGACTTAGAGCTATGGAAGTATGGAGCTATGGAGCCACCAGCCACCCAGGCTGGAGCTCTGGAGCTCTGGAGGTATGGAGCTCTGGTGCTATGGAAGTATGGAGCTCTGGTGCTATGGAAGTATGGAGCTATGGAGGTATGGAAGTATGGAGCTATGGAAGTATGGAGCTATGGAGCTCTGGAAGTATGGAGCTATGGAGCTCTGGAGGTATGGAGCCCTGGAGCTATGGAGCCCTGGAGCTATGGAAGTATGGAGCTCTGGTGCTATGGAGCTATGGAGCTCTGGTGCTATGGAGCTATGGAGCTATGGAGCTCTGGAGCTATGGAGCTCTGGAGGTATGGAGCTATGGAGCTATGGAGCTCTGGAGGTATGGAGCTATGGAGCTATGGAGCTATGGAAGTATGGAGCTCTGGTGCTATGGAGCTATGGAGCTCTGGTGCTATGGAGCTATGGAGCTCTGGTGCTATGGAGCTATGGAGCTATGGAGCTCTGGAAGTATGGAGCTCTGGTGCTATGGAGCTATGGAGCTCTGGTGCTATGGAGCTATGGAGCTCTGGTGCTATGGAGCTCTGGTGCTATGGAGCTCTGGTGCTATGGAGCTATGGAGCTCTGGTGCTATGGAGCTCTGGAGGTATGGAGCTCTGGAGGTATGGAGCTCTGGAGGTATGGAGCTATGGAGCCCTGGAGCTCTGGAGGTATGGAGCTATGGTGCTATGGAGCTCTGAAGCCATGGAGCTCTGGTGCTATGGAGCTATGGAGCTCTGGTGCTATGGAGCTATGGAGCTATGGAGCTCTGGAAGTATGGAGCTCTGGTGCTATGGAGCTATGGAGCTCTGGTGCTATGGAGCTATGGAGCTCTGGTGCTATGGAGCTATGGAGCTCTGGTGCTATGGAGCTCTGGTGCTATGGAGCTCTGGTGCTATGGAGCTATGGAGCTCTGGTGCTATGGAGCTATGGAGCTCTGGAGGTATGGAGCTCTGGAGGTATGGAGCTCTGGAGGTATGGAGCTATGGAGCCCTGGAGCTCTGGAGGTATGGAGCTATGGTGCTATGGAGCTCTGAAGCCATGGAGCTCTGGTGCTATGGAGCTCTGGAGCTCTGGAGGTATGGAGCTCTGGAGGTATGGAGCTATGGAGCCCTGGAGCTCTGGAGGTATGGAGCTATGGTGCTATGGAGCTCTGAAGCCATGGAGCTCTGGTGCTATGGAGCTCTGGAGGTATGGAGCTCTGGAGGTATGGAGCTCTGGAGGTATGGAGCTATGGAGCCCTGGAGCTCTGGAGGTATGGAGCTATGGTGCTATGGAGCTCTGAAGCCATGGAGCTCTGGTGCTATGGAGCTCTGGAGGTATGGAGCTCTGGAGGTATGGAGCTCTGGAGGTATGGAGCTATGGAGCCCTGGAGCTCTGGAGGTATGGAGCTATGGTGCTATGGAGCTCTGAAGCCATGGAGCTCTGGTGCTATGGAGCTCTGGAGGTATGGAGCTCTGGAGGTATGGAGCTCTGGAGGTATGGAGCTATGGAGCCCTGGAGCTCTGGAGGTATGGAGCTATGGTGCTATGGAGCTCTGAAGCCATGGAGCTCTGGTGCTATGGAGCTATGGAGCTCTGGTGCTATGGAGCTATGGAGGTATGGAGCCACCAGCCAGCACCCTCCGTGGCTGGATCAATGGAAGTGTTTTAGGTACCAGGCAGCCAAAGGGCCGAGGCCTCACGCTCGACCACGCCGGCGCAGAGTTCCAGCCGCTCGGATAAGCTCTGTCACTCACCCGCCGCGCAGCCACCGGTAACGGGGAAATGTCGCCGCCTTGTGGACACGCCGTTGTAAATGAATGGGCTTTCGCACTTAGTGCAATTTTCGCCAACTCTCTGACTTAGAGCTATGGAAGTATGGAGCTATGGAGCCACCAGCCACCCAGGCTGGAGCTCTGGAGCTCTGGAGGTATGGAGCTCTGGTGCTATGGAAGTATGGAGCTCTGGTGCTATGGAAGTATGGAGCTATGGAGGTATGGAAGTATGGAGCTATGGAAGTATGGAGCTATGGAGCTCTGGAAGTATGGAGCTATGGAGCTCTGGAGGTATGGAGCCCTGGAGCTATGGAGCCCTGGAGCTATGGAAGTATGGAGCTCTGGTGCTATGGAGCTATGGAGCTCTGGTGCTATGGAGCTATGGAGCTATGGAGCTCTGGAGCTATGGAGCTCTGGAGGTATGGAGCTATGGAGCTATGGAGCTCTGGAGGTATGGAGCTATGGAGCTATGGAAGTATGGAGCTCTGGTGCTATGGAGCTATGGAGCTCTGGTGCTATGGAGCTATGGAGCTCTGGTGCTATGGAGCTATGGAGCTATGGAGCTCTGGAAGTATGGAGCTCTGGTGCTATGGAGCTATGGAGCTCTGGTGCTATGGAGCTATGGAGCTCTGGTGCTATGGAGCTCTGGTGCTATGGAGCTCTGGTGCTATGGAGCTATGGAGCTCTGGTGCTATGGAGCTATGGAGCTCTGGAGGTATGGAGCTCTGGAGGTATGGAGCTCTGGAGGTATGGAGCTATGGAGCCCTGGAGCTCTGGAGGTATGGAGCTATGGTGCTATGGAGCTCTGAAGCCATGGAGCTCTGGTGCTATGGAGCTCTGGAGCTCTGGAGGTATGGAGCTCTGGAGGTATGGTGCTATGGAGCCCTGGAGCTCTGGAGGTATGGAGCTATGGAGCTCTGAAGCCATGGAGCTCTGGTGCTATGGAGCTCTGGAGCTCTGGAGGTATGGAGCTCTGGAGGTATGGAGCTATGGAGCCCTGGAGCTCTGGAGGTATGGAGCTATGGTGCTATGGAGCTCTGAAGCCATGGAGCTCTGGTGCTATGGAGCTCTGGAGGTATGGAGCTCTGGAGGTATGGAGCTCTGGAGGTATGGAGCTATGGAGCCCTGGAGCTCTGGAGGTATGGAGCTATGGTGCTATGGAGCTCTGAAGCCATGGAGCTCTGGTGCTATGGAGCTATGGAGCTCTGGTGCTATGGAGCTATGGAGGTATGGAGCCACCAGCCAGCACCCTCCGTGGCTGGATCAATGGAAGTGTTTTAGGTACCAGGCAGCCAAAGGGCCGAGGCCTCACGCTCGACCACGCCGGCGCAGAGTTCCAGCCGCTCGGATAAGCTCTGTCACTCACCCGCCGCGCAGCCACCGGTAACGGGGAAATGTCGCCGCCTTGTGGACACGCCGTTGTAAATGAATGGGCTTTCGCACTTAGTGCAATTTTCGCCAACTCTCTGACTTAGAGCTATGGAAGTATGGAGCTATGGAGCCACCAGCCACCCAGGCTGGAGCTCTGGAGCTCTGGAGGTATGGAGCTCTGGTGCTATGGAAGTATGGAGCTCTGGTGCTATGGAAGTATGGAGCTATGGAGGTATGGAAGTATGGAGCTATGGAAGTATGGAGCTATGGAGCTCTGGAAGTATGGAGCTATGGAGCTCTGGAGGTATGGAGCCCTGGAGCTATGGAGCCCTGGAGCTATGGAAGTATGGAGCTCTGGTGCTATGGAGCTATGGAGCTCTGGTGCTATGGAGCTATGGAGCTATGGAGCTCTGGAGCTATGGAGCTCTGGAGGTATGGAGCTATGGAGCTATGGAGCTCTGGAGGTATGGAGCTATGGAGCTATGGAAGTATGGAGCTCTGGTGCTATGGAGCTATGGAGCTCTGGTGCTATGGAGCTATGGAGCTCTGGTGCTATGGAGCTATGGAGCTATGGAGCTCTGGAAGTATGGAGCTCTGGTGCTATGGAGCTATGGAGCTCTGGTGCTATGGAGCTATGGAGCTCTGGTGCTATGGAGCTCTGGTGCTATGGAGCTCTGGTGCTATGGAGCTATGGAGCTCTGGTGCTATGGAGCTCTGGAGGTATGGAGCTCTGGAGGTATGGAGCTCTGGAGGTATGGAGCTATGGAGCCCTGGAGCTCTGGAGGTATGGAGCTATGGTGCTATGGAGCTCTGAAGCCATGGAGCTCTGGTGCTATGGAGCTATGGAGCTCTGGTGCTATGGAGCTATGGAGCTCTGGAAGTATGGAGCTCTGGTGCTATGGAGCTATGGAGCTCTGGTGCTATGGAGCTATGGAGCTCTGGTGCTATGGAGCTATGGAGCTCTGGTGCTATGGAGCTCTGGTGCTATGGAGCTCTGGTGCTATGGAGCTATGGAGCTCTGGTGCTATGGAGCTATGGAGCTCTGGAGGTATGGAGCTCCGGAGGTATGGAGCTCTGGAGGTATGGAGCTATGGAGCCCTGGAGCTCTGGAGGTATGGAGCTATGGTGCTATGGAGCTCTGAAGCCATGGAGCTCTGGTGCTATGGAGCTCTGGAGCTCTGGAGGTATGGAGCTCTGGAGGTATGGAGCTATGGAGCCCTGGAGCTCTGGAGGTATGGAGCTATGGTGCTATGGAGCTCTGAAGCCATGGAGCTCTGGTGCTATGGAGCTCTGGAGCTCTGGAGGTATGGAGCTCTGGAGGTATGGAGCTCTGGAGGTATGGAGCTATGGAGCCCTGGAGCTCTGGAGGTATGGAGCTATGGTGCTATGGAGCTCTGAAGCCATGGAGCTCTGGTGCTATGGAGCTCTGGAGGTATGGAGCTCTGGAGGTATGGAGCTCTGGAGGTATGGAGCTATGGAGCCCTGGAGCTCTGGAGGTATGGAGCTATGGTGCTATGGAGCTCTGAAGCCATGGAGCTCTGGTGCTATGGAGCTCTGGAGGTATGGAGCTCTGGAGGTATGGAGCTCTGGAGGTATGGAGCTATGGAGCCCTGGAGCTCTGGAGGTATGGAGCTATGGTGCTATGGAGCTCTGAAGCCATGGAGCTCTGGTGCTATGGAGCTATGGAGCTCTGGTGCTATGGAGCTATGGAGGTATGGAGCCACCAGCCAGCACCCTCCGTGGCTGGATCAATGGAAGTGTTTTAGGTACCAGGCAGCCAAAGGGCCGAGGCCTCACGCTCGACCACGCCGGCGCAGAGTTCCAGCCGCTCGGATAAGCTCTGTCACTCACCCGCCGCGCAGCCACCGGTAACGGGGAAATGTCGCCGCCTGGCGGACACGCCGTTGTAAATGAATGGGCTTTCGCACTTAGTGCAATTTTCGCCAACTCTCTGACTTAGAGCTATGGAAGTATGGAGCTATGGAGCCACCAGCCACCCAGGCTGGAGCTATGGAGCTCTGGAGGTATGGAGCTAAGGTGCTATGGAAGTATGGAGCTATGGAGCTATGGAAGTATGGAGCTATGGAGCTATGGAGCTCTGGAAGTATGGAGCTATGGAGCTCTGGAGGTATGGAGCTATGGAGCCCTGGAGCCCTGGAGCTATGGAGCTCTGGTGCTATGGAGGTATGGAGCTCTGGAGGTATGGAGCTCTGGAGGTATGGAGCTATGGAGCTATGGAGCCCTGGAGCTATGGAGCTATGGAGCCCTGGAGCTATGGAGCTATGGAGCCCTGGAGCTATGGAGCTATGGAGCTATGGAGCTCTGGTGCTATGGAGCTATGGAGCTCTGTTGCTATGGAGCTATGGAGCTCTGGTGCTATGGAGCTATGGAGCTCTGGTGCTATGGAGCTATGGAGCTCTGGAAGTATGGAGCTATGGAGCTCTGGAGGTATGGAGCTATGGAGCCCTGGAGCTATGGAGCCCTGGAGCTATGGAAGTATGGAGCTCTGGTGCTATGGAGCTATGGAGCTCTGGTGCTATGGAGCTATGGAGCTCTGGAGCTATGGAGCTCTGGAGGTATGGAGCTATGGAGCTATGGAGCTCTGGAGGTATGGAGCTATGGAGCTATGGAAGTATGGAGCTCTGGTGCTATGGAGCTATGGAGCTCTGGTGCTATGGAGCTATGGAGCTCTGGTGCTATGGAGCTATGGAGCTCTGGAAGTATGGAGCTCTGGTGCTATGGAGCTATGGAGCTCTGGTGCTATGGAGCTATGGAGCTCTGGTGCTATGGAGCTATGGAGCTCTGGTGCTATGGAGCTCTGGTGCTATGGAGCTCTGGTGCTATGGAGCTATGGAGCTCTGGTGCTATGGAGCTATGGAGCTCTGGAGGTATGGAGCTCTGGAGGTATGGAGCTCTGGAGGTATGGAGCTCTGGAGGTATGGAGCTTTGGAGCCCTGGAGCTCTGGAGGTATGGAGCTATGGTGCTATGGAGCTCTGAAGCCATGGAGCTCTGGTGCTATGGAGCTCTGGAGCTCTGGAGGTATGGAGCTCTGGAGGTATGGAGCTATGGAGCCCTGGAGCTCTGGAGGTATGGAGCTATGGTGCTATGGAGCTCTGAAGCCATGGAGCTCTGGTGCTATGGAGCTCTGGAGCTCTGGAGGTATGGAGCTCTGGAGGTATGGAGCTATGGAGCCCTGGAGCTCTGGAGGTATGGAGCTATGGTGCTATGGAGCTCTGAAGCCATGGAGCTCTGGTGCTATGGAGCTCTGGAGCTCTGGAGGTATGGAGCTCTGGAGGTATGGAGCTCTGGAGGTATGGAGCTATGGAGCCCTGGAGCTCTGGAGGTATGGAGCTATGGTGCTATGGAGCTCTGAAGCCATTAAGCTCTGGTGCTATGGAGCTCTGGAGGTATGGAGCTCTGGAGGTATGGAGCTCTGGAGGTATGGAGCTATGGAGCCCTGGAGCTCTGGAGGTATGGAGCTATGGTGCTATGGAGCTCTGAAGCCATGGAGCTCTGGTGCTATGGAGCTCTGGAGGTATGGAGCTCTGGAGGTATGGAGCTCTGGAGGTATGGAGCTATGGAGCCCTGGAGCTCTGGAGGTATGGAGCTATGGTGCTATGGAGCTCTGAAGCCATGGAGCTCTGGTGCTATGGAGCTCTGGAGGTATGGAGCTCTGGAGGTATGGAGCTCTGGAGGTATGGAGCTATGGAGCCCTGGAGCTCTGGAGGTATGGAGCTATGGTGCTATGGAGCTCTGAAGCCATGGAGCTCTGGTGCTATGGAGCTATGGAGCTCTGGTGCTATGGAGCTATGGAGGTATGGAGCCACCAGCCAGCACCCTCCGTGGCTGGATCAATGGAAGTGTTTTAGGTACCAGGCAGCCAAAGGGCCGAGGCCTCACGCTCGACCACGCCGGCGCAGAGTTCCAGCCGCTCGGATAAGCTCTGTCACTCACCCGCCGCGCAGCCACCGGTAACGGTGAAATGTCGCCGCCTTGTGGACACGCCGTTGTAAATGAATGGGCTTTCGCACTTAGTGCAATTTTCGCCAACTCTCTGACTTAGAGCTATGGAAGTATGGAGCTATGGAGCCACCAGCCACCCAGGCTGGAGCTCTGGAGCTCTGGAGGTATGGAGCTCTGGTGCTATGGAAGTATGGAGCTCTGGTGCTATGGAAGTATGGAGCTATGGAGGTATGGAAGTATGGAGCTATGGAAGTATGGAGCTATGGAGCTCTGGAAGTATGGAGCTATGGAGCTCTGGAGGTATGGAGCTATGGAGCTATGGAAGTATGGAGCTATGGAGCTATGGAGCTCTGGAAGTATGGAGCTATGGAGCTCTGGAGGTATGGAGCTATGGAGCCCTGGAGCCCTGGAGCTATGGAGCCCTGGAGCTATGGAGCTATGGAGCCCTGGAGCTATGGAGCTATGGAGCCCTGGAGCTATGGAGCTATGGAGCTCTGGTGCTATGGAGCTATGGAGCTCTGGTGCTATGGAGCTATGGAGCTCTGGTGCTATGGAGCTATGGAGCTCTGGTGCTATGGAGCTATGGAGCTCTGGTGCTATGGAGCTATGGAGCTCTGGTGCTATGGAGCTATGGAGCTCTGGTGCTATGGAGCTATGGAGCTCTGGAAGTATGGAGCTATGGAGCTCTGGAGGTATGGAGCTATGGAGCCCTGGAGCTATGGAGCCCTGGAGCTATGGAAGTATGGAGCTCTGGTGCTATGGAGCTATGGAGCTCTGGTGCTATGGAGCTATGGAGCTCTGGAGCTATGGAGCTCTGGAGGTATGGAGCTATGGAGCTATGGAGCTCTGGAGGTATGGAGCTATGGAGCTATGGAAGTATGGAGCTCTGGTGCTATGGAGCTATGGAGCTCTGGTGCTATGGAGCTATGGAGCTCTGGTGCTATGGAGCTATGGAGCTATGGAGCTCTGGAAGTATGGAGCTCTGGTGCTATGGAGCTATGGAGCTCTGGTGCTATGGAGCTATGGAGCTCTGGTGCTATGGAGCTATGGAGCTCTGGTGCTATGGAGCTCTGGTGCTATGGAGCTCTGGTGCTATGGAGCTATGGAGCTCTGGTGCTATGGAGCTATGGAGCTCTGGAGGTATGGAGCTCTGGAGGTATGGAGCTCTGGAGGTATGGAGCTTTGGAGCCCTGAAACTCTGGAGGTATGGAGCTATGGTGCTATGGAGCTCTGTAGCCATGGAGCTCTAGTGCTATGGAGGTATGGAGCTCTGGAGGTATGGAGCTCTGGAGGTATGGAGCTATGGAGCCCTGGAGCTCTGGAGGTATGGAGCTATGGTGCTATGGAGCTCTGAAGCCATGGAGCTCTGGTGCTATGGAGCTCTGGAGCTCTGGAGGTATGGAGCTCTGGAGGTATGGAGCTATGGAGCCCTGGAGCTCTGGAGGTATGGAGCTATGGTGCTATGGAGCTCTGAAGCCATGGAGCTCTGGTGCTATGGAGCTCTGGAGCTCTGGAGGTATGGAGCTCTGGAGGTATGGAGCTCTGGAGGTATGGAGCTATGGAGCCCTGGAGCTCTGGAGGTATGGAGCTATGGTGCTATGGAGCTCTGAAGCCATGGAGCTCTGGTGCTATGGAGCTCTGGAGGTATGGAGCTCTGGAGGTATGGAGCTCTGGAGGTATGGAGCTATGGAGCCCTGGAGCTCTGGAGGTATGGAGCTATGGTGCTATGGAGCTCTGAAGCCATGGAGCTCTGGTGCTATGGAGCTATGGAGCTCTGGTGCTATGGAGCTATGGAGGTATGGAGCCACCAGCCAGCACCCTCCGTGGCTGGATCAATGGAAGTGTTTTAGGTACCAGGCAGCCAAAGGGCCGAGGCCTCACGCTCGACCACGCCGGCGCAGAGTTCCAGCCGCTCGGATAAGCTCTGTCACTCACCCGCCGCGCAGCCACCGGTAACGGGGAAATGTCGCCGCCTTGTGGACACGCCGTTGTAAATGAATGGGCTTTCGCACTTAGTGCAATTTTCGCCAACTCTCTGACTTAGAGCTATGGAAGTATGGAGCTATGGAGCCACCAGCCACCCAGGCTGGAGCTCTGGAGCTCTGGAGGTATGGAGCTCTGGTGCTATGGAAGTATGGAGCTCTGGTGCTATGGAAGTATGGAGCTATGGAGCTATGGAGGTATGGAAGTATGGAGCTATGGAAGTATGGAGCTATGGAGCTCTGGAAGTATGGAGCTATGGAGCTCTGGAGGTATGGAGCCCTGGAGCTATGGAAGTATGGAGCTCTGGTGCTATGGAGCTATGGAGCTCTGGTGCTATGGAGCTATGGAGCTATGGAGCTCTGGAGCTATGGAGCTCTGGAGGTATGGAGCTATGGAGCTATGGAGCTCTGGAGGTATGGAGCTATGGAGCTATGGAAGTATGGAGCTCTGGTGCTATGGAGCTATGGAGCTCTGGTGCTATGGAGCTATGGAGGTATGGAAGTATGGAGCTATGGAAGTATGGAGCTATGGAGCTCTGGAAGTATGGAGCTATGGAGCTCTGGAGGTATGGAGCCCTGGAGCTATGGAGCCCTGGAGCTATGGAAGTATGGAGCTCTGGTGCTATGGAGCTATGGAGCTCTGGTGCTATGGAGCTATGGAGCTATGGAGCTCTGGAGCTATGGAGCTCTGGAGGTATGGAGCTATGGAGCTATGGAGCTCTGGAGGTATGGAGCTATGGAGCTATGGAAGTATGGAGCTCTGGTGCTATGGAGCTATGGAGCTCTGGTGCTATGGAGCTATGGAGCTCTGGTGCTATGGAGCTATGGAGCTATGGAGCTCTGGAAGTATGGAGCTCTGGTGCTATGGAGCTATGGAGCTCTGGTGTTATGGAGCTATGGAGCTCTGGTGCTATGGAGCTCTGGTGCTATGGAGCTCTGGTGCTATGGAGGTATGGAGCTATGGAGCCCTGGAGCTCTGGAGGTATGGAGCTATGGTGCTATGGAGCTCTGAAGCCATGGAGCTCTGGTGCTATGGAGCTATGGAGATCTGGTGCTATGGAGCTATGGAGCTATGGAGCTCTGGAAGTATGGAGCTCTGGTGCTATGGAGCTATGGAGCTCTGGTGCTATGGAGCTATGGAGCTCTGGTGCTATGGAGCTATGGAGCTCTGGTGCTATGGAGCTCTGGTGGTATGGAGCTCTGGTGCTATGGAGCTATGGAGCTCTGGTGCTATGGAGCTATGGAGCTCTGGAGGTATGGAGCTCTGGAGGTATGGAGCTCTGGAGGTATGGAGCTATGGAGCCCTGGAGCTCTGGAGGTATGGAGCTATGGTGCTATGGAGCTCTGAAGCCATGGAGCTCTGGTGCTATGGAGCTCTGGAGCTCTGGAGGTATGGAGCTCTGGAGGTATGGAGCTATGGAGCCCTGGAGCTCTGGAGGTATGGAGCTATGGTGCTATGGAGCTCTGAAGCCATGGAGCTCTGGTGCTATGGAGCTCTGGAGCTCTGGAGGTATGGAGCTATGGAGCCCTGGAGCTCTGGAGGTATGGAGCTATGGTGCTATGGAGCTCTGAAGCCATGGAGCTCTGGTGCTATGGAGCTCTGGAGCTCTGGAGGTATGGAGCTCTGGAGGTATGGAGCTCTGGAGGTATGGAGCTATGGAGCCCTGGAGCTCTGGAGGTATGGAGCTATGGTGCTATGGAGCTCTGAAGCCATGGAGCTCTGGTGCTATGGAGCTCTGGAGGTATGGAGCTCTGGAGGTATGGAGCTCTGGAGGTATGGAGCTATGGAGCCCTGGAGCTCTGGAGGTATGGAGCTATGGTGCTATGGAGCTCTGAAGCCATGGAGCTCTGGTGCTATGGAGCTATGGAGCTCTGGTGCTATGGAGCTATGGAGGTATGGAGCCACCAGCCAGCACCCTCCGTGGCTGGATCAATGGAAGTGTTTTAGGTACCAGGCAGCCAAAGGGCCGAGGCCTCACGCTCGACCACGCCGGCGCAGAGTTCCAGCCGCTCGGATAAGCTCTGTCACTCACCCGCCGCGCAGCCACCGGTAACGGGGAAATGTCGCCGCCTGGCGGACACGCCGTTGTAAATGAATGGGCTTTCGCACTTAGTGCAATTTTCGCCAACTCTCTGACTTAGAGCTATGGAAGTATGGAGCTATGGAGCCACCAGCCACCCAGGCTGGAGCTATGGAGCTCTGGAGGTATGGAGCTCAGGTGCTATGGAAGTATGGAGCTATGGAGCTATGGAAGTATGGAGCTATGGAGCTATGGAGCTCTGGAAGTATGGAGCTATGGAGCTCTGGAGGTATGGAGCTATGGAGCCCTGGAGCCCTGGAGCTATGGAGCTCTGGTGCTATGGAGGTATGGAGCTCTGGAGGTATGGAGCTCTGGAGGTATGGAGCTATGGAGCTATGGAGCCCTGGAGCTATGGAGCTATGGAGCCCTGGAGCTATGGAGCTATGGAGCCCTGGAGCTATGGAGCTATGGAGCTCTGGTGCTATGGAGCTATGGAGCTCTGGTGCTATGGAGCTATGGAGCTCTGGTGCTATGGAGCTATGGAGCTCTGGTGCTATGGAGCTATGGAGCTCTGGAAGTATGGAGCTATGGAGCTCTGGAGGTATGGAGCTATGGAGCCCTGGAGCTATGGAGCCCTGGAGCTATGGAAGTATGGAGCTCTGGTGCTATGGAGCTATGGAGCTCTGGTGCTATGGAGCTATGGAGCTCTGGAGCTATGGAGCTCTGGAGGTATGGAGCTATGGAGCTATGGAGCTATGGAGCTCTGGAGGTATGGAGCTATGGAGCTATGGAAGTATGGAGCTCTGGTGCTATGGAGCTATGGAGCTCTGGTGCTATGGAGCTATGGAGCTCTGGTGCTATGGAGCTATGGAGCTCTGGAAGTATGGAGCTCTGGTGCTATGGAGCTATGGAGCTCTGGTGCTATGGAGCTATGGAGCTCTGGTGCTATGGAGCTATGGAGCTCTGGTGCTATGGAGCTCTGGTGCTATGGAGCTATGGAGCTCTGGTGCTATGGAGCTATGGAGCTCTGGAGGTATGGAGCTCTGGAGGTATGGAGCTCTGGAGGTATGGAGCTTTGGAGCCCTGGAGCTCTGGAGGTATGGAGCTATGGTGCTATGGAGCTCTGAAGCCATGGAGCTCTGGTGCTATGGAGCTCTGGAGCTCTGGAGGTATGGAGCTCTGGAGGTATGGAGCTATGGAGCCCTGGAGCTCTGGAGGTATGGAGCTAGGTTGCTATGGAGCTCTGAAGCCATGGAGCTCTGGTGCTATGGAGCTCTGGAGCTCTGGAGGTATGGAGCTCTGGAGGTATGGAGCTATGGAGCCCTGGAGCTCTGGAGGTATGGAGCTATGGTGCTATGGAGCTCTGAAGCCATGGAGCTCTGGTGCTATGGAGCTCTGGAGCTCTGGAGGTATGGAGCTCTGGAGGTATGGAGCTCTGGAGGTATGGAGCTATGGAGCCCTGGAGCTCTGGAGGTATGGAGCTATGGTGCTATGGAGCTCTGAAGCCATGGAGCTCTGGTGCTATGGAGCTCTGGAGGTATGGAGCTCTGGAGGTATGGAGCTCTGGAGGTATGGAGCTATGGAGCCCTGGAGCTCTGGAGGTATGGAGCTATGGTGCTATGGAGCTCTGAAGCCATGGAGCTCTGGTGCTATGGAGCTCTGGAGGTATGGAGCTCTGGAGGTATGGAGCTCTGGAGGTATGGAGCTATGGAGCCCTGGAGCTCTGGAGGTATGGAGCTATGGTGCTATGGAGCTCTGAAGCCATGGAGCTCTGGTGCTATGGAGCTATGGAGCTCTGGTGCTATGGAGCTATGGAGGTATGGAGCCACCAGCCAGCACCCTCCGTGGCTGGATCAATGGAAGTGTTTTAGGTACCAGGCAGCCAAAGGGCCGAGGCCTCACGCTCGACCACGCCGGCGCAGAGTTCCAGCCGCTCGGATAAGCTCTGTCACTCACCCGCCGCGCAGCCACCGGTAACGGGGAAATGTCGCCGCCTTGTGGACACGCCGTTGTAAATGAATGGGCTTTCGCACTTAGTGCAATTTTCGCCAACTCTCTGACTTAGAGCTATGGAAGTATGGAGCTATGGAGCCACCAGCCACCCAGGCTGGAGCTCTGGAGCTCTGGAGGTATGGAGCTCTGGTGCTATGGAAGTATGGAGCTCTGGTGCTATGGAAGTATGGAGCTATGGA
The DNA here is from genome assembly GCF_054491065.1 of Syngnathus leptorhynchus. Lineage (NCBI taxonomy): Eukaryota > Metazoa > Chordata > Actinopteri > Syngnathiformes > Syngnathidae > Syngnathus > Syngnathus leptorhynchus. Next base: position 1,372,552 of record NW_028231993.1, on the reverse strand, counting down.
GGTATGGAAGTATGGAGCTATGGAAGTATGGAGCTATGGAGCTCTGGAAGTATGGAGCTATGGAGCTCTGGAGGTATGGAGCCCTGGAGCTATGGAGCCCTGGAGCTATGGAAGTATGGAGCTCTGGTGCTATGGAGCTATGGAGCTCTGGTGCTATGGAGCTATGGAGCTATGGAGCTCTGGAGCTATGGAGCTCTGGAGGTATGGAGCTATGGAGCTATGGAGCTCTGGAGGTATGGAGCTATGGAGCTATGGAAGTATGGAGCTCTGGTGCTATGGAGCTATGGAGCTCTGGTGCTATGGAGCTATGGAGCTCTGGTGCTATGGAGCTATGGAGCTATGGAGCTCTGGAAGTATGGAGCTCTGGTGCTATGGAGCTATGGAGCTCTGGTGCTATGGAGCTATGGAGCTCTGGTGCTATGGAGCTCTGGTGCTATGGAGCTCTGGTGCTATGGAGCTATGGAGCTCTGGTGCTATGGAGCTATGGAGCTCTGGAGGTATGGAGCTCTGGAGGTATGGAGCTCTGGAGGTATGGAGCTATGGAGCCCTGGAGCTCTGGAGGTATGGAGCTATGGTGCTATGGAGCTCTGAAGCCATGGAGCTCTGGTGCTATGGAGCTCTGGAGCTCTGGAGGTATGGAGCTCTGGAGGTATGGTGCTATGGAGCCCTGGAGCTCTGGAGGTATGGAGCTATGGAGCTCTGAAGCCATGGAGCTCTGGTGCTATGGAGCTCTGGAGCTCTGGAGGTATGGAGCTCTGGAGGTATGGAGCTATGGAGCCCTGGAGCTCTGGAGGTATGGAGCTATGGTGCTATGGAGCTCTGAAGCCATGGAGCTCTGGTGCTATGGAGCTCTGGAGGTATGGAGCTCTGGAGGTATGGAGCTCTGGAGGTATGGAGCTATGGAGCCCTGGAGCTCTGGAGGTATGGAGCTATGGTGCTATGGAGCTCTGAAGCCATGGAGCTCTGGTGCTATGGAGCTATGGAGCTCTGGTGCTATGGAGCTATGGAGGTATGGAGCCACCAGCCAGCACCCTCCGTGGCTGGATCAATGGAAGTGTTTTAGGTACCAGGCAGCCAAAGGGCCGAGGCCTCACGCTCGACCACGCCGGCGCAGAGTTCCAGCCGCTCGGATAAGCTCTGTCACTCACCCGCCGCGCAGCCACCGGTAACGGGGAAATGTCGCCGCCTTGTGGACACGCCGTTGTAAATGAATGGGCTTTCGCACTTAGTGCAATTTTCGCCAACTCTCTGACTTAGAGCTATGGAAGTATGGAGCTATGGAGCCACCAGCCACCCAGGCTGGAGCTCTGGAGCTCTGGAGGTATGGAGCTCTGGTGCTATGGAAGTATGGAGCTCTGGTGCTATGGAAGTATGGAGCTATGGAGGTATGGAAGTATGGAGCTATGGAAGTATGGAGCTATGGAGCTCTGGAAGTATGGAGCTATGGAGCTCTGGAGGTATGGAGCCCTGGAGCTATGGAGCCCTGGAGCTATGGAAGTATGGAGCTCTGGTGCTATGGAGCTATGGAGCTCTGGTGCTATGGAGCTATGGAGCTATGGAGCTCTGGAGCTATGGAGCTCTGGAGGTATGGAGCTATGGAGCTATGGAGCTCTGGAGGTATGGAGCTATGGAGCTATGGAAGTATGGAGCTCTGGTGCTATGGAGCTATGGAGCTCTGGTGCTATGGAGCTATGGAGCTCTGGTGCTATGGAGCTATGGAGCTATGGAGCTCTGGAAGTATGGAGCTCTGGTGCTATGGAGCTATGGAGCTCTGGTGCTATGGAGCTATGGAGCTCTGGTGCTATGGAGCTCTGGTGCTATGGAGCTCTGGTGCTATGGAGCTATGGAGCTCTGGTGCTATGGAGCTCTGGAGGTATGGAGCTCTGGAGGTATGGAGCTCTGGAGGTATGGAGCTATGGAGCCCTGGAGCTCTGGAGGTATGGAGCTATGGTGCTATGGAGCTCTGAAGCCATGGAGCTCTGGTGCTATGGAGCTATGGAGCTCTGGTGCTATGGAGCTATGGAGCTCTGGAAGTATGGAGCTCTGGTGCTATGGAGCTATGGAGCTCTGGTGCTATGGAGCTATGGAGCTCTGGTGCTATGGAGCTATGGAGCTCTGGTGCTATGGAGCTCTGGTGCTATGGAGCTCTGGTGCTATGGAGCTATGGAGCTCTGGTGCTATGGAGCTATGGAGCTCTGGAGGTATGGAGCTCCGGAGGTATGGAGCTCTGGAGGTATGGAGCTATGGAGCCCTGGAGCTCTGGAGGTATGGAGCTATGGTGCTATGGAGCTCTGAAGCCATGGAGCTCTGGTGCTATGGAGCTCTGGAGCTCTGGAGGTATGGAGCTCTGGAGGTATGGAGCTATGGAGCCCTGGAGCTCTGGAGGTATGGAGCTATGGTGCTATGGAGCTCTGAAGCCATGGAGCTCTGGTGCTATGGAGCTCTGGAGCTCTGGAGGTATGGAGCTCTGGAGGTATGGAGCTCTGGAGGTATGGAGCTATGGAGCCCTGGAGCTCTGGAGGTATGGAGCTATGGTGCTATGGAGCTCTGAAGCCATGGAGCTCTGGTGCTATGGAGCTCTGGAGGTATGGAGCTCTGGAGGTATGGAGCTCTGGAGGTATGGAGCTATGGAGCCCTGGAGCTCTGGAGGTATGGAGCTATGGTGCTATGGAGCTCTGAAGCCATGGAGCTCTGGTGCTATGGAGCTCTGGAGGTATGGAGCTCTGGAGGTATGGAGCTCTGGAGGTATGGAGCTATGGAGCCCTGGAGCTCTGGAGGTATGGAGCTATGGTGCTATGGAGCTCTGAAGCCATGGAGCTCTGGTGCTATGGAGCTATGGAGCTCTGGTGCTATGGAGCTATGGAGGTATGGAGCCACCAGCCAGCACCCTCCGTGGCTGGATCAATGGAAGTGTTTTAGGTACCAGGCAGCCAAAGGGCCGAGGCCTCACGCTCGACCACGCCGGCGCAGAGTTCCAGCCGCTCGGATAAGCTCTGTCACTCACCCGCCGCGCAGCCACCGGTAACGGGGAAATGTCGCCGCCTGGCGGACACGCCGTTGTAAATGAATGGGCTTTCGCACTTAGTGCAATTTTCGCCAACTCTCTGACTTAGAGCTATGGAAGTATGGAGCTATGGAGCCACCAGCCACCCAGGCTGGAGCTATGGAGCTCTGGAGGTATGGAGCTAAGGTGCTATGGAAGTATGGAGCTATGGAGCTATGGAAGTATGGAGCTATGGAGCTATGGAGCTCTGGAAGTATGGAGCTATGGAGCTCTGGAGGTATGGAGCTATGGAGCCCTGGAGCCCTGGAGCTATGGAGCTCTGGTGCTATGGAGGTATGGAGCTCTGGAGGTATGGAGCTCTGGAGGTATGGAGCTATGGAGCTATGGAGCCCTGGAGCTATGGAGCTATGGAGCCCTGGAGCTATGGAGCTATGGAGCCCTGGAGCTATGGAGCTATGGAGCTCTGGTGCTATGGAGCTATGGAGCTCTGTTGCTATGGAGCTATGGAGCTCTGGTGCTATGGAGCTATGGAGCTCTGGTGCTATGGAGCTATGGAGCTCTGGAAGTATGGAGCTATGGAGCTCTGGAGGTATGGAGCTATGGAGCCCTGGAGCTATGGAGCCCTGGAGCTATGGAAGTATGGAGCTCTGGTGCTATGGAGCTATGGAGCTCTGGTGCTATGGAGCTATGGAGCTCTGGAGCTATGGAGCTCTGGAGGTATGGAGCTATGGAGCTATGGAGCTCTGGAGGTATGGAGCTATGGAGCTATGGAAGTATGGAGCTCTGGTGCTATGGAGCTATGGAGCTCTGGTGCTATGGAGCTATGGAGCTCTGGTGCTATGGAGCTATGGAGCTCTGGAAGTATGGAGCTCTGGTGCTATGGAGCTATGGAGCTCTGGTGCTATGGAGCTATGGAGCTCTGGTGCTATGGAGCTATGGAGCTCTGGTGCTATGGAGCTCTGGTGCTATGGAGCTCTGGTGCTATGGAGCTATGGAGCTCTGGTGCTATGGAGCTATGGAGCTCTGGAGGTATGGAGCTCTGGAGGTATGGAGCTCTGGAGGTATGGAGCTTTGGAGCCCTGGAGCTCTGGAGGTATGGAGCTATGGTGCTATGGAGCTCTGAAGCCATGGAGCTCTGGTGCTATGGAGCTCTGGAGCTCTGGAGGTATGGAGCTCTGGAGGTATGGAGCTATGGAGCCCTGGAGCTCTGGAGGTATGGAGCTATGGTGCTATGGAGCTCTGAAGCCATGGAGCTCTGGTGCTATGGAGCTCTGGAGCTCTGGAGGTATGGAGCTCTGGAGGTATGGAGCTATGGAGCCCTGGAGCTCTGGAGGTATGGAGCTATGGTGCTATGGAGCTCTGAAGCCATGGAGCTCTGGTGCTATGGAGCTCTGGAGCTCTGGAGGTATGGAGCTCTGGAGGTATGGAGCTCTGGAGGTATGGAGCTATGGAGCCCTGGAGCTCTGGAGGTATGGAGCTATGGTGCTATGGAGCTCTGAAGCCATTAAGCTCTGGTGCTATGGAGCTCTGGAGGTATGGAGCTCTGGAGGTATGGAGCTCTGGAGGTATGGAGCTATGGAGCCCTGGAGCTCTGGAGGTATGGAGCTATGGTGCTATGGAGCTCTGAAGCCATGGAGCTCTGGTGCTATGGAGCTCTGGAGGTATGGAGCTCTGGAGGTATGGAGCTCTGGAGGTATGGAGCTATGGAGCCCTGGAGCTCTGGAGGTATGGAGCTATGGTGCTATGGAGCTCTGAAGCCATGGAGCTCTGGTGCTATGGAGCTCTGGAGGTATGGAGCTCTGGAGGTATGGAGCTCTGGAGGTATGGAGCTATGGAGCCCTGGAGCTCTGGAGGTATGGAGCTATGGTGCTATGGAGCTCTGAAGCCATGGAGCTCTGGTGCTATGGAGCTATGGAGCTCTGGTGCTATGGAGCTATGGAGGTATGGAGCCACCAGCCAGCACCCTCCGTGGCTGGATCAATGGAAGTGTTTTAGGTACCAGGCAGCCAAAGGGCCGAGGCCTCACGCTCGACCACGCCGGCGCAGAGTTCCAGCCGCTCGGATAAGCTCTGTCACTCACCCGCCGCGCAGCCACCGGTAACGGGGAAATGTCGCCGCCTTGTGGACACGCCGTTGTAAATGAATGGGCTTTCGCACTTAGTGCAATTTTCGCCAACTCTCTGACTTAGAGCTATGGAAGTATGGAGCTATGGAGCCACCAGCCACCCAGGCTGGAGCTCTGGAGCTCTGGAGGTATGGAGCTCTGGTGCTATGGAAGTATGGAGCTCTGGTGCTATGGAAGTATGGAGCTATGGAGGTATGGAAGTATGGAGCTATGGAAGTATGGAGCTATGGAGCTCTGGAAGTATGGAGCTATGGAGCTCTGGAGGTATGGAGCCCTGGAGCTATGGAGCCCTGGAGCTATGGAAGTATGGAGCTCTGGTGCTATGGAGCTATGGAGCTCTGGTGCTATGGAGCTATGGAGCTATGGAGCTCTGGAGCTATGGAGCTCTGGAGGTATGGAGCTATGGAGCTATGGAGCTCTGGAGGTATGGAGCTATGGAGCTATGGAAGTATGGAGCTCTGGTGCTATGGAGCTATGGAGCTCTGGTGCTATGGAGCTATGGAGCTCTGGTGCTATGGAGCTATGGAGCTATGGAGCTCTGGAAGTATGGAGCTCTGGTGCTATGGAGCTATGGAGCTCTGGTGCTATGGAGCTATGGAGCTCTGGTGCTATGGAGCTCTGGTGCTATGGAGCTCTGGTGCTATGGAGCTATGGAGCTCTGGTGCTATGGAGCTATGGAGCTCTGGAGGTATGGAGCTCTGGAGGTATGGAGCTCTGGAGGTATGGAGCTATGGAGCCCTGGAGCTCTGGAGGTATGGAGCTATGGTGCTATGGAGCTCTGAAGCCATGGAGCTCTGGTGCTATGGAGCTCTGGAGCTCTGGAGGTATGGAGCTCTGGAGGTATGGAGCTATGGAGCCCTGGAGCTCTGGAGGTATGGAGCTATGGAGCTCTGAAGCCATGGAGCTCTGGTGCTATGGAGCTCTGGAGCTCTGGAGGTATGGAGCTCTGGAGGTATGGAGCTATGGAGCCCTGGAGCTCTGGAGGTATGGAGCTATGGTGCTATGGAGCTCTGAAGCCATGGAGCTCTGGTGCTATGGAGCTCTGGAGGTATGGAGCTCTGGAGGTATGGAGCTCTGGAGGTATGGAGCTATGGAGCCCTGGAGCTCTGGAGGTATGGAGCTATGGTGCTATGGAGCTCTGAAGCCATGGAGCTCTGGTGCTATGGAGCTCTGGAGGTATGGAGCTCTGGAGGTATGGAGCTCTGGAGGTATGGAGCTATGGAGCCCTGGAGCTCTGGAGGTATGGAGCTATGGTGCTATGGAGCTCTGAAGCCATGGAGCTCTGGTGCTATGGAGCTATGGAGCTCTGGTGCTATGGAGCTATGGAGGTATGGAGCCACCAGCCAGCACCCTCCGTGGCTGGATCAATGGAAGTGTTTTAGGTACCAGGCAGCCAAAGGGCCGAGGCCTCACGCTCGACCACGCCGGCGCAGAGTTCCAGCCGCTCGGATAAGCTCTGTCACTCACCCGCCGCGCAGCCACCGGTAACGGGGAAATGTCGCCGCCTGGCGGACACGCCGTTGTAAATGAATGGGCTTTCGCACTTAGTGCAATTTTCGCCAACTCTCTGACTTAGAGCTATGGAAGTATGGAGCTATGGAGCCACCAGCCACCCAGGCTGGAGCTATGGAGCTCTGGAGGTATGGAGCTCAGGTGCTATGGAAGTATGGAGCTATGGAGCTATGGAAGTATGGAGCTATGGAGCTATGGAGCTCTGGAAGTATGGAGCTATGGAGCTCTGGAGGTATGGAGCTATGGAGCCCTGGAGCCCTGGAGCTATGGAGCTCTGGTGCTATGGAGGTATGGAGCTCTGGAGGTATGGAGCTCTGGAGGTATGGAGCTATGGAGCTATGGAGCCCTGGAGCTATGGAGCTATGGAGCCCTGGAGCTATGGAGCTATGGAGCCCTGGAGCTATGGAGCTATGGAGCTCTGGTGCTATGGAGCTATGGAGCTCTGGTGCTATGGAGCTATGGAGCTCTGGTGCTATGGAGCTATGGAGCTCTGGTGCTATGGAGCTATGGAGCTCTGGAAGTATGGAGCTATGGAGCTCTGGAGGTATGGAGCTATGGAGCCCTGGAGCTATGGAGCCCTGGAGCTATGGAAGTATGGAGCTCTGGTGCTATGGAGCTATGGAGCTCTGGTGCTATGGAGCTATGGAGCTCTGGAGCTATGGAGCTCTGGAGGTATGGAGCTATGGAGCTATGGAGCTATGGAGCTCTGGAGGTATGGAGCTATGGAGCTATGGAAGTATGGAGCTCTGGTGCTATGGAGCTATGGAGCTCTGGTGCTATGGAGCTATGGAGCTCTGGTGCTATGGAGCTATGGAGCTCTGGAAGTATGGAGCTCTGGTGCTATGGAGCTATGGAGCTCTGGTGCTATGGAGCTATGGAGCTCTGGTGCTATGGAGCTATGGAGCTCTGGTGCTATGGAGCTCTGGTGCTATGGAGCTATGGAGCTCTGGTGCTATGGAGCTATGGAGCTCTGGAGGTATGGAGCTCTGGAGGTATGGAGCTCTGGAGGTATGGAGCTTTGGAGCCCTGGAGCTCTGGAGGTATGGAGCTATGGTGCTATGGAGCTCTGAAGCCATGGAGCTCTGGTGCTATGGAGCTCTGGAGCTCTGGAGGTATGGAGCTCTGGAGGTATGGAGCTATGGAGCCCTGGAGCTCTGGAGGTATGGAGCTAGGTTGCTATGGAGCTCTGAAGCCATGGAGCTCTGGTGCTATGGAGCTCTGGAGCTCTGGAGGTATGGAGCTCTGGAGGTATGGAGCTATGGAGCCCTGGAGCTCTGGAGGTATGGAGCTATGGTGCTATGGAGCTCTGAAGCCATGGAGCTCTGGTGCTATGGAGCTCTGGAGCTCTGGAGGTATGGAGCTCTGGAGGTATGGAGCTCTGGAGGTATGGAGCTATGGAGCCCTGGAGCTCTGGAGGTATGGAGCTATGGTGCTATGGAGCTCTGAAGCCATGGAGCTCTGGTGCTATGGAGCTCTGGAGGTATGGAGCTCTGGAGGTATGGAGCTCTGGAGGTATGGAGCTATGGAGCCCTGGAGCTCTGGAGGTATGGAGCTATGGTGCTATGGAGCTCTGAAGCCATGGAGCTCTGGTGCTATGGAGCTCTGGAGGTATGGAGCTCTGGAGGTATGGAGCTCTGGAGGTATGGAGCTATGGAGCCCTGGAGCTCTGGAGGTATGGAGCTATGGTGCTATGGAGCTCTGAAGCCATGGAGCTCTGGTGCTATGGAGCTATGGAGCTCTGGTGCTATGGAGCTATGGAGGTATGGAGCCACCAGCCAGCACCCTCCGTGGCTGGATCAATGGAAGTGTTTTAGGTACCAGGCAGCCAAAGGGCCGAGGCCTCACGCTCGACCACGCCGGCGCAGAGTTCCAGCCGCTCGGATAAGCTCTGTCACTCACCCGCCGCGCAGCCACCGGTAACGGGGAAATGTCGCCGCCTTGTGGACACGCCGTTGTAAATGAATGGGCTTTCGCACTTAGTGCAATTTTCGCCAACTCTCTGACTTAGAGCTATGGAAGTATGGAGCTATGGAGCCACCAGCCACCCAGGCTGGAGCTCTGGAGCTCTGGAGGTATGGAGCTCTGGTGCTATGGAAGTATGGAGCTCTGGTGCTATGGAAGTATGGAGCTATGGAGGTATGGAAGTATGGAGCTATGGAAGTATGGAGCTATGGAGCTCTGGAAGTATGGAGCTATGGAGCTCTGGAGGTATGGAGCCCTGGAGCTATGGAGCCCTGGAGCTATGGAAGTATGGAGCTCTGGTGCTATGGAGCTATGGAGCTCTGGTGCTATGGAGCTATGGAGCTATGGAGCTCTGGAGCTATGGAGCTCTGGAGGTATGGAGCTATGGAGCTATGGAGCTCTGGAGGTATGGAGCTATGGAGCTATGGAAGTATGGAGCTCTGGTGCTATGGAGCTATGGAGCTCTGGTGCTATGGAGCTATGGAGCTCTGGTGCTATGGAGCTATGGAGCTATGGAGCTCTGGAAGTATGGAGCTCTGGTGCTATGGAGCTATGGAGCTCTGGTGCTATGGAGCTATGGAGCTCTGGTGCTATGGAGCTCTGGTGCTATGGAGCTCTGGTGCTATGGAGCTATGGAGCTCTGGTGCTATGGAGCTATGGAGCTCTGGAGGTATGGAGCTCTGGAGGTATGGAGCTCTGGAGGTATGGAGCTATGGAGCCCTGGAGCTCTGGAGGTATGGAGCTATGGTGCTATGGAGCTCTGAAGCCATGGAGCTCTGGTGCTATGGAGCTCTGGAGCTCTGGAGGTATGGAGCTCTGGAGGTATGGTGCTATGGAGCCCTGGAGCTCTGGAGGTATGGAGCTATGGAGCTCTGAAGCCATGGAGCTCTGGTGCTATGGAGCTCTGGAGCTCTGGAGGTATGGAGCTCTGGAGGTATGGAGCTATGGAGCCCTGGAGCTCTGGAGGTATGGAGCTATGGTGCTATGGAGCTCTGAAGCCATGGAGCTCTGGTGCTATGGAGCTCTGGAGGTATGGAGCTCTGGAGGTATGGAGCTCTGGAGGTATGGAGCTATGGAGCCCTGGAGCTCTGGAGGTATGGAGCTATGGTGCTATGGAGCTCTGAAGCCATGGAGCTCTGGTGCTATGGAGCTATGGAGCTCTGGTGCTATGGAGCTATGGAGGTATGGAGCCACCAGCCAGCACCCTCCGTGGCTGGATCAATGGAAGTGTTTTAGGTACCAGGCAGCCAAAGGGCCGAGGCCTCACGCTCGACCACGCCGGCGCAGAGTTCCAGCCGCTCGGATAAGCTCTGTCACTCACCCGCCGCGCAGCCACCGGTAACGGGGAAATGTCGCCGCCTTGTGGACACGCCGTTGTAAATGAATGGGCTTTCGCACTTAGTGCAATTTTCGCCAACTCTCTGACTTAGAGCTATGGAAGTATGGAGCTATGGAGCCACCAGCCACCCAGGCTGGAGCTCTGGAGCTCTGGAGGTATGGAGCTCTGGTGCTATGGAAGTATGGAGCTCTGGTGCTATGGAAGTATGGAGCTATGGAGGTATGGAAGTATGGAGCTATGGAAGTATGGAGCTATGGAGCTCTGGAAGTATGGAGCTATGGAGCTCTGGAGGTATGGAGCCCTGGAGCTATGGAGCCCTGGAGCTATGGAAGTATGGAGCTCTGGTGCTATGGAGCTATGGAGCTCTGGTGCTATGGAGCTATGGAGCTATGGAGCTCTGGAGCTATGGAGCTCTGGAGGTATGGAGCTATGGAGCTATGGAGCTCTGGAGGTATGGAGCTATGGAGCTATGGAAGTATGGAGCTCTGGTGCTATGGAGCTATGGAGCTCTGGTGCTATGGAGCTATGGAGCTCTGGTGCTATGGAGCTATGGAGCTATGGAGCTCTGGAAGTATGGAGCTCTGGTGCTATGGAGCTATGGAGCTCTGGTGCTATGGAGCTATGGAGCTCTGGTGCTATGGAGCTCTGGTGCTATGGAGCTCTGGTGCTATGGAGCTATGGAGCTCTGGTGCTATGGAGCTCTGGAGGTATGGAGCTCTGGAGGTATGGAGCTCTGGAGGTATGGAGCTATGGAGCCCTGGAGCTCTGGAGGTATGGAGCTATGGTGCTATGGAGCTCTGAAGCCATGGAGCTCTGGTGCTATGGAGCTATGGAGCTCTGGTGCTATGGAGCTATGGAGCTCTGGAAGTATGGAGCTCTGGTGCTATGGAGCTATGGAGCTCTGGTGCTATGGAGCTATGGAGCTCTGGTGCTATGGAGCTATGGAGCTCTGGTGCTATGGAGCTCTGGTGCTATGGAGCTCTGGTGCTATGGAGCTATGGAGCTCTGGTGCTATGGAGCTATGGAGCTCTGGAGGTATGGAGCTCCGGAGGTATGGAGCTCTGGAGGTATGGAGCTATGGAGCCCTGGAGCTCTGGAGGTATGGAGCTATGGTGCTATGGAGCTCTGAAGCCATGGAGCTCTGGTGCTATGGAGCTCTGGAGCTCTGGAGGTATGGAGCTCTGGAGGTATGGAGCTATGGAGCCCTGGAGCTCTGGAGGTATGGAGCTATGGTGCTATGGAGCTCTGAAGCCATGGAGCTCTGGTGCTATGGAGCTCTGGAGCTCTGGAGGTATGGAGCTCTGGAGGTATGGAGCTCTGGAGGTATGGAGCTATGGAGCCCTGGAGCTCTGGAGGTATGGAGCTATGGTGCTATGGAGCTCTGAAGCCATGGAGCTCTGGTGCTATGGAGCTCTGGAGGTATGGAGCTCTGGAGGTATGGAGCTCTGGAGGTATGGAGCTATGGAGCCCTGGAGCTCTGGAGGTATGGAGCTATGGTGCTATGGAGCTCTGAAGCCATGGAGCTCTGGTGCTATGGAGCTCTGGAGGTATGGAGCTCTGGAGGTATGGAGCTCTGGAGGTATGGAGCTATGGAGCCCTGGAGCTCTGGAGGTATGGAGCTATGGTGCTATGGAGCTCTGAAGCCATGGAGCTCTGGTGCTATGGAGCTATGGAGCTCTGGTGCTATGGAGCTATGGAGGTATGGAGCCACCAGCCAGCACCCTCCGTGGCTGGATCAATGGAAGTGTTTTAGGTACCAGGCAGCCAAAGGGCCGAGGCCTCACGCTCGACCACGCCGGCGCAGAGTTCCAGCCGCTCGGATAAGCTCTGTCACTCACCCGCCGCGCAGCCACCGGTAACGGGGAAATGTCGCCGCCTGGCGGACACGCCGTTGTAAATGAATGGGCTTTCGCACTTAGTGCAATTTTCGCCAACTCTCTGACTTAGAGCTATGGAAGTATGGAGCTATGGAGCCACCAGCCACCCAGGCTGGAGCTATGGAGCTCTGGAGGTATGGAGCTAAGGTGCTATGGAAGTATGGAGCTATGGAGCTATGGAAGTATGGAGCTATGGAGCTATGGAGCTCTGGAAGTATGGAGCTATGGAGCTCTGGAGGTATGGAGCTATGGAGCCCTGGAGCCCTGGAGCTATGGAGCTCTGGTGCTATGGAGGTATGGAGCTCTGGAGGTATGGAGCTCTGGAGGTATGGAGCTATGGAGCTATGGAGCCCTGGAGCTATGGAGCTATGGAGCCCTGGAGCTATGGAGCTATGGAGCCCTGGAGCTATGGAGCTATGGAGCTCTGGTGCTATGGAGCTATGGAGCTCTGTTGCTATGGAGCTATGGAGCTCTGGTGCTATGGAGCTATGGAGCTCTGGTGCTATGGAGCTATGGAGCTCTGGAAGTATGGAGCTATGGAGCTCTGGAGGTATGGAGCTATGGAGCCCTGGAGCTATGGAGCCCTGGAGCTATGGAAGTATGGAGCTCTGGTGCTATGGAGCTATGGAGCTCTGGTGCTATGGAGCTATGGAGCTCTGGAGCTATGGAGCTCTGGAGGTATGGAGCTATGGAGCTATGGAGCTCTGGAGGTATGGAGCTATGGAGCTATGGAAGTATGGAGCTCTGGTGCTATGGAGCTATGGAGCTCTGGTGCTATGGAGCTATGGAGCTCTGGTGCTATGGAGCTATGGAGCTCTGGAAGTATGGAGCTCTGGTGCTATGGAGCTATGGAGCTCTGGTGCTATGGAGCTATGGAGCTCTGGTGCTATGGAGCTATGGAGCTCTGGTGCTATGGAGCTCTGGTGCTATGGAGCTCTGGTGCTATGGAGCTATGGAGCTCTGGTGCTATGGAGCTATGGAGCTCTGGAGGTATGGAGCTCTGGAGGTATGGAGCTCTGGAGGTATGGAGCTTTGGAGCCCTGGAGCTCTGGAGGTATGGAGCTATGGTGCTATGGAGCTCTGAAGCCATGGAGCTCTGGTGCTATGGAGCTCTGGAGCTCTGGAGGTATGGAGCTCTGGAGGTATGGAGCTATGGAGCCCTGGAGCTCTGGAGGTATGGAGCTATGGTGCTATGGAGCTCTGAAGCCATGGAGCTCTGGTGCTATGGAGCTCTGGAGCTCTGGAGGTATGGAGCTCTGGAGGTATGGAGCTATGGAGCCCTGGAGCTCTGGAGGTATGGAGCTATGGTGCTATGGAGCTCTGAAGCCATGGAGCTCTGGTGCTATGGAGCTCTGGAGCTCTGGAGGTATGGAGCTCTGGAGGTATGGAGCTCTGGAGGTATGGAGCTATGGAGCCCTGGAGCTCTGGAGGTATGGAGCTATGGTGCTATGGAGCTCTGAAGCCATTAAGCTCTGGTGCTATGGAGCTCTGGAGGTATGGAGCTCTGGAGGTATGGAGCTCTGGAGGTATGGAGCTATGGAGCCCTGGAGCTCTGGAGGTATGGAGCTATGGTGCTATGGAGCTCTGAAGCCATGGAGCTCTGGTGCTATGGAGCTCTGGAAGTATGGAGCTCTGGAGGTATGGAGCTCTGGAGGTATGGAGCTATGGAGCCCTGGAGCTCTGGAGGTATGGAGCTATGGTGCTATGGAGCTCTGAAGCCATGGAGCTCTGGTGCTATGGAGCTCTGGAGGTATGGAGCTCTGGAGGTATGGAGCTCTGGAGGTATGGAGCTATGGAGCCCTGGAGCTCTGGAGGTATGGAGCTATGGTGCTATGGAGCTCTGAAGCCATGGAGCTCTGGTGCTATGGAGCTATGGAGCTCTGGTGCTATGGAGCTATGGAGGTATGGAGCCACCAGCCAGCACCCTCCGTGGCTGGATCAATGGAAGTGTTTTAGGTACCAGGCAGCCAAAGGGCCGAGGCCTCACGCTCGACCACGCCGGCGCAGAGTTCCAGCCGCTCGGATAAGCTCTGTCACTCACCCGCCGCGCAGCCACCGGTAACGGGGAAATGTCGCCGCCTTGTGGACACGCCGTTGTAAATGAATGGGCTTTCGCACTTAGTGCAATTTTCGCCAACTCTCTGACTTAGAGCTATGGAAGTATGGAGCTATGGAGCCACCAGCCACCCAGGCTGGAGCTCTGGAGCTCTGGAGGTATGGAGCTCTGGTGCTATGGAAGTATGGAGCTCTGGTGCTATGGAAGTATGGAGCTATGGAGGTATGGAAGTATGGAGCTATGGAAGTATGGAGCTATGGAGCTCTGGAAGTATGGAGCTATGGAGCTCTGGAGGTATGGAGCCCTGGAGCTATGGAGCCCTGGAGCTATGGAAGTATGGAGCTCTGGTGCTATGGAGCTATGGAGCTCTGGTGCTATGGAGCTATGGAGCTATGGAGCTCTGGAGCTATGGAGCTCTGGAGGTATGGAGCTATGGAGCTATGGAGCTCTGGAGGTATGGAGCTATGGAGCTATGGAAGTATGGAGCTCTGGTGCTATGGAGCTATGGAGCTCTGGTGCTATGGAGCTATGGAGCTCTGGTGCTATGGAGCTATGGAGCTATGGAGCTCTGGAAGTATGGAGCTCTGGTGCTATGGAGCTATGGAGCTCTGGTGCTATGGAGCTATGGAGCTCTGGTGCTATGGAGCTCTGGTGCTATGGAGCTCTGGTGCTATGGAGCTATGGAGCTCTGGTGCTATGGAGCTATGGAGCTCTGGAGGTATGGAGCTCTGGAGGTATGGAGCTCTGGAGGTATGGAGCTATGGAGCCCTGGAGCTCTGGAGGTATGGAGCTATGGTGCTATGGAGCTCTGAAGCCATGGAGCTCTGGTGCTATGGAGCTCTGGAGCTCTGGAGGTATGGAGCTCTGGAGGTATGGAGCTATGGAGCCCTGGAGCTCTGGAGGTATGGAGCTATGGAGCTCTGAAGCCATGGAGCTCTGGTGCTATGGAGCTCTGGAGCTCTGGAGGTATGGAGCTCTGGAGGTATGGAGCTATGGAGCCCTGGAGCTCTGGAGGTATGGAGCTATGGTGCTATGGAGCTCTGAAGCCATGGAGCTCTGGTGCTATGGAGCTCTGGAGGTATGGAGCTCTGGAGGTATGGAGCTCTGGAGGTATGGAGCTATGGAGCCCTGGAGCTCTGGAGGTATGGAGCTATGGTGCTATGGAGCTCTGAAGCCATGGAGCTCTGGTGCTATGGAGCTCTGGAGGTATGGAGCTCTGGAGGTATGGAGCTCTGGAGGTATGGAGCTATGGAGCCCTGGAGCTCTGGAGGTATGGAGCTATGGTGCTATGGAGCTCTGAAGCCATGGAGCTCTGGTGCTATGGAGCTATGGAGCTCTGGTGCTATGGAGCTATGGAGGTATGGAGCCACCAGCCAGCACCCTCCGTGGCTGGATCAATGGAAGTGTTTTAGGTACCAGGCAGCCAAAGGGCCGAGGCCTCACGCTCGACCACGCCGGCGCAGAGTTCCAGCCGCTCGGATAAGCTCTGTCACTCACCCGCCGCGCAGCCACCGGTAACGGGGAAATGTCGCCGCCTGGCGGACACGCCGTTGTAAATGAATGGGCTTTCGCACTTAGTGCAATTTTCGCCAACTCTCTGACTTAGAGCTATGGAAGTATGGAGCTATGGAGCCACCAGCCACCCAGGCTGGAGCTATGGAGCTCTGGAGGTATGGAGCTCAGGTGCTATGGAAGTATGGAGCTATGGAGCTATGGAAGTATGGAGCTATGGAGCTATGGAGCTCTGGAAGTATGGAGCTATGGAGCTCTGGAGGTATGGAGCTATGGAGCCCTGGAGCCCTGGAGCTATGGAGCTCTGGTGCTATGGAGGTATGGAGCTCTGGAGGTATGGAGCTCTGGAGGTATGGAGCTATGGAGCTATGGAGCCCTGGAGCTATGGAGCTATGGAGCCCTGGAGCTATGGAGCTATGGAGCCCTGGAGCTATGGAGCTATGGAGCTCTGGTGCTATGGAGCTATGGAGCTCTGGTGCTATGGAGCTATGGAGCTCTGGTGCTATGGAGCTATGGAGCTCTGGTGCTATGGAGCTATGGAGCTCTGGAAGTATGGAGCTATGGAGCTCTGGAGGTATGGAGCTATGGAGCCCTGGAGCTATGGAGCCCTGGAGCTATGGAAGTATGGAGCTCTGGTGCTATGGAGCTATGGAGCTCTGGTGCTATGGAGCTATGGAGCTCTGGAGCTATGGAGCTCTGGAGGTATGGAGGTATGGAGCTATGGAGCTATGGAGCTCTGGAGGTATGGAGCTATGGAGCTATGGAAGTATGGAGCTCTGGTGCTATGGAGCTATGGAGCTCTGGTGCTATGGAGCTATGGAGCTCTGGTGCTATGGAGCTATGGAGCTATGGAGCTCTGGAAGTATGGAGCTCTGGTGCTATGGAGCTATGGAGCTCTGGTGCTATGGAGCTATGGAGCTCTGGTGCTATGGAGCTATGGAGCTCTGGTGCTATGGAGCTCTGGTGCTATGGAGCTCTGGTGCTATGGAGCTATGGAGCTCTGGTGCTATGGAGCTATGGAGCTCTGGAGGTATGGAGCTCTGGAGGTATGGAGCTCTGGAGGTATGGAGCTTTGGAGCCCTGGAGCTCTGGAGGTATGGAGCTATGGTGCTATGGAGCTCTGAAGCCATGGAGCTCTGGTGCTATGGAGCTCTGGAGCTCTGGAGGTATGGAGCTCTGGAGGTATGGAGCTATGGAGCCCTGGAACTCTGGAGGTATGGAGCTATGGTGCTATGGAGCTCTGAAGCCATGGAGCTCTGGTGCTATGGAGCTCTGGAGCTCTGGAGGTATGGAGCTCTGGAGGTATGGAGCTATGGAGCCCTGGAGCTCTGGAGGTATGGAGCTATGGTGCTATGGAGCTCTGAAGCCATGGAGCTCTGGTGCTATGGAGCTCTGGAGCTCTGGAGGTATGGAGCTCTGGAGGTATGGAGCTCTGGAGGTATGGAGCTATGGAGCCCTGGAGGTATGGAGCTATGGTGCTATGGAGCTCTGAAGCCATGGAGCTCTGGTGCTATGGAGCTCTGGAGGTATGGAGCTCTGGAGGTATGGAGCTCTGGAGGTATGGAGCTATGGAGCCCTGGAGCTCTGGAGGTATGGAGCTATGGTGCTATGGAGCTCTGAAGCCATGGAGCTCTGGTGCTATGGAGCTATGGAGCTCTGGTGCTATGGAGGTATGGAGCCACCAGCCAGCACCCTCCGTGGCTGGATCAATGGAAGTGTTTTAGGTACCAGGCAGCCAAAGGGCCGAGGCCTCACGCTCGACCACGCCGGCGCAGAGTTCCAGCCGCTCGGATAAGCTCTGTCACTCACCCGCCGCGCAGCCACCGGTAACGGGGAAATGTCGCCGCCTTGTGGACACGCCGTTGTAAATGAATGGGCTTTCGCACTTAGTGCAATTTTCGCCAACTCTCTGACTTAGAGCTATGGAAGTATGGAGCTATGGAGCCACCAGCCACCCAGGCTGGAGCTCTGGAGCTCTGGAGGTATGGAGCTCTGGTGCTATGGAAGTATGGAGCTCTGGTGCTATGGAAGTATGGAGCTATGGAGGTATGGAAGTATGGAGCTATGGAAGTATGGAGCTATGGAGCTCTGGAAGTATGGAGCTATGGAGCTCTGGAGGTATGGAGCCCTGGAGCTATGGAGCCCTGGAGCTATGGAAGTATGGAGCTCTGGTGCTATGGAGCTATGGAGCTCTGGTGCTATGGAGCTATGGAGCTATGGAGCTCTGGAGCTATGGAGCTCTGGAGGTATGGAGCTATGGAGCTATGGAGCTCTGGAGGTATGGAGCTATGGAGCTATGGAAGTATGGAGCTCTGGTGCTATGGAGCTATGGAGCTCTGGTGCTATGGAGCTATGGAGCTCTGGTGCTATGGAGCTATGGAGCTATGGAGCTCTGGAAGTATGGAGCTCTGATGCTATGGAGCTATGGAGCTCTGGTGCTATGGAGCTATGGAGCTCTGGTGCTATGGAGCTCTGGTGCTATGGAGCTCTGGTGCTATGGAGCTATGGAGCTCTGGTGCTATGGAGCTCTGGAGGTATGGAGCTCTGGAGGTATGGAGCTCTGGAGGTATGGAGCTATGGAGCCCTGGAGCTCTGGAGGTATGGAGCTATGGTGCTATGGAGCTCTGAAGCCATGGAGCTCTGGTGCTATGGAGCTATGGAGCTCTGGTGCTATGGAGCTATGGAGCTATGGAGCTCTGGAAGTATGGAGCTCTGGTGCTATGGAGCTATGGAGCTCTGGTGCTATGGAGCTATGGAGCTCTGGTGCTATGGAGCTATGGAGCTCTGGTGCTATGGAGCTCTGGTGGTATGGAGCTCTGGTGCTATGGAGCTATGGAGCTCTGGTGCTATGGAGCTATGGAGCTCTGGAGGTATGGAGCTCTGGAGGTATGGAGCTCTGGAGGTATGGAGCTATGGAGCCCTGGAGCTCTGGAGGTATGGAGCTATGGTGCTATGGACTCTGAAGCCATGGAGCTCTGGTGCTATGGAGCTCTGGAGCTCTGGAGGTATGGAGCTCTGGAGGTATGGAGCTATGGAGCCCTGGAGCTCTGGAGGTATGGAGCTATGGTGCTATGGAGCTCTGAAGCCATGGAGCTCTGGTGCTATGGAGCTCTGGAGCTCTGGAGGTATGGAGCTCTGGAGGTATGGAGCTATGGAGCCCTGGAGCTCTGGAGGTATGGAGCTATGGTGCTATGGAGCTCTGAAGCCATGGAGCTCTGGTGCTATGGAGCTCTGGAGCTCTGGAGGTATGGAGCTCTGGAGGTATGGAGCTCTGGAGGTATGGAGCTATGGAGCCCTGGAGCTCTGGAGGTATGGAGCTATGGTGCTATGGAGCTCTGAAGCCATGGAGCTCTGGTGCTATGGAGCTCTGGAGGTATGGAGCTCTGGAGGTATGGAGCTCTGGAGGTATGGAGCTATGGAGCCCTGGAGCTCTGGAGGTATGGAGCTATGGTGCTATGGAGCTCTGAAGCCATGGAGCTCTGGTGCTATGGAGCTATGGAGCTCTGGTGCTATGGAGCTATGGAGGTATGGAGCCACCAGCCAGCACCCTCCGTGGCTGGATCAATGGAAGTGTTTTAGGTACCAGGCAGCCAAAGGGCCGAGGCCTCACGCTCGACCACGCCGGCGCAGAGTTCCAGCCGCTCGGATAAGCTCTGTCACTCACCCGCCGCGCAGCCACCGGTAACGGGGAAATGTCGCCGCCTTGTGGACACGCCGTTGTAAATGAATGGGCTTTCGCACTTAGTGCAATTTTCGCCAACTCTCTGACTGGAGCTATGGAAGTATGGAGCTATGGAGCCACCAGCCACCCAGGCTGGAGCTATGGAGCTCTGGAGGTATGGAGCTCTGGTGCTATGGAAGTATGGAGCTATGGAGCTATGGAAGTATGGAGCTATGGAGCTATGGAGCTCTGGAAGTATGGAGCTATGGAGCTCTGGAGGTATGGAGCTATGGAGCCCTGGAGCCCTGGAGCTATGGAGCCCTGGAGCTATGGAGCTATGGAGCCCTGGAGCTATGGAGCTATGGAGCCCTGGAGCTATGGAGCTATGGAGCTCTGGTGCTATGGAGCTATGGAGCTCTGGTGCTATGGAGCTATGGAGCTCTGGTGCTATGGAGCTATGGAGCTCTGGTGCTATGGAGCTATGGAGCTCTGGTGCTATGGAGCTATGGAGCTCTGGTGCTATGGAGCTATGGAGCTCTGGTGCTATGGAGCTATGGAGCTCTGGAAGTATGGAGCTATGGAGCTCTGGAGGTATGGAGCTATGGAGCCCTGGAGCTATGGAGCCCTGGAGCTATGGAAGTATGGAGCTCTGGTGCTATGGAGCTATGGAGCTCTGGTGCTATGGAGCTATGGAGCTCTGGAGCTATGGAGCTCTGGAGGTATGGAGCTATGGAGCTATGGAGCTCTGGAGGTATGGAGCTATGGAGCTATGGAAGTATGGAGCTCTGGTGCTATGGAGCTATGGAGCTCTGGTGCTATGGAGCTATGGAGCTCTGGTGCTATGGAGCTATGGAGCTATGGAGCTCTGGAAGTATGGAGCTCTGGTGCTATGGAGCTATGGAGCTCTGGTGCTATGGAGCTATGGAGCTCTGGTGCTATGGAGCTATGGAGCTCTGGTGCTATGGAGCTCTGGTGCTATGGAGCTCTGGTGCTATGGAGCTATGGAGCTCTGGTGCTATGGAGCTATGGAGCTCTGGAGGTATGGAGCTCTGGAGGTATGGAGCTCTGGAGGTATGGAGCTTTGGAGCCCTGGAGCTCTGGAGGTATGGAGCTATGGTGCTATGGAGCTCTGAAGCCATGGAGCTCTGGTGCTATGGAGGTATGGAGCTCTGGAGGTATGGAGCTCTGGAGGTATGGAGCTATGGAGCCCTGGAGCTCTGGAGGTATGGAGCTATGGTGCTATGGAGCTCTGAAGCCATGGAGCTCTGGTGCTATGGAGCTCTGGAGCTCTGGAGGTATGGAGCTCTGGAGGTATGGAGCTATGGAGCCCTGGAGCTCTGGAGGTATGGAGCTATGGTGCTATGGAGCTCTGAAGCCATGGAGCTCTGGTGCTATGGAGCTCTGGAGCTCTGGAGGTATGGAGCTCTGGAGGTATGGAGCTCTGGAGGTATGGAGCTATGGAGCCCTGGAGCTCTGGAGGTATGGAGCTATGGTGCTATGGAGCTCTGAAGCCATGGAGCTCTGGTGCTATGGAGCTCTGGAGGTATGGAGCTCTGGAGGTATGGAGCTCTGGAGGTATGGAGCTATGGAGCCCTGGAGCTCTGGAGGTATGGAGCTATGGTGCTATGGAGCTCTGAAGCCATGGAGCTCTGGTGCTATGGAGCTATGGAGCTCTGGTGCTATGGAGCTATGGAGGTATGGAGCCACCAGCCAGCACCCTCCGTGGCTGGATCAATGGAAGTGTTTTAGGTACCAGGCAGCCAAAGGGCCGAGGCCTCACGCTCGACCACGCCGGCGCAGAGTTCCAGCCGCTCGGATAAGCTCTGTCACTCACCCGCCGCGCAGCCACCGGTAACGGGGAAATGTCGCCGCCTTGTGGACACGCCGTTGTAAATGAATGGGCTTTCGCACTTAGTGCAATTTTCGCCAACTCTCTGACTTAGAGCTATGGAAGTATGGAGCTATGGAGCCACCAGCCACCCAGGCTGGAGCTCTGGAGCTCTGGAGGTATGGAGCTCTGGTGCTATGGAAGTATGGAGCTCTGGTGCTATGGAAGTATGGAGCTATGGAGGTATGGAAGTATGGAGCTATGGAAGTATGGAGCTATGGAGCTCTGGAAGTATGGAGCTATGGAGCTCTGGAGGTATGGAGCCCTGGAGCTATGGAGCCCTGGAGCTATGGAAGTATGGAGCTCTGGTGCTATGGAGCTATGGAGCTCTGGTGCTATGGAGCTATGGAGCTATGGAGCTCTGGAGCTATGGAGCTCTGGAGGTATGGAGCTATGGAGCTATGGAGCTCTGGAGGTATGGAGCTATGGAGCTATGGAAGTATGGAGCTCTGGTGCTATGGAGCTATGGAGCTCTGGTGCTATGGAGCTATGGAGCTCTGGTGCTATGGAGCTATGGAGCTATGGAGCTCTGGAAGTATGGAGCTCTGGTGCTATGGAGCTATGGAGCTCTGGTGCTATGGAGCTATGGAGCTCTGGTGCTATGGAGCTCTGGTGCTATGGAGCTCTGGTGCTATGGAGCTATGGAGCTCTGGTGCTATGGAGCTATGGAGCTCTGGAGGTATGGAGCTCTGGAGGTATGGAGCTCTGGAGGTATGGAGCTATGGAGCCCTGGAGCTCTGGAGGTATGGAGCTATGGTGCTATGGAGCTCTGAAGCCATGGAGCTCTGGTGCTATGGAGCTCTGGAGCTCTGGAGGTATGGAGCTCTGGAGGTATGGTGCTATGGAGCCCTGGAGCTCTGGAGGTATGGAGCTATGGAGCTCTGAAGCCATGGAGCTCTGGTGCTATGGAGCTCTGGAGCTCTGGAGGTATGGAGCTCTGGAGGTATGGAGCTATGGAGCCCTGGAGCTCTGGAGGTATGGAGCTATGGTGCTATGGAGCTCTGAAGCCATGGAGCTCTGGTGCTATGGAGCTCTGGAGGTATGGAGCTCTGGAGGTATGGAGCTCTGGAGGTATGGAGCTATGGAGCCCTGGAGCTCTGGAGGTATGGAGCTATGGTGCTATGGAGCTCTGAAGCCATGGAGCTCTGGTGCTATGGAGCTATGGAGCTCTGGTGCTATGGAGCTATGGAGGTATGGAGCCACCAGCCAGCACCCTCCGTGGCTGGATCAATGGAAGTGTTTTAGGTACCAGGCAGCCAAAGGGCCGAGGCCTCACGCTCGACCACGCCGGCGCAGAGTTCCAGCCGCTCGGATAAGCTCTGTCACTCACCCGCCGCGCAGCCACCGGTAACGGGGAAATGTCGCCGCCTTGTGGACACGCCGTTGTAAATGAATGGGCTTTCGCACTTAGTGCAATTTTCGCCAACTCTCTGACTTAGAGCTATGGAAGTATGGAGCTATGGAGCCACCAGCCACCCAGGCTGGAGCTCTGGAGCTCTGGAGGTATGGAGCTCTGGTGCTATGGAAGTATGGAGCTCTGGTGCTATGGAAGTATGGAGCCCTGGAGCTATGGAAGTATGGAGCTCTGGTGCTATGGAGCTATGGAGCTCTGGTGCTATGGAGCTATGGAGCTATGGAGCTCTGGAGCTATGGAGCTCTGGAGGTATGGAGCTATGGAGCTATGGAGCTCTGGAGGTATGGAGCTATGGAGCTATGGAAGTATGGAGCTCTGGTGCTATGGAGCTATGGAGCTCTGGTGCTATGGAGCTATGGAGCTCTGGTGCTATGGAGCTATGGAGCTATGGAGCTCTGGAAGTATGGAGCTCTGGTGCTATGGAGCTATGGAGCTCTGGTGCTATGGAGCTATGGAGCTCTGGTGCTATGGAGCTCTGGTGCTATGGAGCTCTGGTGCTATGGAGCTATGGAGCTCTGGTGCTATGGAGCTCTGGAGGTATGGAGCTCTGGAGGTATGGAGCTCTGGAGGTATGGAGCTATGGAGCCCTGGAGCTCTGGAGGTATGGAGCTATGGTGCTATGGAGCTCTGAAGCCATGGAGCTCTGGTGCTATGGAGCTATGGAGCTCTGGTGCTATGGAGCTATGGAGCTCTGGAAGTATGGAGCTCTGGTGCTATGGAGCTATGGAGCTCTGGTGCTATGGAGCTATGGAGCTCTGGTGCTATGGAGCTATGGAGCTCTGGTGCTATGGAGCTCTGGTGCTATGGAGCTCTGGTGCTATGGAGCTATGGAGCTCTGGTGCTATGGAGCTATGGAGCTCTGGAGGTATGGAGCTCCGGAGGTATGGAGCTCTGGAGGTATGGAGCTATGGAGCCCTGGAGCTCTGGAGGTATGGAGCTATGGTGCTATGGAGCTCTGAAGCCATGGAGCTCTGGTGCTATGGAGCTCTGGAGCTCTGGAGGTATGGAGCTCTGGAGGTATGGAGCTATGGAGCCCTGGAGCTCTGGAGGTATGGAG
This sequence comes from Syngnathus leptorhynchus, assembly GCF_054491065.1. Classification (NCBI taxonomy): domain Eukaryota; kingdom Metazoa; phylum Chordata; class Actinopteri; order Syngnathiformes; family Syngnathidae; genus Syngnathus; species Syngnathus leptorhynchus. The sequence continues at coordinate 1,349,145 of NW_028231993.1, read as the reverse complement.
CTATGGTGCTATGGAGCTCTGAAGCCATGGAGCTCTGGTGCTATGGAGCTCTGGAGCTCTGGAGGTATGGAGCTCTGGAGGTATGGAGCTCTGGAGGTATGGAGCTATGGAGCCCTGGAGCTCTGGAGGTATGGAGCTATGGTGCTATGGAGCTCTGAAGCCATTAAGCTCTGGTGCTATGGAGCTCTGGAGGTATGGAGCTCTGGAGGTATGGAGCTCTGGAGGTATGGAGCTATGGAGCCCTGGAGCTCTGGAGGTATGGAGCTATGGTGCTATGGAGCTCTGAAGCCATGGAGCTCTGGTGCTATGGAGCTCTGGAGGTATGGAGCTCTGGAGGTATGGAGCTCTGGAGGTATGGAGCTATGGAGCCCTGGAGCTCTGGAGGTATGGAGCTATGGTGCTATGGAGCTCTGAAGCCATGGAGCTCTGGTGCTATGGAGCTCTGGAGGTATGGAGCTCTGGAGGTATGGAGCTCTGGAGGTATGGAGCTATGGAGCCCTGGAGCTCTGGAGGTATGGAGCTATGGTGCTATGGAGCTCTGAAGCCATGGAGCTCTGGTGCTATGGAGCTCTGGAGGTATGGAGCTCTGGAGGTATGGAGCTCTGGAGGTATGGAGCTATGGAGCCCTGGAGCTCTGGAGGTATGGAGCTATGGTGCTATGGAGCTCTGAAGCCATGGAGCTCTGGTGCTATGGAGCTATGGAGCTCTGGTGCTATGGAGCTATGGAGGTATGGAGCCACCAGCCAGCACCCTCCGTGGCTGGATCAATGGAAGTGTTTTAGGTACCAGGCAGCCAAAGGGCCGAGGCCTCACGCTCGACCACGCCGGCGCAGAGTTCCAGCCGCTCGGATAAGCTCTGTCACTCACCCGCCGCGCAGCCACCGGTAACGGGGAAATGTCGCCGCCTTGTGGACACGCCGTTGTAAATGAATGGGCTTTCGCACTTAGTGCAATTTTCGCCAACTCTCTGACTTAGAGCTATGGAAGTATGGAGCTATGGAGCCACCAGCCACCCAGGCTGGAGCTCTGGAGCTCTGGAGGTATGGAGCTCTGGTGCTATGGAAGTATGGAGCTCTGGTGCTATGGAAGTATGGAGCTATGGAGGTATGGAAGTATGGAGCTATGGAAGTATGGAGCTATGGAGCTCTGGAAGTATGGAGCTATGGAGCTCTGGAGGTATGGAGCCCTGGAGCTATGGAGCCCTGGAGCTATGGAAGTATGGAGCTCTGGTGCTATGGAGCTATGGAGCTCTGGTGCTATGGAGCTATGGAGCTATGGAGCTCTGGAGCTATGGAGCTCTGGAGGTATGGAGCTATGGAGCTATGGAGCTCTGGAGGTATGGAGCTATGGAGCTATGGAAGTATGGAGCTCTGGTGCTATGGAGCTATGGAGCTCTGGTGCTATGGAGCTATGGAGCTCTGGTGCTATGGAGCTATGGAGCTATGGAGCTCTGGAAGTATGGAGCTCTGGTGCTATGGAGCTATGGAGCTCTGGTGCTATGGAGCTATGGAGCTCTGGTGCTATGGAGCTCTGGTGCTATGGAGCTCTGGTGCTATGGAGCTATGGAGCTCTGGTGCTATGGAGCTATGGAGCTCTGGAGGTATGGAGCTCTGGAGGTATGGAGCTCTGGAGGTATGGAGCTATGGAGCCCTGGAGCTCTGGAGGTATGGAGCTATGGTGCTATGGAGCTCTGAAGCCATGGAGCTCTGGTGCTATGGAGCTCTGGAGCTCTGGAGGTATGGAGCTCTGGAGGTATGGAGCTATGGAGCCCTGGAGCTCTGGAGGTATGGAGCTATGGAGCTCTGAAGCCATGGAGCTCTGGTGCTATGGAGCTCTGGAGCTCTGGAGGTATGGAGCTCTGGAGGTATGGAGCTATGGAGCCCTGGAGCTCTGGAGGTATGGAGCTATGGTGCTATGGAGCTCTGAAGCCATGGAGCTCTGGTGCTATGGAGCTCTGGAGGTATGGAGCTCTGGAGGTATGGAGCTCTGGAGGTATGGAGCTATGGAGCCCTGGAGCTCTGGAGGTATGGAGCTATGGTGCTATGGAGCTCTGAAGCCATGGAGCTCTGGTGCTATGGAGCTCTGGAGGTATGGAGCTCTGGAGGTATGGAGCTCTGGAGGTATGGAGCTATGGAGCCCTGGAGCTCTGGAGGTATGGAGCTATGGTGCTATGGAGCTCTGAAGCCATGGAGCTCTGGTGCTATGGAGCTATGGAGCTCTGGTGCTATGGAGCTATGGAGGTATGGAGCCACCAGCCAGCACCCTCCGTGGCTGGATCAATGGAAGTGTTTTAGGTACCAGGCAGCCAAAGGGCCGAGGCCTCACGCTCGACCACGCCGGCGCAGAGTTCCAGCCGCTCGGATAAGCTCTGTCACTCACCCGCCGCGCAGCCACCGGTAACGGGGAAATGTCGCCGCCTGGCGGACACGCCGTTGTAAATGAATGGGCTTTCGCACTTAGTGCAATTTTCGCCAACTCTCTGACTTAGAGCTATGGAAGTATGGAGCTATGGAGCCACCAGCCACCCAGGCTGGAGCTATGGAGCTCTGGAGGTATGGAGCTCAGGTGCTATGGAAGTATGGAGCTATGGAGCTATGGAAGTATGGAGCTATGGAGCTATGGAGCTCTGGAAGTATGGAGCTATGGAGCTCTGGAGGTATGGAGCTATGGAGCCCTGGAGCCCTGGAGCTATGGAGCTCTGGTGCTATGGAGGTATGGAGCTCTGGAGGTATGGAGCTCTGGAGGTATGGAGCTATGGAGCTATGGAGCCCTGGAGCTATGGAGCTATGGAGCCCTGGAGCTATGGAGCTATGGAGCCCTGGAGCTATGGAGCTATGGAGCTCTGGTGCTATGGAGCTATGGAGCTCTGGTGCTATGGAGCTATGGAGCTCTGGTGCTATGGAGCTATGGAGCTCTGGTGCTATGGAGCTATGGAGCTCTGGAAGTATGGAGCTATGGAGCTCTGGAGGTATGGAGCTATGGAGCCCTGGAGCTATGGAGCCCTGGAGCTATGGAAGTATGGAGCTCTGGTGCTATGGAGCTATGGAGCTCTGGTGCTATGGAGCTATGGAGCTCTGGAGCTATGGAGCTCTGGAGGTATGGAGGTATGGAGCTATGGAGCTATGGAGCTCTGGAGGTATGGAGCTATGGAGCTATGGAAGTATGGAGCTCTGGTGCTATGGAGCTATGGAGCTCTGGTGCTATGGAGCTATGGAGCTCTGGTGCTATGGAGCTATGGAGCTATGGAGCTCTGGAAGTATGGAGCTCTGGTGCTATGGAGCTATGGAGCTCTGGTGCTATGGAGCTATGGAGCTCTGGTGCTATGGAGCTATGGAGCTCTGGTGCTATGGAGCTCTGGTGCTATGGAGCTCTGGTGCTATGGAGCTATGGAGCTCTGGTGCTATGGAGCTATGGAGCTCTGGAGGTATGGAGCTCTGGAGGTATGGAGCTCTGGAGGTATGGAGCTTTGGAGCCCTGGAGCTCTGGAGGTATGGAGCTATGGTGCTATGGAGCTCTGAAGCCATGGAGCTCTGGTGCTATGGAGCTCTGGAGCTCTGGAGGTATGGAGCTCTGGAGGTATGGAGCTATGGAGCCCTGGAACTCTGGAGGTATGGAGCTATGGTGCTATGGAGCTCTGAAGCCATGGAGCTCTGGTGCTATGGAGCTCTGGAGCTCTGGAGGTATGGAGCTCTGGAGGTATGGAGCTATGGAGCCCTGGAGCTCTGGAGGTATGGAGCTATGGTGCTATGGAGCTCTGAAGCCATGGAGCTCTGGTGCTATGGAGCTCTGGAGCTCTGGAGGTATGGAGCTCTGGAGGTATGGAGCTCTGGAGGTATGGAGCTATGGAGCCCTGGAGGTATGGAGCTATGGTGCTATGGAGCTCTGAAGCCATGGAGCTCTGGTGCTATGGAGCTCTGGAGGTATGGAGCTCTGGAGGTATGGAGCTCTGGAGGTATGGAGCTATGGAGCCCTGGAGCTCTGGAGGTATGGAGCTATGGTGCTATGGAGCTCTGAAGCCATGGAGCTCTGGTGCTATGGAGCTATGGAGCTCTGGTGCTATGGAGGTATGGAGCCACCAGCCAGCACCCTCCGTGGCTGGATCAATGGAAGTGTTTTAGGTACCAGGCAGCCAAAGGGCCGAGGCCTCACGCTCGACCACGCCGGCGCAGAGTTCCAGCCGCTCGGATAAGCTCTGTCACTCACCCGCCGCGCAGCCACCGGTAACGGGGAAATGTCGCCGCCTTGTGGACACGCCGTTGTAAATGAATGGGCTTTCGCACTTAGTGCAATTTTCGCCAACTCTCTGACTTAGAGCTATGGAAGTATGGAGCTATGGAGCCACCAGCCACCCAGGCTGGAGCTCTGGAGCTCTGGAGGTATGGAGCTCTGGTGCTATGGAAGTATGGAGCTCTGGTGCTATGGAAGTATGGAGCTATGGAGGTATGGAAGTATGGAGCTATGGAAGTATGGAGCTATGGAGCTCTGGAAGTATGGAGCTATGGAGCTCTGGAGGTATGGAGCCCTGGAGCTATGGAGCCCTGGAGCTATGGAAGTATGGAGCTCTGGTGCTATGGAGCTATGGAGCTCTGGTGCTATGGAGCTATGGAGCTATGGAGCTCTGGAGCTATGGAGCTCTGGAGGTATGGAGCTATGGAGCTATGGAGCTCTGGAGGTATGGAGCTATGGAGCTATGGAAGTATGGAGCTCTGGTGCTATGGAGCTATGGAGCTCTGGTGCTATGGAGCTATGGAGCTCTGGTGCTATGGAGCTATGGAGCTATGGAGCTCTGGAAGTATGGAGCTCTGATGCTATGGAGCTATGGAGCTCTGGTGCTATGGAGCTATGGAGCTCTGGTGCTATGGAGCTCTGGTGCTATGGAGCTCTGGTGCTATGGAGCTATGGAGCTCTGGTGCTATGGAGCTCTGGAGGTATGGAGCTCTGGAGGTATGGAGCTCTGGAGGTATGGAGCTATGGAGCCCTGGAGCTCTGGAGGTATGGAGCTATGGTGCTATGGAGCTCTGAAGCCATGGAGCTATGGTGCTATGGAGCTCTGAAGCCATGGAGCTCTGGTGCTATGGAGCTATGGAGCTCTGGTGCTATGGAGCTATGGAGCTATGGAGCTCTGGAAGTATGGAGCTCTGGTGCTATGGAGCTATGGAGCTCTGGTGCTATGGAGCTATGGAGCTCTGGTGCTATGGAGCTATGGAGCTCTGGTGCTATGGAGCTCTGGTGGTATGGAGCTCTGGTGCTATGGAGCTATGGAGCTCTGGTGCTATGGAGCTATGGAGCTCTGGAGGTATGGAGCTCTGGAGGTATGGAGCTCTGGAGGTATGGAGCTATGGAGCCCTGGAGCTCTGGAGGTATGGAGCTATGGTGCTATGGACTCTGAAGCCATGGAGCTCTGGTGCTATGGAGCTCTGGAGCTCTGGAGGTATGGAGCTCTGGAGGTATGGAGCTATGGAGCCCTGGAGCTCTGGAGGTATGGAGCTATGGTGCTATGGAGCTCTGAAGCCATGGAGCTCTGGTGCTATGGAGCTCTGGAGCTCTGGAGGTATGGAGCTCTGGAGGTATGGAGCTATGGAGCCCTGGAGCTCTGGAGGTATGGAGCTATGGTGCTATGGAGCTCTGAAGCCATGGAGCTCTGGTGCTATGGAGCTCTGGAGCTCTGGAGGTATGGAGCTCTGGAGGTATGGAGCTCTGGAGGTATGGAGCTATGGAGCCCTGGAGCTCTGGAGGTATGGAGCTATGGTGCTATGGAGCTCTGAAGCCATGGAGCTCTGGTGCTATGGAGCTCTGGAGGTATGGAGCTCTGGAGGTATGGAGCTCTGGAGGTATGGAGCTATGGAGCCCTGGAGCTCTGGAGGTATGGAGCTATGGTGCTATGGAGCTCTGAAGCCATGGAGCTCTGGTGCTATGGAGCTATGGAGCTCTGGTGCTATGGAGCTATGGAGGTATGGAGCCACCAGCCAGCACCCTCCGTGGCTGGATCAATGGAAGTGTTTTAGGTACCAGGCAGCCAAAGGGCCGAGGCCTCACGCTCGACCACGCCGGCGCAGAGTTCCAGCCGCTCGGATAAGCTCTGTCACTCACCCGCCGCGCAGCCACCGGTAACGGGGAAATGTCGCCGCCTTGTGGACACGCCGTTGTAAATGAATGGGCTTTCGCACTTAGTGCAATTTTCGCCAACTCTCTGACTGGAGCTATGGAAGTATGGAGCTATGGAGCCACCAGCCACCCAGGCTGGAGCTATGGAGCTCTGGAGGTATGGAGCTCTGGTGCTATGGAAGTATGGAGCTATGGAGCTATGGAAGTATGGAGCTATGGAGCTATGGAGCTCTGGAAGTATGGAGCTATGGAGCTCTGGAGGTATGGAGCTATGGAGCCCTGGAGCCCTGGAGCTATGGAGCCCTGGAGCTATGGAGCTATGGAGCCCTGGAGCTATGGAGCTATGGAGCCCTGGAGCTATGGAGCTATGGAGCTCTGGTGCTATGGAGCTATGGAGCTCTGGTGCTATGGAGCTATGGAGCTCTGGTGCTATGGAGCTATGGAGCTCTGGTGCTATGGAGCTATGGAGCTCTGGTGCTATGGAGCTATGGAGCTCTGGTGCTATGGAGCTATGGAGCTCTGGTGCTATGGAGCTATGGAGCTCTGGAAGTATGGAGCTATGGAGCTTTGGAGGTATGGAGCTATGGAGCCCTGGAGCTATGGAGCCCTGGAGCTATGGAAGTATGGAGCTCTGGTGCTATGGAGCTATGGAGCTCTGGTGCTATGGAGCTATGGAGCTCTGGAGCTATGGAGCTCTGGAGGTATGGAGCTATGGAGCTATGGAGCTCTGGAGGTATGGAGCTATGGAGCTATGGAAGTATGGAGCTCTGGTGCTATGGAGCTATGGAGCTCTGGTGCTATGGAGCTATGGAGCTCTGGTGCTATGGAGCTATGGAGCTATGGAGCTCTGGAAGTATGGAGCTCTGGTGCTATGGAGCTATGGAGCTCTGGTGCTATGGAGCTATGGAGCTCTGGTGCTATGGAGCTATGGAGCTCTGGTGCTATGGAGCTCTGGTGCTATGGAGCTCTGGTGCTATGGAGCTATGGAGCTCTGGTGCTATGGAGCTATGGAGCTCTGGAGGTATGGAGCTCTGGAGGTATGGAGCTCTGGAGGTATGGAGCTTTGGAGCCCTGGAGCTCTGGAGGTATGGAGCTATGGTGCTATGGAGCTCTGAAGCCATGGAGCTCTGGTGCTATGGAGGTATGGAGCTCTGGAGGTATGGAGCTCTGGAGGTATGGAGCTATGGAGCCCTGGAGCTCTGGAGGTATGGAGCTATGGTGCTATGGAGCTCTGAAGCCATGGAGCTCTGGTGCTATGGAGCTATGGAGCTCTGGAGGTATGGAGCTATGGAGCCCTGGAGCTCTGGAGGTATGGAGCTATGGTGCTATGGAGCTCTGAAGCCATGGAGCTCTGGTGCTATGGAGCTCTGGAGCTCTGGAGGTATGGAGCTCTGGAGGTATGGAGCTCTGGAGGTATGGAGCTATGGAGCCCTGGAGCTCTGGAGGTATGGAGCTATGGTGCTATGGAGCTCTGAAGCCATGGAGCTCTGGTGCTATGGAGCTCTGGAGGTATGGAGCTCTGGAGGTATGGAGCTCTGGAGGTATGGAGCTATGGAGCCCTGGAGCTCTGGAGGTATGGAGCTATGGTGCTATGGAGCTCTGAAGCCATGGAGCTCTGGTGCTATGGAGCTATGGAGCTCTGGTGCTATGGAGCTATGGAGGTATGGAGCCACCAGCCAGCACCCTCCGTGGCTGGATCAATGGAAGTGTTTTAGGTACCAGGCAGCCAAAGGGCCGAGGCCTCACGCTCGACCACGCCGGCGCAGAGTTCCAGCCGCTCGGATAAGCTCTGTCACTCACCCGCCGCGCAGCCACCGGTAACGGGGAAATGTCGCCGCCTTGTGGACACGCCGTTGTAAATGAATGGGCTTTCGCACTTAGTGCAATTTTCGCCAACTCTCTGACTTAGAGCTATGGAAGTATGGAGCTATGGAGCCACCAGCCACCCAGGCTGGAGCTCTGGAGCTCTGGAGGTATGGAGCTCTGGTGCTATGGAAGTATGGAGCTCTGGTGCTATGGAAGTATGGAGCTATGGAGGTATGGAAGTATGGAGCTATGGAAGTATGGAGCTATGGAGCTCTGGAAGTATGGAGCTATGGAGCTCTGGAGGTATGGAGCCCTGGAGCTATGGAAGTATGGAGCTCTGGTGCTATGGAGCTATGGAGCTCTGGTGCTATGGAGCTATGGAGCTATGGAGCTCTGGAGCTATGGAGCTCTGGAGGTATGGAGCTATGGAGCTATGGAGCTCTGGAGGTATGGAGCTATGGAGCTATGGAAGTATGGAGCTCTGGTGCTATGGAGCTATGGAGCTCTGGTGCTATGGAGCTATGGAGCTCTGGTGCTATGGAGCTATGGAGCTCTGGAAGTATGGAGCTCTGGTGCTATGGAGCTATGGAGCTCTGGTGCTATGGAGCTATGGAGCTCTGGTGCTATGGAGCTCTGGTGCTATGGAGCTCTGGTGCTATGGAGCTATGGAGCTCTGGTGCTATGGAGCTCTGGAGGTATGGAGCTCTGGAGGTATGGAGCTCTGGAGGTATGGAGCTATGGAGCCCTGGAGCTCTGGAGGTATGGAGCTATGGTGCTATGGAGCTCTGAAGCCATGGAGCTCTGGTGCTATGGAGCTATGGAGCTCTGGTGCTATGGAGCTATGGAGCTATGGAGCTCTGGAAGTATGGAGCTCTGGTGCTATGGAGCTATGGAGCTCTGGTGCTATGGAGCTATGGAGCTCTGGTGCTATGGAGCTATGGAGCTCTGGTGCTATGGAGCTCTGGTGCTATGGAGCTCTGGTGCTATGGAGCTATGGAGCTCTGGTGCTATGGAGCTATGGAGCTCTGGAGGTATGGAGCTCTGGAGGTATGGAGCTCTGGAGGTATGGAGCTATGGAGCCCTGGAGCTCTGGAGGTATGGAGCTATGGTGCTATGGAGCTCTGAAGCCATGGAGCTCTGGTGCTATGGAGCTCTGGAGCTCTGGAGGTATGGAGCTCTGGAGGTATGGAGCTATGGAGCCCTGGAGCTCTGGAGGTATGGAGCTATGGTGCTATGGAGCTCTGAAGCCATGGAGCTCTGGTGCTATGGAGCTCTGGAGCTCTGGAGGTATGGAGCTCTGGAGGTATGGAGCTCTGGAGGTATGGAGCTATGGAGCCCTGGAGCTCTGGAGGTATGGAGCTATGGTGCTATGGAGCTCTAAAGCCATGGAGCTCTGGTGCTATGGAGCTCTGGAGGTATGGAGCTCTGGAGGTATGGAGCTCTGGAGGTATGGAGCTATGGAGCCCTGGAGCTCTGGAGGTATGGAGCTATGGTGCTATGGAGCTCTGAAGCCATGGAGCTCTGGTGCTATGGAGCTCTGGAGGTATGGAGCTCTGGAGGTATGGAGCTCTGGAGGTATGGAGCTATGGAGCCCTGGAGCTCTGGAGGTATGGAGCTATGGTGCTATGGAGCTCTGAAGCCATGGAGCTCTGGTGCTATGGAGCTATGGAGCTCTGGTGCTATGGAGCTATGGAGGTATGGAGCCACCAGCCAGCACCCTCCGTGGCTGGATCAATGGAAGTGTTTTAGGTACCAGGCAGCCAAAGGGCCGAGGCCTCACGCTCGACCACGCCGGCGCAGAGTTCCAGCCGCTCGGATAAGCTCTGTCACTCACCCGCCGCGCAGCCACCGGTAACGGGGAAATGTCGCCGCCTTGTGGACACGCCGTTGTAAATGAATGGGCTTTCGCACTTAGTGCAATTTTCGCCAACTCTCTGACTGGAGCTATGGAAGTATGGAGCTATGGAGCCACCAGCCACCCAGGCTGGAGCTATGGAGCTCTGGAGGTATGGAGCTCTGGTGCTATGGAAGTATGGAGCTATGGAGCTATGGAAGTATGGAGCTATGGAGCTATGGAGCTCTGGAGCTATGGAGCTCTGGTGCTATGGAGCTATGGAGCTATGGAGCTCTGGAAGTATGGAGCTCTGGTGCTATGGAGCTATGGAGCTCTGGTGCTATGGAGCTATGGAGCTCTGGTGCTATGGAGCTCTGGTGCTATGGAGCTCTGGTGCTATGGAGCTATGGAGCTCTGGTGCTATGGAGCTATGGAGCTCTGGAGGTATGGAGCTCTGGAGGTATGGAGCTCTGGAGGTATGGAGCTATGGAGCCCTGGAGCTCTGGAGGTATGGAGCTATGGTGCTATGGAGCTCTAAAGCCATGGAGCTCTGGTGCTATGGAGCTCTGGAGCTCTGGAGGTATGGAGCTCTGGAGGTATGGAGCTATGGAGCCCTGGAGCTCTGGAGGTATGGAGCTATGGTGCTATGGAGCTCTGAAGCCATGGAGCTCTGGAGCTTTGGAGCCCTGGAGCTCTGGAGGTATGGAGCTATGGTGCTATGGAGCTCTGAAGCCATGGAGCTCTGGTGCTATGGAGCTATGGAGCTCTGGTGCTATGGAGCTATGGAGGTATGGAGCCACCAGCCAGCACCCTCCGTGGCTGGATCAATGGAAGTGTTTTAGGTACCAGGCAGCCAAAGGGCCGAGGCCTCACGCTCGACCACGCCGGCGCAGAGTTCCAGCCGCTCGGATAAGCTCTGTCACTCACCCGCCGCGCAGCCACCGGTAACGGGGAAATGTCGCCGCCTTGTGGACACGCCGTTGTAAATGAATGGGCTTTCGCACTTAGTGCAATTTTCGCCAACTCTCTGACTTAGAGCTATGGAAGTATGGAGCTATGGAGCCACCAGCCACCCAGGCTGGAGCTCTGGAGCTCTGGAGGTATGGAGCTCTGGTGCTATGGAAGTATGGAGCTCTGGTGCTATGGAAGTATGGAGCTATGGAGGTATGGAAGTATGGAGCTATGGAAGTATGGAGCTATGGAGCTCTGGAAGTATGGAGCTATGGAGCTCTGGAGGTATGGAGCCCTGGAGCTATGGAGCCCTGGAGCTATGGAAGTATGGAGCTCTGGTGCTATGGAGCTATGGAGCTCTGGTGCTATGGAGCTATGGAGCTATGGAGCTCTGGAGCTATGGAGCTCTGGAGGTATGGAGCTATGGAGCTATGGAGCTCTGGAGGTATGGAGCTATGGAGCTATGGAAGTATGGAGCTCTGGTGCTATGGAGCTATGGAGCTCTGGTGCTATGGAGCTATGGAGCTCTGGTGCTATGGAGCTATGGAGCTATGGAGCTCTGGAAGTATGGAGCTCTGGTGCTATGGAGCTATGGAGCTCTGGTGTTATGGAGCTATGGAGCTCTGGTGCTATGGAGCTCTGGTGCTATGGAGCTCTGGTGCTATGGAGCTATGGAGCTCTGGTGCTATGGAGCTATGGAGCTCTGGAGGTATGGAGCTCTGGAGGTATGGAGCTCTGGAGGTATGGAGCTATGGAGCCCTGGAGCTCTGGAGGTATGGAGCTATGGTGCTATGGAGCTCTGAAGCCATGGAGCTCTGGTGCTATGGAGCTCTGGAGCTCTGGAGGTATGGAGCTCTGGAGGTATGGAGCTATGGAGCCCTGGAGCTCTGGAGGTATGGAGCTATGGTGCTATGGAGCTCTGAAGCCATGGAGCTCTGGTGCTATGGAGCTCTGGAGCTCTGGAGGTATGGAGCTCTGGAGGTATGGAGCTATGGAGCCCTGGAGCTCTGGAGGTATGGAGCTATGGTGCTATGGAGCTCTGAAGCCATGGAGCTCTGGTGCTATGGAGCTCTGGAGGTATGGAGCTCTGGAGGTATGGAGCTCTGGAGGTATGGAGCTATGGAGCCCTGGAGCTCTGGAGGTATGGAGCTATGGTGCTATGGAGCTCTGAAGCCATGGAGCTCTGGTGCTATGGAGCTCTGGAGGTATGGAGCTCTGGAGGTATGGAGCTCTGGAGGTATGGAGCTATGGAGCCCTGGAGCTCTGGAGGTATGGAGCTATGGTGCTATGGAGCTCTGAAGCCATGGAGCTCTGGTGCTATGGAGCTATGGAGCTCTGGTGCTATGGAGCTATGGAGGTATGGAGCCACCAGCCAGCACCCTCCGTGGCTGGATCAATGGAAGTGTTTTAGGTACCAGGCAGCCAAAGGGCCGAGGCCTCACGCTCGACCACGCCGGCGCAGAGTTCCAGCCGCTCGGATAAGCTCTGTCACTCACCCGCCGCGCAGCCACCGGTAACGGGGAAATGTCGCCGCCTGGCGGACACGCCGTTGTAAATGAATGGGCTTTCGCACTTAGTGCAATTTTCGCCAACTCTCTGACTTAGAGCTATGGAAGTATGGAGCTATGGAGCCACCAGCCACCCAGGCTGGAGCTATGGAGCTCTGGAGGTATGGAGCTCAGGTGCTATGGAAGTATGGAGCTATGGAGCTATGGAAGTATGGAGCTATGGAGCTATGGAGCTCTGGAAGTATGGAGCTATGGAGCTCTGGAGGTATGGAGCTATGGAGCCCTGGAGCCCTGGAGCTATGGAGCTCTGGTGCTATGGAGGTATGGAGCTCTGGAGGTATGGAGCTCTGGAGGTATGGAGCTATGGAGCTATGGAGCCCTGGAGCTATGGAGCTATGGAGCCCTGGAGCTATGGAGCTATGGAGCCCTGGAGCTATGGAGCTATGGAGCTCTGGTGCTATGGAGCTATGGAGCTCTGGTGCTATGGAGCTATGGAGCTCTGGTGCTATGGAGCTATGGAGCTCTGGTGCTATGGAGCTATGGAGCTCTGGAAGTATAGAGCTATGGAGCTCTGGAGGTATGGAGCTATGGAGCCCTGGAGCCCTGGAGCTATGGAGCCCTGGAGCTATGGAAGTATGGAGCTCTGGTGCTATGGAGCTATGGAGCTCTGGTGCTATGGAGCTATGGAGCTCTGGAGCTCTGGAGGTATGGAGCTATGGAGCTATGGAGCTATGGAGCTCTGGAGGTATGGAGCTATGGAGCTATGGAAGTATGGAGCTCTGGTGCTATGGAGCTATGGAGCTCTGGTGCTATGGAGCTATGGAGCTCTGGTGCTATGGAGCTATGGAGCTCTGGAAGTATGGAGCTCTGGTGCTATGGAGCTATGGAGCTCTGGTGCTATGGAGCTATGGAGCTCTGGTGCTATGGAGCTATGGAGCTCTGGTGCTATGGAGCTCTGGTGCTATGGAGCTCTGGTGCTATGGAGCTATGGAGCTCTGGTGCTATGGAGCTATGGAGCTCTGGAGGTATGGAGCTCTGGAGGTATGGAGCTCTGGAGGTATGGAGCTTTGGAGCCCTGGAGCTCTGGAGGTATGGAGCTATGGTGCTATGGAGCTCTGAAGCCATGGAGCTCTGGTGCTATGGAGCTCTGGAGCTCTGGAGGTATGGAGCTCTGGAGGTATGGAGCTATGGAGCCCTGGAGCTCTGGAGGTATGGAGCTAGGTTGCTATGGAGCTCTGAAGCCATGGAGCTCTGGTGCTATGGAGCTCTGGAGCTCTGGAGGTATGGAGCTCTGGAGGTATGGAGCTATGGAGCCCTGGAGCTCTGGAGGTATGGAGCTATGGTGCTATGGAGCTCTGAAGCCATGGAGCTCTGGTGCTATGGAGCTCTGGAGCTCTGGAGGTATGGAGCTCTGGAGGTATGGAGCTCTGGAGGTATGGAGCTATGGAGCCCTGGAGCTCTGGAGGTATGGAGCTATGGTGCTATGGAGCTCTGAAGCCATGGAGCTCTGGTGCTATGGAGCTCTGGAGGTATGGAGCTCTGGAGGTATGGAGCTCTGGAGGTATGGAGCTATGGAGCCCTGGAGCTCTGGAGGTATGGAGCTATGGTGCTATGGAGCTCTGAAGCCATGGAGCTCTGGTGCTATGGAGCTCTGGAGGTATGGAGCTCTGGAGGTATGGAGCTCTGGAGGTATGGAGCTATGGAGCCCTGGAGCTCTGGAGGTATGGAGCTATGGTGCTATGGAGCTCTGAAGCCATGGAGCTCTGGTGCTATGGAGCTCTGGAGGTATGGAGCTCTGGAGGTATGGAGCTCTGGAGGTATGGAGCTATGGAGCCCTGGAGCTCTGGAGGTATGGAGCTATGGTGCTATGGAGCTCTGAAGCCATGGAGCTCTGGTGCTATGGAGCTATGGAGCTCTGGTGCTATGGAGCTATGGAGGTATGGAGCCACCAGCCAGCACCCTCCGTGGCTGGATCAATGGAAGTGTTTTAGGTACCAGGCAGCCAAAGGGCCGAGGCCTCACGCTCGACCACGCCGGCGCAGAGTTCCAGCCGCTCGGATAAGCTCTGTCACTCACCCGCCGCGCAGCCACCGGTAACGGGGAAATGTCGCCGCCTTGTGGACACGCCGTTGTAAATGAATGGGCTTTCGCACTTAGTGCAATTTTCGCCAACTCTCTGACTTAGAGCTATGGAAGTATGGAGCTATGGAGCCACCAGCCACCCAGGCTGGAGCTCTGGAGCTCTGGAGGTATGGAGCTCTGGTGCTATGGAAGTATGGAGCTCTGGTGCTATGGAAGTATGGAGCTATGGAGGTATGGAAGTATGGAGCTATGGAAGTATGGAGCTATGGAGCTCTGGAAGTATGGAGCTATGGAGCTCTGGAGGTATGGAGCCCTGGAGCTATGGAGCCCTGGAGCTATGGAAGTATGGAGCTCTGGTGCTATGGAGCTATGGAGCTCTGGTGCTATGGAGCTATGGAGCTATGGAGCTCTGGAGCTATGGAGCTCTGGAGGTATGGAGGTATGGAGCTATGGAGCTCTGGAGGTATGGAGCTATGGAGCTATGGAAGTATGGAGCTCTGGTGCTATGGAGCTATGGAGCTCTGGTGCTATGGAGCTATGGAGCTCTGGTGCTATGGAGCTATGGAGCTATGGAGCTCTGGAAGTATGGAGCTCTGGTGCTATGGAGCTATGGAGCTCTGGTGCTATGGAGCTATGGAGCTCTGGTGCTATGGAGCTCTGGTGCTATGGAGCTCTGGTGCTATGGAGCTATGGAGCTCTGGTGCTATGGAGCTATGGAGCTCTGGAGGTATGGAGCTCTGGAGGTATGGAGCTCTGGAGGTATGGAGCTATGGAGCCCTGGAGCTCTGGAGGTATGGAGCTATGGTGCTATGGAGCTCTGAAGCCATGGAGCTCTGGTGCTATGGAGCTCTGGAGCTCTGGAGGTATGGAGCTCTGGAGGTATGGAGCTATGGAGCCCTGGAGCTCTGGAGGTATGGAGCTATGGAGCTCTGAAGCCATGGAGCTCTGGTGCTATGGAGCTCTGGAGCTCTGGAGGTATGGAGCTCTGGAGGTATGGAGCTATGGAGCCCTGGAGCTCTGGAGGTATGGAGCTATGGTGCTATGGAGCTCTGAAGCCATGGAGCTCTGGTGCTATGGAGCTCTGGAGGTATGGAGCTCTGGAGGTATGGAGCTCTGGAGGTATGGAGCTATGGAGCCCTGGAGCTCTGGAGGTATGGAGCTATGGTGCTATGGAGCTCTGAAGCCATGGAGCTCTGGTGCTATGGAGCTCTGGAGGTATGGAGCTCTGGAGGTATGGAGCTCTGGAGGTATGGAGCTATGGAGCCCTGGAGCTCTGGAGGTATGGAGCTATGGTGCTATGGAGCTCTGAAGCCATGGAGCTCTGGTGCTATGGAGCTATGGAGCTCTGGTGCTATGGAGCTATGGAGGTATGGAGCCACCAGCCAGCACCCTCCGTGGCTGGATCAATGGAAGTGTTTTAGGTACCAGGCAGCCAAAGGGCCGAGGCCTCACGCTCGACCACGCCGGCGCAGAGTTCCAGCCGCTCGGATAAGCTCTGTCACTCACCCGCCGCGCAGCCACCGGTAACGGGGAAATGTCGCCGCCTGGCGGACACGCCGTTGTAAATGATTGGGCTTTCGCACTTAGTGCAATTTTCGCCAACTCTCTGACTTAGAGCTATGGAAGTATGGAGCTATGGAGCCACCAGCCACCCAGGCTGGAGCTATGGAGCTCTGGAGGTATGGAGCTCAGGTGCTATGGAAGTATGGAGCTATGGAGCTATGGAAGTATGGAGCTATGGAGCTATGGAGCTCTGGAAGTATGGAGCTATGGAGCTCTGGAGGTATGGAGCTATGGAGCCCTGGAGCCCTGGAGCTTTGGAGCTCTGGTGCTATGGAGGTATGGAGCTCTGGAGGTATGGAGCTCTGGAGGTATGGAGCTATGGAGCTATGGAGCCCTGGAGCTATGGAGCTATGGAGCCCTGGAGCTATGGAGCTATGGAGCCCTGGAGCTATGGAGCCCTGGAGCTATGGAGCTCTGGAGCCCTGGAGCTATGGAGCTATGGAGCTATGGAGCTCTGGTGCTATGGAGCTATGGAGCTCTGGTGCTATGGAGCTATGGAGCTCTGGAAGTATGGAGCTATGGAGCTCTGGAGGTATGGAGCTATGGAGCCCTGGAGCTATGGAAGTATGGAGCTCTGGTGCTATGGAGC
This sequence comes from Syngnathus leptorhynchus, assembly GCF_054491065.1. NCBI lineage: Eukaryota > Metazoa > Chordata > Actinopteri > Syngnathiformes > Syngnathidae > Syngnathus > Syngnathus leptorhynchus. The sequence goes on along the minus strand of NW_028231993.1, from coordinate 1,332,707 downwards.
TATGGAGCTATGGAGCTCTGGTGCTATGGAGCTATGGAGCTCTGGAGCTATGGAGCTCTGGAGGTATGGAGGTATGGAGCTATGGAGCTCTGGAGGTATGGAGCTATGGAAGTATGGAGCTCTGGTGCTATGGAGCTATGGAGCTCTGGTGCTATGGAGCTATGGAGCTCTGGTGCTATGGAGCTATGGAGCTATGGAGCTCTGGAAGTATGGAGCTCTGGTGCTATGGAGCTATGGAGCTCTGGTGCTATGGAGCTATGGAGCTCTGGTGCTATGGAGCTATGGAGCTCTGGTGCTATGGAGCTCTGGTGCTATGGAGCTATGGAGCTCTGGTGCTATGGAGCTATGGAGCTCTGGAGGTATGGAGCTCTGGAGGTATGGAGCTCTGGAGGTATGGAGCTTTGGAGCCCTGGAGCTCTGGAGGTATGGAGCTATGGTGCTATGGAGCTCTGAAGCCATGGAGCTCTGGTGCTATGGAGCTCTGGAGCTCTGGAGGTATGGAGCTCTGGAGGTATGGAGCTATGGAGCCCTGGAGCTCTGGAGGTATGGAGCTATGGTGCTATGGAGCTCTGAAGCCATGGAGCTCTGGTGCTATGGAGCTCTGGAGCTCTGGAGGTATGGAGCTCTGGAGGTATGGAGCTATGGAGCCCTGGAGCTCTGGAGGTATGGAGCTATGGTGCTATGGAGCTCTGAAGCCATGGAGCTCTGGTGCTATGGAGCTCTGGAGCTCTGGAGGTATGGAGCTCTGGAGGTATGGAGCTCTGGAGGTATGGAGCTATGGAGCCCTGGAGCTCTGGAGGTATGGAGCTATGGTGCTATGGAGCTCTGAAGCCATGGAGCTCTGGTGCTATGGAGCTCTGGAGGTATGGAGCTCTGGAGGTATGGAGCTCTGGAGGTATGGAGCTATGGAGCCCTGGAGCTCTGGAGGTATGGAGCTATGGTGCTATGGAGCTCTGAAGCCATGGAGCTCTGGTGCTATGGAGCTCTGGAGGTATGGAGCTCTGGAGGTATGGAGCTCTGGAGGTATGGAGCTATGGAGCCCTGGAGCTCTGGAGGTATGGAGCTATGGTGCTATGGAGCTCTGAAGCCATGGAGCTCTGGTGCTATGGAGCTCTGGAGGTATGGAGCTCTGGAGGTATGGAGCTCTGGAGGTATGGAGCTATGGAGCCCTGGAGCTCTGGAGGTATGGAGCTATGGTGCTATGGAGCTCTGAAGCCATGGAGCTCTGGTGTTATGGAGCTATGGAGCTCTGGTGCTATGGAGCTATGGAGGTATGGAGCCACCAGCCAGCACCCTCCGTGGCTGGATCAATGGAAGTGTTTTAGGTACCAGGCAGCCAAAGGGCCGAGGCCTCACGCTCGACCACGCCGGCGCAGAGTTCCAGCCGCTCGGATAAGCTCTGTCACTCACCCGCCGCGCAGCCACCGGTAACGGGGAAATGTCGCCGCCTTGTGGACACGCCGTTGTAAATGAATGGGCTTTCGCACTTAGTGCAATTTTCGCCAACTCTCTGACTTAGAGCTATGGAAGTATGGAGCTATGGAGCCACCAGCCACCCAGGCTGGAGCTCTGGAGCTCTGGAGGTATGGAGCTCTGGTGCTATGGAAGTATGGAGCTCTGGTGCTATGGAAGTATGGAGCTATGGAGGTATGGAAGTATGGAGCTATGGAAGTATGGAGCTATGGAGCTCTGGAAGTATGGAGCTATGGAGCTCTGGAGGTATGGAGCCCTGGAGCTATGGAGCCCTGGAGCTATGGAAGTATGGAGCTCTGGTGCTATGGAGCTATGGAGCTATTATTCTTAAGCATACCGTAAAATAAATACATTTTGATGTTTTCTTGACAAGCGGTTGTGTTTCACAGTGCCTTATGTGGAAAAATCAATGTATATTTTGGGGTTGATTGTTGCGTTGGAAAGTTACGTCACCACGCCAAGTCTCGCGTGAGTTATATCCGCTTATCGCGATTGTTGCAGCCCGCGCGCAGTGCTAAGTCACAGACGGCGGATATCGAATGAGACTGTAGCTGTGATTTTGCGCGCATTTGCCAAAAAGTGAGTATAAATATTTAAGTGTTAATCCTCTTTACGGTTGTGCTGTTTGTGTAATCCAAGATTGTCTCGTGTGTGCGCCGTTTGGTTGGTAGCTTCGGCGATGCTTCACAAAAGAAGTCACTTTCATTACAATCGTTTGAGAATCAAAAAGGCCCTGGTTCATTTTCTCTGTGAAGCATCGCCACGAGCTAGCATTAGCGAAACGGCCAATAGCAACTACTTTGGTTGCAGCTCGGTTCAGTAGGCGTAAAGAGGTTTTACATAAGAGGCGGTTGCTGTGTTGGATTTATTTTTTATATTCAACTCTGATTCTTTCAATAATCGTAATAAAATGGTCATCACAGGAACTTGAAATACAATCGCTTTATAATGATGACAACATAAAATTGACCAACTGAATCGTGCCTCACCTTGGAAATTGAGTTGTGTCCTGCAGTGGAATAAAACAGAAAGGAAAAAAAAATATCATTTGTTTCATATGGCGTCATATTTCCGTGCGCCACCGTCAAAATTTCGATTAATACTTTGTTAAGTCATGTCAGTTTTGCCGAGTCTGTTTTTGAGTTCCTCAAATAAACCCTGGTCCAAGCTGCACTTGGTCGCCCTGCTCCATTCCTCCTTCATCAATCCTGACAGAATGATCCGACCATCACAGCGACCAGCGCTTGGACCTCACTTCACCATCGGCTCCAATCAGCGACACCCGACCCAGTTCCAGCGCCGCAAGACACACGGCCGCCCCCCCCCCCCCCCCGACACAGTTCCGACGGCGCAGATGCTACGGCCGCCACCAGTTCCGGCGGCGCGGATCCAGCGGCCGTCACCCAGTCGGTTTTCATCGGCGCAAGACGCACGGCCGCCCCCCGACACTTCCGACGGCGCGGATGCTGCGGCCGCCACCAGTTTCGGCGGCGTGGATCCAGCGGCCGTCACCCAGTCGGCCTTCGGCGGCGTGCGACGTGCAGTCCCATCCCGACAAACCTGGCTAGTCGCCAGGTGGCTCCCATGGAACTATATTGTAGCGTTGATTGGCGTACGGACTTCCAGAGTTGCCGCCGATTGCGGTTCATGTCCCCGAGTTTGCCGCTGATTGCGGTTCAGGTTCCCAGTGTGTGCCGCGAGTGTGGCCCTGGCTCCCTGAACGCCGCCAGTTGCGGTTCATGTCCCCGAGTTTGCCGCTGATTGCGGTTAATGTCCCCGAGTTTGCCGCTGATTGCGGTTCAGGTTCCCAGTGTGTGCCGCAAGTGTGGCCCTGGCTCCCTGAACGCCCTCGATTGCGGTTCATGTCCCCGAGTTTGCCGCTGATTGCGGTTCAGGTTCCCAGTGTGTGCCGCGAGTGTGGCCCTGGCTCCCTGAACGCCGCCGGTTGCAGTTCATGTCCCCGGGTAGCTGCCGATTGCGGTTCTGACTGGCCGTTTGCTACGTGGGGGTTTTGGGTTTTTTTTTTGGGACGTCGGGGGCCGTCCCCTTGGAGGGGGATACTGTCACGCCTCGTCCCCTCCATGTGTCTGTTATGGTTTTGCCCGTGTGCTCGCCCCTCCCCTCCTGTGTGCCCCTGATTGGTTTGAATGTGCTCACCTGCCTCTTGTTACCATGTCATGTATATAAGTCCTGTCTGCCCCTCATGCCCCGTCGGATCATTGTCTTTCTGTCTTTTTGTTGCTGTTGTCTTTTTGTCTTCACATCTTCTGTCTCACGTCCCTGTCGGTCAGTCATCTTGTTGGTTTTGGTTCGGAAGTCATGTTACTTTGTTAAGTCATGTCAGTTTTGCCGAGTCTGTTTTTGAGTTCCTCAAATAAACCCTGGTCCAAGCTGCACTTGGTCGCCCTGCTCCATTCCTCCTTCATCAATCCTGACAGTTTTGCCTCTGTTGAACGAGATGGGCTTTGTCCAGAAAAGAACAGAAAAACACGCGGTCATCAAATACTGTAAGTACTCTGAACAAAAGAATCCCGAGGAGTATTACTGCGCCTTGCTCAAGCTGTACCTGCCTCACCGTGCCGATTGCCAGCTAAAATCTGAGCGCTTTCCCACGTTTCAGTTGTTTCATGATCACGCCTGTGAACACTTTAACCAGAGTGACGGGAGAGCAGCATTTCAGAAAACGTGCTTATCTCGGCGAGAAAAAGCGATTTCGGCAATATAATTTAAAACGCGTGTAAAACATAAACCAAACGATGAAATTGGTTATTTCTTCATGTATAATGATCAACTCGATACTCCCTAGCCCCCAACAGCCTATTTTTTCGTATCATTTTAATCAGAGTGACGGGAGAGCAGCATTTCAGAAAACGTGCTTATCTCGGCGAGAAAAAGCGATTTCAGCACTAAAATTTAAAACGCGTGTAAAACATAAACCAAACGATGAAATTGGTTATTTCTTCATGTATAATGATCAACTCGATGCTCCCTAGCCCCCAACAGCCTATTTTTTCGTAACATTTTAATCAGAGTGACGGGAGAGCAGCATTTCAGAAAACGTGCTTATCTCGGCGAGAAAAAGCGATTTCGGCAATAAAATTTAAAACGCGTGTAAAACATAAACCAAACGATGAAATTGGTTATTTCTTCATGTATAATGATCAACTCGATGCTCCCTAGCCCCCAACAGCCTATTTTTTCATAACATTTTAATCAGAGTGACGGGAGAGCAGCATTTCAGAAAACGTGCTTATCTCGGCGAGAAAAAGCGATTTCGGCAATAAAATTTAAAACGCGTGTAAAACATAAACCAAACGATGAAATTGGTTATTTCTTCATGTATAATGATCAACTCGATGCTCCCTAGCCCCCAACAGCCTATTTTTTCGTAACATTTTAATCAGAGTGACGGGAGAGCAGCATTTCAGAAAACGTGCTTATCTCGGCGAGAAAAAGCGATTTCGGCAATAAAATTTAAAACGCGTGTAAAACATAAACCAAACGATGAAATTGGTTATTTCTTCATGTATAATGATCAACTCGATGCTCCCTAGCCCCCAACAGCCTATTTTTTCATAACATTTTAATCAGAGTGACGGGAGAGCAGCATTTCAGAAAACGTGCTTATCTCGGCGAGAAAAAGCGATTTCGGCAATAAAATTTAAAACGCGTGTAAAACATAAACCAAACGATGAAATTTGTTATTTCTTCATGTATAATGATCAACTCGATACTCCCTAGCCCCCAACAGCCTATTTTCATAACATTTTAATCAGAGTGACGGGAGAGCAGCATTTCAGAAAACGTGCTTATCTCGGCGAGAAAAAGCGATTTCGGCAATAAAATTTAAAACGCGTGTAAAACATAAACCAAACGATGAAATTGGTTATTTCTTCATGTATAATGATCAACTCGATACTCCCTAGCCCCCAACAGCCTACTTTTTCTTAACATTTTAATCAGAGTGACGGGAGAGCAGCATTTCAGAAAACGTGCTTATCTCGGCGAGAAAAAGCGATTTCGGCAATAAAATTTAAAACGCGTGTAAAACATAAACCAAACGATGAAATTGGTTATTTCTTCATGTATAATGATCAACTCGATACTCCCTGGCCCCCAACAGCCTATTTTTTCATAACATTTTAATCAGAGTGACGGGAGAGCAGCATTTCAGAAAACGTGCTTATCTCGGCGAGAAAAAGCGATTTCAGCACTAAAATTTAAAACGCGTGTAAAACATAAACCAAACGATGAAATTGGTTATTTCTTCATGTATAATGATCAACTCGATACTCCCTAGCCCCCAACAGCCTTTTTTTTCATAACACTTTAACCAGAGTGACGGGAGAGCAGCATTTCAGAAAACGTGCTTATCTCGGCGAGAAAAAGCGATTTCGGCAATAAAATTTAAAACGCGTGTAAAACATAAACCAAACGATGAAATTGGTTATTTCTTCATGTATAATGATCAACTCCATACTCCCTAGCCCCCAACAGCCTATTTTTTCATAACATTTTAATCAGAGTGACGGGAGAGCAGCATTTCAGAAAACGTGCTTATCTCGGCGAGAAAAAGCGATTTCGGCAATAAAATTTAAAACGCGTGTAAAACATAAACCAAACGATGAAATTGGTTATTTCTTCATGTATAATGATCAACTCGATACTCCCTAGCCCCCAACAGCCTATTTTTTCATAACACTTTAACCAGAGTGACGGGAGAGCAGCATTTCAGAAAACGTGCTTACCTTGGCGAGAAAAAGCGATTTCGGCAATAAAATTTAAAACGCGTGTAAAACATAAACCAAACGATGAAATTGGTTATTTCTTCATGTATAAAGATCAACTCGATACTCCCTAGCCCCCAACAGCCTTTTTATTCATAACACTTTAACCAGAGTGACGAGAGAGCAGCATTTCAGAAAACGTGCTTATCTCGGCGAGAAAAAGCGATTTCGGCAATAAAATTTAAAACGCGTGTAAAACATAAACCAAACGATGAAATTTGTTATTTCTTCATGTATAATGATCAACTCGATACTCCCTAGCCCCCAACAGCCTTTTTTTTCATAACACTTTAACCAGAGTGACGGGAGAGCAGCATTTCAGAAAACGTGCTTATCTCGGTGAGAAAAAGCGATTTCGGCAATAAAATTTAAAACTCGTGTAAAACATAAACCAAACGATGAAATTGGTTATTTCTTCATGTATAATGATCAACTCGATGCTCCCTAGCCCCCAACAGCCTATTTTTTCGTAACATTTTAATCAGAGTGACGGGAGAGCAGCATTTCAGAAAACGTGCTTATCTCGGCGAGAAAAAGCGATTTCAGCACTAAAATTTAAAACGCGTGTAAAACATAAACCAAACGATGAAATTGGTTATTTCTTCATGTATAATGATCAACTCGATACTCCCTAGCCCCCAACAGCCTTTTTTTTCATAACACTTTAACCAGAGTGACGGGAGAGCAGCATTTCAGAAAACGTGCTTATCTCGGCGAGAAAAAGCGATTTCGGCAATAAAATTTAAAACGCGTGTAAAACATAAACCAAACGATGAAATTGGTTATTTCTTCATGTATAATGATCAACTCGATGCTCCCTAGCCCCCAACAGCCTATTTTTTCATAACATTTTAATCAGAGTGACGGGAGAGCAGCATTTCAGAAAACGTGCTTATCTCGGCGAGAAAAAGCGATTTCGGCAATAAAATTTAAAACGCGTGTAAAACATAAACCAAACGATGAAATTGGTTATTTCTTCATGTATAATGATCAACTCGATGCTCCCTAGCCCCCAACAGCCTATTTTTTCATAACATTTTAATCAGAGTGACGGGAGAGCAGCATTTCAGAAAACGTGCTTATCTCGGCGAGAAAAAGCGATTTCGGCAATAAAATTTAAAACGCGTGTAAAACATAAACCAAACGAAGAAATTGGTTATTTCTTCATGTATAATGATCAACTCGATACTCCCTAGCCCCCAACAGCCTTTTTATTCATAACACTTTAACCAGAGTGACGGGAGAGCAGCATTTCAGAAAACGTGCTTATCTCGGCGAGAAAAAGCGATTTCAGCACTAAAATTTAAAACGCATGTAAAACATAAACCAAACGATGAAATTGGTTATTTCTTCATGTATAATGATCAACTCGATACTCCCTGGCCCCCAACAGCCTATTTTTTCATAACATTTTAATCAGAGTGACGGGAGAGCAGCATTTCAGAAAACGTGCTTATCTCGGCGAGAAAAAGCGATTACAGCACTAAAATTTAAAACGCGTGTAAAACATAAACCAAACGATGAAATTGGTTATTTCTTCATGTATAATGATCAACTCGATACTCCCTAGCCCCCAACAGCCTATTTTTTCTTAACATTTTAATCAGAGTGACGGGAGAGCAGCATTTCAGAAAACGTGCTTATCTCGGCGAGAAAAAGCGATTTCAGCACTAAAATTTAAAACGCGTGTAAAACATAAACCAAACGATGAAATTGGTTATTTCTTCATGTATAATGATCAACTCGATACTCCCTAGCCCCCAACAGCCTATTTTTTCATAACATTCTAATCAGATTGACGGGAGATCAGCATTTCAGAAAACGTGCTTATCTCGGCGAGAAAAAGCGATTTCGGCAATAAAATTTAAAACGCGTGTAAAACATAAACCAAACGATGAAATTGGTTATTTCTTCGTGTATAATGATCAACTCGATACTCCCTAGCCCCCAACAGTCTTTTTTTTCATAACACTTTAACCAGAGTGACGGGAGAGCAGCATTTCAGAAAACGTGCTTATCTCGGCGAGAAAAAGCGATTTCGGCAATAAAATTTAAAACGCGTGTAAAACATAAACCAAACGATTAAATTGGTTATTTCTTCATGTATAATGATCAACTCGATGCTCCCTAGCCCCCAACAGCCTATTTTTTCGTAACATTTTAATCAGAGTGACGGGAGAGCAGCATTTCAGAAAACGTGCTTATCTCGGCGAGAAAAAGCGATTTCGGCAATAAAATTTAAAACGCGTGTAAAACATAAACCAAACGATGAAATTGGTTATTTCTTCATGTATAATGATCAACTCGATACTCCCTGGCCCCCAACAGCCTATTTTTTCATAACATTTTAATCAGAGTGACGGGAGAGCAGCATTTCAGAAAACGTGCTTATCTCGGCGAGAAAAAGCGATTTCAGCACTAAAATTTAAAACGCGTGTAAAACATAAACCAAACGATGAAATTGGTTATTTCTTCATGTATAATGATCAACTCGATACTCCCTAGCCCCCAACAGCCTTTTTTTTCATAACACTTTAACCAGAGTGACGGGAGAGCAGCATTTCAGAAAACGTGCTTATCTCGGCGAGAAAAAGCGATTTCGGCAATAAAATTTAAAACGCGTGTAAAACATAAACCAAACGATGAAATTGGGTATTTCTTCATGTATAATGATCAACTCGATACTCCCTAGCCCCCAACAGCCTTTTTATTCATAACACTTTAACCAGAGTGACGGGAGAGCAGCATTTTAGAAAACGTGCTTATCTCGGCGAGAAAAAGCGATTTCGGCAATAAAATTTAAAACGCGTGTAAAACATAAACCAAACGATGAAATTGGTTATTTCTTCATGTATAATGATCAACTCGATACTCCCTAGCCCCCAACAGCCTATTTTTTCATAACATTTTAATCAGAGTGACGGGAGAGCAGCATTTCAGAAAACGTGCTTATCTCGGCGAGAAAAAGCGATTTCGGCAATAAAATTTAAAACGCGTGTAAAACATAAACCAAACGATGAAATTGGTTATTTCTTCATGTATAATGATCAACTCGATACTCCCTAGCCCCCAACAGCCTATTTTTTCATAACACTTTAACCAGAGTGACGGGAGAGCAGCATTTCAGAAAACGTGCTTATCTCGGCGAGAAAAAGCGATTTCGGCAATAAAATTTAAAACGCGTGTAAAACATAAACCAAACGATGAAATTGGTTATTTCTTCATGTATAATGATCAACTCGATACTCCCTAGCCCCCAACAGCCTTTTTTTTCATAACACTTTAACCAGAGTGACGGGAGAGCAGCATTTCAGAAAACGTGCTTATCTCGGCGAGAAAAAGCGATTTCGGCAATAAAATTTAAAACGCGTGTAAAACATAAACCAAACGATGAAATTGGTTATTTCTTCATGTATAATGATCAACTCGATGCTCCCTAGCCCCCAACAGCCTATTTTTTCATAACATTTTAATCAGAGTGACGGGAGAGCAGCATTTCAGAAAACGTGCTTATCTCGGCGAGAAAAAGCGATTTCGGCAATAAAATTTAAAACGCGTGTAAAACATAAACCAAACGATGAAATTGGTTATTTCTTCATGTATAATGATCAACTCGATACTCCCTAGCCCCCAACAGCCGTTTTTTTCATAACACTTTAACCAGAGTGACGGGAGAGCAGCATTTCAGAAAACGTGCTTATCTCGGCGAGAAAAAGCGATTTCGGCAATAAAATTTAAAACGCGTGTAAAACATAAACCAAACGATGAAATTGGTTATTTCTTCATGTATAATGATCAACTCGATACTCCCTAGCCCCCAACAGCCTTTTTTTTCATAACACTTTAACCAGAGTGACGGGAGAGCAGCATTTCAGAAAACGTGCTTATCTCGGCGAGAAAAAGCGATTTCGGCAAAAAAAATTAAAACGCGTGTAAAACATAAACCAAACGATGAAATTGGTTATTTCTTCATGTATAATGATCAACTCGATGCTCCCTAGCCCCCAACAGCCTATTTTTTCGTAACATTTTAATCAGAGTGACGGGAGAGCAGCATTTCAGAAAACGTGCTTATCTCGGCGAGAAAAAGCGATTTCAGCACTAAAATTTAAAACGCGTGTAAAACATAAACCAAACGATGAAATTGGTTATTTCTTCATGTATAATGATCAACTCGATACTCCCTAGCCCCCAACAGCCTTTTTTTTCATAACACTTTAACCAGAGTGACGGGAGAGCAGCATTTCAGAAAACGTGCTTATCTCGGCGAGAAAAAGCGATTTCGGCAATAAAATTTAAAACGCGTGTAAAACATAAACCAAACGATGAAATTGGTTATTTCTTCATGTATAATGATCAACTCGATGCTCCCTAGCCCCCAACAGCCTATTTTTTTTATAACATTTTAATCAGAGTGACGGGAGAGCAGCATTTCAGAAAACGTGCTTATCTCGGCGAGAAAAAGCGATTTCGGCAATAAAATTTAAAACGCGTGTAAAACATAAACCAAACGATGAAATTGGTTATTTCTTCATGTATAATGATCAACTCGATACTCCTTAGCCCCCAACAGCCTATTTTTTCTTAACATTCTAATCAGATTGACGGGAGATCAGCATTTCAGAAAACGTGCTTATCTCTGCGAGAAAAAGCGATTTCGGCAATAAAATTTAAAACGCGTGTAAAACATAAACCAAACGATGAAATTGGTTATTTCTTCATGTATAATGATCAACTCGATACTCCCTAGCCCCCAACAGCCTATTTTTTCGTATCATTTTAATCAGAGTGACGGGAGAGCAGCATTTCAGAAAACGTGCTTATCTCGGCGAGAAAAAGCGATTTCAGCACTAAAATTTAAAACGCGTGTAAAACATAAACCAAACGATGAAATTGGTTATTTCTTCATGTATAATGATCAACTCGATGCTCCCTAGCCCCCAACAGCCTATTTTTTCATAACATTTTAATCAGAGTGACGGGAGAGCAGCATTTCAGAAAACGTGCTTATCTCGGCGAGCAAAAGCGATTTCGGCAATAAAATTTAAAACGCGTGTAAAACATAAACCAAACGATGAAATTGGTTATTTCTTCATGTATAATGATCAACTCGATACTCCCTAGCCCCCAACAGCCTATTTTTTCATAACATTTTATTCAGAGTGACGGGAGAGCAGCATTTCAGAAAACGTGCTTATCTCGGCGAGAAAAAGCGATTTCGGCAATAAAATTTAAAACGCGTGTAAAACATAAACCAAACGATTAAATTGGTTATTTCTTCGTGTATAATGATAAACTCGATGCTCCCTAGCCCCCAACAGCCTATTTTTTCATAACACTTTAACCAGAGTGACGAGAGAGCAGCATTTCAGAAAACGTGCTTATCTCGGCGAGAAAAAGCGATTTCGGCAATAAAATTTAAAACGCATGTAAAACATAAACCAAACGATGAAATTGGTTATTTCTTCATGTATAATGATCAACTCGATACTCCCTAGCCCCCAACAGCCTATTTTTTCGTATCATTTTAATCAGAGTGACGGGAGAGCAGCATTTCAGAAAACGTGCTTATCTCGGCGAGAAAAAGCGATTTCAGCACTAAAATTTAAAACGCGTGTAAAACATAAACCAAACGATGAAATTGGTTATTTCTTCATGTATAATGATCAACTCGATGCTCCCTAGCCCCCAACAGCCTATTTTTTCGTAACATTTTAATCAGAGTGACGGGAGAGCAGCATTTCAGAAAACGTGCTTATCTCGGCGAGAAAAAGCGATTTCGGCAATAAAATTTAAAACGCGTGTAAAACATAAACCAAACGATGAAATTGGTTATTTCTTCATGTATAATGATCAACTCGATGCTCCCTAGCCCCCAACAGCCTATTTTTTCATCACATTTTAATCAGAGTGACGGGAGAGCAGCATTTCAGAAAACGTGCTTATCTCGGCGAGAAAAAGCGATTTCGGCAATAAAATTTAAAACGCGTGTAAAACATAAACCAAACGATGAAATTGGTTATTTCTTCATGTATAATGATCAACTCGATACTCCCTAGCCCCCAACAGCCGTTTTTTTTCATAACACTTTAACCAGAGTGACGGGAGAGCAGCATTTCAGAAAACGTGCTTATCTCGGCGAGAAAAAGCGATTTCGGCAATAAAATTTAAAACGCGTGTAAAACATAAACCAAACGATGAAATTGGTTATTTCTTCATGTATAATGATCAACTCGATACTCCCTAGCCCCCAACAGCCTTTTTTTTCATAACACTTTAACCAGAGTGACGGGAGAGCAGCATTTCAGAAAACGTGCTTATCTCGGCGAGAAAAAGCGATTTCGGCAATAAAATTTAAAACGCGTGTAAAACATAAACCAAACGATGAAATTGGTTATTTCTTCATGTATAATGATCAACTCGATGCTCCCTAGCCCCCAACAGCCTATTTTTTTATAACATTTTAATCAGAGTGACGGGAGAGCAGCATTTCAGAAAACGTGCTTATCTCGGCGAGAAAAAGCGATTTCGGCAATAAAATTTAAAACGCGTGTAAAACATAAACCAAACGATGAAATTGGTTATTTCTTCATGTATAATGATCAACTCGATACTCCCTAGCCCCCAACAGCCGTTTTTTTCATAACACTTTAACCAGAGTGACGGGAGAGCAGCATTTCAGAAAACGTGCTTATCTCGGCGAGAAAAAGCGATTTCGGCAATAAAATTTAAAACGCGTGTAAAACATAAACCAAACGATGAAATTGGTTATTTCTTCATGTATAATGATCAACTCGATACTCCCTAGCCCCCAACAGCCTATTTTTTCATAACATTTTATTCAGAGTGACGGGAGAGCAGCATTTCAGAAAACGTGCTTATCTCGGCGAGAAAAAGCGATTTCAGCACTAAAATTTAAAACGCGTATAAAACATAAACCAAACGATGAAATTGGTTATTTCTTCGTGTATAATGATCAACTCGATACTCCCTAGCCCCCAACAGCCTTTTTTTTCATAACACTTTAACCAGAGTGACGGGAGAGCAGCATTTCAGAAAACGTGCTTATCTCGGCGAGAAAAAGCGATTTCGGCAATAAAATTTAAAACGCGTGTAAAACATAAACCAAACGATGAAATTGGTTATTTCTTCATGTATAATGATCAACTCGATACTCCCTAGCCCCCAACAGCCTATTTTTTCATAACATTTTAATCAGAGTGACGGGAGAGCAGCATTTCAGAAAACGTGCTTATCTCGGCGAGAAAAAGCGATTTCGGCAATAAAATTTAAAACGCGTGTAAAACATAAACCAAACGATGAAATTGGTTATTTCTTCATGTATAATGATCAACTCGATACTCCCTAGCCCCCAACAGCCTTTTTTTTCATAACACTTTTACCAGAGTGACGGGAGAGCAGCATTTCAGAAAACGTGCTTATCTCAGCGAGAAAAAGCGATTTCGGCAATAAAATTTAAAACGCGTGTAAAACATAAACCAAACGATGAAATTGGTTATTTCTTCATGTATAATGATCAACTCGATGCTCCCTAGCCCCCAACAGCCTATTTTTTCATAACACTTTAACCAGAGTGACGGGAGAGCAGCATTTCAGAAAACGTGCTTATCTCGGCGAGAAAAAGCGATTTCGGCAATAAAATTTAAAACGCGTGTAAAACATAAACCAAACGATGAAATTGGTTATTTCTTCATGTTTAATGATCAACTCGATGCTCCTTAGCCCCCAACAGCCTATTTTTTTATAACATTTTAATCAGAGTGACGGGAGAGCAGCATTTCAGAAAACGTGCTTATCTCGGCGAGAAAAAGCGATTTCGGCAATAAAATTTAAAACGCGTGTAAAACATAAACCAAACGATGAAATTGGTTATTTCTTCATGTATAATGATCAACTCGATGCTCCCTAGCCCCCAACAGCCTATTTTTTCGTAACATTCTAATCAGATTGACGGGAGAGCAGCATTTCAGAAAACGTGCTTATCTCGGCGAGAAAAAGCGATTTCGGCAATAAAATTTAAAACGCGTGTAAAACATAAACCAAACGATGAAATTGGTTATTTCTTCATGTATAATGATCAACTCGATACCCCCTAGCCCCCAACAGCCTATTTTTTCGTAACATTTTATTCAGAGTGACGGGAGAGCAGCATTTCAGAAAACGTGCTTATCTCGGCGAGAAAAAGCGATTTCGGCAATAAAATTTAAAACGCGTGTAAAACATAAACCAAACAATTAAATTGGTTATTTCTTCATGTATAATGATCAACTCGATGCTCCCTAGCCCCCAACAGCCTATTTTTTCATAACACTTTAACCAGAGTGACGAGAGAGCAGCATTTCAGAAAACGTGCTTATCTCGGCGAGAAAAAGCGATTTCGGCAATAAAATTTAAAACGCGTGTAAAACATAAACCAAACGATGAAATTGGTTATTTCTTCGTGTATAATGATCAACTCGATACTCCCTAGCCCCCAACAGCCTTTTTTTTCATAACACTTTAACCAGAGTGACGGGAGAGCAGCATTTCAGAAAACGTGCTTATCTCGGCGAGAAAAAGCGATTTCGGCAATAAAATTTAAAACGCGTGTAAAACATAAACCAAACGATGAAATTGGTTATTTCTTCATGTATAATGATCAACTCGATGCTCCCTAGCCCCCAACAGCCTATTTTTTCATAACATTTTAATCAGAGTGACGGGAGAGCAGCATTTCAGAAAACGTGCTTATCTCGGCGAGAAAAAGCGATTTCGGCAATAAAATTTAAAACGCGTGTAAAACATAAACCAAACGATGAAATTGGTTATTTCTTCATGTATAATGATCAACTCGATACTCCCTAGCCCCCAACAGCCTTTTTATTCATAACACTTTAACCAGAGTGACGAGAGAGCAGCATTTCAGAAAACGTGCTTATCTCGGCGAGAAAAAGCGATTTCGGCAATAAAATTTAAAACGCGTGTAAAACATAAACCAAACGATGAAATTTGTTATTTCTTCATGTATAATGATCAACTCGATACTCCCTAGCCCCCAACAGCCTTTTTTTTCATAACACTTTAACCAGAGTGACGGGAGAGCAGCATTTCAGAAAACGTGCTTATCTCGGTGAGAAAAAGCGATTTCGGCAATAAAATTTAAAACTCGTGTAAAACATAAACCAAACGATGAAATTGGTTATTTCTTCATGTATAATGATCAACTCGATGCTCCCTAGCCCCCAACAGCCTATTTTTTCGTAACATTTTAATCAGAGTGACGGGAGAGCAGCATTTCAGAAAACGTGCTTATCTCGGCGAGAAAAAGCGATTTCAGCACTAAAATTTAAAACGCGTGTAAAACATAAACCAAACGATGAAATTGGTTATTTCTTCATGTATAATGATCAACTCGATACTCCCTAGCCCCCAACAGCCTTTTTTTTCATAACACTTTAACCAGAGTGACGGGAGAGCAGCATTTCAGAAAACGTGCTTATCTCGGCGAGAAAAAGCGATTTCGGCAATAAAATTTAAAACGCGTGTAAAACATAAACCAAACGATGAAATTGGTTATTTCTTCATGTATAATGATCAACTCGATGCTCCCTAGCCCCCAACAGCCTATTTTTTCATAACATTTTAATCAGAGTGACGGGAGAGCAGCATTTCAGAAAACGTGCTTATCTCGGCGAGAAAAAGCGATTTCGGCAATAAAATTTAAAACGCGTGTAAAACATAAACCAAACGATGAAATTGGTTATTTCTTCATGTATAATGATCAACTCGATGCTCCCTAGCCCCCAACAGCCTATTTTTTCATAACATTTTAATCAGAGTGACGGGAGAGCAGCATTTCAGAAAACGTGCTTACCTCGGCGAGAAAAAGCGATTTCGGCAATAAAATTTAAAACGCGTGTAAAACATAAACCAAACGATGAAATTGGTTATTTCTTCATGTATAATGATCAACTCGATACTCCCTAGCCCCCAACAGCCTTTTTATTCATAACACTTTAACCAGAGTGACGAGAGAGCAGCATTTCAGAAAACGTGCTTATCTCGGCGAGAAAAAGCGATTTCGGCAATAAAATTTAAAACGCGTGTAAAACATAAACCAAACGATGAAATTGGTTATTTCTTCATGTATAATGATCAACTCGATACTCCCTAGCCCCCAACAGCCTTTTTTTTCATAACACTTTAACCAGAGTGACGGGAGAGCAGCATTTCAGAAAACGTGCTTATCTCGGCGAGAAAAAGCGATTTCGGCAATAAAATTTAAAACTCGTGTAAAACATAAACCAAACGATGAAATTGGTTATTTCTTCATGTATAATGATCAACTCGATGCTCCCTAGCCCCCAACAGCCTATTTTTTCGTAACATTTTAATCAGAGTGACGGGAGAGCAGCATTTCAGAAAACGTGCTTATCTCGGCGAGAAAAAGCGATTTCAGCACTAAAATTTAAAACGCGTGTAAAACATAAACCAAACGATGAAATTGGTTATTTCTTCATGTATAATGATCAACTCGATACTCCCTAGCCCCCAACAGCCTATTTTTTCATAACATTTTAATCAGAGTGACGGGAGAGCAGCATTTCAGAAAACGTGCTTATCTCGGCGAGAAAAAGCGATTTCGGCAATAAAATTTAAAACGCGTGTAAAACATAAACCAAACGATGAAATTGGTTATTTCTTCATGTATAATGATCAACTCGATACTCCCTAGCCCCCAACAGCCTATTTTTTCACAACACTTTAACCAGAGTGACGGGAGAGCAGCATTTCAGAAAACGTGCTTATCTCGGCGAGAAAAAGCGATTTCGGCAATAAAATTTAAAACGCGTGTAAAACATAAACCAAACGATGAAATTGGTTATTTCTTCATGTATAATGATCAACTCGATACTCCCTAGCCCCCAACAGCCTTTTTATTCATAACACTTTAACCAGAGTGACGGGAGAGCAGCATTTCAGAAAACGTGCTTATCTCGGCGAGAAAAAGCGATTTCAGCACTAAAATTTAAAACGCGTGTAAAACATAAACCAAACGATGAAATTGGTTATTTCTTCATGTATAATGATCAACTCGATACTCCCCAGCCCCCAACAGCCTATTTTTTCGTAACATTTTAATCAGAGTGACGGGAGAGCAGCATTTCAGAAAACGTGCTTATCTCGGCGAGAAAAAGCGATTTCGGCAATAAAATTTAAAACGCGTGTAAAACATAAACCAAACGATGAAATTGGTTATTTCTTCATGTATAATGATCAACTCGATGCTCCCTAGCCCCCAACAGCCTATTTTTTCATAACACTTTAACCAGAGTGACGGGAGAGCAGCATTTCAGAAAACGTGCTTATCTCGGCGAGAAAAAGCGATTTCGGCAATAAAATTTAAAACGCGTGTAAAACATAAACCAAACGATGAAATTGGTTATTTCTTCATGTTTAATGATCAACTCGATGCTCCTTAGCCCCCAACAGCCTATTTTTTTATAACATTTTAATCAGAGTGACGGGAGAGCAGCATTTCAGAAAACGTGCTTATCTCGGCGAGAAAAAGCGATTTCGGCAATAAAATTTAAAACGCGTGTAAAACATAAACCAAACGATGAAATTGGTTATTTCTTCATGTATAATGATCAACTCGATACTCCCTAGCCCCCAACAGCCGTTTTTTTCATAACACTTTAACCAGAGTGACGGGAGAGCAGCATTTCAGAAAACGTGCTTATCTCGGCGAGAAAAAGCGATTTCGGCAATAAAATTTAAAACGCGTGTAAAACATAAACCAAACTATGAAATTGGTTATTTCTTCATGTATAATGATCAACTCGATACTCCCTAGCCCCCAACAGCCTATTTTTTCATAACATTTTAATCAGAGTGACGGGAGAGCAGCATTTCAGAAAACGTGCTTATCTCGGCGAGAAAAAGCGATTTCGGCAATAAAATTTAAAACGCGTGTAAAACATAAACCAAACGATGAAATTGGTTATTTCTTCATGTATAATGATCAACTCGATACTCCCTAGCCCCCAACAGCCTATTTTTTCATAACACTTTAACCAGAGTGACGGGAGAGCAGCATTTCAGAAAACGTGCTTACCTCGGCGAGAAAAAGCGATTTCGGCAATAAAATTTAAAACGCGTGTAAAACATAAACCAAACGATGAAATTGGTTATTTCTTCATGTATAATGATCAACTCGATACTCCCTAGCCCCCAACAGCCTTTTTATTCATAACACTTTAACCAGAGTGACGAGAGAGCAGCATTTCAGAAAACGTGCTTATCTCGGCGAGAAAAAGCGATTTCGGCAATAAAATTTAAAACGCGTGTAAAACATAAACCAAACGATGAAATTGGTTATTTCTTCATGTATAATGATCAACTCGATACTCCCTAGCCCCCAACAGCCTTTTTTTTCATAACACTTTAACCAGAGTGACGGGAGAGCAGCATTTCAGAAAACGTGCTTATCTCGGCGAGAAAAAGCGATTTCGGCAATAAAATTTAAAACTCGTGTAAAACATAAACCAAACGATGAAATTGGTTATTTCTTCATGTATAATGATCAACTCGATGCTCCCTAGCCCCCAACAGCCTATTTTTTCGTAACATTTTAATCAGAGTGACGGGAGAGCAGCATTTCAGAAAACGTGCTTATCTCGGCGAGAAAAAGCGATTTCAGCACAAAAATTTAAAACGCGTGTAAAACATAAACCAAACGATGAAATTGGTTATTTCTTCATGTATAATGATCAACTCGATACTCCCTAGCCCCCAACAGCCTATTTTTTCATAACATTTTAATCAGAGTGACGGGAGAGCAGCATTTCAGAAAACGTGCTTATCTCGGCGAGAAAAAGCGATTTCGGCAATAAAATTTAAAACGCGTGTAAAACATAAACCAAACGATGAAATTGGTTATTTCTTCATGTATAATGAACAACTCGATACTCCCTAGCCCCCAACAGCCTATTTTTTCATAACACTTTAACCAGAGTGACGGGAGAGCAGCATTTCAGAAAACGTGCTTATCTCGGCGAGAAAAAGCGATTTCGGCAATAAAATTTAAAACGCGTGTAAAACATAAACCAAACGATGAAATTGGTTATTTCTTCATGTATAATGATCAACTCGATACTCCCTAGCCCCCAACAGCCTTTTTATTCATAACACTTTAACCAGAGTGACGGGAGAGCAGCATTTCAGAAAACGTGCTTATCTCGGCGAGAAAAAGCGATTTCAGCACTAAAATTTAAAACGCGTGTAAAACATAAACCAAACGATGAAATTGGTTATTTCTTCATGTATAATGATCAACTCGATACTCCCCAGCCCCCAACAGCCTATTTTTTCGTAACATTTTAATCAGAGTGACGGGAGAGCAGCATTTCAGAAAACGTGCTTATCTCGGCGAGAAAAAGCGATTTCGGCAATAAAATTTAAAACGCGTGTAAAACATAAACCAAACGATGAAATTGGTTATTTCTTCATGTATAATGATCAACTCGATGCTCCCTAGCCCCCAACAGCCTATTTTTTCATAACATTTTAATCAGAGTGACGGGAGAGCAGCATTTCAGAAAACGTGCTTATCTCGGCGAGAAAAAGCGATTTCAGCACTAAAATTTAAAACGCGTGTAAAACATAAACCAAACGATGAAATTGGTTATTTCTTCATGTATAATGATCAACTCGGTACTCCCTAGCCCCCAACAGCCTTTTTTTTCATAACACTTTAACCAGAGTGACGGGAGAGCAGCATTTCAGAAAACGTGCTTATCTCGGCGAGAAAAAGCGATTTCGGCAATAAAATTTAAAACGCGTGTAAAACATAAACCAAACGATGAAATTGGTTATTTCTTCATGTTTAATGATCAACTCGATGCTCCCTAGCCCCCAACAGCCTATTTTTTCATAACATTTTAATCAGAGTGACGGGAGAGCAGCATTTTAGAAAACGTGCTTATCTCGGCGAGAAAAAGCGATTTCGGCAATAAAATTTAAAACGCGTGTAAAACATAAACCAAACGATGAAATTGGTTATTTCTTCATGTATAATGATCAACTCGATACTCCCTAGCCCCCAACAGCCTTTTTTTTCATAACACTTTAACCAGAGTGACGGGAGAGCAGCATTTCAGAAAACGTGCTTATCTCGGCGAGAAAAAGCGATTTCGGCAATAAAATTTAAAACGCGTGTAAAACATAAACCAAACGATGAAATTGGTTATTTCTTCATGTATAATGATCAACTCGATGCTCCCTAGCCCCCAACAGCCTATTTTTTCTTAACATTCTAATCAGATTGACGGGAGATCAGCATTTCAGAAAACGTGCTTATCTCGGCGAGAAAAAGCGATTTCGGCAATAAAATTTAAAACGCGTGTAAAACATAAACCAAACGATGAAATTGGTTATTTCTTCATGTATAATGATCAACTCGATGCTCCCTAGCCCTCAACAGCCTATTTTTTCATAACATTTTAATCAGAGTGACGGGAGAGCAGCATTTCAGAAAACGTGCTTATCTCGGCGAGAAAAAGCGATTTCGGCAATAAAATTTAAAACGCGTGTAAAACATAAACCAAACGATGAAATTGGTTATTTCTTCATGTATAATGATCAACTCGATACTCCCTACCCCCCAACAGCCTATTTTTTCATAACATTTTAATCAGAGTGACGGGAGAGCAGCATTTCAGAAAACGTGCTTATCTCGGCGAGAAAAAGCGATTTCAGCACTAAAATTTAAAACGCGTGTAAAACATAAACCAAACGATGAAATTGGTTATTTCTTCATGTATAATGATCAACTCGATGCTCCCTAGCCCCCAACAGCCTATTTTTTCTTAACATTCTAATCAGATTGACGGGAGAGCAGCATTTCAGAAAACGTGCTTATCTCGGCGAGAAAAGGCGATTTCGGCAATAAAATTTAAAACGCGTGTAAAACAAACCAAACGATGAAATTGGTAATTTATTCATGTATAATGATCAACTCGATGCTCCCTAGCCCCCAACAGCCTATTTTTTCATAACACTTTAACCAGAGTGACGGGAGAGCAGCATTTCAGAAAACGTGCTAATCTCGGCGAGAAAAAGAGATTTCGGCAATAAAATTTAAAACGCGTGTAAAACATAAACCAAACGATGAAATTGGTTATTTCTTCATGTATAATGATCAACTCGATACTCCCTAGCCCCCAACAGCCTATTTTTTCGTATCATTTTAATCAGAGTGACGGGAGAGCAGCATTTCAGAAAACGTGCTTATCTCGGCGAGAAAAAGCGATTTCGGCAATAAAATTTAAAACGCGTGTAAAACATAAACCAAACGATGAAATTGGTTATTTCTTCATGTATAATGATCAACTCGATACTCCCTAGCCCCCAACAGCCTATTTTTTCATAACATTTTAATCAGAGTGACGGGAGAGCAGCATTTCAGAAAACGTGCTTATCTCGGCGAGAAAAAGCGATTTCGGCAATAAAATTTAAAACGCGTGTAAAACATAAACCAAACGATGAAATTGGTTATTTCTTCATGTATAATGATCAACTCGATACTCCCTAGCCCCCAACAGCCTATTTTTTCTTAACATTTTAATCAGAGTGACGGGAGAGCAGCATTTCAGAAAACGTGCTTATCTCGGCGAGAAAAAGCGATTTCAGCAATAAAATTTAAAACGCGTGTAAAACATAAACCAAACGATGAAATTGGTTATTTCTTCATGTATAATGATCAACTCGATACTCCCTAGCCCCCAACAGCCGTTTTTTTCATAACACTTTAACCAGAGTGACGGGAGAGCAGCATTTCAGAAAACGTGCTTATCTCGGCGAGAAAAAGCGATTTCGGCAATAAAATTTAAAACGCATGTAAAACATAAACCAAACGATGAAATTGGTTATTTCTTCATGTATAATGATCAACTCGATACTCCCTAGCCCCCAACAGCCTATTTTTTCGTATCATTTTAATCAGAGTGACGGGAGAGCAGCATTTCAGAAAACGTGCTTATCTCGGCGAGAAAAAGCGATTTCAGCACTAAAATTTAAAACGCGTGTAAAACATAAACCAAACGATGAAATTGGTTATTTCTTCATGTATAATGATCAACTCGATGCTCCCTAGCCCCCAACAGCCTATTTTTTCGTAACATTTTAATCAGAGTGACGGGAGAGCAGCATTTCAGAAAACGTGCTTATCTCGGCGAGAAAAAGCGATTTCGGCAATAAAATTTAAAACGCGTGTAAAACATAAACCAAACGATGAAATTGGTTATTTCTTCATGTATAATGATCAACTCGATGCTCCCTAGCCCCCAACAGCCTATTTTTTCATCACATTTTAATCAGAGTGACGGGAGAGCAGCATTTCAGAAAACGTGCTTATCTCGGCGAGAAAAAGCGATTTCGGCAATAAAATTTAAAACGCGTGTAAAACATAAACCAAACGATGAAATTGGTTATTTCTTCATGTATAATGATCAACTCGATACTCCCTAGCCCCCAACAGCCGTTTTTTTCATAACACTTTAACCAGAGTGACGGGAGAGCAGCATTTCAGAAAACGTGCTTATCTCGGCGAGAAAAAGCGATTTCGGCAATAAAATTTAAAACGCGTGTAAAACATAAACCAAACGATGAAATTGGTTATTTCTTCATGTATAATGATCAACTCGATACTCCCTAGCCCCCAACAGCCTTTTTTTTCATAACACTTTAACCAGAGTGACGGGAGAGCAGCATTTCAGAAAACGTGCTTATCTCGGCGAGAAAAAGCGATTTCGGCAATAAAATTTAAAACGCGTGTAAAACATAAACCAAACGATGAAATTGGTTATTTCTTCATGTATAATGATCAACTCGATGCTCCCTAGCCCCCAACAGCCTATTTTTTTATAACATTTTAATCAGAGTGACGGGAGAGCAGCATTTCAGAAAACGTGCTTATCTCGGCGAGAAAAAGCGATTTCGGCAATAAAATTTAAAACGCGTGTAAAACATAAACCAAACGATGAAATTGGTTATTTCTTCATGTATAATGATCAACTCGATACTCCCTAGCCCCCAACAGCCTATTTTTTCATAACATTTTATTCAGAGTGACGGGAGAGCAGCATTTCAGAAAACGTGCTTATCTCGGCGAGAAAAAGCGATTTCAGCACTAAAATTTAAAACGCGTGTAAAACATAAACCAAACGATGAAATTGGTTATTTCTTCGTGTATAATGATCAACTCGATACTCCCTAGCCCCCAACAGCCTTTTTTTTCATAACACTATAACCAGAGTGACGGGAGAGCAGCATTTTAGAAAAGGTGCTTATCTCGGCGAGAAAAAGCGATATCGGCAATAAAATTTAAAACGCGTGTAAAACATAAACCAAACGATGAAATTGGTTATTTCTTCATGTATAATGATCAACTCGATACTCCCTAGCCCCCAACAGCCGTTTTTTTCATAACACTTTAACCAGAGTGACGGGAGAGCAGCATTTCAGAAAACGTGCTTATCTCGGCGAGAAAAAGCGATTTCGGCAATAAAATTTAAAACGCGTGTAAAACATAAACCAAACGATGAAATTGGTTATTTCTTCATGTATAATGATCAACTCGATACTCCCTAGCCCCCAACAGCCTTTTTTTTCATAACACTTTAACCAGAGTGACGGGAGAGCAGCATTTCAGAAAACGTGCTTATCTCGGCGAGAAAAAGCGATTTCGGCAAAAAAATTTAAAACGCGTGTAAAACATAAACCAAACGATGAAATTGGTTATTTCTTCATGTATAATGATCAACTCGATGCTCCCTAGCCCCCAACAGCCTATTTTTTCGTAACATTTTAATCAGAGTGACGGGAGAGCAGCATTTCAGAAAACGTGCTTATCTCGGCGAGAAAAAGCGATTTCAGCACTAAAATTTAAAACGCGTGTAAAACATAAACCAAACGATGAAATTGGTTATTTCTTCATGTATAATGATCAACTCGATACTCCCTAGCCCCCAACAGCCTTTTTTTTCATAACACTTTAACCAGAGTGACGGGAGAGCAGCATTTCAGAAAACGTGCTTATCTCGGCGAGAAAAAGCGATTTCGGCAATAAAATTTAAAACGCGTGTAAAACATAAACCAAACGATGAAATTGGTTATTTCTTCATGTATAATGATCAACTCGATGCTCCCTAGCCCCCAACAGCCTATTTTTTTATAACATTTTAATCAGAGTGACGGGAGAGCAGCATTTCAGAAAACGTGCTTATCTCGGCGAGAAAAAGCGATTTCGGCAATAAAATTTAAAACGCGTGTAAAACATAAACCAAACGATGAAATTGGTTATTTCTTCATGTATAATGATCAACTCGATACTCCCTAGCCCCCAACAGCCGTTTTTTTCATAACACTTTAACCAGAGTGACGGGAGAGCAGCATTTCAGAAAACGTGCTTATCTCGGCGAGAAAAAGCGATTTCGGCAATAAAATTTAAAACGCGTGTAAAACATAAACCAAACAATGAAATTGGTTATTTCTTCATGTATAATGATCAACTCGATACTCCCTAGCCCCCAACAGCCTATTTTTTCATAACATTTTAATCAGAGTGACGGGAGAGCAGCATTTCAGAAAACGTGCTTATCTCGGCGAGAAAAAGCGATTTCGGCAATAAAATTTAAAACGCGTGTAAAACATAAACCAAACGATGAAATTGGTTATTTCTTCATGTATAATGATCAACTCGATACTCCCTAGCCCCCAACAGCCTATTTTCATAACATTTTAATCAGAGTGACGGGAGAGCAGCATTTCAGAAAACGTGCTTATCTCGGCGAGAAAAAGCGATTTCGGCAAAAAAATTTAAAACGCGTGTAAAACATAAACCAAACGATGAAATTGGTTATTTCTTCATGTATAATGATCAACTCGATGCTCCCTAGCCCCCAACAGCCTATTTTTTCGTAACATTTTAATCAGAGTGACGGGAGAGCAGCATTTCAGAAAACGTGCTTATCTCGGCGAGAAAAAGCGATTTCAGCACTAAAATTTAAAACGCGTGTAAAACATAAACCAAACGATGAAATTGGTTATTTCTTCATGTATAATGATCAACTCGATACTCCCTAGCCCCCAACAGCCTTTTTTTTCATAACACTTTAACCAGAGTGACGGGAGAGCAGCATTTCAGAAAACGTGCTTATCTCGGCGAGAAAAAGCGATTTCGGCAATAAAATTTAAAACGCGTGTAAAACATAAACCAAACGATGAAATTGGTTATTTCTTCATGTATAATGATCAACTCGATGCTCCCTAGCCCCCAACAGCCTATTTTTTTATAACATTTTAATCAGAGTGACGGGAGAGCAGCATTTCAGAAAACGTGCTTATCTCGGCGAGAAAAAGCGATTTCGGCAATAAAATTTAAAACGCGTGTAAAACATAAACCAAACGATGAAATTGGTTATTTCTTCATGTATAATGATCAACTCGATACTCCCTAGCCCCCAACAGCCGTTTTTTTCATAACACTTTAACCAGAGTGACGGGAGAGCAGCATTTCAGAAAACGTGCTTATCTCGGCGAGAAAAAGCGATTTCGGCAATAAAATTTAAAACGCGTGTAAAACATAAACCAAACGATGAAATTGGTTATTTCTTCATGTATAATGATCAACTCGATACTCCCTAGCCCCCAACAGCCTATTTTTTCATAACATTTTAATCAGAGTGACGGGAGAGCAGCATTTCAGAAAACGTGCTTATCTCGGCGAGAAAAAGCGATTTCGGCAATAAAATTTAAAACGCGTGTAAAACATAAACCAAACGATGAAATTGGTTATTTCTTCATGTATAATGATCAACTCGATACTCCCTAGCCCCCAACAGCCTTTTTTTTCATAACACTTTTACCAGAGTGACGGGAGAGCAGCATTTCAGAAAACGTGCTTATCTCGGCGAGAAAAAGCGATTTCGGCAATAAAATTTAAAACGCGTGCAAAACATAAACCAAACGATGAAATTGGTTATTTCTTCATGTATAATGATCAACTCGATACCCCCTAGCCCCCAACAGCCTATTTTTTCGTAACATTTTATTCAGAGTGACGGGAGAGCAGCATTTCAGAAAACGTGCTTATCTCGACGAGAAAAAGCGATTTCGGCAATAAAATTTAAAACGCGTGTAAAACATAAACCAAACGATTAAATTGGTTATTTCTTCATGTATAATGATCAACTCGATGCTCCCTAGCCCCCAACAGCCTATTTTTTCATAACACTTTAACCAGAGTGACGAGAGAGCAGCATTTCAGAAAACGTGCTTATCTCGGCGAGAAAAAGCGATTTCGGCAATAAAATTTAAAACGCGTGTAAAACATAAACCAAACGATGAAATTGGTTATTTCTTCGTGTATAATGATCAACTCGATACTCCCTAGCCCCCAACAGCCTTTTTTTTCATAACACTTTAACCAGAGTGACGGGAGAGCAGCATTTCAGAAAACGTGCTTATCTCGGCGAGAAAAAGCGATTTCGGCAATAAAATTTAAAACGCGTGTAAAACATAAACCAAACGATGAAATTGGTTATTTCTTCATGTATAATGATCAACTCGATACTCCCTAGCCCCCAACAGCCTATTTTTTCATAACACTTTAACCAGAGTGACGGGAGAGCAGCATTTCAGAAAACGTGCTTATCTCGGCGAGAAAAAGCGATTTCGGCAATAAAATTTAAAACGCGTGTAAAACATAAACCAAACGATGAAATTGGTTATTTCTTCATGTATAATGATCAACTCGATACTCCCTAGCCCCCAGCAGCCTATTTTTTCGTATCATTTTAATCAGAGTGACGGGAGAGCAGCATTTCAGAAAACGTGCTTATCTCGGCGAGAAAAAGCGATTTCAGCACTAAAATTTAAAACGCGTGTAAAACATAAACCAAACGATGAAATTGGTTATTTCTTCATGTATAATGATCAACTCGATACTCCCTAGCCCCCAACAGCCTTTTTTTTCATAACACTTTAACCAGAGTGACGGGAGAGCAGCATTTCAGAAAACGTGCTTATATCGGCGAGAAAAAGCGATTTAGGCAATAAAATTTAAAACGCGTGTAAAACATAAACCAAACGATGAAATTGGTTATTTCTTCATGTATAATGATCAACTCGATGCTCCCTAGCCCCCAACAGCCTATTGTTTCGTAACATTTTAATCAGAGTGACGGGAGAGCAGCATTTCAGAAAACGTGCTTATCTCGGCGAGAAAAAGCGATTTCGGCAATAAAATTTAAAACGCGTGTAAAACATAAACCAAACGATGAAATTGGTTATTTCTTCATGTATAATGATCAACTCGATACTCCCTGGCCCCCAACAGCCTATTTTTTCATAACATTTTAATCAGAGTGACGGGAGAGCAGCATTTCAGAAAACGTGCTTATCTCGGCGAGAAAAAGCGATTTCAGCACTAAAATTTAAAACGCGTGTAAAACATAAACCAAACGATGAAATTGGTTATTTCTTCATGTATAATGATCAACTCGATACTCCCTAGGCCCCAACAGCCTTTTTTTTCATAACACTTTAACCAGAGTGACGGGAGAGCAGCATTTCAGAAAACGTGCTTATCTCGGCGAGAAAAAGCGATTTCGGCAATAAAATTTAAAACGCGTGTAAAACATAAACCAAACGATGAAATTGGTTATTTCTTCATGTATAATGATCAACTCGATGCTCCCTAGCCCCCAACAGCCTATTTTTTTATAACATTTTAATCAGAGTGACGGGAGAGCAGCATTTCAGAAAACGTGCTTATCTCGGCGAGAAAAAGCGATTTCGGCAATAAAATTTAAAACGCGTGTAAAACATAAACCAAACGATGAAATTGGTTATTTCTTCATGTATAATGATCAACTCGATACTCCCTAGCCCCCAACAGCCGTTTTTTTCATAACACTTTAACCAGAGTGACGGGAGAGCAGCATTTCAGAAAACGTGCTTATCTCGGCGAGAAAAAGCGATTTCGGCAATAAAATTTAAAACGCGTGTAAAACATAAACCAAACGATGAAATTGGTTATTTCTTCATGTATAATGATCAACTCGATACTCCCTAGCCCCCAACAGCCTATTTTTTCATAACATTTTGATCAGAGTGACGGGAGAGCAGCATTTCAGAAAACGTGCTTATCTCGGCGAGAAAAAGCGATTTCGGCAATAAAATTTAAAACGCGTGTAAAACATAAACCAAACGATGAAATTGGTTATTTCTTCATGTATAATGATCAACTCGATACTCCCTAGCCCCCAACAGCCTATTTTTTCATAACACTTTAACCAGAGTGACGGGAGAGCAGCATTTCAGAAAACGTGCTTATCTCGGCGAGAAAAAGCGATTTCGGCAATAAAATTTAAAACGCGTGTAAAACATAAACCAAACGATGAAATTGGTTATTTCTTCATGTATAATGATCAACTCGATACTCCCTAGCCCCCAACAGCCTTTTTATTCATAACACTTTAACCAGAGTGACGGGAGAGCAGCATTTCAGAAAACGTGCTTATCTCGGCGAGAAAAAGCGATTTCGGCAATAAAATTTAAAACGCGTGTAAAACATAAACCAAACGATGAAATTGGTTATTTCTTCATGTATAATGATCAACTCGATACTCCCCAGCCCCCAACAGCGTTTTTATTCATAACACTTTAACCAGAGTGACGGGAGAGCAGCATTTCAGAAAACGTGCTTATCTCGGCGAGAAAAAGCGATTTCAGCTCTAAAATTTAAAACTCATGTAAAACATAAACCAAACGATGAAATTGGTTATTTCTTCATGTATAATGATCAACTCGATACTCCCTGGCCCCCAA
The DNA here is from genome assembly GCF_054491065.1 of Syngnathus leptorhynchus. Classification (NCBI taxonomy): domain Eukaryota; kingdom Metazoa; phylum Chordata; class Actinopteri; order Syngnathiformes; family Syngnathidae; genus Syngnathus; species Syngnathus leptorhynchus. The sequence goes on along the minus strand of NW_028231993.1, from coordinate 1,303,554 downwards.
CAGCCTATTTTTTCATAACATTTTAATCAGAGTGACGGGAGAGCAGCATTTCAGAAAACGTGCTTATCTCGGCGAGAAAAAGCGATTTCAGCACTAAAATTTAAAACGCGTGTAAAACATAAACAAAACGATGAAATTGGTTATTTCTTCATGTATAATGATCAACTCGATACTCCCTAGCCCCCAACAGCCTTTTTTTTCATAACACTTTAACCAGAGTGACGGGAGAGCAGCATTTCAGAAAACGTGCTTATATCGGCGAGAAAAAGCGATTTAGGCAATAAAATTTAAAACGCGTGTAAAACATAAACCAAACGATGAAATTGGTTATTTCTTCATGTATAATGATCAACTCGATGCTCCCTAGCCCCCAACAGTCTTTTTTTTCATAACACTTTAACCAGAGTGACGGGAGAGCAGCATTTCAGAAAACGTGCTTATCTCGGCGAGAAAAAGCGATTTCGGCAATAAAATTTAAAACGCGTGTAAAACATAAACCAAACGATGAAATTGGTTATTTCTTCATGTATAATGGTCAACTCGATACTCCCTAGCCCCCAACAGCCTTTTTTTTCATAACACTTTAACCAGAGTGACGGGAGAGCAGCATTTCAGAAAACGTGCTTATCTCGGCGAGAAAAAGCGATTTCGGCAATAAAATTTAAAACTCGTGTAAAACATAAACCAAACGATGAAATTGGTTATTTCTTCATGTATAATGATCAACTCGATACTCCCTAGCCCCCAACAGCCTTTTTTTTCATAACACTTTAACCAGAGTGACGGGAGAGCAGCATTTCAGAAAACGTGCTTATCTCGGCGAGAAAAAGCGATTTCGGCAATAAAATTTAAAACGCGTGTAAAACATAAACCAAACGATGAAATTGGTTATTTCTTCATGTATAATGATCAACTCGATGCTCCCTAGCCCCCAACAGCCTATTTTTTCTTAACATTCTAATCAGATTGACGGGAGATCAGCATTTCAGAAAACGTGCTTATCTCGGCGAGAAAAAGCGATTTCGGCAATAAAATTTAAAACGCGTGTAAAACATAAACCAAACGATGAAATTTGTTATTTCTTCGTGTATAATGATCAACTCGATACTCCCTAGCCCCCAACAGCCTATTTTTTCATAACATTTTAATCAGAGTGACGGGAGAGCAGCATTTCAGAAAACGTGTTTATCTCGGCGAGAAAAAGCGATTTCAGCACTAAAATTTAAAACGCGTGTAAAACATAAACCAAACGATGAAATTGGTTATTTCTTCATGTATAATGATCAACTCGATGCTCCCTAGCCCCCAACAGCCTATTTTTTCAAAACATTTTAATCAGAGTGACGGGAGAGCAGCATTTCAGAAAACGTGCTTATCTCGGCGAGAAAAAGCGATTTCGGCAATAAAATTTAAAACGCGTGTAAAACATAAACCAAACGATGAAATTGGTTATTTGTTCATGTATAATGATCAACTCGATGCTCCCTAGCCCCCAATAGCCTATTTTTTCATAACATTTCAATCAGAGTGACGGGAGAGCAGCATTTCAGAAAACGTGCTTATCTCGGCGAGAAAAAGCGATTTCGGCAATAAAATTTAAAACGCGTGTAAAACATAAACCAAACGATGAAATTGGTTATTTCTTCATGTATAATGATCAACTCGATACTCCCTAGCCCCCAACAGCCTATTTTTTCATAACATTTTAACCAGAGTGACGGGAGAGCAGCATTTCAGAAAACGTGCTTATCTCGGCGAGAAAAAGCGATTTCGGCAATAAAATTTAAAACGCGTGTAAAACATAAACCAAACGATGAAATTGGTTATTTCTTCATGTATAATGATCAACTCGATACTCCCTAGCCCCCAACAGCCTATTTTTTCATAACATTTTAATCAGAGTGACGAGAGAGCAGCATTTCAGAAAACGTGCTTATCTCGGCGAGAAAAAGCGATTTCAGCACTAAAATTTAAAACGCGTGTAAAACATAAACCAAACGATGAAATTGGTTATTTCTTCATGTATAATGATCAACTCGATGCTCCCTAGCCCCCAACAGCCTATTTTTTCATAACATTTTAATCAGAGTGACGGGAGAGCAGCATTTCAGAAAACGTGCTTATCTCGGCGAGAAAAAGCGATTTCGGCAATAAAATTTAAAACGCGTGTAAAACATAAACCAAACGATGAAATTGGTTATTTCTTCATGTATAATGATCAACTCGATGCTCCCTAGCCCCCAACAGCCTATTTTTTCATAACATTTTAATCAGAGTGACGGGAGAGCAGCATTTCAGAAAACGTGCTTATCTCGGCGAGAAAAAGCGATTTCGGCAATAAAATTTAAAACGCGTGTAAAACATAAACCAAACGATGAAATTGGTTATTTCTTCATGTATAATGATCAACTCGATACTCCCTAGCCCCCAACAGCCTATTTTTTCGTATCATTTTAATCAGAGTGACGGGAGAGCAGCATTTCAGAAAACGTGCTTATCTCGGCGAGAAAAAGCGATTTCAGCACTAAAATTTAAAACGCGTGTAAAACATAAACCAAACGATGAAATTGGTTATTTCTTCATGTATAATGATCAACTCGATGCTCCCTAGCCCCCAACAGCCTATTTTTTCGTAACATTTTAATCAGAGTGACGGGAGAGCAGCATTTCAGAAAACGTGCTTATCTCGGCGAGAAAAAGCGATTTCGGCAATAAAATTTAAAACGCGTGTAAAACATAAACCAAACGATGAAATTGGTTATTTCTTCATGTATAATGATCAACTCGATGCTCCCTAGCCCCCAACAGCCTATTTTTTCATAACATTTTAATCAGAGTGACGGGAGAGCAGCATTTCAGAAAACGTGCTTATCTCGGCGAGAAAAAGCGATTTCGGCACTAAAATTTAAAACGCGTGTAAAACATAAACCAAACGATGAAATTGGTTATTTCTTCATGTATAATGATCAACTCGATACTCCCTAGCCCCCAACAGCCGTTTTTTCATAACACTTTAACCAGAGTGACGGGAGAGCAGCATTTCAGAAAACGTGCTTATCTCGGCGAGAAAAAGCGATTTCGGCAATAAAATTTAAAACGCGTGTAAAACATAAACCAAACGATGAAATTGGTTATTTCTTCATGTATAATGATCAACTCGATACTCCCTAGCCCCCAACAGCCGTTTTTTTCATAACACTTTAACCAGAGTGACGGGAGAGCAGCATTTCAGAAAACGTGCTTATCTCGGCGAGAAAAAGCGATTTCGGCAATAAAATTTAAAACGCGTGTAAAACATAAACCAAACGATGAAATTGGTTATTTCTTCATGTATAATGATCAACTCGATACTCCCTAGCCCCCAACAGCCTATTTTTTCATAACATTTTATTCAGAGTGACGGGAGAGCAGCATTTCAGAAAACGTGCTTATCTCGGCGAGAAAAAGCGATTTCAGCACTAAAATTTAAAACGCGTATAAAACATAAACCAAACGATGAAATTGGTTATTTCTTCGTGTATAATGATCAACTCGATACTCCCTAGCCCCCAACAGCCTATTTTTTCGTATCATTTTAATCAGAGTGACGGGAGAGCAGCATTTCAGAAAACGTGCTTATCTCGGCAAAAAAATTTATTTAAAAAAATAAATATAATTTTTTAATTTTTTATATAATATAAAAATTTTATTGCCGAAATCGCTTTTTCTCGCCGAGATAAGCACGTTTTCTGAAATGCTGCTCTCCCGTCACTCTGGTTAAAGTGTTATGAAAAAAAAGGCTGTTGGGGGCTAGGGAGCATCGAGTTGATCATTATACATGAAGAAATAACCAATTTCATCGTTTGGTTTATGTTTTACACGCGTTTTAAATTTTAGTGCTGAAATCGCTTTTTCTCGCCGAGATAAGTGTTGTGCCACTCATCCCCAGCCGGCACAGCACAGGTGTGGCTCATCTCAATCGACCAAGCTGTTCCAAATCATCTCGTCAGCGGCGGTCTACAAAACCCCCTGAGAGACAGTGCTCGACGCTTCGACGTTAACCTTCCGTGGTCAGCGCTCAACTACACGTCGAACCAGCGTCTCCTCCCTCCTATCCACTTTGGATCACCCTTTTTTTGTGAGAAAAGTAAATATATTGTTTTTTGCCCCAAGACTTCTGTTTTTGTGTCTTGTTCTCCTGGGTTCTCTGCATTTTTGGCTCACCACCCCAGCTGAGCGTAACAGAACGTCGAAGCCATCATGAGCCAAGCCGGGACCCCGGGGGCCGGGCAGCCAAGATCATCTGAATTACGTGAGTTAGTTTTTGGTCAAGCTAAAGAGATCTCTTCACTGCAGCAAGAATTAAATAAGGCTTTCCCGACCGTCCTGTCTCAAATCACTGCTCTGGAGAGGACGTCTCAAACCACAGTTGGTTCTGTGGCAACGCTTTCTAACCAAGTGCAGTCTATTGCAGGAGCTCTATCTGGCATCCAACGGTCCCTGGATGCACTTACAGTCCGTGCCTCGGCCGAAGGAAATCCCGCTCCCGTTCATGGCCCTGCCTCTGCTTCCAACCAACAACCTAGCCCTGTCCTTCCCAACCCACAGCAGTCCCAGTCCGAGCCTGGCCTAGTCAGCCCTAGGCCTTTCAATGGTGACTTCAATCTGAGCAGAGGTTTTTTGGCACAATGTGAGTTACTTTTTACCCATCAGCCCTCTAAATATTCCTCTGACGGGTCTAAAATTGCTTTTGTCATGTCCCTTCTGGTCGAGGATGCCCTCCGCTGGGCTATTGCGGCAGTTGAGAATAACCCAGTTTTTCTTACCGACTACTCACAGTTCAAGAGTGAGTTTCGGGCTGTGTTTGATCACCCTGCAGATGGTCAAGATGCTTCTAGCCGCCTGCTGGTTATCCGCCAGGGGACACGTTCAGTGGCTCAATATACGCTGGAATTTCGGATCCTTGCTGCAGAGAGCCGTTGGAATGATCAAGCCCTCCTCAGTGTCTTTCGCAAGGGGCTGAGGGATTCTATTAAGGACCTCATTGTACGTGACAGCCCGGAGACCCTTAACGAGCTAATATCCCTGGCTCTCAAGATGGACGCACGACTTCAGGAGCGGCGTACAGACAGAGTCCACCGTAGCCCCCTACAGTTTGTTCCCCGTCGTTTTGCTTCTGTGTTCCCCACGTCACCTTCCAGGCCAACTCGTACTCAGGACCCTATGCTTCCCCCGTTCCTATCTACTTCAGGGTCTGGGGAGCCCATGGAGGTTGGCCGATCACGGATCTCGCCAGCAGAAAAGCAGCTGAGGCTGAGCAATGATCAATGTTTCTACTGTGGAGAATCAGGACATTTCATCCGGTCCTGCCCAACCCGCCCAAAAGGCCCAGCTCGCCAGTAGGGGCTATACTGGTGAGCAACACCACCATTCCCCAGCCCAAGGTTTGTTCCAACCGTCTTTTCCCCGCAACCCTGGCCTGGGGCAAAGAAACATTGTCCGTTAGTGCATTTATTGATTCTGGTGCGGACGAGAGCCTTATGGACATTTCCTTCGCACGCCAGGCCGGAATTCCTTTGGTTCCCTTAGATCAATCCCTGTCTCCCAGAGCCATCGATGGTCACTCATTAGGAACCATTTCCTTCTCCACTGAACCTCTTATGCTCACGCTCTCAGGGAATCATACTGAGCCCATCCGTTTTTTTGTCCTTCAGGCCCCTACTGCTCCCTTGATATTGGGGAGACCTTGGTTGGAGAGGCATGAACCTCACATCTCCTGGGCCTCTGGTCGGATTTTGGGATGGAGCACAGCCTGTCATGCGACCTGTCTACGCTCTGCCCTTTCACCTCCAAGTAGTCCCAGACCCATGCCCGTAACCCCTGATATCTCTGGAGTTCCGAGTATTTACCATGACCTTGCCTCAGTTTTTAGTAAGGATAAAGCCCTTTTACTTCCCCCTCACCGGCCATACGACTGTGCGATCGACCTCCTTCCCGGGGCCCCCTATCCTAAGGGGCGACTCTACAACATCTCCCTTCCAGAAAAGGAGGCGATGCGCAATTATGTTGCAGAGTCCCTGCTCTCAGGTTTCATAAGACCATCATCATCTCCCTTAGGGGCAGGTTTTTTTTTTGTGACCAGGAAGGATGGAGGCCTGAGACCTTGCATTGACTACCGTGGTCTTAATGACATCACAGTAAAAAACAAGTATCCTTTGCCCCTTATTAGTTCCACTTTTGAGCCTCTTACTCATGCCCGGGTGTTCACCAAGCTAGATCTCCGCAACGCCTACCACTTAGTCCGGATCAGAGAGGGCGACGAATGGAAGACGGCTTTCAACACCCATCTCGGCCATTTTGAGTACCTTGTGATGCCTTTTGGCTTGTCCAACGCACCAGCGGTTTTCCAATGCCTGGTAAATGATGTGTTAAGAGACATGTTGAACATCTTTGTGGTGGTGTACCTGGACGACATCCTTATCTTCTCCAGGTCATTGAAGGAACACCACCAGCATGTGCGTTTGGTTCTTCAGCGGCTGTTGGAGAATCGCCTGTTCATTAAAGCCGAGAAGTGTGTCTTCCACTCTGACTCTGTAACGTACCTGGGAAACATAGTGGAAGCTGGACGGATGAGGGTCGATCCCTCCAAAGTCAAGGCTGTGGAGGAGTGGCCGCGTCCTACCAACCGGACTCAGCTCAGACGCTTCCTGGGTTTCGCAGGCTTCATACGCCGCTTCATCAAGGGATATAGTCAAATCGCTGCCCCTCTCAATGCCCTGACCTCCATCACACGCCCCTTTTCCTGGACGCCCGAAGCAGAGACGGCCTTCACCAGACTCAAGGGTCTGTTCTCTTCAGCTCCAGTGCTTGTCCACCCTGACCCTGAGAGACAATTCATTGTGGAAGTGGATGCTTCTGACACAGGCATTGGGGCAGTCCTCTCCCAGCGCTCGGAGGAGGATCAGAAGGTGCATCCGTGCGCTTATTTCTCTCGAAGTTACGACCCAGCGGAGAGGAACTATGATGTGGGAAACAAGGAGCTGCTGGCGGTCCATGATGCCCTGAGGGAGTGGAGACACTGGTTGGAGGGAGCAAAACTGCCTTTTGTCGTGTGGTCAGATCACAAGAACCTGACCTACTTAAGAACAGCAAAAAGGATAAACTCCAGGCAGGCCCGCTGGGCTCTGTTCTTAAGCCGGTTTGATTTCACTCTCACATACCGCCCAGGGTCAAAGAACGTCAGAGCTGACGCCCTTTCCCGTCAGTTCTCTGAGGGCCCTGCTGTCCCGGAGATATCCGACACCATCCTTCTTCCTGCCCGTGTGGTTGGGGCAATCTCCTGGCCCATAGATTCTGTCGTAATGGAGGCCCTGCAAACCCAACCTGACCCTGGCAATGGACCCCCGAACAGGCAGTTTGTTCCAGATGCTGCCCGTCCTCGAGTGTTAGAGTGGGGTCACTCCAGCCGTGTTTCATGTCACCCCGGAGAGCGCCGGACAGCGGAGTTCGTCGGCCGGAGATTCTGGTGGCCCACCCTTAAGAAGGATGTCAAGGAGTACGTTGCTGCCTGCACAGTCTGTGCCCGTAGTAAGGCTTCCCATCGCCCTCCAGCAGGCCTCTTACAACCCCTTCCAATTCCGAGTCGGCCATGGTCTCACATTGGCATGGACTTTGTCACTGGACTTCCCATTTCCCAGGGTTATGACACCATCCTGACTGTGGTCGACCGGTTCTCTAAGGCCGTCCACTTCATTCCCCTCCCCAAGCTTCCTTCTGCTGCTGAAACGGCTGACCTCCTCACCCTCCATGTTGTACGCCTCCATGGTATTCCCTCAGACATTGTGTCGGATCGTGGTCCCCAATTCATCTCCAAGGTGTGGCAGGCTTTTTGCAGGGGAATTGGAGCCACGGTCAGCCTTTCCTCCGGGTACCATCCTCAGTCCAATGGGCAGACTGAACGTGCCAACCAGGCGGTGGAGGAGACCCTTCGCTGCGTTGCCTCCAGCAACCCCTCTTCATGGGCTAAGTACCTAGCCTGGGTTGAGTATTCCCTCAATACATTGGAGAGCTCTGCCACGGGAATGTCACCATTTCAATGCTCTCTGGGTTACCAGCCTCCCTTGTTTCCACAGCAGGAACTGGAGGTGGCAGTTCCATCCACCAGGGCCCACCTCCGCCGGTGTCGACACATCTGGAGGACTGCTCGGGCTGCGCTACTCCGTGCCTCAGTACGATCTCAGCGTGGTGCTAACCGGCGGAGGAGGCATGCCCCGGTTTACCAGCCCGGCCAGAAAGTTTGGCTATTGGCCCGGGACTTGCCCCTCCAAACCTCTCAGACGTCTACCCGCAAGTTGAACCCTCGGTTTGTCGGTCCCTACACTGTGGACCGCATCATCGGCCCTTCCGCAGTGCGTCTGAATCTCCCTCCTGCTCTCAAAGTGCACCCAGTTTTCCATGTGTCCCAGCTGAAGCCAGTCGCCACCAGTCCCCTGGCACCGGCAGTTTCTGCTCCCCCGCCACCTCGACTACTGGCTGATGGTGATCCTGTTTGGTCGGTTCGTAAACTACTGGCCGTCCGTCGCCGGGGAAGAGGCTTCCAGTTCTTGGTGGACTGGGAGGGTTTCGGCCCTGAAGACCGTAGCTGGGTGCCCAGGTCCTACCTTGCTGACCCTTCGTTGTTGGATGACTTCTACCGGAACAATCCGGGTGCCCAGGGACGGTCGTCCGGTGCCTCCCCTCAGGGGGGGGGTACTGTTGTGCCACTCATCCCCAGCCGGCACAGCACAGGTGTGGCTCATCTCAATCGACCAAGCTGTTCCAAATCATCTCGTCAGCGGCGGTCTACAAAACCCCCTGAGAGACAGTGCTCGACGCTTCGACGTTAACCTTCCGTGGTCAGCGCTCAACTACACGTCGAACCAGCGTCTCCTCCCTCCTATCCACTTTGGATCACCCTTTTTTTGTGAGAAAAGTAAATATATTGTTTTTTGCCCCAAGACTTCTGTTTTTGTGTCTTGTTCTCCTGGGTTCTCTGCATTTTTGGCTCACCACCCCAGCTGAGCGTAACAATAAGCACGTTTTCTGAAATGCTGCTCTCTCGTCACTCTGATTAAAATGTTATGAAAAAATAGGCTGTTGGGGGCTAGGGAGTATCGAGTTGATCATTATACATGAAGAAATAACCAATTTCATCGTTTGGTTTATGTTTTACACGCGTTTTAAATTTTATTGCCGAAATCGCTTTTTCTCGCCGAGATAAGCACGTTTTCTGAAATGCTGCTCTCCCGTCACTCTGGTTAAAGTGTTATGAAAAAAACGGCTGTTGGGGGCTAGGGAGTATCGAGTTGATCATTATACACGAAGAAATAACCAATTTCATCGTTTGGTTTATGTTTTATACGCGTTTTAAATTTTAGTGCTGAAATCGCTTTTTCTCGCCGAGATAAGCACGTTTTCTGAAATGCTGCTCTCCCGTCACTCTGAATAAAATGTTATGAAAAAATAGGCTGTTGGGGGCTAGGGAGTATCGAGTTGATCATTATACATGAAGAAATAACCAATTTCATAGTTTGGTTTATGTTTTACACGCGTTTTAAATTTTATTGCCGAAATCGCTTTTTCTCGCCGAGATAAGCACGTTTTCTGAAATGCTGCTCTCCCGTCACTCTGATTAAAATGTTATGAAAAAATAGGCTGTTGGGGGCTAGGGAGCATCGAGTTGATCATTATACATGAAGAAATAACCAATTTCATCGTTTGGTTTATGTTTTACACGCGTTTTAAATTTTAGTGCCGAAATCGCTTTTTCTCGCCGAGATAAGCACGTTTTCTGAAATGCTGCTCTCCCGTCACTCTGATTAAAATGTTATGAAAAAATAGGCTGTTGGGGGCTAGGGAGCATCGAGTTGATCATTATACATGAAGAAATAACCAATTTCATCGTTTGGTTTATGTTTTACACGCGTTTTAAATTTTATTGCCGAAATCGCTTTTTCTCGCCGAGATAAGCACGTTTTCTGAAATGCTGCTCTCCCGTCACTCTGATTAAAATGTTATGAAAAAATAGGCTGTTGGGGGCTAGGGAGTATCGAGTTGATCATTATACATGAAGAAATAACCAATTTCATCGTTTGGTTTATGTTTTACACGCGTTTTAAATTTTATTGCCGAAATCGCTTTTTCTCGCCGAGATAAGCACGTTTTCTGAAATGCTGCTCTCTCGTCACTCTGGTTAAAGTGTTATGAATAAAAAGGCTGTTGGGGGCTAGGGAGTATCGAGTTGATCATTATACATGAAGAAATAACCAATTTCATCGTTTGGTTTATGTTTTACACGCGTTTTAAATTTTATTGCCGAAATCGCTTTTTCTCGCCGAGGTAAGCACGTTTTCTGAAATGCTGCTCTCCCGTCACTCTGGTTAAAGTGTTATGAAAAAATAGGCTGTTGGGGGCTAGGGAGTATCGAGTTGATCATTATACATGAAGAAATAACAAATTTCATCGTTTGGTTTATGTTTTACACGCGTTTTAAATTTTATTGCCGAAATCGCTTTTTCTCGCCGAGATAAGCACGTTTTCTGAAATGCTGCTCTCCCGTCACTCTGATTAAAATGTTATGAAAAAATAGGCTGTTGGGGGCTAGGGAGTATCGAGTTGATCATTATACATGAAGAAATAACCAATTTCATCGTTTGGTTTATGTTTTACACGCGTTTTAAATTTTATTGCCGAAATCGCTTTTTCTCGCCGAGATAAGCACGTTTTCTGAAATGCTGCTCTCCCGTCACTCTGGTTAAAGTGTTATGAAAAAAAAGGCTGTTGGGGGCTAGGGAGTATCGAGTTGATCATTATACATGAAGAAATAACCAATTTCAGCGTTTGGTTTATGTTTTACACGCGTTTTAAATTTTAGTGCTGAAATCGCTTTTTCTCGCCGAGATAAGCACGTTTTCTGAAATGCTGCTCTCCCGTCACTCTGATTAAAATGTTATGAAAAAATAGGCTGTTGGGGGCCAGGGAGTATCGAGTTGATCATTATACATGAAGAAATAACCAATTTCATCGTTTGGTTTATGTTTTACACGCGTTTTAAATTTTATTGCCGAAATCGCTTTTTCTCGCCGAGATAAGCACGTTTTCTGAAATGCTGCTCTCCCGTCACTCTGGTTAAAGTGTTATGAAAAAAAAGGCTGTTGGGGGCTAGGGAGTATCGAGTTGATCATTATACATGAAGAAATAACCAATTTCATCGTTTGGTTTATGTTTTACACGCGTTTTAAATTTTAGTGCTGAAATCGCTTTTTCTCGCCGAGATAAGCACGTTTTCTGAAATGCTGCTCTCCCGTCACTCTGATTAAAATGTTAAGAAAAAATAGGCTGTTGGGGGCCAGGGAGTATCGAGTTGATCATTATACATGAAGAAATAACCAATTTCATCGTTTGGTTTATGTTTTACATGCGTTTTAAATTTTAGTGCTGAAATCGCTTTTTCTCGCCGAGATAAGCACGTTTTCTGAAATGCTGCTCTCCCGTCACTCTGGTTAAAGTGTTATGAAAAAATAGGCTGTTGGGGGCTAGGGAGTATCGAGTTGATCATTATACATGAAGAAATAACCAATTTCATCGTTTGGTTTATGTTTTACACGCGTTTTAAATTTTATTGCCGAAATCGCTTTTTCTCGCCGAGATAAGCACGTTTTCTGAAATGCTGCTCTCCCGTCACTCTGATTAAAATGTTAAGAAAAAATAGGCTGTTGGGGGCTAGGGAGTATCGAGTTGATCATTATACATGAAGAAATAACCAATTTCATCGTTTGGTTTATGTTTTACACGCGTTTTAAATTTTATTGCCGAAATCGCTTTTTCTCGCCGAGATAAGCACGTTTTCTGAAATGCTGCTCTCCCGTCACTCTGATTAAAATGTTATGAAAAAATAGGCTGTTGGGGGCTAGGGAGTATCGAGTTGATCATTATACATGAAGAAATAACCAATTTCATCGTTTGGTTTATGTTTTACACGCGTTTTAAATTTTATTGCCGAAATCGCTTTTTCTCGCCGAGATAAGCACGTTTTCTGAAATGCTGCTCTCCCGTCACTCTGGTTAAAGTGTTATGAAAAAAACGGCTGTTGGGGGCTAGGGAGTATCGAGTTGATCATTATACATGAAGAAATAACCAATTTCATCGTTTGGTTTATGTTTTACACGCGTTTTAAATTTTATTGCCGAAATCGCTTTTTCTCGCCGAGATAAGCACGTTTTCTGAAATGCTGCTCTCCCGTCACTCTGATTAAAATGTTATAAAAAAATAGGCTGTTGGGGGCTAGGGAGCATCGAGTTGATCATTATACATGAAGAAATAACCAATTTCATCGTTTGGTTTATGTTTTACACGCGTTTTAAATTTTATTGCCGAAATCGCTTTTTCTCGCCGAGATAAGCACGTTTTCTGAAATGCTGCTCTCCCGTCACTCTGATTAAAATGTTATGAAAAAATAGGCTGTTGGGGGCTAGGGAGCATCGAGTTGATCATTATACATGAAGAAATAACCAATTTCATCGTTTGGTTTATGTTTTACACGCGTTTTAAATTTTATTGCCGAAATCGCTTTTTCTCGCCGAGATAAGCACGTTTTCTGAAATGCTGCTCTCCCGTCACTCTGATTAAAATGTTACGAAAAAATAGGCTGTTGGGGGCTAGGGAGCATCGAGTTGATCATTATACATGAAGAAATAACCAATTTCATCGTTTGGTTTATGTTTTACACGCGTTTTAAATTTTAGTGCTGAAATCGCTTTTTCTCGCCGAGATAAGCACGTTTTCTGAAATGCTGCTCTCCCGTCACTCTGATTAAAATGATACGAAAAAATAGGCTGTTGGGGGCTAGGGAGTATCGAGTTGATCATTATACATGAAGAAATAACCAATTTCATCGTTTGGTTTATGTTTTACATGCGTTTTAAATTTTATTGCCGAAATCGCTTTTTCTCGCCGAGATAAGCACGTTTTCTGAAATGCTGCTCTCCCGTCACTCTGGTTAAAGTGTTATGAAAAAAACGGCTGTTGGGGGCTAGGGAGTATCGAGTTGATCATTATACATGAAGAAATAACCAATTTCATCGTTTGGTTTATGTTTTACACGCGTTTTAAATTTTATTGCCGAAATCGCTTTTTCTCGCCGAGATAAGCACGTTTTCTGAAATGCTGCTCTCCCGTCACTCTGATTAAAATGTTATGAAAAAATAGGCTGTTGGGGGCTAGGGAGTATCGAGTTGATCATTATACATGAAGAAATAACCAATTTCATCGTTTGGTTTATGTTTTACACGCGTTTTAAATTTTATTGCCGAAATCGCTTTTTCTCGCCGAGATAAGCACGTTTTCTGAAATGCTGCTCTCCCGTCACTCTGGTTAAAGTGTTATGAAAAAAAAGGCTGTTGGGGGCTAGGGAGTATCGAGTTGATCATTATACACGAAGAAATAACCAATTTCATCGTTTGGTTTATGTTTTATACGCGTTTTAAATTTTAGTGCTGAAATCGGTTTTCTCGCCGAGATAAGCACGTTTTCTGAAATGCTGCTCTCCCGTCACTCTGAATAAAATGTTATGAAAAAATAGGCTGTTGGGGGCTAGGGAGTATCGATTTGATCATTATACATGAAGAAATAACCAATTTCATCGTTTGGTTTATGTTTTACACGCGTTTTAAATTTTAGTGCTGAAATCGCTTTTTCTCGCCGAGATAAGCACGTTTTCTGAAATGCTGCTCTCCCGTCACTCTGATTAAAATGTTATGAAAAAATCGGCTGTTGGGGGCTAGGGAGTATCGAGTTGATCATTATACATGAAGAAATAACCAATTTCATCGTTTGGTTTATGTTTTACACGCGTTTTAAATTTTATTGCCGAAATCGCTTTTTCTCGCCGAGATAAGCACGTTTTCTGAAATGCTGCTCTCCCGTCACTCTGATTAAAATGTTAAGAAAAAATAGGCTGTTGGGGGCTAGGGAGCATCGAGTTGATCATTATACATGAAGAAATAACCAATTTAATCGTTTGGTTTATATTTTACACGCGTTTTAAATTTTATTGCCGAAATCGCTTTTTCTCGCCGAGATAAGCACGTTTTCTGAAATGCTGCTCTCCCGTCACTTTGGTTAAAGTGTTATGAAAAAAAAGACTGTTGGGGGCTAGGGAGTATCGAGTTGATCATTATACACGAAGAAATAACAAATTTCATCGTTTGGTTTATGTTTTACACGCGTTTTAAATTTTATTGCCGAAATCGCTTTTTCTCGCCGAGATAAGCACGTTTTCTGAAATGCTGATCTCCCGTCAATCTGATTAGAATGTTAAGAAAAAATAGGCTGTTGGGGGCTAGGGAGCATCGAGTTGATCATTATACATGAAGAAATAACCAATTTCATCGTTTGGTTTATGTTTTACACGCGTTTTAAATTTTATTGCCGAAATCGCTTTTTCTCGCCGAGATAAGCACGTTTTCTGAAATGCTGCTCTCCCGTCACTCTGGTTAAAGTGTTATGAAAAAAAAGACTGTTGGGGGCTAGGGAGCATCGAGTTGATCATTATACATGAAGAAATAAACAATTTCATCGTTTGGTTTATGTTTTACACGCGTTTTAAATTTTATTGCCGAAATCGCTTTTTCTCGCCGAGATAAGCACGTTTTCTGAAATGCTGCTCTCCCGTCACTCTGGTTAAAGTGTTATGAAAAAAAAGGCTGTTGGGGGCTAGGGAGTATCGAGTTGATCATTATACATGAAGAAATAACCAATTTCATCGTTTGGTTTATGTTTTACACGAGTTTTAAATTTTATTGCCGAAATCGCTTTTTCTCGCCGAGATAAGCACGTTTTCTGAAATGCTGCTCTCCCGTCACTCTGGTTAAAGTGTTATGAAAAAAAAGGCTGTTGGGGGCTAGGGAGTATCGAGTTGATCATTATACATGAAGAAATAACCAATTTCATCGTTTGGTTTATGTTTTACACGCGTTTTAAATTTTATTGCCGAAATCGCTTTTTCTCGCCGAGATAAGCACGTTTTCTGAAATGCTGCTCTCCCGTCACTCTGGTTAAAGTGTTATGAAAAAAAAGACTGTTGGGGGCTAGGGAGCATCGAGTTGATCATTATACATGAAGAAATAACCAATTTCATCGTTTGGTTTATGTTTTACACGCGTTTTAAATTTTATTGCCGAAATCACTTTTGCTCGCCGAGATAAGCACGTTTTCTGAAATGCTGCTCTCCCGTCACTCTGATTAAAATGTTATGAAAAAATAGGCTGTTGGGGGCTAGGGAGCATCGAGTTGATCATTATACATGAAGAAATAACCAATTTCATCGTTTGGTTTATGTTTTACACGCGTTTTAAATTTTAGTGCTGAAATCGCTTTTTCTCGCCGAGATAAGCACGTTTTCTGAAATGCTGCTCTCCCGTCACTCTGATTAAAATGTTATGAAAAAATAGGCTGTTGGGGGCTAGGGAGCATCGAGTTGATCATTATACATGAAGAAATAACCAATTTCATCGTTTGGTTTATGTTTTACACGCGTTTTAAATTTTATTGCCGAAATCGCTTTTTCTCGCCGAGATAAGCACGTTTTCTGAAATGCTGCTCTCCCGTCACTCTGGTTAAAGTGTTATGAAAAAAAAGGCTGTTGGGGGCTAGGGAGTATCGAGTTGATCATTATACATGAAGAAATAACCAATTTCAGCGTTTGGTTTATGTTTTACACGCGTTTTAAATTTTAGTGCTGAAATCGCTTTTTCTCGCCGAGATAAGCACGTTTTCTGAAATGCTGCTCTCCCGTCACTCTGATTAAAATGTTATGAAAAAATAGGCTGTTGGGGGCCAGGGAGTATCGAGTTGATCATTATACATGAAGAAATAACCAATTTCATCGTTTGGTTTATGTTTTACACGCGTTTTAAATTTTATTGCCGAAATCGCTTTTTCTCGCCGAGATAAGCACGTTTTCTGAAATGCTGCTCTCCCGTCACTCTGGTTAAAGTGTTATGAAAAAAAAGGCTGTTGGGGGCTAGGGAGTATCGAGTTGATCATTATACATGAAGAAATAACCAATTTCATCGTTTGGTTTATGTTTTACACGCGTTTTAAATTTTAGTGCTGAAATCGCTTTTTCTCGCCGAGATAAGCACGTTTTCTGAAATGCTGCTCTCCCGTCACTCTGATTAAAATGTTAAGAAAAAATAGGCTGTTGGGGGCCAGGGAGTATCGAGTTGATCATTATACATGAAGAAATAACCAATTTCATCGTTTGGTTTATGTTTTACATGCGTTTTAAATTTTAGTGCTGAAATCGCTTTTTCTCGCCGAGATAAGCACGTTTTCTGAAATGCTGCTCTCCCGTCACTCTGGTTAAAGTGTTATGAAAAAATAGGCTGTTGGGGGCTAGGGAGTATCGAGTTGATCATTATACATGAAGAAATAACCAATTTCATCGTTTGGTTTATGTTTTACACGCGTTTTAAATTTTATTGCCGAAATCGCTTTTTCTCGCCGAGATAAGCACGTTTTCTGAAATGCTGCTCTCCCGTCACTCTGATTAAAATGTTAAGAAAAAATAGGCTGTTGGGGGCTAGGGAGTATCGAGTTGATCATTATACATGAAGAAATAACCAATTTCATCGTTTGGTTTATGTTTTACACGCGTTTTAAATTTTATTGCCGAAATCGCTTTTTCTCGCCGAGATAAGCACGTTTTCTGAAATGCTGCTCTCCCGTCACTCTGATTAAAATGTTACGAAAAAATAGGCTGTTGGGGGCTAGGGAGTATCGAGTTGATCATTATACATGAAGAAATAACCAATTTCATCGTTTGGTTTATGTTTTACACGCGTTTTAAATTTTATTGCCGAAATCGCTTTTTCTCGCCGAGATAAGCACGTTTTCTGAAATGCTGCTCTCCCGTCACTCTGGTTAAAGTGTTATGAAAAAAACGGCTGTTGGGGGCTAGGGAGTATCGAGTTGATCATTATACATGAAGAAATAACCAATTTCATCGTTTGGTTTATGTTTTACACGCGTTTTAAATTTTATTGCCGAAATCGCTTTTTCTCGCCGAGATAAGCACGTTTTCTGAAATGCTGCTCTCCCGTCACTCTGATTAAAATGTTATAAAAAAATAGGCTGTTGGGGGCTAGGGAGCATCGAGTTGATCATTATACATGAAGAAATAACCAATTTCATCGTTTGGTTTATGTTTTACACGCGTTTTAAATTTTATTGCCGAAATCGCTTTTTCTCGCCGAGATAAGCACGTTTTCTGAAATGCTGCTCTCCCGTCACTCTGATTAAAATGTTATGAAAAAATAGGCTGTTGGGGGCTAGGGAGCATCGAGTTGATCATTATACATGAAGAAATAACCAATTTCATCGTTTGGTTTATGTTTTACACGCGTTTTAAATTTTATTGCCGAAATCGCTTTTTCTCGCCGAGATAAGCACGTTTTCTGAAATGCTGCTCTCCCGTCACTCTGATTAAAATGTTACGAAAAAATAGGCTGTTGGGGGCTAGGGAGCATCGAGTTGATCATTATACATGAAGAAATAACCAATTTCATCGTTTGGTTTATGTTTTACACGCGTTTTAAATTTTAGTGCTGAAATCGCTTTTTCTCGCCGAGATAAGCACGTTTTCTGAAATGCTGCTCTCCCGTCACTCTGATTAAAATGATACGAAAAAATAGGCTGTTGGGGGCTAGGGAGTATCGAGTTGATCATTATACATGAAGAAATAACCAATTTCATCGTTTGGTTTATGTTTTACATGCGTTTTAAATTTTATTGCCGAAATCGCTTTTTCCCGCCGAGATAAGCACGTTTTCTGAAATGCTGCTCTCCCGTCACTCTGGTTAAAGTGTTATGAAAAAAACGGCTGTTGGGGGCTAGGGAGTATCGAGTTGATCATTATACATGAAGAAATAACCAATTTCATCGTTTGGTTTATGTTTTACACGCGTTTTAAATTTTATTGCCGAAATCGCTTTTTCTCGCCGAGATAAGCACGTTTTCTGAAATGCTGCTCTCCCGTCACTCTGATTAAAATGTTATGAAAAAATAGGCTGTTGGGGGCTAGGGAGTATCGAGTTGATCATTATACATGAAGAAATAACCAATTTCATCGTTTGGTTTATGTTTTACACGCGTTTTAAATTTTATTGCCGAAATCGCTTTTTCTCGCCGAGATAAGCACGTTTTCTGAAATGCTGCTCTCCCGTCACTCTGGTTAAAGTGTTATGAAAAAAAAGGCTGTTGGGGGCTAGGGAGTATCGAGTTGATCATTATACACGAAGAAATAACCAATTTCATCGTTTGGTTTATGTTTTATACGCGTTTTAAATTTTAGTGCTGAAATCGCTTTTTCTCGCCGAGATAAGCACGTTTTCTGAAATGCTGCTCTCCCGTCACTCTGAATAAAATGTTATGAAAAAATAGGCTGTTGGGGGCTAGGGAGTATCGAGTTGATCATTATACATGAAGAAATAACCAATTTCATCGTTTGGTTTATGTTTTACACGCGTTTTAAATTTTATTGCCGAAATCGCTTTTTCTCGCCGAGATAAGCACGTTTTCTGAAATGCTGCTCTCCCGTCACTCTGGTTAAAGTGTTATGAAAAAAACGGCTGTTGGGGGCTAGGGAGTATCGAGTTGATCATTATACATGAAGAAATAACCAATTTCATCGTTTGGTTTATGTTTTACACGCGTTTTAAATTTTATTGCCGAAATCGCTTTTTCTCGCCGAGATAAGCACGTTTTCTGAAATGCTGCTCTCCCGTCACTCTGATTAAAATGTTATAAAAAAATAGGCTGTTGGGGGCTAGGGAGCATCGAGTTGATCATTATACATGAAGAAATAACCAATTTCATCGTTTGGTTTATGTTTTACACGCGTTTTAAATTTTATTGCCGAAATCGCTTTTTCTCGCCGAGATAAGCACGTTTTCTGAAATGCTGCTCTCCCGTCACTCTGGTTAAAGTGTTATGAAAAAAACGGCTGTTGGGGGCTAGGGAGTATCGAGTTGATCATTATACATGAAGAAATAACCAATTTCATCGTTTGGTTTATGTTTTACACGCGTTTTAAATTTTATTGCCGAAATCGCTTTTTCTCGCCGAGATAAGCACGTTTTCTGAAATGCTGCTCTCCCGTCACTCTGGTTAAAGTGTTATGAAAAAAACGGCTGTTGGGGGCTAGGGAGTATCGAGTTGATCATTATACATGAAGAAATAACCAATTTCATCGTTTGGTTTATGTTTTACACGCGTTTTAAATTTTATTGCCGAAATCGCTTTTTCTCGCCGAGATAAGCACGTTTTCTGAAATGCTGCTCTCCCGTCACTCTGATTAAAATGTTATGAAAAAATAGGCTGTTGGGGGCTAGGGAGCATCGAGTTGATCATTATACATGAAGAAATAACCAATTTCATCGTTTGGTTTATGTTTTACACGCGTTTTAAATTTTATTGCCGAAATCGCTTTTTCTCGCCGAGATAAGCACGTTTTCTGAAATGCTGCTCTCCCGTCACTCTGATTAAAATGTTACGAAAAAATAGGCTGTTGGGGGCTAGGGAGCATCGAGTTGATCATTATACATGAAGAAATAACCAATTTCATCGTTTGGTTTATGTTTTACACGCGTTTTAAATTTTATTGCCGAAATCGCTTTTTCTCGCCGAGATAAGCACGTTTTCTGAAATGCTGCTCTCCCGTCACTCTGATCAAAATGTTATGAAAAAATAGGCTGTTGGGGGCTAGGGAGTATCGAGTTGATCATTATACATGAAGAAATAACCAATTTCATCGTTTGGTTTATGTTTTACACGCGTTTTAAATTTTAGTGCTGAAATCGCTTTTTCTCGCCGAGATAAGCACGTTTTCTGAAATGCTGCTCTCCCGTCACTCTGATTAAAATGTTACGAAAAAATAGGCTGTTGGGGGCTAGGGAGCATCGAGTTGATCATTATACATGAAGAAATAACCAATTTCATCGTTTGGTTTATGTTTTACACGAGTTTTAAATTTTATTGCCGAAATCGCTTTTTCTCGCCGAGATAAGCACGTTTTCTGAAATGCTGCTCTCCCGTCACTCTGGTTAAAGTGTTATGAAAAAAAAGGCTGTTGGGGGCTAGGGAGTATCGAGTTGATCATTATACATGAAGAAATAACCAATTTCATCGTTTGGTTTATGTTTTACACGCGTTTTAAATTTTATTGCCGAAATCGCTTTTTCTCGCCGAGATAAGCACGTTTTCTGAAATGCTGCTCTCTCGTCACTCTGGTTAAAGTGTTATGAATAAAAAGGCTGTTGGGGGCTAGGGAGTATCGAGTTGATCATTATACATGAAGAAATAACCAATTTCATCGTTTGGTTTATGTTTTACACGCGTTTTAAATTTTATTGCCGAAATCGCTTTTTCTCGCCGAGGTAAGCACGTTTTCTGAAATGCTGCTCTCCCGTCACTCTGGTTAAAGTGTTATGAAAAAATAGGCTGTTGGGGGCTAGGGAGTATCGAGTTGATCATTATACATGAAGAAATAACCAATTTCATCGTTTGGTTTATGTTTTACACGCGTTTTAAATTTTATTGCCGAAATCGCTTTTTCTCGCCGAGATAAGCACGTTTTCTGAAATGCTGCTCTCCCGTCACTCTGATTAAAATGTTATGAAAAAATAGGCTGTTGGGGGCTAGGGAGTATCGAGTTGATCATTATACATGAAGAAATAACCAATTTCATCGTTTGGTTTATGTTTTACACGCGTTTTAAATTTTATTGCCGAAATCGCTTTTTCTCGCCGAGATAAGCACGTTTTCTGAAATGCTGCTCTCCCGTCACTCTGGTTAAAGTGTTATGAAAAAAAAGGCTGTTGGGGGCTAGGGAGTATCGAGTTGATCATTATACATGAAGAAATAACCAATTTCATCGTTTGGTTTATGTTTTACACGCGTTTTAAATTTTAGTGCTGAAATCGCTTTTTCTCGCCGAGATAAGCACGTTTTCTGAAATGCTGCTCTCCCGTCACTCTGATTAAAATGTTATGAAAAAATAGGCTGTTGGGGGCCAGGGAGTATCGAGTTGATCATTATACATGAAGAAATAACCAATTTCATCGTTTGGTTTATGTTTTACACGCGTTTTAAATTTTATTGCCGAAATCGCTTTTTCTCGCCGAGATAAGCACGTTTTCTGAAATGCTGCTCTCCCGTCACTCTGATTAAAATGTTACGAAACAATAGGCTGTTGGGGGCTAGGGAGCATCGAGTTGATCATTATACATGAAGAAATAACCAATTTCATCGTTTGGTTTATGTTTTACACGCGTTTTAAATTTTATTGCCTAAATCGCTTTTTCTCGCCGATATAAGCACGTTTTCTGAAATGCTGCTCTCCCGTCACTCTGGTTAAAGTGTTATGAAAAAAAAGGCTGTTGGGGGCTAGGGAGTATCGAGTTGATCATTATACATGAAGAAATAACCAATTTCATCGTTTGGTTTATGTTTTACACGCGTTTTAAATTTTAGTGCTGAAATCGCTTTTTCTCGCCGAGATAAGCACGTTTTCTGAAATGCTGCTCTCCCGTCACTCTGATTAAAATGTTATGAAAAAATAGGCTGTTGGGGGCCAGGGAGTATCGAGTTGATCATTATACATGAAGAAATAACCAATTTCATCGTTTGGTTTATGTTTTACACGCGTTTTAAATTTTATTGCCGAAATCGCTTTTTCTCGCCGAGATAAGCACGTTTTCTGAAATGCTGCTCTCCCGTCACTCTGGTTAAAGTGTTATGAAAAAAAAGACTGTTGGGGGCTAGGGAGCATCGAGTTGATCATTATACATGAAGAAATAAACAATTTCATCGTTTGGTTTATGTTTTACACGCGTTTTAAATTTTATTGCCGAAATCGCTTTTTCTCGCCGAGATAAGCACGTTTTCTGAAATGCTGCTCTCCCGTCACTCTGATTAAAATGTTATGAAAAAATAGGCTGTTGGGGGCTAGGGAGTATCGAGTTGATCATTATACATGAAGAAATAACCAATTTCATCGTTTGGTTTATGTTTTACACGCGTTTTAAATTTTATTGCCGAAATCGCTTTTTCTCGCCGAGATAAGCACGTTTTCTGAAATGCTGCTCTCCCGTCACTCTGATTAAAATGTTATGAAAAAATAGGCTGTTGGGGGCTAGGGAGTATCGAGTTGATCATTATACATGAAGAAATAACCAATTTCATCGTTTGGTTTATGTTTTACACGCGTTTTAAATTTTATTGCCGAAATCGCTTTTTCTCGCCGAGATAAGCACGTTTTCTGAAATGCTGCTCTCCCGTCACTCTGGTTAAAGTGTTATGAAAAAAAAGGCTGTTGGGGGCTAGGGAGTATCGAGTTGATCATTATACACGAAGAAATAACCAATTTCATCGTTTGGTTTATGTTTTATACGCGTTTTAAATTTTAGTGCTGAAATCGCTTTTTCTCGCCGAGATAAGCACGTTTTCTGAAATGCTGCTCTCCCGTCACTCTGAATAAAATGTTATGAAAAAATAGGCTGTTGGGGGCTAGGGAGTATCGAGTTGATCATTATACATGAAGAAATAACCAATTTCATCGTTTGGTTTATGTTTTACACGCGTTTTAAATTTAATTGCCGAAATCGCTTTTTCTCGCCGAGATAAGCACGTTTTCTGAAATGCTGCTCTCCCGTCACTCTGGTTAAAGTGTTATGAAAAAAACGGCTGTTGGGGGCTAGGGAGTATCGAGTTGATCATTATACATGAAGAAATAACCAATTTCATCGTTTGGTTTATGTTTTACACGCGTTTTAAATTTTATTGCCGAAATCGCTTTTTCTCGCCGAGATAAGCACGTTTTCTGAAATGCTGCTCTCCCGTCACTCTGATTAAAATGTTATAAAAAAATAGGCTGTTGGGGGCTAGGGAGTATCGAGTTGATCATTATACACTAAGAAATAACCAATTTCATCGTTTGGTTTATGTTTTACACGCGTTTTAAATTTTATTGCCGAAATCGCTTTTTCTCGCCGAGATAAGCACGTTTTCTGAAATGCTGCTCTCCCGTCACTCTGGTTAAAGTGTTATGAAAAAAAAGGCTGTTGGGGGCTAGGGAGTATCGAGTTGATCATTATACATGAAGAAATAACCAATTTCATCGTTTGGTTTATGTTTTACACGCGTTTTAAATTTTAGTGCTGAAATCGCTTTTTCTCGCCGAGATAAGCACGTTTTCTGAAATGCTGCTCTCCCGTCACTCTGATTAAAATGTTATGAAAAAATCGGCTGTTGGGGGCTAGGGAGTATCGAGTTGATCATTATACATGAAGAAATAACCAATTTCATCGTTTGGTTTATGTTTTACACGCGTTTTAAATTTTATTGCCGAAATCGCTTTTTCTCGCCGAGATAAGCACGTTTTCTGAAATGCTGCTCTCCCGTCACTCTGATTAAAATGTTAAGAAAAAATAGGCTGTTGGGGGCTAGGGAGCATCGAGTTGATCATTATACATGAAGAAATAACCAATTTAATCGTTTGGTTTATATTTTACACGCGTTTTAAATTTTATTGCCGAAATCGCTTTTTCTCGCCGAGATAAGCACGTTTTCTGAAATGCTGCTCTCCCGTCACTTTGGTTAAAGTGTTATGAAAAAAAAGACTGTTGGGGGCTAGGGAGTATCGAGTTGATCATTATACACGAAGAAATAACAAATTTCATCGTTTGGTTTATGTTTTACACGCGTTTTAAATTTTATTGCCGAAATCGCTTTTTCTCGCCGAGATAAGCACGTTTTCTGAAATGCTGATCTCCCGTCAATCTGATTAGAATGTTAAGAAAAAATAGGCTGTTGGGGGCTAGGGAGCATCGAGTTGATCATTATACATGAAGAAATAACCTATTTCATCGTTTGGTTTATGTTTTACACGCGTTTTAAATTTTATTGCCGAAATCGCTTTTTCTCGCCGAGATAAGCACGTTTTCTGAAATGCTGCTCTCCCGTCACTCTGGTTAAAGTGTTATGAAAAAAAAGACTGTTGGGGGCTAGGGAGCATCGAGTTGATCATTATACATGAAGAAATAAACAATTTCATCGTTTGGTTTATGTTTTACACGCGTTTTAAATTTTATTGCCGAAATCGCTTTTTCTCGCCGAGATAAGCACGTTTTCTGAAATGCTGCTCTCCCGTCACTCTGGTTAAAGTGTTATGAAAAAAAAGGCTGTTGGGGGCTAGGGAGTATCGAGTTGATCATTATACATGAAGAAATAACCAATTTCATCGTTTGGTTTATGTTTTACACGAGTTTTAAATTTTATTGCCGAAATCGCTTTTTCTCGCCGAGATAAGCACGTTTTCTGAAATGCTGCTCTCCCGTCACTCTGGTTAAAGTGTTATGAAAAAAAAGGCTGTTGGGGGCTAGGGAGTATCGAGTTGATCATTATACATGAAGAAATAACCAATTTCATCGTTTGGTTTATGTTTTACACGCGTTTTAAATTTTATTGCCGAAATCGCTTTTTCTCGCCGAGATAAGCACGTTTTCTGAAATGCTGCTCTCCCGTCACTCTGGTTAAAGTGTTATGAAAAAAAAGACTGTTGGGGGCTAGGGAGCATCGAGTTGATCATTATACATGAAGAAATAACCAATTTCATCGTTTGGTTTATGTTTTACACGCGTTTTAAATTTTATTGCCGAAATCACTTTTGCTCGCCGAGATAAGCACGTTTTCTAAAATGCTGCTCTCCCGTCACTCTGATTAAAATGTTATGAAAAAATAGGCTGTTGGGGGCTAGGGAGCATCGAGTTGATCATTATACATGAAGAAATAACCAATTTCATCGTTTGGTTTATGTTTTACACGCGTTTTAAATTTTAGTGCTGAAATCGCTTTTTCTCGCCGAGATAAGCACGTTTTCTGAAATGCTGCTCTCCCGTCACTCTGATTAAAATGTTATGAAAAAATAGGCTGTTGGGGGCTAGGGAGCATCGAGTTGATCATTATACATGAAGAAATAACCAATTTCATCGTTTGGTTTATGTTTTACACGCGTTTTAAATTTTATTGCCGAAATCGCTTTTTCTCGCCGAGATAAGCACGTTTTCTGAAATGCTGCTCTCCCGTCACTCTGATTAAAATGTTATGAAAAAATAGGCTGTTGGGGGCTAGGGAGTATCGAGTTGATCATTATACATGAAGAAATAACCAATTTCATCGTTTGGTTTATGTTTTACACGCGTTTTAAATTTTATTGCCGAAATCGCTTTTTCTCGCCGAGATAAGCACGTTTTCTGAAATGCTGCTCTCCCGTCACTCTGATTAAAATGTTATGAAAAAATAGGCTGTTGGGGGCTAGGGAGTATCGAGTTGATCATTATACATGAAGAAATAACCAATTTCATCGTTTGGTTTATGTTTTACACGCGTTTTAAATTTTATTGCCGAAATCGCTTTTTCTCGCCGAGATAAGCACGTTTTCTGAAATGCTGCTCTCCCGTCACTCTGGTTAAAGTGTTATGAAAAAAAAGGCTGTTGGGGGCTAGGGAGTATCGAGTTGATCATTATACACGAAGAAATAACCAATTTCATCGTTTGGTTTATGTTTTATACGCGTTTTAAATTTTAGTGCTGAAATCGCTTTTTCTCGCCGAGATAAGCACGTTTTCTGAAATGCTGCTCTCCCGTCACTCTGAATAAAATGTTATGAAAAAATAGGCTGTTGGGGGCTAGGGAGTATCGAGTTGATCATTATACATGAAGAAATAACCAATTTCATCGTTTGGTTTATGTTTTACACGCGTTTTAAATTTAATTGCCGAAATCGCTTTTTCTCGCCGAGATAAGCACGTTTTCTGAAATGCTGCTCTCCCGTCACTCTGGTTAAAGTGTTATGAAAAAAACGGCTGTTGGGGGCTAGGGAGTATCGAGTTGATCATTATACATGAAGAAATAACCAATTTCATCGTTTGGTTTATGTTTTACACGCGTTTTAAATTTTATTGCCGAAATCGCTTTTTCTCGCCGAGATAAGCACGTTTTCTGAAATGCTGCTCTCCCGTCACTCTGGTTAAAGTGTTATGAAAAAAAAGGCTGTTGGGGGCTAGGGAGTATCGAGTTGATCATTATACATGAAAAAATAACCAATTTCATCGTTTGGTTTATGTTTTACACGAGTTTTAAATTTTATTGCCGAAATCGCTTTTTCTCGCCGAGATAAGCACGTTTTCTGAAATGCTGCTCTCCCGTCACTCTGGTTAAAGTGTTATGAAAAAAAAGGCTGTTGGGGGCTAGGGAGTATCGAGTTGATCATTATACATGAAGAAATAACCAATTTCATCGTTTGGTTTATGTTTTACACGCGTTTTAAATTTTATTGCCGAAATCGCTTTTTCTCGCCGAGATAAGCACGTTTTCTGAAATGCTGCTCTCCCGTCACTCTGGTTAAAGTGTTATGAAAAAAAAGACTGTTGGGGGCTAGGGAGCATCGAGTTGATCATTATACATGAAGAAATAACCAATTTCATCGTTTGGTTTATGTTTTACACGCGTTTTAAATTTTATTGCCGAAATCACTTTTGCTCGCCGAGATAAGCACGTTTTCTGAAATGCTGCTCTCCCGTCACTCTGATTAAAATGTTATGAAAAAATAGGCTGTTGGGGGCTAGGGAGCATCGAGTTGATCATTATACATGAAGAAATAACCAATTTCATCGTTTGGTTTATGTTTTACACGCGTTTTAAATTTTAGTGCTGAAATCGCTTTTTCTCGCCGAGATAAGCACGTTTTCTGAAATGCTGCTCTCCCGTCACTCTGATTAAAATGTTATGAAAAAATAGGCTGTTGGGGGCTAGGGAGCATCGAGTTGATCATTATACATGAAGAAATAACCAATTTCATCGTTTGGTTTATGTTTTACACGCGTTTTAAATTTTATTGCCGAAATCGCTTTTTCTCGCCGAGATAAGCACGTTTTCTGAAATGCTGCTCTCCCGTCACTCTGATTAAAATGTTACGAAAAAATAGGCTGTTGGGGGCTAGGGAGCATCGAGTTGATCATTATACATGAAGAAATAACCAATTTCATCGTTTGGTTTGTTTTACACGCGTTTAAAATTTTAGTGCTGAAATCGCTTTTTCTCGCCGAGATAAGCACGTTTTCTGAAATGCTGCTCTCCCGTCACTCTGATTAAAATGATACGAAAAAATAGGCTGTTGGGGGCTAGGGAGTATTGAGTTGATCATTATACATGAAGAAATAACCAATTTCATCGTTTGGTTTATGTTTTACACGCGTTTTAAATTATATTGCCGAAATCGCTTTTTCTCGCCGAGATAAGCACGTTTTCTGAAATGCTGCTCTCCCGTCACTCTGGTTAAAGTGTTCACAGGCGTGATCATGAAACAACTGAAACGTGGGAAAGCGCTCAGATTTTAGCTGGCAATCGGCACGGTGAGGCAGGTACAGCTTGAGCAAGGCGCAGTAATACTCCTCGGGATTCTTTTGTTCAGAGTACTTACAGTATTTGATGACCGCGTGTTTTTCTGTTCTTTTCTGGACAAAGCCCATCTCGTTCAACAGAGGCAAAACTGTCAGGATTGATGAAGGAGGAATGGAGCAGGGCGACCAAGTGCAGCTTGGACCAGGGTTTATTTGAGGAACTCAAAAACAGACTCGGCAAAACTGACATGACTTAACAAAGTAACATGACTTCCGAACCAAAACCAACAAGATGACTGACCGACAGGGACGTGAGACAGAAGATGTGAAGACAAAAAGACAACAGAAACAAAAAGACAGAAAGACAATGATCCGACGGGGCATGAGGGGCAGACAGGACTTATATACATGACATGGTAACAAGAGGCAGGTGAGCACAATCAAACCAATCAGGGGCACACAGGAGGGGAGGGGCGAGCACACGGGCAAAACCATAACAGACACATGGAGGGGACGAGGCGTGACAGTATCCCCCTCCAAGGGGACGGCCCCCGACGTCCCAAAAAAAAAACCCAAAACCCCCACGTAGCAAACGGCCAGTCAGAACCGCAATCGGCAGCTACCCGGGGACATGAACTGCAACCGGCGGCGTTCAGGGAGCCAGGGCCACACTCGCGGCACACACTGGGAACCTGAACCGCAATCAGCGGCAAACTCGGGGACATGAACCGCAATCGAGGGCGTTCAGGGAGCCAGGGCCACACTTGCGGCACACACTGGGAACCTGAACCGCAATCAGCGGCAAACTCGGGGACATTAACCGCAATCAGCGGCAAACTCGGGGACATGAACCGCAACTGGCGGCGTTCAGGGAGCCAGGGCCACACTCGCGGCACACACTGGGAACCTGAACCGCAATCAGCGGCAAACTCGGGGACATGAACCGCAATCGGCGGCAACTCTGGAAGTCCGTACGCCAATCAACGCTACAATATAGTTCCATGGGAGCCACCTGGCGACTAGCCAGGTTTGTCGGGATGGGACTGCACGTCGCACGCCGCCGAAGGCCGACTGGGTG